>NC_047659.1:63544811-64144811 GCF_011762505.2 Arvicanthis niloticus | reverse complement strand
ACTAGTGTTACTAGTTCTTCACAGCTGCCTGGCTTGTAGATCAGACACAAAGGAAACCTCCTTCCTTTCCTGAGCTCTATGTTGCCCCACCTTAATTGAAACACAAAGTCCTGTGGTTTATCCTTCTATTTTGTGCTTTTGATAGTGGTGTGAACCCTGAGATGTGTCTCTCTTACAGTGAGGAACAGAACTAAAGTGCCGTTCTGTTTCTGACTCCATGTCTCAACTCACTGTCCTCTCCCAGTGTCTAGCCTGATCTCTGGGTCTAGTGAGCCCATTATCCAATTCATGGACTTTTTTTGAGACCAGGAGACCCCATGCATTTCAGGCTCAGGTGAACTTTGAATTTGTTATGTAGCTGAGGCTGACCTTGAACTTCTGATACTTCTGCTTTCACCTTCCAGATGCTGAGATTACAGGCTATGCTGGGGGTTGACCCCAAAGCTTCATGTATGTTAGGCAAATACTCTACCAATTGAGTTATATTCCCAGCCTGAGATCTAGACTTTGAATGTGAAATATCTTACTTGTTAAAAGAGACTTAGATCTGGTTTGTTTTAAATTTTTATGGTGTGAGGGAACCAAACTCACTGCAAACATGATTTAGCTCCTAGGTCACTAATTCAAGGCCCACATTTAGTTTCTCTGTGGAGAGAAAAGTGAAAGCTCTAAGCAACGACTGGAGTGAGTGGAATTGAGTTTCAGGCACAATTTTTAATTATGAATGTTTGATTTCATACCTCTCTCTGAGAGCATAAACTGACTACATGGCACAGGTTGCCCCTCATGTTGTACCATGGTTTTGAATGCTGATAGTGGGGTGGGCCAGGCCCTCTGCTGGGAGCTGCAGATGGTGCATGGTGTGTGGTGGACACCACCTGCCCTTCATCCTCTGAGCAAATCTATTCATGGCTGTAGGGTATGGGCTGCTCTTCCTGGGCCAGGCATGTTAATTATCATGACTTCATTGAATATTGATCTAGTTACTTTCACAGCCATAGAGAGTTGTTGTTATTATTATAAAAGGAAACATTAAATGATAAAATGAATGCAGACATATTATATAAAATTTAAGGGGCTGGGGATGTAGCTCAGTGGCATAGCATGTGGTTATCATACACGAGAACCTGGGTTTTGACTCTCATAAGCACATATACGTGTACAAAATCAGATTATACAGGAAGATAGAAGAAAAAGGGTTGGGGGTTACGTAGTCTTTCCTTCCCTCTTCCCAGCTCTTTTAACAAAACCCTCACTCATATCATCGGTTTTTCTTTAATGTGGGTACAGTGATTTGACAGATCTCCCAACCCTGTGCACACACAAATGGTGCTGGAGGAACTTCTTTCTCTTTTGTTTATTTAGGATTTCTTTAGCGATCCCTTTGTGGTTGGTGTAGGAGCATGGAGCTCAGATCTGGGAGATCTGGGGGACTGAAGGCTCTACTGGGCATGTGTGTTTCCTGTTTGATTAAACATCCATCTTTAGCTGCAAACGAGAAAGAATGAAAGCCAAGCTGGAGAGATGAATGCTCCATTTTTGACTCGAGGCTCTGCTTTGCCTCTTCCTCCTCCTCCATGTGCTTCCTCTCCATACCTCTCAGCTCTTCCTCAGTGTCATGAAGGTTCCTGTAGGGTCACTTATAGTAAGACTGGGGGTGCAGTTTTCTCTTAACAAGCGAAAGACACAGGGTCGTGGTCGCATGTTGTTTGGGACCACTGACAGAGGTGAGAATGTAGGAGGTGTGGACATTCAAGTGTAAAGCAGATAAGTTTTCAGGAATGTTGGATTTTTAGCCAATGTTTTGCAATTTAGGGAGTTGTTTGGAAGGAAGAGAAGGGCCAGGTTTTACTCAGTGTTCAGTTTTGCTTCGGCCCTGGGTGAGATTATCATTAGCTGCTTTTAACAACAAGCCTGATTGGTAGGAATTTAACAGGCTTAAGCGATGGAAAGTCCTACTTCTTTCTCACGTACCACTATCATGGAAGCAGCAGTTTAGGATTCTCAGAGGACTGAGACCATTACCTTCTACCTCGATGTACGTGGCCGTGTCACCTCTCAGTCTGGGCTGGCCCCCGAACTCTAGCTGCCCGGTCTGAGCACAAGTTGGCAGGAAGTCAGAGAGAGCTTCTCTGCAGAACCAGTTCTCCCTCAGCAACTTTCCTGGAAGTCCCATGTCTCTTGGGTCCTCCCAGGGTCACATGCATACAGCTAGCAGCAAGGGAGGGTGGGAATATAGCCTTAGTCCACAGTGCCATGTCTGCTATTAAAATCAAACTACCTTTCAGAGAAGGGGAAGAGAAGAGTTCATGTGGACAGCAAGCGTGTTTGCAAACTACTACAGTAGGTAGTAGGAACTTGTTCCCATCCTTCTGCTTGTTTTTAAGCCACAGAACTACCTAATTGTTCTGTGCAGTGATCAGGGATTATTAGGTCTTTGTTGTACGGACTTTGTGTATGGAATGGGGATGAAAGGTACCTAAAGAAGGGGAGCCAAAGATCAACTAACACAGAGTGAATTGTATGGAGTTTCGGATGAGCCAGGGGCCTGATGCCAGAGGACCTGGGTTAAGCAGGGGACTTCACTGGGACCTGGCGAAGTCCTCTCTCAGCTTTGTCAGTAAGACAGGGCATAAGAACACCTTATAGGGCTGCTCCTCAGCTCCACTGGTGAGGCTGGGATTGCATGGTTAGGTGAAAACCTTTGATAGAATGGACTCTGGAAGCTGGCTTGGTACCTAGGAATCCCAAACTCTTCTGTTTTTTTAAAAAAAAATAATTTATTTTTTTATTACTTTTAATTATGTGTGTGTCTGTGTCTGTGTGGGTGTGTGCACACGAGTGTAGCACCCATGAAGGCCAGAGGAGATCGGTTCCAGGGAGCTGGAGTTACAGGTGGTTGAGAATTGAACTTGGGTCTTCTGCAAAAGCACTGCTGGCTCTTAACCACCGAGTCATCTCTCCAGCTCAACAGTTCTGCTTGTCACCAGCTTAGAGGGAACAAACACTGGAAAAACATACCTTATCTTTCTTGTGGCTTTGCTGGTACCTTTTGGAGTGATTATTTTGTGATGGTGAATGAATAGTACGTAAATATTTCGGCATTTGAGAGACGATATCTAGTCTGTTCTGCACTCTTGATTCCTTAGCCTCTCGAGTGCTGGAACGACAGACATGCCCTAATATCTTAAGCATTATTTGGCTTTTTATTCACAGTCCCCTCCTCTAGCCCACTGGTATTAGAACAAGCACCATGTTAAAGACAGGGTCCCTGGCATAGGATGAGGATGAATTAAGGTTGATATAGACAGTTACTAGCTTGGCACTCAGTGCTTTGTTAGGGCTCAATGAAAGCCTGCAGGATTCAACCCCTAGTGTCTCTCCCAGACTGTACCAGAGTGTCTTCCAAGTCTGGTTTGTTTGTTTCTTTTTCTTTCTTTCTTTTTTCTTTTTCAGTCCTGGAACTTGAACCCAAGGCTTATATGTGATATTCTCATTCATCACTTCTGGATTTTGGTTTACCACTGGTTTTAAAACACTATGAAATACGACAGATAGGAAGAGATGCTGAGAAGCCTAACCTAACTAACCTAAGTCTGAATACCGGAGCCCAAGCTGGAGACCAAGGATTAGACTTAATCATTTCAGAAGAGAGACTCTAGTCTCAACAAGTTGGAAGGGAGAAGCAATGCCCAAAAGTGCTCCTCTGACCATCACACATGTTCAAACACACAGACATGCACACACATCACTGTTATCATCAAATGGCCGTAAATGTGGGGCTCTCCATTTTGTTCCATTGTCTTATCTGTTAATGCTAAACTTAACAAGTAAACGTTAACTTATCTGTTAGAGCTAAAACTGTCTTGATTAGAGTAGCTGATAATAAATCATAAAATCAGAAAAAAGAACTTAATCTTTTCTGTTATGACTCCATATTGTTTCTTTGATCCTCTTGTTGTCTATCCTAGCCTCTCAAAAAATTAACCAGTTCACTGACTCACTCAGCATATTCGATTTATTTCACACTGTGTACTGTGCACTGCATCGTGCTTGGGATATTGAAAACTCAAACAGACTAACTCCCACCTCTCATAGAGCTTACCTTTGGTGGGGAAGATAGATAAATATGTTAACAAAGCAGAATGTTGGGTGGGTTTTACAGCTGTGAAGAAAGCAAAATGGGATAAGAGGATACAGAACAAGAGGATGGCATAGGTGCATCTTATGTGTGGCACCAAGGAAGGTTTTTCCGAGGAGGCATAAGCATCATGATCATCATCACCATTATCATCAGGTGAAAAGACCCAAGTCACAGCCAATTGATTTGCTAGTGGAATAGTGAACAGCAGGTTGGTGGGAAGTTGAATGAGTTAGAGGGAGATACTTTGGACTTTTGGGCTCTGGATGCCTATTGGTTTTCCGCATGGAATTTTTGTGTGGCCAGTTGGAGCAGGAGCCTGGAGTTCAGGGAGGACATTGAGGCTGGAATTATGAACTCAAGAGCCATTAGCTATGTGGAATCAGCTCGGATGTGATGACCCAACAGAGAGGTAGTACTGGCCACATGGTGTCCAGACTGCCAATATTCCTGGGTTATAGCCACTTATCTATATCACAGACCTTGACTCCAAACCAGGTCAAAGTGACCAGTGACTAGTAATTGGGTTCTCCTAGCATGGCTATGGTTAGAAATCCTTTGGAAAGATGGGATTGGGAGCAGCAGCATGGAAGGGAATCACAGATGAGTCTATGCTGGGATCTGGCTCCATTATGTGGACACACACACACACACACACACACACATGGCAGGGCTGTACGTTGTTGACCCTTCAAAGGACTTGACAGTTTTGAAGGAGGAAGAGGAGGGATGGTTTGGATCAGCAGTAGGGAACAGGGATGAGACCCATCCTACATCTCTATAGGCTGGAGGACAGTGTTTGACTGTAGTAGCATCTTAGCATTGCAAAGATGCTTGCTAGCTGGCTTCTCTTCAAAGCACACTGGGGAGTGTGGAACAGAGACTTGTGAAGGCTTCAACTTTGAACTCCAGGGCACTGACACAGAGTAGAGACCTTCTCCTTGGACAGAGAATAACCTGTGAACTTGGCCTGGATTGAAACCTCCTTTTCATGCCTACCCCATTCTGGGGTGGATGCTACCCTAGCATGGCCCTTGAGGAGGATGCAGTCTGTGCAGAAGAACTTGGCAGCAGAGGCTGGAGCAGAAAAGGAACATATGATGATTCATTCCGTGCTCCCTATTAACTGAGCTGTTTCCTCTTTTGGTCTCAGGGAAGTCTGCAAGAACGTAGGGTACTGCTCAGGCTTCTGCAGAATTTAGGCCTGGATTTCACATCACCTCGGTTCTGCTTGTCTTAAATTTTAACTTAAAAGATGAAATGACAGAATGATTCTGAGAGCTAATTAATGTAAGTATTAGTGGCTATTGCTACAGTTGCATTAAAAGACACTATTTTCCTCCAGATCTCTTGCCAATTCATCTTATTTTTGTTTATATAACAAGTATTAGACCAGTACCTGGCATGTGATTATGCACACTCCTGTGCAAACAACACACACACACACACACACACACACACACACACACACGCACACGCACACACACACACCACATAAACATTTTTAATCTCCATAATGGCTCTAGGTAATAGAAACTGCTATTTTTCTCAATGTACTGACTAGAAAAACAGGGAAGAAATTAAATATAAATCACTCAATTAGCGAGGCAGAATAAGAATTTGCACTGGGGAACCTGGTTCTCGGTTTACTCTCTCCAGCTTGTTCTAAGGCCTGTTAGCTTCTTTACTCAAAAATACTAACAGGGGCTTGGGGATATAGCATTTGGTAGGGTTGTTTATCTGGCATGCACAAAACCGTTGGGTTTAACCCCTGATACTGCTTAAAGGTCCCACAGGCCTTGGTGGTGCACACCTGTAATCCTAGTACTTGGTGGGTAGAGGCAGGACGATCAGAAGTTCAAGGTTATCCTGGCTATGTGGAAAGATAAAAAGTTTGAAGTCCACTGAATCTAAAAAGAATGATGACAGGGCTATGAAAATAGCGGTTGCTCTTTATATACTGTGCGTTGTGTTCTGTAGTTTAGATGTATGAGTAACAGCTGTATCCCTACAAGGTATTAGAGGCCTTACTTACACAGAAGGCAATAAAGGCTCATAGCCATTAAGTACTTTGTCCTGAGTCCAAAGCTAAGCAGGTGGAGATGGGATTCAAGCCTGACCTGTGTGTCTTCTGAGCCCTGAAGAGCTGTTACACTTTGCTTCTCTAGTAACTTGCCACTAGATACTTACTTTTCAAACCCACCTCATGGCACACAGCTCCTTGTAGAGCCATAGAGGAATGGTGGCCGAATTTCTCAGGCCTAATACAAGTCACCCAAGCAGCTCTCAAAGCCAGAGGCTTGGCTGGAAAGTTGTTGATCCCCTAGAGCCCCTCCACACCCCTCACTCTGTTCTGTGCCTGAGGTTTCCCTGTAGCACTTCAGACGTTCCTTTTCTGCACAGGGGTCAGGCAGATGGACACACCAAGTGCCAGTGTCCAGTTTCTGGCTGGCATCAGGGCAGGCGGGTTCCCTCTGAAGTGCCAGGGTGGCGTGAGCCCTCAGCAAGGGTGGGGACCATCTGTGTGCTCCTGTAAAGGAAATTGTGTTTTTTTTTTTCTTTTCTCCTTTTCTCTTTCTTCTTCCTTTTTTTTTTTTTTTTTTTTTTTTTTTTTTTTTTTGATATGGGAAAGGGAGCCTTGTGTCTCAATTGAGTCTTTGTGGCGTTGTATTACAGAGAGTCACAGAAAATGTTCTATGTAAATGACTGTGTGCCCTGATTACAGCCTCAATAGGCACCATTGTGTCATATTGCTATTATTGGCGATTGCAGGATACTAAATGATATTCTCATCAGGCTGAAAAACTTCAGTGTTAGCAGTGAAACTCGGGGTTAATTATACTGCTCTGAATTAGAGCACAGAATTAAGTTTTAGAGAGGAGCCTATCTCTCTTGCCCCTCTGTTTCTTCAGGGTTATCACTGGGGAGTTTGATCAGAATATTTTTTAACCCATTTTCTAAATTTGTGCTGTTGGCATTTGCTCCCTGGTTACTACCCCTTTTAGTGCTGGAAAACACAGAACCAATTTATAGGACAGTTGGAGACTTGGTCTGTTTAATAGTGCATTCTTCGCAGTCAGTAGCGGCGTAAAAAATAGCACGGAGATTGAAGTCTTAGGGGAGTACTTGGTTCTCTAGAGGGGCCTCTTTAATTTAGCTCTTGTTTTTCCTGCCTTTGAATTATTGGCTCCTCTGATCCCGACTCACCTCTTTGAAGAAGTGACACACTGACCTACATCGGGCTGGAACAGATAGAAGAGCTATCTCTGCTCTGCCTGGCTCAGCATTCCTAGCGGGACCTTCCAGGGAGCTAGTCTAGGGCCCAGGCTGGTCCTCTCCAGTTTCTCCCATTGACTTCCTTGCTTTGTTTGAATTGCAGAGTTTTGCTCTTTGAGGCAATCCTGGTGGTAAATGTGGCATATCCCTTTCTCTCCTATCATTTGCTTATAAGTTTCATCTCAGGAGTGTCAGGTCTGTGCCACATATCTCTCTCCCTTTTAACATCAACCGGATTTTTAAATCTAATTATCATCATGAAATCCTCGAAACTGTTTTCTTTAATGGAGGCTTTGTAGTTAAGTGTGTCACTTCTTAAGCATGTCACCTTATGTGGCTCTTTAAGTCAAATCCTGTGGGATTTCCCCATTTTGTTACAAGTTGCCACACATTGGCAATTGTAGAGGTCGGAAGGCATGAGCCGTTCCTTCCACCTTGTTTTGAGACAGTGTCTCTTGTTCACCACAGCGTGCCAGTGGAGGTGTCCTGGGAGCTTCTGGAGATTTTCTTGCTTTCAGCACCCTTGTTGCTGAGGAGTGCTGGGGTCACAGACACAGGGACTGTGTCACCTTTATGAGGGTTCTGAGAATCTGAACACAGTACCTCATGTTTGTGTTGCAAATTCTTTACCCATTCATAGAGTCCCCTCTCTAGCCTACAAGTCAAGATTTAACCCCAAATCTGCCTGCCTTCAAATCTAGTGCCATCTCTAGTGGTATTATATCTCCTGTCTCCTTACCTTTTGGAGTTCCAGAGTCTTCCTAGCAAAACCAGGTCTGTATTGCTCTTCATGAGTGGGCATATCTTACTTGTGGGGTCCAGAAGGCCTTTTACTTTTCTGTTTCCATGGCTGACTGTTCTCAAGGGCTTTGCAAGATGAGAGTGTTCCTCACCTCACACGAGGACAGGTTGTATTATGTAGTATACACCGTGCATCTCGTGTTAAAGGACTATCACATGGCTTGGAAAATATCACATGTAAGAGCAACATTTAGTTGGGAGGCTGTCTCAAGTCAGATGTTTATAATGTAACCTGCATGGTTTACGACAGTATGGGGTGGGGTCTCAGTATTACTGTTGGGGAACATCAGTCACCAGCTATGGTCAGTCAAATGACATTTCCCCCATGTGTATAGTTTGTAAAATAGACCTTCCTTTTCCTTTCTTCTGACTTCCCATATTCCTCTTTTCCAGGGATGGAACCTAGGGCCTCAAACGAGTTAGGCAAGCCCTCACTTGTCAGCGTGTATTGTACAGTTCTCATGACCACAAACTATATTCTCTCGGAACCAGGAGGAAATTCAGAGGTTTTGGACACTTTGGATCCAAAGTGATTTCCAAAGCACTTGTTAAGACGGAGCGATGCTGCCTGCAGGAGGGCCGAGTGTGTGGAAGCCAGTGGGGTGATAGACAACACAGGCAGATAGATAGCCAGCATGTGGAATGTGGCAGAGCAAAGAATGGAAGTCCTCAGCATGGCTTGGATGGCCCTGTCCCTGCTGTTCACAAGGCTCACTTCAGATCATCTTTCTTTGCTTCTTAAGCATAACCCCTCTACACAGTTTGCCTTCTCAGCCTCTGGTGCCTTTGCAGCTACTGTATCTGTCATATGGAACCCTTTTCTTTGTGGCATGCCATGTCATTTTGACTTCATCTCGGCAGTTGAGGCTGCTGTGCTGCCTTGCCCATAGGAAGTGTGTAGTGAATTCTGTTCTTCATGCCCAAGATTACTTCCAGTGGTAGGGGTGGGTGGGGGTGGGGTGGGGGTGGGGAAGCTTGACAGTGTTGACAGTGGAGACATCAGTTTCTGTGCAGGCAACTTTCCCTCTATTCAGTTGCCTAGGGAGGACATTTATTAAGTGACTGATAATAACTTGAGTTTTGAGCACTTACTGTATGCTGATTGTTTTGCAAATTCTTTCATCCTTACAACTACAAGGGAATTAGGTTTTGTTATTCAGGCTTGATGACCCTTTGGCCCAGAAAAGCAAGTGTTCTACTATGGAGTTATTCTGTTTGTCCCCCACCGCCCCCGATGTGCTGTGTGAGGCTAAAGGGCTCAAGTGTGACAGTAACGGTTAAAGGTCCCCTTTAATTTGCCAAGTGGCAAGTCTCAGATTTGTTTCTTTGGAAGACAAGCTACTGTTCCATGTTACTCATTAGAATTCTCCCATGACAGAGGCTTTGCTAAGCAACAAAGCCCTAGGAACTCTATTACAAGACCCTGGTGGTACTGTGTGTGTGTGTGCATATATGCACATGACTGGCAACTTTTGGACCATTATGAAGAGAAAAAGGAAAAGAAAATCTTTCCCCTGGAATCAAAATCTGGATGGCTTGCTGTCCGCACAGATTTGACCATTAGTTCGTGTATTTTCACTTGTTTGCAGCCTCTACAAATGTGCCTTCTAGTCTGTTACTACCAAGCAATGAGGGAGAAAGAGATGCTTCTAAAACAGATCTGAACATCCTTCCTGGTCCCCTGTTGGCCTCACAGTGATGGACCAGTTGGCCATTCTTTTCTCCTGTGTTTGCCCCAATCATGGGGCACTCCAGGTTATTCCATGCAGGTATGCGCTTCTCTTTTCTGGGCCTTTTGGGCTATAGATAGATGTTACTTCTTGCCAGATTTCACTTTCTCTCCATCCCTTTCCCCCCACTTGGCCCATGTGGGAGTTTAGGCAGATCAGGTCTGCCCTGGGTGTGTCACTCTGCTGTGCGTCTGATTGTGCTGTGTTTTTGTGTATGCTAGATTGTTTACCTCTTGAACCAGGCATCTTGGCTCCTTTCCTTCTGTTTCTACCTAGTGCCTTGCAAACACAGTAAGAGCTCAGTGAAGGATTTAGAGAGAAAACAATGAGTGTTCTCTCAGGTTTGTGTAGTAACTACCACTTGTAGAATGACTGCTGAGTGTGCTGTGTAGCTTATCATTAATTGTCATGGTATGCCTAGGTGCACGGGGCTATGGCTAGTTATATCACGGAGACGGAAAGCTTGGGGACTCTCTGTTTCTTAGGTTAAGAAATGTTCCACACACATGTACAGTCACTCTCAAGAGGGATAGTTTGAATTTACATGAAGACCAACCGGGAAGTGTTTATTGATGTAGTCAGTAAAGGTCCTATCATTTTGAATGGGTCTGTCAGAATTTATTAAATGCTGTCAGGAGCTGATATCCTTATTAGACCGAGTTCACCTTCTGTGAGAGACACAGGGCTGATGGATGGGGCATTGTGATGAATTATGTTATAAGGGATCTCTTCAGTGTCTTCTTGGTCATATGAGTTTTATTTGCCCACTAGGACATGACCGAGGCTCTGAGTAGTCAGAGAAAGCATCTCTTATGTTTTTCTCATGAATAGGACACTCTGTGTTCTGGATTGCTGCTCACTGGAGCTAGCACGTGGTGTCTTTTTTTTTTTTTTTCTAACATTGAACCAATAGGCTTTCTCATTTTGGGGTGGTCAAGGGGAAAATTTGTGTGTCATGGAAAACATCACCTCCTAGCTCAAGCTTGAGAAAGTTTGTTTTGAATTACAAGAGTAATTTTTCTTTTTTAGTGAAGCCTTGGCTGGCTTCGAACACATTATATAGACCAGGTTGGCCTGGAACTCAGAGATCTGCCTGCCCCTGCAGGATTAAAGGTGTGTGTTACTATGCTCAGAGAAGAGTGATCTTAGCCAATTTAGTAGAAATTGGTGTGTTGGAGACATATAATATATTCTGTGCAGTTGAGAGTACTGAGGATTGTAGACATTTGCAAAAATAGATCTGTAGCCCTGGTGTGTGTGTATGCCTGTGTATGTGTGCATGTGCTCGTGCATGCAATGTAAAGAAGAATAAAAAAGGGAGTATGTAAGAAGATGGGGGAAAGAAGACGGAGGTGGGGAGAGGAAAAGGGAGAGAGATGGGGGAAGGGGGAAGGGCTGGTATTGTTTCAGAGAACAGAGCTTCCCTAAATGTAAGACTTATACAGATAACATGAATAATATTCATTTTGAGCCATGGAACCAGGCTCACCTTTGATCTGTTATGAAAGTCTTCTAAGAGTATATAAATATAGTCGATGTGCTTTCTTAGGAGAAAGAGTGCATCCCTACAGCGTGGGTATTGACCTGCCAGGTCTGGAACCTGGTCCATGCACAGACAGTGGTCTGTATAGCCTTTGATTATCTTTCTTTTAGGCAGGACTTTCTATTTTGGCCTCATATTTAGCAATGAGGTCACATTTAGTCAGGTCTTGTTCTTTTCCAAGAGAACAGGACCACACCCCTCAGGCCGGAAGGACGCAGGCAGAGGCCTGTGGAGATCAGGGCTTCTTGGCTTGAGGGTGGAGGGATTTGAGAATTAATTAGCGCAGTCAAGAGCCTCAGTTTTTGTCTTTAGGGGAAAAAAAAACACATTTCACTGTTCAACTAAGTAGAACAAGTGCCACCTGTATGAGATGGTGGGCGTTCCAGGCAGAATAGGGAAGGAAATGGTTGAAGTTCTATTTTACCCTTTCTTGAGTTATTCAACCCTCGCTGTACCTCAATAGGGATGGTTCAAGACTGGCAAGGTCTGATGAGATGTGTCATGGGATCCTTGTGGACAAGCATGGGCGTTCCTGGAGGGGCACAGCACAGTAGACTGATGGCTTCTACTCATCAAGCAAGTGGCATTGGACCTGATCCTGTGCCATCCTATGGGTGGAGGACAAGGACGAGGGGCCTAGGGGGTGAGCGACTCTGTCAATACCTTTCCATTTTATGAGTAGCTCTGAAGTCCATGCTAACTGGCTGGATGGTGGCAGTAAACCTTTGATGTCTTGAAGAGGACCACTGTTCTTTTACACTGGGAAGTTCTAGTCCTAGGTGGTTAGTTTGCTCTAAGGGTTTTTGTAGCACTTGGTGTGTTTCTTCTTCCTTGGGGATTAGGCTTGAGGGAAATCCTACAGAGGGTTGTAGAGTTTTGCACTAGTCCTCACAGAGTTTTCCCTGAGATGGTGAGGTATATTTTGGCCTTTCCACTTGTGTTTATTTCAAGATTGCTCCCCACCCCTCCCCCGTGGGTTCAAACTAGTTATTTGCTCAGCTGGTTGTAGGGTTGACTGCCTCAGTGGATCACACCTGGAAGGTAGGGGGTATGTCCTCCAGTGAGGGCTACTGTACAGCTGGGCAGAGTCACAGCTGCTCTAAGGTCAGTCTTCTTGGGTGGTGAAGGCCCAAGGGGCACCACAGTATTAGAGTCTAAGCCTCAGCCTGAATGGCTAAGGGTTGTGATCCATCTCCGATGCTTATTGGGTTGCTAGTGATGGTGAGCAGAAGACTAACTCACTTGCACGCATTCCTGTTTATCACCTAGATTTGGGATTTCACGAGCCAGTCAGGTTGGTAGGCTGACAGTTCAGGTGCTCTTTCATTCCCCATTCTCCCATGAAAGGGAGATGGTACAAGATCAGGAGCTGATGCGCCTTCTCGGCTCCCTCAAAATTAGGGTGAGGATACCAGGCTGGGTCATCAGGATCTTAGAGACCAAAGTATGAGGGAGAAGGAGTGGTAGTGGAATGCAGCAGTGGGCAGAGGTGGGCTAGAGGTCTTCACAGTTGATGGAGCCTTGGGTGTGGTCCCCGACAGCTTCTGGCCACAGTAGCTTATCAGAATTTGGTGGTGTGGCGGGGGGGATTGATCTCACCTGCTTGCTGGGACTTTGCCTGTATCACTGCCTTCTTCCCCCAGGATTACATATGCTATCCAAGTAGCCCCCTTTGGCATGTTTATCAGATTCTTTCCCTGCACAAATGGTGGGACTTGGGATTTTTGTGTTAGGGAACATTCTTGTGTCTTGGAGGGTTAGCCTGGATTTTGACCTTATCCCTATCACAGACTGACTGGTATTGATCTGGGAGTCCTTAGCCAGTGAGATCCCAGAGAGGCTTTAGGAGCTGGGCTCCTGGCAGAGTTGGCTTTGAACTGCTTCTTCACTGAAGTGCCTTCAATGCCCACATGAACCACACTATGAACTGGACTGTACAGTGAGCAGTGCATCTTCTGAGATGTACGTCTTTGTAGTTCTTGCTGCATGGAACCTGGTGGCAAGCTTCTCATTACTGTCCCCTTGTCCAAGTAACAACCCGGGGCTGCCTGCTCAAAGTGGTTGCAGCTCTCAGGGATCTTTCTTCTGAGGATTGAGTTTGTTCCCTTTTCCTTGGCTCCCCTCCTCTCCATCTTCCAGTCTGATGAGGACAGAGGAGACTTGCTGGAGCATCTGAGTTTGATGGAACCCACTTTTTAGATTCGTGCCATGGCCCTGTTTTTCTCATCAGCTCCTCTCTGCAGACCACAGCCCTGCTCTGCTGCCTTCTGCGGGGTGAGGGAATAGCTACGTGGCATGAGTAGGAGTCTACATTTCTTCTTGTGAGTAGAGGAGATCAGCATGCAGATGGCATGCATGTCAAGTACAACCTCTCTGTTTTCTTTCTGGCCTCGCTTGAGCTCTGCCCAGGTGGCACTGTGTGGAGGCCGAGGCCTGGCTTGCCCCATCCACTGGCTTATCTAATCCTCATGCTAAGAAAGCCAAGTGATGTCTCTGTCTTACATTTGAGGAAATGAACGACAGAGCTCTTTGTTCCAAGGGTCACTTGCATTCATTTATTTATTCCATGGGGAATGATGGAGCCTACTGTGTGCTGAGCTCTGGCTTCACATTGGCCTTGGTGGACAAGAAATCTGAGGGCTTCAGGAAAGCACACTTTGAAAAAAGTTTAAAGTAGTACTTGGCCTGGTGGTGAAGTCTGTAACCAGCTGATCAGGATGCTGAGGCAGAAGTGTTGAAGACAGAGCAAGTTCAAGACTGGCGTGGGTGATTTATCAAGACTCTGTCTCAAAATAGAAAGCAAAAAAGGGGCCGATGTGTCTCTGAGACAGTTGTTCACTTCACCAATTGTGCTTGCTTTGAAGCGTACAGGTCTGAGTCAGGATCCTCAGCACCTACTTAAAAAGCCATATATGGTGTGTCTCTAACCCAGTGCTGAGACACAGGAGACAGGCAGACTCCTGGAGCTTGATGGCTGACCAGTCTAGCCTATTGGTGAGGTCCAGGTTCAACGAGAGACCCTGTCTCAGACATTAAGTGGGGCATAGACTGGAGAAATAGCTTAGTGATTAAGAGCACTTTCTGCTCCTACCGAGGGCTCAGATCAGTTTCCAGAACACATGGACAGCTGACAACCACTTGTCACTCCAGTCCTGGAGGTTCTGACACCCTCTTCTGGCCTCCATAGGCACTGTGTGCATATGGTGCTCATATAGACCCATAGTCAAAACATACACATAAAGAAAAATACTTTAAAAAGGTAGGGAGTAACTGAAGAAGATACCTAATACAGAATTCTGGTACACACACAGTCATGAAAGACATTAACACACACACACACACACACACACACACACACACGCACGCACGCACGCACACACACACACACACACACACAAGAAGTAAAGAAACAGGCAGATAGGGGGGTGGTAGTTCTTGGTAGTAGAGTGTTTGCCTAGCATGTGTGATGCACTAGGCTTAATTCCCAGCACCACAAACACAACTGTTTGACTTTGTTAACAAGACAAAGGAAGCCCATGTCTGAGCTTGTAATCAAGTCTCAGCTTCTGAGTCTGTGAGGCAGCAGAGGAGTCTGTCTGATGAAATCCGTTTGACTATCTTCATGCACATTTCACTTGGGGTTTGGGTAAAAGTTTATTAAACTTGCTGAAATAACAAACAAAACGAACAAACAAACAAATGCAACAACAACAACAACAACAACAACAAAAACCAAACCTGAAACAAAAACTCAAAAACAAATCCAGAAATAAAAAATAAACAAAAGCCGGGTGAGGTGAAACAGTAACCTGATGCATGCCCCACCCTGTCAAAAACATCAAGCAGCTACCATCCCCGGAACAACAAAACAAAACAAAACAAAACAACAAAACAAAACCTCACCAAAAACACTTTAAGAAGTTTTCAACTGGATATGGTGGTGCCTGAAGATAACCCTAGCATTTAGGGTTCTGAGACACGAGGCTCTCGAGTTAACAGCTAGCCTGGGCTGGGCAGTGAGATCGTAGGTGCTGGTGGTATAGTTCAGACATAGAGTGCTGGGTTTTGGGCTTGGTCTTTAAGCACTGCACCTGCCTCCAACATATACACATATAAAGAAACAAGATGATTTTAAAAATAAACTTCCCACATATGTTTCCATCATTAACTTGTATTACTCTTGAATCCTGATCACATTTGTAGAAAATGGAAGTGTGGAAATTCCTCCACTGCACGTGAGCATGAGGGTGACCTGGGAGGGTGACTCAGCCTGGCGGATGCTCTGGTAGTTCTTCGGAAACAGATTTTCCACTGTGTATGCAGTATGCACTTCTCATGGGGCTTTCGTGGGGTTATGAGTTTTCTGGGTTGGCTGTTGCCAGGTTGATGGGGTTCTAGTTGTTATAGGCTGTCTTGGGGATGCTGTGAATCTCACTGTCCATGTAACCCAGCAGATGTGTTGAAGGAGATTAGGGTCTCACCTACTTCTCTTTCCTTGGGCACATGCCTTTACCAGCTGAGCCTTCTCATTGGCTCTGAGGAACTTTTTTTTTTTTGGTGGGGGTAATGTGTGTTGTGTGTTTGTGTGGTACATGTGTGTGGTGATTCATGTGAGTGTGCAGACCAGTTTTGAACGCCCAATCTTCCTTTTCCAGTCAATGCTTCTTCAACTATAAATTAAAACTAACAAAAAATATGTGCTTTGGGGCGGGAGCTATGGCTTATTTGATAACAGAATTTACTCTCCAAGCATGAGGACCTGAGCTTGGATTTCAGGACCCGTATAAAAAGCTGGATATAGCCGGACATACCTGTAACCCCAGCATTGGGGGCAGAGACAGGTTGATCATGAGAGCTCACTAACCAGCCAGCTTCCAATTCAGTTAAGAGACCCTATCTCAAGGTAGAAAGGCAGTGGATACCTGATGTCTCGTGCTTTGCATTCACACACATGAGCACACATATTGGTATACTCACATGACCATTGGTTGTCCCCTCTGCCCCCACCAGCACCCTCTCAAACCAAACCAACCAAACAAAAAAACCACAACAAAACAAAACAGAACATTCAAAAACTCAGTAAAGTCAATCATTGCCTGAGTAGTCAGAGAGGCCCCGGTTTCTGCCAAAAAACATTCATTGCTTAGAGTAAACTTTCACTGATGTTCAGAGTCTAAAGTTTTATTTCAGAGCCTTCCATTTTGGCAGGACTCAAGCCTGCACTGGTAATGTTTGGTACTAGGGGCTGTTTTATGGACAGCAGGATGCTGACAGCATCAGAAGCACCTCTTTCCTACCCTGCCCAGTTGTAGTAACCAGTGTTTGCAGACATTGCCAGATATCCCCAGTGGGTAAAAATCTCACTCAGTTGAGCACTAAGTTACGGCAAGCATGTCAAAGTCCACACTGGGGTATACAGTGAATGGAGACAGGCTGAGTGCATTGGACACGGAGATTGGCTTAAGAAACCTGGAAGACCCCGTTGTTTTAACTATAGGATTCTGTGTGGGAATGGCAGCTTGACATGGACCTTATGTGAGGATGGTCTTTCAGAATGAAAATTAAATTGCACAGAGCCTGCCTTTGGAGGCCTCATCTGTGAAGCTCCCTTCAAATATTTCCTTTCTGGGAATTTGCAGAGAAAAAAAAAGTCATAGCTTTAGATTTACTGAAGCTTTGTGAATAAAAGTGCTTTTTGTTGAAGCGCCAACTGAAAGCTGGAAGGTCTTTCTTTGAGTCCTCTGACACTCAGGAAATGTACAGTGAGCTGAAAACATTCCTGTGCTGTCTGGAGTGAGCACCCCGGCGAGCCTGCTTTTCTGGTTCTATAGCCTCTGCAGTCAGATGGCGTGTGAATTCGAGGTTCTGTGGCACGTCACAGAAGTGTGTTGGTTTTTGTACATAGAGCTGATAAAGCCTACTGTGTTTTATCAACTACGGATGCTTTCTTGATTAAGTTTTTTTGTATTGTTTTGTGTATTGGTAATGTGTATATGTGTGTGTGGCAGGCAGGTCGATGTTATGTATCTTCTTGCATTACTTTTCACATTATTTCTTCAGACAGTGTTTCTCAATGAACTCAGAATTTACTGGTCTGTTGGATTAGCTGGCTGGCAAGCCCGGGGTCCTCCTGTCCCTGCCTTGTCAGTGTTGTATTATAGTCATGGTACTGTGAGGACTCTGGCTTCAGGCACTTTATAGACAACTGTCTTCCCAGCCCTTACTTTTATTTTTGAAGCAGGATTTCATGTAGCCTGGAGTGGCTTCAAATTCTGTAACTGACCTGATTTGGCCCTTCTGCCTCCATTTACCAAGTGTTGACATTTAAGGTGTGTGTCAACTTAGCTCGCTAAGTTTATTTCTAAGAGCAGTTTTAGGATTACGGCTGAATTAAGTAGAAGACATTTCACATCTCCTGTCAAACCTACAAATTCGGTCACCACGTTTGGCACCATCCATCAGGATGGCAGTTGCAGTAACTCTCCAGTCATGTCGTGAACTTGCAGATGCCCCGGTTTACTTTAGGGCTCACTTGCGGCAGTGTGCTTTCTGCGGCTTTGGACACATGGTGGCATGTGATGGTGATTCCTTTTTCCTGAGTTCCTTTAGGGCTCATGTTGGCCCACACATCCATTTGTCAGACTGTCTCAGTGCCTGCTATGTACCAGGCTGTTCTTGAGCCTTTGAGCATTTACTTGGAAAGTTAATTAAACGTCAGAGGCTGTGATACAATGTCCTGGCTTGTGCTATGGAAATGTAATTTATAAAAGCTTCATGTACAGCAGTAAAAGCAGATAAGTTATTTATTTATTTTTAATGATAAGCTTATTTGCTCAATTTGGTGAAGCAGAGATGTCTGGTTAGGTCTGAACCAGGGTGTGGCGTGCTCTCTTCTGTAGCAAGCAGCCTTTTTAGAGGATGCCTCCTTGCTTTTAGCTTTGGTATAACTGCTGGGCATAGCTCTCCAGTGAGTCTTGGTAAGTCTAAGAGGATCTTGCCAGGGCACCTGGTGAACATTTCTGTCTTCTCATCAGTGTACCACAGCTGCCACAGGGAAATGGCCAATTAACGGATGACGTCTTTGACTCTGTGGTACCTGTTTTCGTTATTCCCAGGGCATAACAGGAATAGCTGCCGTCCAGGGCTCTTACTACTGTTGGGCTATTGAGTGGGAAGAGTTAAGTGCCTGGCACAAGGTCACCTTAGGTGGAACTGTGGGCTTCACCTTCACCTACCCACAAGGCTTTCCTTTGCTTCTCTGGTGCTTGTTAAAGATGAGGAATTTAGAAAATGGAAGAAGATGTTAATGGAGAAATGAAATCTACAGATGAACACTGACCACATTCTTGCTGTATTTTCTAGGGTTTTATCCCCAGATCACATTATAGACCTGATTGTATGGTATTCCTGAAATGAAATTTTTTAGTGTCCTGTTATGAACAGTTTCTCTTATTGGTAACTCTTTTTTTTTTTTTTTTTTTTTTTTTTTTTTTTTTTTTTTTTTTTTTTTTTTTTTTTTTAAATATCCTTTTGTTAGTAGCTAACAGTCTAGAACACATTTTTTGTAAGCATTTTTAATTTACCTATCTTATTACTCTGCATTTCATGATTTTGGGCATGCCATTTTCATAGGAGGTTAGGTATGCAGTGCTGCTGTGAGTGTGTGTGTGTGGGCATGCATGCACATAAACATGCACTGTGTTTGAGTGTCAAGGCTCGGGGGGGGGGGGGGTGGTTGTTGGGATCCAAGCTAGAGCTGGAGGATTCTTACATTTGATTTCTAGGTCAAGCTATTTAAGATCTTTTTGACTTAGAGGAAGTTATTTGATTATTTCCAGTCTCATACCTAAGGAAGTATGGAAAATGCTTTTCCCCCTGATGACTATGTTAACCTGCAAAAGTGGAAACATATGCTCCTTTTTTTCCTAGTGACTTTCAGGGCATTGTGAGGTGGGACCCAGCTGATGACCTGAATCTTTATGGTTCTAGTATTTCTGTGAGGCAGCCCCTGAGCTACTCTCAGATTTTCACAGCAGCCCCGTGAGGGCCGTGAGTGATGGTTCCCATCTTGCAGAGGAGTAGTTAGCTCATGAGCCACATAATATGACTGGGATTTAAGGCCCAGCTCCTGTTCATGGTGCTCTGAAAGACTGTGTTTGTTCTGCTCTGTCCTTGGGTTTTCGTGTAGTTCTTAATTGGTGATTTTTACACCCCATGGGGCATTTGATGCCAGGAGACCTTCTGAGGATGCTATTGGCCCTGAGTGGATTGAGGCCATCAATATGGCTAAGACAGTGCTTAGGGCTGTCTCCTCAGCTGCAGCTCCTGCAGTCATAGTATGTGAAGTTCAGACATGGAGACACACTATGGGAAGCAGTAACCCTGAAGAAACTGTGCTTTTAGGAGGCAGCCAGAAGGAAGTGGGAGCAGGTGTGCCTGGCAGTGTGATCTCTTCCTAATTTTATCATCTGGGACCAAACAGCTAAACTTCTTGAGGTTAGAGGTTAGGAGATGTTTCTTCTCTAGCATCTCGAGCATGCATTCTGGAGTTAGACTCCTCAGGTATATGTCCTTCCATCCCCTCAGGCTTTGAGGAAGACACTCTCACCTGAGCATCATTTCCTTGTCTTTTAAGTATAATCACATGGCCAAGACCATGATGAGTGTCGGTAGGACATGGAGAACACTCAGAAGTGAGCGTCCGGAAGATGAAATGGATGAGGACGATGAAGGTGATACTTCATCGAACAGTCAGGTAGCAGGCTTTTCGTCTTGCTCCCTGAACTTCAGCTGCGGTTTGAGAATTGACCTGTCTCCAGATCACATGCCACACACTCTGTCTTTATTGCCTGATTTTAAATGGATTCTTATCTCAGATGAAGACTGAGACTTACAGATTTTGGGAGACCTGCCCAGTGTTTTAGAGGTTCATCATCTTCTGACTTTGGTATCATTTTGAGCCCTGAACATCTGCCGTCTCTGTGGTCTTGCTGTATACACCGGGTCTTCTGATGTTACCCTTGCTGAGGCCTTTTCATGAAAACTGTGGGAGCTCTGACTCAGACTGCTTCTGATTCTGTATTACCACAGAGTCTGTTTCGCACGAGAACAAGTTAGTAACCCATAATGTGAATTTCTTCACTGGTAAAGCCAGATCATCTCTGGTGTCTCACAAGGTGTTTGGAAGGATGAAATGAAGGGAATATAAATCTATGTACTATCTGTCCATACCCCACTATGGAGCTGGTGCATGTAGGGACTCAACATACACCAAGGCACACTTATGGAGTAATATGGACTATGTTTTTGCCTGGGTGATTTTGCCTGTGAGCATGGTACAGTAATTCTTCATGTCTTCAAAGCCCCAAATCTTCTGCCACATTTCCTAGGTAAGCCTATCCTATCCTATCCCTTTGCTTGCTTTCTTGTCCTCTGTTCTTTTCCCTTCCACCCATGCCAGTGTGATTGTCCTGATAAATTCTGGTCTGGGAAGGCTTAAGGGCAGGTCTTGTGACTGACATGTGAAGAAGAGCACCATGTCATCTTCAAAGCCTTCAGAAGAGCCCACAGGCGCTCTACTTTAAGGAAGCTAGCTTGCCAGGCAGGCTGGGGCACAAGTGCCTGTCTGCCGTTCCACGTGCAGGTTGGGTAGGGAAAGTTGGGGATGGTGGTATCTGAGAGTGTCATTCCACATGTAAGCCTCATGGCCAGGTCTAGGAAACACTACTGACTCTCTTATCTCTGGCCCCTGGCATTGACCTGGGGATTTTTCAGGACTCTGCTTGGCTCAGCCCTGCTAATGCTAGGACTAACCCAGCAGTGTTGAAGATGTGCCAGGGCGCGCTGATCCCTTTCCAGGCTTTGCAAGTCTGTTTTTCCAGCTCGGTTACTCGCTGGCACACATAGGTCAATATACAAGGTGTTCTTGGAGACGCCAGGGCCTAATGTTGACTTTTGCTTCCTGGGATGTATTCTGTGGAGGAAGTGGGTTTTCAGGTTGTGGTGGGAATAGGATGTGGTCTGGAGTGATTGGTACTGAACACAGAGAATAAGGTTAACCAGGAGTGGGGAGTCCCCCCCCCCCTTTGTACTTTGGGGCTGAAGTGCCTCAAAGGGAGCTTTGTGTGTTGGGGTGGTGCCCTTGATTCTGTGTGTAATTTTAACATTTGAATAGCAGGCTGAAGCACACATGTTCACTTTATTGTATATGATTAATTTATTTCTGCCAGAAATTTATAAGATGCAAGTTCAAGTCCTGCCTTTGCTAGTTGTGTGATTTGCTAGTTGTGTGAGCTCTTGCCACACATTTAGCTTTGCTCTGTGAGCTTCACGTTCCTGGGTTCAAAAAAGCAGAACAAAACTCATAGTTACAAGGTTTTAGTGCCTGATTGTCTGCAAAGTACTCAGTGTACAGTTCTTGCTACAAAGCAATTTGGTAATGGTAGCTTTTATCCTAATTATTAGAGAGGCAGTTGGGTGTGGTAGTGATGGTGACAGTCCTGGCAATGACAGTTATTGAGTGCTTTCAGTGTGTCAGCTGTTCTTCCAAGTACTGTGTATCAATTAGCACATTTAATCCTCATAATAACCCAAGGAAGTAAATGATGTCATAACCTCCCTTTTATCAACGATACAGTGCAGGCACTGAGAGGTTAACTAACTTGTTCACCGTTGCCTAGCTAATCAGCAGAAACAGAGCAGGGCCTTTAGAGTCAGGATATCTGGCTGGTGTGGTTGCGTGCCATCTCCTCGTGGTGTGACCAACCATGAAGTATTTAATCATCAAATAAAGGCATGATACAGATCCTCCACCACCCTCAGACGTTGCTGTCTAGTGGCATTTGATAGTAGGTGCTTAGGCCTCACTTGCTGATTCACTGACTAGGGAGCTGAGTATGAGGTTCCAAAGAGTTATAAAAGTCAAGGTAGATGTTATTGTCAATGTTTTGAGGTGCTTATTGTTGGAGTTTAAACAGCACCCCCACTTCTTAACCACCTGAGAGGCATAGTGTAAAACAAGGGAGAGATAAAACACTGCATCATTGGTAGTGGCTCAGGTGGAGGATGTGGCTGAGATGTGAATCTGAGGTTCAGTCTGTGCACCCACCAGTCATGGGTAGAGGGCTGTGGCTGGCAGTGGTACGGACAGTCACAAGTAGGTAGTCACAGAGGACATAACATACTCCTGCTCCCTGGGAAAACAGAGCATGTACAAGGTGGGATTTTTGTGGGAAGATCATCGTACCTGGAAACCAGAAGATGCTAGCGGTGTAAAGGAAGACCCTTGTTCTCTCCGTTGAGAACAGAAATACAGTTCGTACCATTGGACCCAGCTTGTTTCCCTATCAGTTCCTGGCTGTTCTATTTTTCTAGTTGTTCATATAGAAAAGCTTTGGGGTCCTCTTTGAAGCCTGTCCTGTGAAGCCTGTATCCAGCCCACCTACAAGTCTGCGGGCTTGACCTACAAAGCAAATGCAGGACCTGACCACTTCTCATACCTCCTGCCTACTGCTTGGGTCCAAGTCATTGTCACTTTTGGTCTTGATGGCCACTTTACTGTTCTCTCTGCATTTGTCACAAACCCTCTTGTGTCTGCTTCCACAAGGCAACCAGAATACTTTTTTTAAAAATTGAAATTGGATCACTTATTCTTTCCCTGAGCTAACCCTCCATGGTCCTTATTTTCCCTCAGGGAGAAAGATCCTTACAAAGCCTGATACAGTCTGTCACTGTCACCCTTACTTCCTCCCTTCTCACCTGCTCTGAATGGTACCAATGGCCCCACTACCTCCTAAACCATATCAGTCTTTTCAGTGTCTTTGGGCTACTCAGAACTTTGTCCCAAAGTATGATAGTCCTTAACTTGCAACAGTTTAACTTAGATTTTTTTTTTTTTTTTTTTTGGTGGGAGGAGGGGCTTTGAGACAGGGTTTCATGTAGCCTAGGCTGGTTTCAAACTCACTACACACTGGAGGGATGTTCTTGAACTTCTGATCCTTTTGCTTCTACCCTGAATGTGATGGGGTCACAAGAATGTGCTACCACATCTGGTTTCAGTTTAGAAATAAGAAAATTGTTATATGTGTGTGCATTTTCATGAGCCATGATGCATGCATGTGTGAAGGTAAAAGTACAGCCTGTGGCCTTCTACCACGTGGGTCCTGAGCATGGATCTCAGGTCATCAGGCTTGGCCGTGAGTGCCTTAACCCACTGAGCCATCTCACCAGCTCCCAACTTAGGGTGTTTTATGATAGCATAAAGGTGATACACATTCAGGGGAAACTGCATTCTGGATTGTGATTTGTGATCTTTTCCTGGCTTAGCAATATATAGTTGAAGACTTTTTGCATTGCTAGATTGAGTAGTGGTCCATCGCTCCCAGCCAGCCAGATGAGATGGCCAATACTTTATCATAAATTAAGCCCACTGTAGTGAAGGCAGGTGCCCTCAGCAGGTTCAAGGTAAGCTGGGGTATTTGGTGGTGCAGGCGTTTTAGTGTATTTCAGCTTTAGATTGCAAAGGGCTTGTTTGGGCATAGCCCATCCTGAGCACGTACATACTGCACCCTTGGATTCCTGATCGATCCTTAACCCTAATCTGTTTTTACCCAAAGCATCGACCGCCTCTATCATACAAGTGTTGCCCCTTTATAAGTTCGGAGATAGGTTGCATGGGGAGGATGCTTGCCTGCTTTGTTACATGTTGCCTTTCCAGCCTCTGTGGCAGCACCTGGTACTTGGGAGGTCAAGAATAAAGCCCTATGCTCGATTTGGGGGGGTTGTGCTCTGTGTATGTGGGCTGGAGCAAGACAAGCTAGCCTATTACTCTGCGTGATAAAGAGGTGTCCGCTGGCATGGCTCTTCCTGATCAAAGGTAGCTCCTGTTATTACCTGCCTTTTAGGGATCAGGCAGAGAAAGGACAATTCGTTAGTATAAGGTTGTGTTACTACAGGGTTGCATGCCTGCTGCACCTGCTCTTAGAGTCCGTGTTCCTATGAGCTCTTAACCCCTATTCCTTCTGTCCCGTTGGCTCAAGCCCTATTATAAGAATAGGAATGTAGTTTGACTGGGGCTTTCAAGGAGCTTTGAGCATAGATAATAGGGGCGATTTGGGGACAGGGGATCCTAGAAAACCTGCTCTGTGGAAGAAGTGTTTGAAGATTCCCTTGGTAGATAAGATTAGTTGGCCCCTAAACAGTGTTTTCTTTCTTTTATTTTTTTAAAGGGTCTCATGTAGCCTAGGCTGGACTCACCATTTAGCCCAGGATGACCTTGAACTTCTGACTTTCCTGTCTCCACCTAAATGTTGGGTATATAGGCATTCACTACTGTTGTTATTCGATGCTGGGTATTGGACCCAGGGCTTCATGTATTCGAGGGAGGTACTCTACCAACCTAGTTACATCCCCCAGCATCTCATCTTGGTTTTTGAGTTATCTCTACCGTGTAATTAAGCTCTCAAAAATGAAAATTTCCAGGTCTGCAAAGTAAATTGAAATATTTATTTTTTTTATTTATGTGTATGTATCTCTGAATTTATGTTCCTGTGAAGGCCAGAGGAGGGCACTGGATTCCTGGCAACTGTATTTACATGCAGTTGTGAGCCACCTGATATGGGTGCTGGGAACTGAACCTGGGTCTCTATTGAAAGCAGTTACTGTGTTTAACTGCTAAGCCATCTCTCTAGCATCCATGAAGTAGATTTTTAAAAGTGACTTACTTATTTTTATTTTATGTGTGTGAGTATTTACCTGCATGAATGTGTGTGGTGCCTGTGGAGACCAGTCCTGGAAGTGGGCTCTGTGGTTACTGAGACTTCAAGTAATGAATCATTTGAATGCTGCTGTGTTTTTGGATTCATTGTAGAGAGGCCCCTTTCAAAGTCTGAAATCGAGCTGTGCCAGAACCTTCTTTCGTGTCTAGTGAACCAGCGTTCTGCAAAGACAGAGGTACTGCTTCTTCACACTCTACAGGATCAGAAACCATTTTTTTTTTTTTTTTAATTAAAATAATCCAAGCTTATGTTGCCATACAAACAACAACGTAGGCCAGGACATTCGAAGAGCCAACGTTTGCTTTACCCACCCACAGACTTGGAAAGATGCAGAACGGGAGAAGTGGGAAGCCAGTGAGGTAATGCCAGCTTCTTTTAGTGGCTCCCGTTAATTTTAGTAAGTCCGGAAGACGATCCTAGGCTGATGGGTGTTTTAGTAGGACTAACACCTCAACAATTTCTTTTAGAAAAAAAAAAAAATTCATTCAAGAAAAACAGAGGCAGAGAGTACCACAACCCATTAATAAAAGAAGACTGCTCCCAGCTTCTCTTCCTCATTCTGTTCTCAGGATAATGAATGGTGAACAGGTTTTTGAAGCCTGGGTGCTTATGGCTTCTTTAGGGAGCCTCAGTGGCCTGGGCTATTTGCTGCCCAGGCTGGCACCAGCGGCTCTTGTCTTGCCTCTGTCTCCATGGTGGACATTACTGGAACACCACTGTCCCTGAACTCTATCTCCCAGTCTCCTACCTGACTGAAACCTCTTTCCTAATTTTCATTCATACCAGGAGTAGCACGTGACCCTGTGCTGGTACACTAATACAGGTTATCAGACTGTATACAGGGACCTCCCTGGCAGCTTTGTTTTTGAGGCACTTTCTTACATATTTATCTACTTCACACCTTCCCTGCCCGCTGCCAATAGGAGTGCCTGACCTGGAGCCTGGGACACAGGCTTGTTCTCTGCAGCTGGTTGGTTATAGGGCCACTGGAATTGGCCTGTATTCCCAGCTTCCAGATCTGCAGAGATAGGAACCAGGCAGGAACTTACTTATGGGAACAAATGAACATCTGCAGTGAAAAGAACTGATGTCTTTTTTAAAAAGTCCAACTCAGAAGTAGCTAGACTCACATAGAGTGTAGGGACTGTCTGACTGTTCTCTGTACCACTCTGAAACAGTGACTGGCGCATAGTAGGTGTTCAGGACGTATTTGTTGAATTAAGGGAACTTGGCATCCATTGCTCACCTCCCACTGAACATTCTGTTTTCACGTATCCAGTCCAGTGGCAGTGTCCTGGAGGGTGGCTTTTGCCAGTCACCTCCCTCCTGGTTCTGATGGAAGGACATTGTGTGTTTTTAGCTGCTTTTGATATGACAGATACATTTGGCTTCCCAACAGAAAGCCAGAGGAGAAATGAAGATTTTTTAGCATCATTCAAAATGCTTGCCATTCCTCTTCATTTGCGAAATCATGAGCCTGTTATTTTGAGTTCACACAAAGGTCAGAGCTGGATCTGCAGGAAGGAGGCTCCCCTGGTTTATGTGGTGGGAACTTTCCCCCTTCTGTTTATTTTACCCAGAGGCTTCTGTTTTCCTATGAAGCGAGAATCTGGTATTTGTTGGAGAAAAATCTCGGCTTCTGTGCATGTTTTAAAGAAGAGCTCATGCTTTGGCTCCAGTTTTGATCATTAGTTGATAGATAGATACATAGATACATAGATAAATAGATAGACACATACATACATACATACATACTTACATACATACATGTATATCTGCTGGGTTTTGCTCTGTGAAAGGCTAGCTCCTAAGTGGGTGTTTTTTGCTCAGTTTCAGTTTGAAAGGTGTCTTAAAAGCCATCTTCTTGGACTGGAGAGTTGGCCCAGCCGTTACAAGTACTCATTTTCTTACAGAGGACCAGGTCTGATTCCCAGCACCCACAAGGTGGCTTACAACTATCTGTAACTTCTGTCTCAGGGATCTGATGCCCTCTTTTTAACGTGCGTGCTTGTGTGTGCGTGTGTGTGTGTGCGCACACACACACACATACACACACACACACACACTGTTTGTACTCATATAATAAAATAAGTCTAAAATATTAGTTAACAAACCAAACCAAACAATTGTCTTCTCAGGTCTCCCCTCAAAGCCACTTCCAGCTTGTGCGATTTGTTTTCTGTTCAGATGTTGGATCAGGACTCTAAAAGTCCATGGTTCTTCTCATACCAGCATTGTTTTTATACCACTATGAGATGCATGGGTTCTTTTTCTCTTGTATATAACTTTTTGGAGGCTAAAGGAGACAGTGCAAGCCAGGGCGCCCAGCTTGGTCCCTGTCCCTCCCCTGGGTGGGTTAGCTTAGAAAGTGGTAATAGTGCCTGAGTTCCCAATGTGGAAGGCGAACATGAGAGAAACTTTCCCCAGTCCTAGCAGGCCCTAGACCTCTCCCCTTCTCTCCCAAGCTACATTGTGATTTAGTTTTCCATAAGCCTTGAGTCCCCAACATGGATTCTTCCCCAAGACTCTTGTGTTCTACCCTGTCTTCTTGTCTCTGCCTGATATCTGGGGTCCTACCTGTCAGATCTCCATCCTGATGCAGATTTATATCAGGAGGCATCTGAAAGTCTTTTTCTTTTCTTCTTTTTTTTGTAATTATTTACTCGTATTATACTTTAAAACCCTTTACACATGTGTCTGAGTTGCTGTGATCTACTTGTAAAGCCTGTTACAGTCTGTTATGATACATGCTCTCTATCTCCCCAGTGCTAGGATTGCTTGCATGTGCAGCTGTGCCTGGCTTTTCACACGGGTGCTGGGCAGTCTGAACTCTGGTCCTCATGCTTGTACACCAGTTACTTTAACACCAAGTCATCTTTACAGCCCCTCAATGACACTTTTGAACCATGCTTTTGCCAAATGGGATTTATCTGGGCAGTTGACCTTCAGAATCCTGGTATTCACCGGGTGGTGGTGGCGCATGCCTTTAATCCCAGCACTTGGGAGGCAGAGACAGGCAGATTTCTGAGTTCGAGGCCAGCCTGGTCTACAGAGTGAGTTCCAGGACAGCCAGGACTACACAGAGAAACCCTGTCTTGAAACAAACAAACAAACAAACAAACAGAATCCTGGTATTCTGTGCCATACTGATCTGATCATTCCTGCACACACGCGTACACACATACACACACCCCAATACGCTTTGCAGGAAGAGCAGAATGTGAGCATGCCTACTCCACTAACTCTGAGGTGGGCCCCACTGCTAACAAAGAAGGTTCCTGCCTTCTCTT
Organism: Arvicanthis niloticus; assembly: GCF_011762505.2. Classification (NCBI taxonomy): domain Eukaryota; kingdom Metazoa; phylum Chordata; class Mammalia; order Rodentia; family Muridae; genus Arvicanthis; species Arvicanthis niloticus. Next base: position 64,116,255 of record NC_047659.1, on the reverse strand, counting down.
AAATCTTGTGCACAGACAAAGTTCTACATTGCCTTGGAGGTAGTGGGGCAGGGCCTCAGGCATTAAGTCTGTGGGAGGAAAATAGGTGCAAGGGATGGGTCTGGATCTGAACTCAGACTTTTCTGTTTCCTAAGCTAGGTGGAGGGCTGGTTTCATGGGAATTCTGCAGTTTTGTTGTTGACAGATGGTATTGAGATGTTGTCAAGCAGTTGTGGGGACCTTGCAGGGCCACAATGAAATGGCTAAATACATCACAATTAAATGGCTTTTGTGGGCATCTGCCAGAGCTACAGTGAAAAGGGGAATTGACTTTATGCAAAGACAGAAGAATGAAGATCTTTGGTTTCACTTTGGATCATCTAAAACCCGTGGTGTGGTGGGGATATAGAAAAGAGGGAAGTGGAGGGACCCTTAAGAGTCCTTAGATTACCGGATTAGGATTAGGAGGTCTCTTGGAGAGGAGACCCTTCCTTTAATGACATTTCCCCACCCCCAGAGCAATTACAGAGCCTCCAGCCTGGAAGCTTCCTCCCTGGCCTGCAGGAGATACTATTCTGCAAACAATGGGGGGAAGGAAAGAAAAGCAGAGCATTTGCCAATGGTGGCACTAATGACTTCCTCAATGCAGGCCTGCAGCTTGTGCTTTGAAAACGCAGCTTTCAGGGTCACTGTAGGCTGCCAGACTCACTTTCACTCTCTACAGCCAGGAAAGAAACTTTCAGCTTATAGCCAGTGGCTCTGAAGTATATGAATTTACATGGACATGGAAAGAGAAGGACCTCTTTGAAGAGGGGGGTCCTTTTAGTTCTAGATTTGACTGGCCACACATTGGCAGTTATCCAAGCCAGAGCACAGGGAAGTCACAAGGAAAAGAAACCCAAAAAAGCAGCAAGAACAGACCCCTCCCTTCCCACCCCAATGTTGTTCTAAGGGATGAGCCTTTTTATTCACTTTTAAAAGATCAGTCCAAAAAGCATAGTTCTTTTAGTTTCCCACCTAGATAAGCAGGAAAGTAGGAGGAATAGGAGAGGCCTTCATGAGAACATGCATCTAAGGTGCAGACAGAGCAGGAAGAACTGTAAATTTGCAAGCCCTCAGAAGCTTCTGTGAGCCAGGGCCTCTGTACATACTGAGTTTCTAAGAGTGCATAAAGTCTGAAACTCTACTGGCCTGGGAACCTTATTCCAGCTCAGTGTGCGCAGTCTGCCAATAAACTGACTGGGCATCCTCAAAAGATCAGGCTGACAACATTAAACCCAGAATACCCAGTGTAAGAAGACTAGACAGCATGATACACACAACTGTTCATCACTTACTCCTTGTTTGGAGAGGTGGCACGGCCGAGGTACCCGTGTTGACTGTGGCTAGTTTGGTCAGTTCACTATTAGTTGAACAAACGGGCTTCTTTAGCCACCATGAACCTTTTTTTCTCTTAAATATTTGTTTGTTTGTTTGTAATACAGGCTAACCACTGCTCAGGTTCTGAGATCCCGTGAGACACAGATGAGAGTCTGGATGAATGAATGGCTCATTGGTTAAGATTGATGATGGAGTTTGGTTCCTAGCAAGCGTGCTGGATGGTTCACAGCCTCCTGTAGCTCCAGCTCTGGGGGATCTGACACTTTCTTCTGTACTCTTTGGATACTCTCACACACATATAAATAATTTTAAATGAAATATTAAAAATAAAAAGACATGAATAGACCTTGTTCAGCTGGAGCTTGGACTTCAGAAGTAATGAGAACCCGTTTAGCCTGCATTCCCATCAGAGTTTCCCAGGCAGAGGGTCTCAGAGCCTTGCGTTGAATCCGACATTAGTATGTCTCTTCGCAAAATGCTGGTTAAGCCCCCTTGCCTCCCCAGTCCTCATTTGGCTCTTGTGTGAAATGAAGAACAAGAAAGCTCTGCCTTTCCGTGTCTTTCCTGAAAGTTAAACAAGACGTGGACTCTGCCTTGCAAAGTCTGGTGTTTTCCGACAGCTGCTGTTCTATTGTAGGCTCCTTACAGTTCAGATCCAGATCTGCCCCATGGAGAGAGAATCTTAGGTCAGCTCTAGAGAGAAAGTGAGCTTTGAACTCAATGCTGGGATCAATCTAGCTGGTGCAAAGGAGGCAACTGTCGGGACTAAGATGTACATAGTTGCGTGCTGCTTTCACCTCTTGACAGTTCTACTTGGTTGTGATAACAGGTGTGCTGATAGGTAATTCATGTGTGAGTGGATTGCTCATTGCCTGATGATGATGGACAGGCGCAACTGGATGGTAGGATACTTACTTTGACGGTGGAGCAAGGTCAACATTAATGATGCCAAGTTGGCATTCAAAGACGCAGATGGTGGAATTGTATCTGATGTAGATGATTGCGGGAGAATGAGGATTAGCTAAAATCACAAGTGAAGAAATAATTTTTTGAATCATCTCAGAATATGCAAACAGTATTTGTCTACCACACTGGGGAGCACACACCTCTTAGCTAGTTCCTCTTCCCCTAAGTTAATTTTTTAGGGGTGGAAAAAGTACCATATATTTGATTGAGCATCTGATAAATATTTACATTTGACACGGAATGGAAAATCCACATTCTTATAACATTAGATCCCATAGTATGGTAAGGAATGGTAGTAGCAGACCGCAGCTCACTGATTGAGCAGTGGATTTGAGCACTGAACTCAGGCCCTCTTCAGAGTATGGGTAGAACAGTCCCTGTGCTTTCCTTTCCTTTCACAGTTTTTTCCCCCCTTGTCAGGTATACTTTAATTTGCTTCAGTAATATAATAATTATCAGGTATACTTTAATTTGCTTCAATAATACATTTATATAATAGACTCCCCACAATGGATGTTTTGATTTTGCTATGGCTGATGAAATGATTTTTAAGCAAGAAAGTTCCATTGGTAAGTGTTTTTGTTCCATGGATTATTCTGTGTGGAAAATGCCTTAAATGGGGTTATTGAAGTATATGTTTTATTATTTATCCTCTGGCAATTTATCAATAGCAGCAAGTATTATATATTATCACTGTTGGGAAAGCTAGAACTTCCTTACATTGTTTAGTTAAATGTGGCTTTGATGTTTTCAAAAGTAGAGGGAAATCTGGTAATTTAATGTTACCAGATAGGGCCTTTAGCTGGTCTGAATGTCACATGGTTGCTCTAATTGCTGTAGAAGTATATTGTTACCTGTTTTCTGAGAGGTAGAGGGATTTGATTTCCCTGGGATTGCATAATTATTGGTTCACTAGAACCACACTGTACTGCACTGCACACATGATAAAGGATAGACAACCTTTCTCATCTGCCTTGCATTGGGTACTGTCCACAGAGTCCAGAACAGACTTCATTAACGGCTCACAATAGCAAGGACTGTTGATTGGTTGGCTTGTTGTAAGGGACATCAAACAACTAGATCCATGGCATATTACTTAGTGCTCAGTGTTTCTTTCAGCCATACTGTGTCACACAGATTTATATTCCTTGGAGCCAAACCCCAAATAACCATCAAGGTGCTTCTGATAAGGTATTTTGTCACAGGGACACGTAACTGACAAAGAAGGCACAACTCAGAGACAAGCACATCTCTGTACAGATTTGCTGCAGACAAAACAGAGTTTTAAATACAGGATTGCTTCATCCAAAAATCACTGGTTTTTAAAAAAATTTATTCACTACTTTCTTATGTGTAGTATATGTGCATATATTGGCGTGTGTACGTGTGTGTGCATGTGTGTGTGTTTGTGTGTGTGTGTGTGCATGTAGGCTGATATTTAGTGTCTCCCTTAATTGATTCTCTTCATCACCACCACCATCATCATCATTATTTTGAGACAGGAGCTCACCAATTTGGCCAGACTAGTGGCGGCCAGCTCCAGTGGCCTTTGCTCTCAGCCTCCTCAGTGCTAGGATCACAGAGTGTATTATTATACCGTAGGTGCTGGGGATCTAAGATCACGTTCTCAGGATTGCCTGGCAAGCACTTTACCCACTGAGCCAAGTGTTGGTTATGTCACTACTGAGACTCACAATGACTCGAGTCATGAAGACGACAAGTATCTATTTTAGTATATACTTGGGTTGGAGATTTGTTTCATGGTATTCTAAATCCCATCAAATTGACAATCAAGATCAAGCCACCACATCTCCCAGCTATGTTAGCTAGTCTCCACGTGTCTTGATCAGGGACCTAATTCCAGTACTCTGGAGGCTGAGGAAACAACCCCAGCTTCATGTGGGGATCCTACCTCAGGTCACACTCCTCCTGGCATCCTTGGAAATGGTGCTTCTATGGTAGTTACCTTCTTTAGCAAGTCTGACAGGGTAGCCCACCCACCTACCCACCCACCCATTTTCCTACTGTATTTTTCTCATGAGCCACATATCTTGGTTTTCTTTCTCTTAGTTAAGATGTAGAGAGATGACATGTATGTAAAGGGTCTACTGTTTGCCTTAGTGTTCTTTGGTCATGGAGGTGGTGGTAGCTGCTATTGCCTCTTCCCCTCCTTCTGTAGGGTCTCACTGTGCAGCCTTGGCAGCCTGGAATTCACTATGTGGAACAGGCTATTGAACTTACAGAGATCTATCTGCCTCTGCCTCCCAGGTACTTACATTAAAGGTGTTTATCACCATACCTGTTAACTATGGCTTCTTAATTATGAATGAATCACTATAGCCTGAAAATGTGCAGACTTTTGGCCTTACAGTTAGAAGATTCTTTTCCAATTCTCCTTCCATGTGAAAATTTCCTTCCAAATTGGAAAAAAAGAGAGATGTTCGGTTTCAACATCCTGTTATTTTTCAGTTTATTTTCTCTTGTTTTTTTTTTTTTTTTCCTCTCTTACATTTTAAGAAATAAATTATTATTTCTAGGGACTGGAGAGGTGGCTCACTGAGCACAGTGCTTACAGTGTAAGTATGAGGATCCGAGTTCTGATCCCCAGTATGGACATGGGTGGGGGAGGGAGAGAGCCAAGCCAGGTGTGTGTGTGTGTGTGTGTGTGTGTGTGTGTGTGTGTGTGTGTAATCCCAGCACTTGGAGGTGGGGACAGGAGGATCCATGGGGCTGGATGGCCATCCAGTTTAGCTTTAGGTTCAGTGAGAAACCCTGTCCTAAAAAATAGTGTGGAAAGTAATAGAGGAAGACACAAATATTGATCCCTGGTCTTCACATGCACACTTGTTGATGCACAAAACTACATATAGGAATATGCACAATACACACGTTAAATGGAAATCAATAAAAGAAGATACTCAACATTGACCTCAGGCTTCCATGTGCATGTGCACATGCCACAAACACAATCACATGCATATTTATGTATAAAATCATGTTCATGTATATATATATGGAATATATGTATATATGTAAATCCATGTAATTATACATGTGTCTTAGGGTTTGTATTCTTGCACAAAATATCATGACCAAGAAGCAAGTTGGGGAGGAAAGAATTTATTCAGCTTACACTTCCACATTGCTGTTCATCACCAAAGGAAGTCAGGACAAGAACTCAAACAGGGCAGGAAGCAGGAGGCAGGAGCTGATGCAGAGGCCAAGGAGGGGTGCTGCTTGCTGGCTTGCTTCCCCTGGCTTTTTCAGCTTGCTTTCTTATAGAACCCAGGACTATCAGCCCAGGGATGTCGTCACCCACAATGGGCTCTCCCATCCTTGATCACTGACTGACAAAATGCCTTACAGCTGGATCTTGTAGAGGCATTTCCTCAAGGGAAGCTCCTTTCTCTGTGATAACTCGAGCTTGTGTCAAGTTGACACACAAAACCAGCCAGTACAACATGTCTAAAAGTTTTTTCTTGTATTTTCTGTTGACTTATTTATTTATGATTAGCTCAGCCTGGTGTTGAGCTCCTGACTTTCATCTACCGAAATGCTGGCCTTGCCGTGTTTCCCACCACATCCAGTTTTATGCTGCATATGTTCTCATGCTAGTGTTATATATTTTGGTTTTTCAAGACTGTCTTTATTTATGTTCTGTGTCCTGTGCCTTATTTGTAGGCTGGTTTCAAACTCATGATCTACCTGTTCCCACCTCTCTGGTGCTGGGATTGTAACCATGTGTTACACCCCTGGGTAGAATAGTTAAGCTAGTGTGCAGGAGTTTTTATATACTTCATGTGGCAAAATTATACATAAGACATTAAATTATGTCTTAAAAATTTAGATAAAAATTTCTAAAAATTAAAAAAAAAGTTATAAAAAAGTGTTTAAGGGTCTTTATGACCTTGAATATCTTCATTGTTCTGTGTTCTAAGTTTTTTCTTCTTCCAGAAATAATGATTTCAGCTGTCGTTGCTATTAGCAAAGACATTGGAACATAGGACTAATTTGTTCATGGTATATTTAGATCCTTTTACTTGATAAGAATAAGAAATTTCATGCCCAAATTTCTAATTACCCAGCATGTGAACTAAATGAATATACACTTTAGATTCTAGGCAATGCATAATGTAAACTGGCATCACTTTGGTGGGATCAAATCTCTCCATACCCATTCTGTGATCCTGGCAATGTAGGCAAACTTTGTGCATCTTAGTCTAAAATTGATTCAAGTTTCTTTTCCTTGTAACCAAGAGGGGAGCTGGGAAAGCAGAAAAGATTCAGTCACTGCATCATGTGATCTGGGTGAAATCATGGGGTTCAGTGCCAGTGTGATTGTCATGGAGACTGAACCTTAGCCCGGAGGCTGTTCCCTCCTGTTTCACGCCTGTTGACTCTCATGTTTGATGCTCTCTAACGTGCAGTGCATCTTTGTTTGTAAGGTAATTTTCTGGAGTTATTTCAGTACTTGCCAGGATAATTGAAGAGAATAAGGAGTTCCATCGAATGAGGGGGAAGAGTCAGAGCAGGTCATGTGTTGCACACTAAGGAAGGTCATGGGGGTGCAGTGAGGGAGTGGTGGGGGCTGATAGCCCCGTGGTCAAGTTCAAGTTTCTGCTGCAAAGTGAGGACCAGTGAGAGCTTTTCATGGGGGGGGGGGTGTTTCATCACCTTCAGAAGGATGCAGTGAATACTTGAGAACTTAAATTTCCACCATTTTGTTGTACAACAAGCAGTGATATTTTAACAACTTCCTTCTCATCCCTATTTATTGATTGATTGATAGGGTCTCACTTTGTAGCCGTGATGAACTATAGATCTGGCAGGCCTTGAACTCGCTGAGATCTGCCTGCCTCTGTCTCCAGAGTACTGAGATGAAAGGTGTGTGTTGCTATGCCTGGCTTCTCTTCTATGTTTTTTGAGACAGGAACTACAACATAGTCTGGCTGGCCTGGAGCTCACTGTATAGCCATGGGTGCCTTTTACCCTTTGTCAGTCCTCCAGTATATGCCTCCTCATCCTACCCCCGAAATGGGGGTTTCTCTGTGTAGCTCTGGGTGTTGTGGAGCTCACTTTGTAGATCAGGGTGGCCTCAGACTCACTGAGATCCACTTGCCCCTGCCTCCTGTGTGCTAGGATTAAAGGCATGCACCTTTGTGCCGGTTCATCCTGTAGCTTCTTAATGTTTCTCTCCAGTTATTAAGAAGATTTTTTTTTTTAATGTGGGATTATGTCTTTTACCTGCTCTGAAGCCCTTGGTGGGTGCTGTTTTGTGTCATGTTCAACCTTGGCATTCTGTGTCCTGTGCCTTGACCCCTTTTTCTGCCTTTACACCCCAAACACAGCCAAGTTGAGCTAGCTGGCTCAGAGTTTTCTCTGTGAGACCAGACGTTTGTGCTTTCACATGGAAAGCTCTCCTTTCCCAGCTGTAGCTACTAAAAATCTGATCATCCAGTCTGCATTTTGAAGACTCTCTTGTCCATGAAACTTCTCAAGGTTTGTCCCCTGCCCCAACCCAGGTATACTCTTCTCTTACTGAATCTTCCCTGTGGGAAGAGAGTGGAGACTTGGTGTGGTTGAAATTCTGCCACCCACTTATCCAAGGAATGATGTGGGTGTGTGGCTCATATTCCGAGAGCCCTATGAAATGAGCCTAACTTGCACAGGATGATAGAGATGGAATTGATGGTGCACCTATCCAGGACTTGACTGCAGCAGGTTCTTGCTCAGCATCTGACCTTTTCTGTCTCCCTGAGGGGCAGTTCACTTTTGCTGTTACATTACAGTTCTGTTACAGTCTGCCCTTTCTCTGTTTCCCCAGAAGGCCCTAGCATAGTGCTTTGAACATAAAGTTTTGCCGAGACTGAATGAGGTTGACCTGGACACAGCCATGGTGAAGGGTAAATGAGTTTTCTCCCCCTTTTTCATGCTTGTGGTTTTCTCTTCTTCCTCATCTTTTAACTTCCATTTTAACTTCTTTTAACATTGACAAAGCAGCAGGCTCACTTCAAAGAGTTGACTTCAAAGCCCTCTTGGTGCAGAAATCCTGGCCACTGAAGCCTATAGGAGTTAGCATCAATGAAAGACCCTGTGGCCATTGCATTCAAGAGTTTTTTTGGAATTCTATTTTTAAAGTTCTTTTAGAGGAAGGAGGGGCGGGTTACAGAAACATCTGCCTCTTTATAAAAGTCAAATATCACCAGTGCAAGTCCAGAAAAAAAATTAGAAAATATTTTAAAGAAAGCAATTTTAGGATGTGGAGAAAAGAAGAACATTTTTTTTTTTCTTTAAAAAGGTTGCTTGCTCTTCTATGTCGTAGTTACAGCATTTGGGGTAGAATTACAGCCTTATTGCAAATGCAGCAGTTTTTGAGATAGTTAAGTGGGATTACATAGCAGAAAACAGGGCTGGAGTTGCAGGCTTTTAGTATTTATTTTCTTAAAAGAATTGCATTGGGGGAGGGGGAGGAAAGAGAATGAGAGGATGTGTGTGTTTGTATGTGTCTGTGTGCACATGCCATACATAGTAAGTATTTGGAAGTCTGATGACAATTTGTAGGAATCAATTCTCTTCTACTATGTGGGTCCTGGGTTTTGCATTCAAGGTCTTTAGCAGTTCTTTCTACCTTTTTCTGTGAAACCCTCAACCGAGAGTAGTTTTTTGCATTTTTAAATGATTGAAACAAAATCCAAAGAATGTATATTGTGACACATGAAATTATATGAAATTCAAATATCGATGTTCATAAAGTTTTATTGGAACACAGCCATAGTTACTTGTTTGGTTTGGCTGTGGCCTGCAGAGGTTAGGTTATTGACTACAGAAATAGTTGACTCCTGGGGTTAACATTCAGGGTGAATGAGAGTATAGATGGGCAGGGAGAGACAGGAAGAACCAAAGGGCATTTTAGAGGAAATGCACTTGGGAAATTTTTTTTTTCTGATGGGACTCCTTGTCTAGATGTTGGTGTTCCAGGGGGGCATTGCTAGAGTGTGATGTATGGGCTTAATCCCAGAATAAACCCCATTAGCTGGTTCAGGGTCCAATGCTAATCTCATGGCAAGATGTAGGACCATTTGTTGGTGCAGCAGGGTATAAATAGGCCGATGGTGAATTAGAGGCCCACTTCTGGCTGGGCAAGGCTGAGGGGAGTGGGCAGCTGTGTTCTATAGAAAAGGCTGGAAGAAAGAAATATCTGGAGAGGCTCTGAGGAGGCTGTCTTCCACCCAGCTGCGGCTTCTCAAGGGTGTGTTTGTTATGACCTAAGAAGTTGGAGCTCTCTGTTTCTGGCTGGCGTTGATGCTTCTTCGCTGCCTTTAGGAGGACTGACTGGGAGCCCTGAGTGAGGAGAAAGCTAGGAGGCCAGCTTCCCTCCTGTCTCATGCCTGCCTGGGGCGGGGGGGAATCAGTATCTCTTGAGTTTTTTGTGAAAAGATACAAAGATGAAGCAAGGGTATATTAGGAGGTTCAATCAGGATGAGGCATGTCTGTCGCTGAGTGTGGGTGTCCTGATCAAACATCTCCAGTGCCATGGGTCAGAGGAAAGTGACCAGTCAGTTCCAGACTGTACCTCTTAGAACCCTAACTGAAAACCAGAGCCTAACTGTAGAAGAGATTTTAAAGAGGCAGCCTCTCGTGCAGGGGAAGAACTAGAGGCATGAGATGGACACGGACACACTTACCAATGCTAGTTCCTGTTTGGAATCAGTTTCAGGCTTTTATTATTATTTATTTTCTTAAAAAATTCACACTGAGAGATAGACAGATGGATAGATAGATGGATAGATAGATAGATAGATGGATAGATTGTGTGTGTGTGTTTCTGGGAATCTAATCCAGGGCCTTACCTGTGCATTCTACCATTAGACCACAAATTCTTGTTTTCTGTGCATCTATCAAACATGTATGAACACCTGTGAGAAACTGAAAGGTCACTAGGTTAGATGAGGACAGACTTGGCTTTGGCTAAGCCAAAGGCAGTGTTAAAATCAGTCAGGGTAAGGAGTGACTGTTCTTGGTCTCAGCTCCAAGCTCCTCTTTGGAAAAGCTGTCCTAGCCCTGTAGGCAACTTAATCTCTCCTGTTGTTGAGTCCTGGTGTCTTCTAGCACTCCACACTGTGTTGTCTTCTCTGGGTTTGAAGGTGATGAGCGAGTGACATTTATTTTTGTATGTCTGCTTCATTATCTGGAAGACTCGGAGCAAATGCTGGTTGAATGGATGTGTGAATGACTGTATACCCAAATTGTTATCGATTCTCAAACTGTTCTAAAAAAACACCCTAGGAGCTTGTTACAAATTCACTTTTCTGACCCTTTGGGACCCCAGCATCTGAATGTCCATGCCCAGGTGTTTCTGGATGCGGGTGGTCTGTGAACCATACTTACAGCAACTTTGGCACAGGTGCCAAGCCTTCTGGAATAAAGACAGGAACAGAACATTAAAAATAGCTCTCCATTCATCTGCTCATGCTCAGTGGCCAAGTGCCCCCTCCTGCTGGCGTCAGGTCCGGATGTGGGCCAGTTCTCAACCCAGGGGAAATGAACAGTGTCTTCTCCGAGGTGCCCAGAACACTCTGAGTCAGTGGAATGCGCCGGCCAGTCAGGCAGAAGGGAGCTTCCACTTCTTTGTAAACCTTGGTGGGAACCGAGTTGGCACAGTGAATAGGGAGGAGAGGAAGTGCCATGTGGGGCCTGGGGTTGGCCAGGGTTTCAGGACTGGGTGTGCTTTGGGTGGCTGCTCAGGCTGTTGCTATACACGCAGCTTCCTTTCTAAATAGTAACTTTCCCTACTGGCTTGTGTGTTGGATGGTGACCACAAATGCACGGCTGCTGTTCGGAAGGCTCCTGGGATGACAGGATGGGGCTGGGTTGCTGTCAGGGCTTCAGAGGAAAGACAGGATTGCTGGTGTCTCCTGTCACTGACTCATTAGGAGATCTGTGAGGCGTGGCTTCTCTGTGCTTCAGGCTCACTTTTCCATCTGTCAAATGGGTGAATCAAGGGGGCAAAGTGATAAACTTTGTGCTTCAGAAACAGATGCTTACAGGCCAGTGTTCAGATTAAGTCCAGGGCTGTGTGTTGGCCAGAGGCTGTTGATGACCTCTCAGAGTTAACTCTTTCTGGGCACACGTGGCTCGACATGGTATGGGTGTTGGTGAGAACAGCAGCATTAGAAGCTGAGAACTTGGTAGGTTTTTTTTTTTTTTTGTTTTTGTTTTTGTTTTTTTCTTACTCCTTAGACCTGTCCTAGTCACACTAGGGTCTCCATAAATAATTACAGAGCTTAGAGCTCCAAACAGCAGTGACTGCCAAGTGCCAACTCTATTTCTTTCTTGGGTCTTTTCTGGGTTTGCTATGATGCATAAGGTTTATGAGGAGCAGGGGCCTTTCAACATTGCATCCATTTCCTCCCTTTCCTTCTCTCCCTTCTTGTTCTACTTCCTCCTCCTCTTACTACTAAAGAGTAATGCTGTTGATTGAACCCAAGCCAGACATACTTAGCAAGAGCTCTGCCACTGAGCTATAGACCCCACCCCCCTTTATTGGTCCTTTTTCTTGCCTTTTCCTTCTCTTTACATGGAGAAATACTGAAGGTCAAGACAAGGATAAAAGTCTGTGTGCTAGAGTAAACCGTGTGTTTCTTTTGTTCTTTTACTTTTGTTTCTTTTAGAGTCTTATTCTGTGGTGCTGGTCTTGAACTTATGATTCTCCAGCCTTAGCCTCCCAGTGACTGGGATTCTTAAGTTTACTGAGGTTTAGTTTCCTCATCTGTAAAGTAGGTAAACATTAGCCACCCTTGTGTCGTGTCTTCCAGCTAGTGCGTATGTGCCAGCCGTGCAGTGCATGGGTTGCAGTAGTGATAGCTGGGAGAATGAAGAGGGAGTGCTTGGTCCTGGGGGTTGACAGCCTCTAGGTGAGGAGAACTCTGAGGTTTACCCCTCTTACAGAACTGGATGGGGGTGTAGCCTCAGTAGTGAGCTGCAGCTCTCTTAGGGGAAGTTCACCCTGCTCTACCCCCATGTCCACAGTATTTTGGTAATAAAAAGAAAAAAGTCCATATTTTATTGTGAAACTTTTGAATTATCAAGGCTCAGGTTGGCTGATTTGGGTTCCCAGGAAACCACACCTCCTGTGTGCTAATGTCTGATAACAGTGTTTGGTTTTTTCCACTCAGCACCTGATGTGGAAGAGTACATCTACTTAAGTAGTTTGTGTGCAGTTGGCCTCTGTTTGAGGACCATCTTGGCTTTAGTCACTGCTGAATGTCTAGCACCCAACCTATAGTGGCATCTTGGTGGGATGAACGGATGAACACTTACATTCAATAGGCATAGAGTTCCTTGACCTTCAGGTGGACTTGTGGTTCTCTATGGGTGGTGCTGGGAAACTTACAGGTTCCTGAGACCCTTTTGGGAGCCTGCAAGATCCGAAGTGTTTTTACTTAGTAATGATAGTAATCTGTTGTTTGTTTCTTCTCATTCTCTCCGACATGAATCTTGGTGAGCTGATATTTTCCAAGCAACCAATGCTTGAAAAAGTCTTGTAGGGTAAAGAGCTGTTTCACAGTGGAGCAGATACCCTATAAATATAAACTTATCAGTCACCAAACTCAAAGTGCAAGAGATACAGAGAAGGATGGATTTTCATGTGAGAAGCTCATATCTTGGACAATCAATCTTGGTTTCCACAACACAGCTAATGGTCTACTTGTTGAATTACAGTGTAGCACCAAGAAAAATACCTATATTTACCAAAAAGCCTATAGAGGCTTTACTTTACCAGACACATGTGTGAGCCCAGGATCACCTCATACTTTACCTGCCCACCAAACTGGTTTGAAACAGTGAGTGAAGAGGCAGATATGAGAATTTGGCTATTCCTTAAGTATAAACAAGCTATGAAAGAGAACTGCAGAAATCTGATGTCATTATGCTAATTTTTTGTATTGGAAAATATAAATTTTCATAAGATGATTATTTATGCTAATGTGATAAGTTTATTATAAACAAAAGCTTTTTGAAGGCCTAATCATTTTTCTAATCACCATGGGGTTCCCAGCCAGAAGATTATGGAAGGACTGCAGTGGTAGTGTAGATGGTGCAGGATTCTTTTCTATGCGTGTGATGAGTGTTAACATCCCTATGTTGAGAGAGGGCTGATCTCTCTGCCTTTCTAGTCTTGTAGGTTTGGGCAAGTGCTGTCTCCATGTGTGCCGAAAGTCAGTCCAGCAGCCTGGGTCAGAACAGTGTCTTGGCTTCCTCCATCTCTAACATCTTCACAGTGGAGTTTTGGAACTTTCTCCACCTGTTAGCTCTGCTTGCCCCTCTGGGAGAGATCTGGGAGGACTGAGACAGAGCTGGTTTCAGGGAAAAGTGAACGTGGAAGTGCAGGTTTCCTGGTATGGCAGTTTGCTGGGGACCTTAGTGTTTGTCTGATGGGTAAACCGAGGTTCTGTCTTCTAGACCTGAGGCAGTGACTGGTGAAAGTTCGTATGTTCATTCTGGACCAAGGCATTTGCAGCCTGTACCCTGGTTCGTTGTTTTCTTCTGCTGTAGCCTGGGGCGGCAGTAAGGACCTTACATGGATCTTTCCCTAGGGTTTAGGGAGCATTGTAGGGCCTTGGCTTTGGGCTGCCTGTTTCTCCTGACTGACTAGTTGGTCTGCAAGATGATACTGCATGTTTATTTTAGTTGCTTCTTTATAACTTCCTGCTGCTCTTTGCAGAGCAGTGGAGCTTTAAAAAGACTGCTCTGTGTGTTTCCACACTGAGCCATGGCATACATTGAAATCTGTTTTATTTCTAACCTGGAGACATTTCAGTATTACTGTGTTCCTGGAATTTTTGCAAATCTTTGATGGAAAAATGGGGATGAGTTGGGTTGGGAGAATTAAATAAGCCAATTCCTGCAGTGCATTGAACATTATTATTATTATATTACATTATTTTGATTAATGCTATTCCTCCAAAACAATCCTGATGATTTGGACAACTCATTATATAAGTTCATTCTGGAAGTAAAATGCATTGTGCTCTTCCTGTATACCAGGCACAGTAGCACATTGTGAGCATTGCAGTGTGTTGTAGTGTACTCACTGTTCTATTGCCGTGGAGAGACATCATGATCAAGGCAACGCTTATGAAAGAAAGCATTTAAGGAGCTTGCTTACAGTTTCAGTTTAGTTCATTATCATCATGGCAGGGAGCATTCATGACACTGGGGTAGTAACTCAGAGCTACATCTGGTGGCTGCAGGCAGACAGACAGACAGATAGAGAGAGACACACAGAAAGAGGCAGACAGACACACACACACAGAGAGACAGAGACAGACGTTGGGCATGGAAACACTGGGCTTTGGAAACATCAAAGTCTACCCCACAGTAATGTACTTCCTCCAGCAAGGCCAAACCTATACCAGCAAGGTCATGCCTCCTAATCCTTTTGAGTCTTTCAAATAATGGTGACTAAGATCTCAAATATAATGAGTGTATGGGGGCTGTTCTTATTCAAACTGCCAGATCATAGTTAGAGATGCCTGTGACAGGAGTTCCCAAACACTGGTTTGAGAATGATGAAAAGACTAGTTTTGAGCTTGTGAAAAGTTCCAGTACTCATGAGGTAGAGGCAGGTGGATTTTCTGTGTATTCAAGGCCAGCCAGAGCTACTGTGAGACCCTGTGGTGGAGAGGGACACGGACACAGCAGACACAGACAAACTAACTGTAATTCTCAGGAAGGTAAATATTACAGTTTAAAGGACCATCATGTCAGAATGTATCATTCTAGGAGATAGCCACTTTCCAGTGGGTGGTCCTATACTGCTGAGTATGTGGGCAACACATATTGGACGCTGGGGGTTATTAAAACTCCTGGAGGGCATAAAGTTGGGAAGGAGTGGATCTGGGAGGAATTATGTGAAGCAGGGAATCAAAATACATTGTATGAAAATTGTCAAAGAATTAATAAAGCATATTAAAATGTGACCTTTATTTGTAGGGAGCAAGTATTTACTTTTATTATTTTATATGACAATTAATAGGTAGTTTTTCTTTGTGACTCCTGTGTCAGCTTTTATCATTTTGGTATGTGTAATGTCTGGGAAGTTCAAAATCCTAATATAAAGCCATAAAAAGTCAGAGCTACATGGGGCCTTAAGAATTTGGTGTACTGTGTACATTGTGTAGTTGAAGAACCTGAGACTTCTAGGAGGTATGCAGCTTGTCCAAGATCACCCTGTACATTCAAGGCAAGTGAGGGCTCACGTTTCAGATGGAAAGGCTATGAGCACTGGTTTGAGTCAGTCATACCTGTGTTTAAATTCTTCTTCAGTTACCATTAGGTGAAGCTGCTGTACTTATCTGAGAGGTTCATCCTGTGGTTTAATGAGATGATGTGGATCAGAAGAAATATGGGCTCAAGAACGAAGGAGACTCTTTTCCCTCCTCTTCCCTTTCATTAATACGAAGTCCCTTTGATAAGTCAGTGAAGGACTTCACCCAGAAGAGTATATTTTTAGCAAAGTTTCAGCATCTACTACCTAATGTTCTGAATGTTCTCAGCTGTTACTCGTGTGTTTTCTCAGCTCTCAACTGATGCTCTTTCACTGTGTCAGAGATCTGAATTCCTTCTCTCACCGTTTCCAATCTCTATTCCCAGGCACAGGTCTTAGAAGGGTAAGATAAGAAAAACTTTGCCTGGGATGGAGAGAGAGCTCAGTGGTTAAGAGCACTTACCACTGTAATAGAGGGCCCGAGTTCATTTCACAGCATCTACACTGAGTACCTCATAACAATCTGTACGGCTAGCACCAGGGGCTCCAACACCCTGCCTGGCCTCTGTGCATACCCGCCCACATGTCTGCCTGCCTGTTTATCTGCTTGTCTGTTTGCCTGTCTGCCTGTCTTATCTGTCTGTCTGTCTGTCTGACTGTCTGTCTACCTTCTTGCTTGCCTGCCACCCCAGCCCTCAATAATAATAAACATTAACAGTAAAGGCCTTGCCCACAGTCAGACTCTGTCCTTTCTTGAGATGGCCTGTTTTTCTTTCCGTATCCAAGATAACTGTCAATGACTGCATCCAGTTGTAGTATTTTATTCCTCATTTGGGAGCTGAGCCTTTTAATAGAGTTTAGACAGTGTGGTGAAGGTATTACCATGACATACCATGAGGTTTTGGGACCAAGGAACATTCCATCTCCCTCTTGAAGCCTTGTGTAACTAACATAAGTGATTTTTGTGGGATATGCTGTGGTCTTGACCTACATAGTGTAGTCCCAAGCTCTCCTGGAGACTCCATCTGTTCACAGATGATGCATGGTGACTTGGCACATGGCCCCAAATCATCTGGCTCGATGCCATACATTTATCTTGAGATCTAGGCATGGTGATGCGTGAAAATGCCCACCTTTGTCTCTGTGACCCAGTGGCTCATCACTACTAGAATGCCCAGCTGCAGTCAGGTCTCAGGGTCCCTTCACTATATGCTTCTGCCATTAAAGTATATCTAGTGTTTTTCGGGATAACTGGATTAGGTACTTCGTAATGGCCTGTGTGTATGCCAGCATGTTTTTTTCCTCTGCTCAGGGTGAAGGGGAGAAATATGGGTTCTTTGCTAAGGCCTCTTATGCTTGGCTTCTGGAGATGTTAGCAAATACAGTTTCTATCTTGAGGAAAATTGATGTTGTGTCGTCATCAGCCAAGTCAGCTGACATGCTTTGCTTTAGTAATTTGTGAAGAATTTATCATCTTTTATTTATTCAGGATAACACACTCCTCTTTTAATTTTAGCATTACCCCATCCTTGGTCAGGAGGTTGTATGGCAGGGATGGCTGTCTGCTTTTATTTTTGAGATAGGATCCTTCTACGTAGCCCTGGCTTCCCTCTAACTCTCTATGCAGGCCAAGTTGGCCTCAAACTCACAGAGATCCACCTACCTTTGCCTCTGAGTGTGGGGATCAAAGGTGTGCGTCATTAAGCCTGTTATGTCTGTTATCTTGAGGTCACACTTGAACATTTTATTTAGGCCATTTATTTATATCCAAAATGTGAGTTACTTGGAGTTAAATAAAATCTCATTTTTTTAATTATAAAAAGGAAGCTATACTTTGGGTCAGCAAACGCTGTAACCACCTGCAGATTCCATTGGTAATAATTTAGCAACTTTTTTTTCAGTTTTTCTTGGGGGGGGGGGGAGTTTCTCTTGTAGCTCAGGCTCACCTCAAGCTCATGAAAATCTTACCTGCTTCAGCTTCCCAAATTTTGAAAGTACAGGTTTTTTATCACTGTTGTAGAATGTCCTCTGAACATAACTGTCACCGTCTTCATCAGAAGAAGCTATGCCTGCTCATGAGTATTCCTCTAGATTGGGCCGGTTGACCATCTTTCATAGGAGGCAGGAATGCAGAAGACCTGCCCCTTGCCTGGTATCACAGATACTCCCTTCTGCACCTTCCTGCCAGCTGAATGGCATTCTGTTCTAGTTGTTCATGGCCATGTGGTCTTAGGAGGGGCTAGACCAGTGGTTCTCAACCTTCTTAATTCTGTGACTCTTTAATACAATTCCTTATGTTGTGGTGACCCCCCCCTCCCCCAAACATAAACTTATTTTTGTTGCTCCTTCATAACTGTAATTTTGCTACTGTTATGAATTTAATGTAAATATCTGATATGGAGGATATCTGATATGGGGCCCCTGTGAAAGGGAACTCCAACCCCCGAAGGGGTTGGGACCTACAGGTTGAGAGCTTCTGGGCTAGACTGAGTGAGTATATAGAATGTGGAAAGTTACCTGACGTCAGGCCAAGAGCCATCTATGCAGGCATGAGGAAGTCCTAATCCTCTCTGAGTGATACCTTTGGCAGTATCACAGTTTTAGGCTTAATCCAAGGCAGGGAAATTTATGAGTTCTCCAAGTAGGATTTTGGTGGAATAGTACTTTGGTCTCTCATTGAAACCTTATCTAGAGTAGGAATCCCCCCTGGAAAGGTTTTATTTATTTATTTAGTATATTCCTGTTTGAAGGAGGACACATGGACATGTGCATGCCACCACATGGTTGTTTGAGGACAGAGGACACTTGTACTTGGGGATTGAACTCAGGTCTTCTGGCTTGGCAGCAGATACCGTTACCAGCTGGCTATCTTGCTGGCCCCAGCTCAGTTAAAATGTGTTAAAAATGTAGTTACTGTCATGCTATCCATATATGAACTTTTAAATGGAGATGATGCATCTGTCGTAGGGTTATGTGAAATTGGAGAGTGTGGCTTCATGCGCCCCAATATTGCTGTTTTCAAGGCCCAAGGAGGATTTTTATGGTAAATGTGAGTGGTGAGCTCAAAGGCAGACTGCTCTGTCCTAGGATCTTCAGACAGCCAGTCAGTGCAGTGCCTTTTCCTCAGCTACATCCTGGATAGCTGTAGCATCCCCCAGCACCATTGTGGGGTTAATGAACAGCCCACCTAAGGCTCTTTTAGAACAGTGCTGCTTTGACACATGTTGGCTGTTACCACTTAAGAGAAATGTGAGAAAACACATTTTTCAACAAAGCAGCCATCTATCTCATCTTGACTCTGTACCCCATGAAGGGCACAATTTTTCTTTTTTCATTGAGCTCTGTAGTTTCTCATTGGCTTGGGAGCAAGCCCCGCCCCCTCCAGATGCAGCATTTGTCTGCTTCCGGCCCACCCTCACAAGCCTCCTGTTTCCCTTTTCTTCCTGGTGTGCTCAAAGGACTCCTCTCAGCACTTACGACAGGTGTAGTAAGAGGTGTTCTCTTCAGGAAGAAGTTAGGGTGGTCTCTCTTTTCCAGACTCTTGGTTCACACTGGCCTTTCCTAAGGTTCTGGGAACATAGCAGGCTCTGGCTAGTTGCTTTTCATTTCTGCCTTGTCTTTTTGGCAGAGCTGAGTCCAGTGGTTCTCTTCAGAGGTGAGTCTGTGCACCAGGGTGGCCTGCATGCCCACTGTGCTCCAAGACCAGAAGTGGGCGCACTGGAACATTCTTACCTGTTCTGAGAGCCTGTGGGCTCCTTGTGATGCTGTGGTATGGAATACCACTTCCCTTGTCTTCCGGTTTCCTCCTGGAGCTGTCCGTCACCTGGTCCTGCTTGCCTAGGCATGTGGCCAGTGATCTACATCTTTGAGTCAATCAGGCCAAGTCCTTATCCTGCTCTTGTGACTTCCAGCAATTTAGGAGACCTGCAAGGTTTCTCCCCTTCCAGCAGACAAACATCTGGCGGTGGTAGGGCTTTCCCAACCTGTGATCCTGTCACGCTGAGTTCCAAGAGAGTTCAAGTGAGGGAACTGACTTACCTGCTTGGAGCTGTGGTGTGAGGGTGTGTGGTATTTCTTCTGCAGTGAGCAAAGCCCTCCTCACTTTGGGTGGGGGCTTTAGGGGAGGGTCACACCTCGTGGAGGAAGGCTGTATCAGGAATGTTGCCAGTCAGAGCTGGAGGCAGGGTCATGGCCTCTATAAATTCTTTCCGTGTTTGTACCTTATAGTCTCCATTTGTGAAGTGGAGCCAGAAGGCATCCCATCTCATAGAAAGGCTACTGTGATTTCTCATGAGGTTGGTGAAAGTTTCCTGGCATATGGAAGAACTTTCTATATTTCTATTTTCCTAGAATGTCACTACCATTAAGATATAAATCTGCATGTTTTGTTAGTCCCCTTGAAGGGTTAACTGTGCAAATGTATGCATACAGTAAAACTCTTTATGTACATCAGGGTAGGATAGGTCAATTGGGTAGTAGTGGTGTTGGGAAAAATCTTCTCACCACGGTCCTCTTCTTAAAGATAGGTCTGGACAAGCCCCCTCTAGGAGAAAACCAGAATTGTTTATGTCACAACTCTCTCTCTTGGCCCCAGCTGTGACCTTTTGTTTCTTCAGGTGATTGAAAGATTCCCCAAGATCACTTACTTTCTCAGGATTGGAGTCAGACAGGGAGAGCTAAGTGAACCTTTGGAAGACAGGTCTTCTGAGCTCAAAGCCTGTTCTCTGGGGCTCAATGTGGACACCATTGCTGAGCACTGGTCTGAAGCCTGAAGAGATCTTCTGTGGGCAGCACTAAGCCTTCCCGCTGAAGCCTGCAGGCTGTAGTCCCTGGGAACATACATTATTTCTGGGTCCCCCCGGGCTACCGTTCAGAAATGCAGGTGCTTCTTGCCATTATTGCGGGTTAGCAGGTCAATTGTCAAATGTTATAGTATATATGCTGTTGAAGCAAGCATGCTGTTTATCAAACTAAAAAGGGGCAGTTCCAAGCAATTGTCTTTATGTGTACTTCTGCAGAGTACACTGTCATAGCTGAAGATCGTTCGAGGTGCAGAGCAGTTAGGGTGTGTAAACAGTTTTGTGAAAGTCATAGGCTGGAAGGACAAAAGAACAGTGGCCCAGACCAGGCCATGTAGAGCCAGGACTAGAATGTGGATTTGCAGGCATGCAGGAACAGCCTTCCTTGGAAGGCCTTCAGATCCGCTGTGGAAGGGAGGTAGACTGTGATCCCAGGCACCTAGTGAACTGTGCCACTCCAGCCCTCCAGCCTCCACCCAACCTCTCGGATACTCTTTCTATCTTGGTGTCTCTTCACAGTCCTTTAATGTCCGGGTTCTTGGGCACTTTCCAGCTCCCATTCTGTACGTAAGCCTGTGTTCCTCTTATAACTCTTCCTCTACCGTCCTAGTTAAGAAGACACTCGGTAATCCGAGTACTGACCATTTGAAGAGAGCCTTGGATTTGCTTGGCTTTGACAAGCCCAACCACTTAAGAGTTTATTAAACAAACAACAGGAGGTAGTTCTCATGACTGATGGCAACTCACTTTTCTGTTACTATCTTGAGAGCTGAAAACCATTTTTTTTTTTTCAAAAACCTAAGATTAGTATCTATCTGGAGAAAGCAACTGATTCTAGGCTATCTGTGGATGTGTCCGGGCCAGCTAATAATGGTCTGCATTAAATGACAGCGTATTACAGTGCCCTTCCTTTATGCATCTGACCCTAGCTCACAGGTATTTATTGGGTGCTGGATTACTTTTCTTATTGCAGTGACAAAATGCCTCTCAAAGGCAATGGAATGAAGGAGGGGTCTTTGGTCTTATGGTTTAAGGGTTTACAGTCCCTCACAAGCATGGTGGCAGACGCATCTGGGCACATTGTATCCTCCGGCAGAAAGAGGAAATGGAAAATGTTACTCAAGCCTATGGAATGGTACAGCCCACATTCAGAATGGGTCTCAGTTAAGTAACCCTATCTAGAGAGTCTCTCACAGACATGCCCAGAGGTTTGTTCCTGGATTGTTCTGGATCCTGTCGAGTTGGCAGTCAGTAATATGCATTACAGGGACATACTGTATGCCAGGCTCTCAAGGAGGGAAAGGCTCAATAAGATACCGTCATGGTGTACCTGGGGAAATGAGGTCAATACTAAACAAATACCTATAGGCTGGTTTAAAGTGAGGTATCGAGCACTATAGAGGGAGCACTGAAGAAGAGGGAGGAGTGTTATGTTTTGCCCCTTGCCTCCTTCCTGTCAGCGTTACCCTGGGAAAGTTATCTGGCTTCCCTAGGTATCTTTCTGTGGAGGTGGATCATGCTTGCTAACTGCTCCCCTCCTGATGAATGTTAGCTTCTGTCAAACGTTAGCTCCGTGGTGATGACAAGAGTGGATTGTGTCAGTGCTTTACAGATGTATGTCTTGTAATATTTGATAATTAGAAAGAGTTAACAATGCAGTAACAAAGTAGAAACCCTAGTGATTTCAGATCATCGCTGTGCTGGTATTTATCCAGCCTGCACATTATTTTTTTTTTTTTTTTTAAGCATATCTGCATGTCTCTAGGCAGCGTGTTGGTTAGCTTTGTGTATTACAGTGAGTCTCGCATAGTTTTCTGTGGTGTGCCTTCCACACCACATCCAGCCTTTTGATATCCAGTGTGTGTTGTAGCAGCTTATTCAACTCCATTGGTGTGAACCATTAATTGGTAAGAGAATTTTGAACTTTAGCAAAGTTTCTGAATAATGTGTGCCCCTCCCCCCCACTTTTTTGGCTTATTGGATAAAATAAAGATGCATATTACTCTACAAGTCTGGTATACACAGAAGCCATTGTGTGTGTATATGTGTGTAGGGATAGAGGGCGAGGGCATCTAAAAACCTCAGTAAATTTTCAAACAGTGCTATTTATTGCAAATCCAGTGCTATGCCTCAACACTGTAAATTCATCCATTCTGCCTAACTGCAAGCTTGAACGTGGTAGCCTTCATGTCCCCATGCCTCAGACTACAACCTCTGGAAACTACCTTGGCACCCTGTGGATTTGATTTGTTTTCATTATATTATGTGTGTTCCCTGAGTATGTGTGTAGTGTGCACGTGGGTGTATACATGCTCATAGGTGTGTAGCACATATACATGTGTGTGGATGGAGGGCAGAAGTTGAGTTTCTATCTTCATTGATCTTCTGGTATACTGAGGCATGGTTTCCCACTTGACACACAAGATGCCCCCGAGGCATCTCCTAAGCTTTTGTCTTGTTTTTAGAGTCCATATGCAGCCAGACATCGACTGTACAGTGGTGGAGCGCTGTGCAGCTGTGGCCCTGTAAGATTAGGTGTCCTGGGAAACAGTACAGGTAGTCTTACCTGGCTATGTGACCTCCTAGGAATCCTGTGTTTACCCTGTTTCTTGTACTGAGAGGCCACACTGTGACCTACATCATCTACATTTGTGTAAAGGACACTTTATGATGTTTGTACAACAGTGAAAAGCCTAAGAGTGCTGTTTCCAGAATGTATCCTTCTCTTTAAGTATTAAATTACCAGGAGTGGGATCGTAAAGTCTTTGTCTTTCTACCAGTCTTGTTTTGTTTAACTTATACCATCTTCAAGTTCTGTCTGTGTTGCTACAAGTAACAGGCTTTCCTTTTAAAAGGCTGAATCTTAATCTCTTTCTCTTTCCATCGATTCATTTATCCACTGACCAGCACTTGGGTTGTTTCCTGTGTCTTGGCTGTTGGGAACACTGCTACAGTATGAGCGGATTGCCATTATTGAATTAAGGAAGTTCCTTTCCAGTCTAAGCTTAGGATTCTCCTCACAGGAATGTGTTGAGTATGGACAGACACCTGAGGGATATTTTCCAGATGATCTTCAGGCTTTTCTCAGTTATCTGATGCTATGATATATATATATTTTTTAAACCAATGTATTCCTGAGGTAAATTACCTTGGTTGTGAGTCTGTTGCTTTTGGGCATTGCTAGATTTCTCCTTACTAACATTATTCTGAAAGGTTTGCATCTGTGATAACGTAGCTGGTGGGTCTGTAACTTTCCTTTCCTCTTTTGTTCTTGTTTTGGTATTGAGGTGATACTGTATAGTCCAAAGGATGAGGAAATATTCACGCTTACAGTCTGCACGTAGGGGGTGTAAGATTAGAGTGTGAACGAATAAAGAGCTTTTCCAAGGAGACATTTTATGGTGTGTTTCAGGAACGCTATTAAATCTTAAATTTGATTCTTTATATATTCTTTATTATGTAAAACCCTTAGTGTTGGCAGCCTTCCATGTATTCCTTTACTCTGCCAGTTTCACTTATCTTTATGACATCTCCAGGAATATAACCTCTGCTATTTAATAGAGAAGAATTGTTAAACGGTTGTCCTTTACAGTTGCACGCCCATGTGAAGCAGAATTCTATTGATCTGGTGCAACCGAATGAAATGCAGAAGCAGGTGGAATGTATTGTTATTTCACTGTCAGTGTTTTACAGTCAGGATATTCTGTAACAAAATACTACCCATTTGGAGTGTTTCAGTTGGAAAAGGGTTTGCTTTGCAAGCCTGAGTTAGGAGGACCAACACTCACCTAAAAAGCCAATGTGGTGGCATACACTTGTAATCCCAGCATCTGGGAGGCAGAGTTCAGTACATTCTTGGGCCTCAGTGAGTAACTAGTTAGCCTATTTGGTGAGGTCCAGTGTCAGAAAAAGGCGGGCTGGGTGTCATAGTGCATGCTTTTTAATCTCAGCACTTGGGAGGCAGAGGCAGATGGATTTTGAGGCCAGCTTGTTCTCTGTAGTAATTTCTAGGCTGACAAGGACTGCATAGTGAGATGCTACCTCAAACCAAAACCAAAACCAAAGCAAAACCAACCAACCAAATAAACCCAAAATCCCCAAACCCCAAGGTGGATGCTGCCTGAGGAATACCTCCTGATGCTTATTCAACATAACACAAAATCAACATGGGGTTCTCAAATTAAGGTTTGCTAATCTTGTTACCTATTCCTTCTGGTCTTATTTGTCCCCCCCCCGCCCCCCATATATACTTTATCAAGAGTGTTTTGCCATTCTAAAGTGGAGCTGGGAAGCCACCGGCTGCTGATGGCTCCCGTAGCCCTGACAGTCTGTGGTGGAGTGCTCTTTCATTGTGTCAAGGTGAGAGGTGCAAGCCTTTGACAGACTGTGGTTAGAGAAAGCCCAGCATCCACTGCCGACCTTGTCGTCTCCTCTGAGCAGGTGTTGCCTGAGCCCAGCTCCCTTCAGCCCTTCCTTCTCCCTGGTGGGCCATTGGCTCCTGAGTAAGATAGATACATGCAGTAGACGAGCTGTTAATAGCACTTACTCTGTCTTAATCCTTTTTAATCCCATTCATATTTCAGAGTCTGAAACTTGGCAGGATGTCAGAAGCCACACTGTGAGCAGGGAAATTTTTCTTTGAACAGCAGGAGCCAAGTTTTTTTAAAAAAAAACTCTAATACTTATTTTGTTAAAACATATAAGAGTAGGGAATTTCTCCTTAGATTTCTGAGTGTCATTAGGAAATCTTGCTGGGGCTTCATATTTTTCTTTTTTTTTCTAGCGAATGACAACAATCAATAGCACACTTAGTCATAGTGCGATATCTGTGGCATTGGCATCCCAAGTGGGGAAATTACCGGAGTCGGTGGCTCTCTGTCCAGTGTCACACTCATGGGGACTTTGGAGCTCATTCTATCCCTGATGAGACATTATCTTATGCTTGGACTTGTCAGCCCAATCTTTGGATTACTGGGACCTGTATATTTCTTTGCAGATTTAACGTAAAAAAAATTGTGGAATTCTGGTAGAATCTAGGAAGACTTAGGCTATATTGAGATATGTCAGATCTGGAATTGAGTAGGTGTTTTCTTTCCTGCATTTACTGCAGTGCATATGTGTATTGGAAAACCACATGTGGCCTGTAAGGAGCTTGTGAGGTTTTGGATTGGACTTTGGGTCAGCTTCAGGGTAGTGAGAGGACGGATGCCCAAGAACATGTTGTCTTCAACTTCCTGGCCTTCCCCTTCCAAGTTCTGGCCTTTATTGGGCAGAGATGGGTCTTGTCTGGAGGGCAGCCCTGTCTGCCATTTGAATCCCAGCCCAGCCCTGGGGTGTGAGGGCTGGCAGGGAGGGGTAGGCACGCCATTGTAGGAGAGAAGGCTGGGAGCTCCTGGAGGAACATTTACGGTTGGAATCAGTTGTGTCTTTTAAAAATTTTACCCATTTTGGACTTGTCTGTGGAAGCAATTAGAGAGATCACAGGACCGTTTCTGATTCTTGATTCTGTGCAGTGTCTATTCAGAAAGATAGAAAACAGTCAACTGGAACAGGGGATTATTTGAGCACACACAGAGTCCTGTTGTCTCAGCAGCATGCCCTCAGACAATTTGCCTTTTAGTGAAGTTTAAACCCATGAAAGGAAATAAAAAGTGTTTTATTAGATGGCGAAGAAAGATGGACTGGACTTAGGAGACTTTGGGAATTTTAGCTTTTTTCTTTGTTAATGCCAACTTTGGAAGAGGGCAACTCTTTTTGTAATGCAATTTATTTGTACAATGTGGAAATTATTGCTAATAGTTAATAATTATCTTCAGTTGGATAAAATGCCAGAGAGAGAGAGAGAGAAAGAGAGAGAAAGAAGAGAAAGAGAGAGAGAGAGAGAAAGAGAGAGAGAGAGAGAGAGAGAGAGAGAGAGAGAGAGAGAGAGAATATGAATGAATATGAGAGCCGATGCTGGGCTGCCTTTTGTTCAAGGCTAAATGTTGCTGCTTCTGAAGAAAGGTATACTTTATACCTTATGCCTGGGGCCTGGTAACATTTATGAAGTGTCTGCTTTGGTGGATCTAGCTGGGCAGTCAGGCCAGAGCATTTCTCCATGAATATGCACAGACTGAATCTTCAGGAGCACTGGGGTGCTCATGCCACTTTTACAAAACTGGTAAAGAGACAGGGCAGAAACACCAACCCAGCAGGGACTTCCATAACTGTTTTTTTTTTTTTTTTTTTTAAACTGTAAGATACTGACTCATTCAGTTTGGCACAGTTCAGTGAAGTTTATGAACTAGGTATACATCTATCATGCCTTGTTAAAAGTGGTGTTTGTTTTTGTCTTTTTGTCTTGCTTTGTTTTGTTTTGGATCTTGAGAGTACACAAAGCAAGCCAGGAGATCCACAAATGTGACCGGTAATGTGCTGCTTGGACAGATGGTGACAGTCACAGGCAGGGAGAGGATTTGCTATGTGCTGAGTAGCAGAGAACTGGGCTTTTTGACCTTGATATGAACGATTCAAGTTCTTAGGGAGGAAAAATCACTCTTGGTTTCATTTTCCATGCAGACTATGGGATTATATCTTAAAATATGCTGGTTTACTGGGTCTTTCGAAGGAAGAACTGGATAAGTGCTTAGCAGTATACTGGATAATTAGGGGGGACATTTGGTCTTTCCCCATCCAGACAGGCCTGGTTAGGGCTGGAGAGATGGCTCAGCAGCTAAGTGCACTTGCTGCCTTTGAGGAGGACTTGGATTCAGTTCCCAGCAGATACATGGTGGCTCACAACTTTGCCTGTAACTCCAGTTCTAGGGATCTGATGCCTTCTTTAGGTGCCAGACACATAGTGCACTTGCACAATACACATACAAAAAAAAAAAAAAAAATAGGTCATCTTAAAAACTAAAGCAAAACCCAGGCTAGCCTGATTGAAGGATAGCTGGAACCTATTGGGCAAACTTAGCCTGTGTTCCAGAGAAACAAGTCTTCCCTTTGTTTTAAAACCATTCAAGAGTTTCTTCAGTTTGAGTTTTCCTCAATCACAGCAGCTTCCAACTGAGTCCGTTGAGTTGTTGGGATCTTCTTGGGGGAGTCTGGGTTGTAGCTGTTTCAGGTCCTAGGGGCTTTCCCTCATACATCACTCTTTTTCATCGTCTGTGATGCTGCAAGCTAGTGGCTCTCCCACTTTGCAGGGTAGGTGAGTGTGCTAGAGACCTGATAAAGTACAAGGTTCAGGCTGGGTGAAGGAGGATAGGTCTGTCCTTTTGTTTTTTCTTTAAAAACCGTGTGCCACAGATGGCTTTGTGTCTGACTGGGCTGAACTGACAGGCCAGTGAGACCAGGTCTACCTGTCTGTTCCTCAGCACCGGAGCAGCTGAGGTGGTCGATGCTGTTGCAGAGATTAGCTTTTCATGGGTTCTGAGGATCTGAACTCAGGCCTTCTCATACTTTGATGGTGTTAAGAAAAAAGATAGCTTCAGTGTCACACAAAGAAGCACAAAAGAAAGCAAGTCGGAAAAAAAAAGGTAGCTTGGCACTGCAGTTTCTTTCTGTGAAAAGGTTGCACCACAACCTGAACTAGTCTGGAGCTCACATTGGGACGGAAGTGCCCTTGGTTTTTATTCTAACATGGGTGGTGATTGTATCTTTTCCCCATTGGCTGGGGCCTAACTTCAACGTCTTTCTTGATTGGCTAGCTTTAAAAGAATTCTGAGAAGAGATGAAGGAAAAGGAGTTGTTGGTTGGCTATCAGATGAGACACACACACACACACACACACACACACACACACAGAGAGAGAGAGAGAGAGAGAGAGAGAGAGAGAGAGAGAGAGAGAGAGAGAGAAGAGAGACAGGGATACTTTGTGAAAGCAAAAGTTTTATTACCAGGTAGGTTAGTTTAAAAGATTTACATAAAAGTTTTACAAGGTTGGGGGAGATTTATAGAGTATTGGCCCTTGGTGGCTGCCTTTGATAGGCAGGAAAAAAAATAAACATTTCACACAATGGCAAGCACTTTCTCTCCAGCCTGCCCTTCCCACTTCCTGCACTTCCTGTTCCTTGTTACCATCTCCATCCTCTATCTATCTATCTATCTATCTATCTATCTATCTATCTATCTATCTATCTATCTCATTCTTTTTCTTGGCTCAATTGCTCTCTTCAGTTCTTTACTGCTGCCCAGATCCTGATCAATTTTTGTGCCTGGGCCCTTTCTCCACTTTCATCTTTTTAACCCACCTTCCTCCTTATTGCCCATTCACCTACCTGCCAGCCAGTGCAGGTTCTGTGGAAGGTGTGAATTACTGCGTCTTCACCAAGAAGCTTCCAGCCAGCCAGGCAATGAGAATACCTAGCAGTAAGAGTTAAGTGCCAGGTGCTGGCACATCTAGGAGGGAAACTCTAGGCTCAGTGGAGAAAGGAACTGTGTAAGGGTCAATGAAGTTCTCTCATAGATCAGTGAGCCAGGGTTGAGAAAGGGGTAAGAAGCTCTCACTTTCTAGGTAGTAGGACTGGCTGGAGCCAGAGTTGGGGCTGGCAGCTGGATTATTGAGGAATTTGAGGTATGCAAATAGTGGAAGGGGGCATGTGACATGTGAGCTCTTCATTTTATGTCTTTGTTTTAAAGAGATGTTGGTTACATCTGTTGTTAGGGGAAAAAGTATTTCTGCTGAAAGGTTCAGAGGACAAAATAGAGACTGGAGTGGAATGGATTCTGCCTAAGGCAAGGGAAGAGAGACCACAGTGATCACGAGTTCCTTGTCTCTTGCTGGCCCTTGAGCAGTCTGGGACGAGGGAAGGAAACTTTACGTGTCTTTTCTGTGAAGAGGGGCTGGTGGATGATGAACAAATGTGTTTTGGACTCAGGTTTGTTAGGCCTATGTGAGCCTCTCTTTCCTCCTCCCGAAACAGAGGCAGGCTGGGAGAGATGATCTCTAAGGCTTGACTGCAGTCACACATGTCTCCATTGGTTGCCTTCAGAGCCCTGAAGTTGACACATGCCTGGTTTATCTTTACCAGACCAGCTTTGCCCCAGGCCCTAGAGAGCTGGCACTGAATGAGTGTGTGTCAGTAGAGATAGTGAGTAAAGTGCTGGGAGATGTGAAATGTGTAACAGTTTGTTCACGAGCTAGGAGTATTCTGCCTTACGCTAACAGAGAGGTTCAGGCTGTGCTGTTCAGAACGTGGGGCTGCTGTGAGCCTGCAGCTCTGTGGACACCTCCTACTACCCTCATGCTGATTACCAGTATTACTGTTTGCTGACACTGGGCTCACATTTCAAGTTATTTTTTATCTCCCAAATACCCAGCATTCATTAAGAAAGGTGTTGTTTCTAATATCTTATCAGACAATTGGAAACCCAGACCAGTTTTGAGAGATCCTAAGTGCTTTTTAAAATTGAACTGAATTAAACAGTCATCCTTTTTTGAATATGCATTGTGCCTGATAGCATTCCATTGAATTCTCTCAAGTGTTTGAGGAGGCTTAGTGTGGACATAAACCCTGTTTGCAGATGAGAAGCTTGAGACATGGTTCAGTATAGGCAATAACTGTCAGAACCAGGATGTGGAGCCCAAACCTGCCCACAGCGCCCAAATTCCTTGTGGCTACAAGTCTGTTCTTGTGGTTCTAGACAGGGCAAACATGTGATTTAGGGCAGGACTGAGCCGACTATAGCCACTGCTTGTTTTCACATGACCCATGAGCTAAGAAGAGCTTTTACATTTTTGAGGGATTGAGAGAAAAAGCAAGGAAAACTATTTCATAATGTAAAAATGATATGAAACTTATGTACTTATGTACAAATATAGCTTTATTAGAACATAGTCATGGGTATTAGTGTACTGGTGGTACGCTTCACTCTATACTGACAGACTTGTGTATCCTGCAGAACCTAAGATATTTAATGCCTGGCCTTTCATAGAAGTTGACCTAGCATCTGATTCAGGACATTTATTAGGCTTAATGAGATGTTAAAAGTAATCAGTCACCTCCTGTGTACTGCACCAGCTCCCCAGTTATCTGCAACTTGAAGATTCAGGGTCTTGTTCTGTTGTTTGATGTCTTAAGTGTCCTCTTTGTGCCATACATGGCAGTACTCACCTGATGTGACTTGCTAAGGTACATCTTCTCAAGAGCTGTCTCTTGGAGCAGATGACTGTGTTTTTCTCTTGAGACCTTGAGTTGGGTGATGGTTGTTCTTAGGCAGTTGTTACATGCTCACTGGAGGACAGGTGGAGTTTCCTGTGTTGTCTAAATGTGTGGGTGATGCAGGCTTTTACTCAAGTGGAAGGTTGCATTGACAGGAAAATCAAGAAGCAACCTTTACCAGCACCTGCATTTCTGAGATTATTTTGCCACATGGTTAAGAAGGGACCCAAAATCCCAGATTCTCAGCAAAACCTGATGCCATTGTTGCTAATTGTTAACACGAGAGTGTGTCCTCTTAATTCCTGTACAGTGCCTGGGTGACACCCTCTTACAGGTGTTTTCTCATGGTGTTTGCTATCATTCATAGAGCCCTTCATGTGCTTAGTATTTGTCGAGCCTGCTGAATAACTGCAGGGGCTTGGTCTGGTGCTGCATATATTCAGATGTTAAAATCTGTACCCCAAGATCTGGTTGCTCCAAGACAATCCTTGTGTATACCTGCCTTGGTTGTATAAACCTTGTTTCCCAATTTAAAACTATTCATTAAATAAAACTGGAGGCATCCAGTTAATGGGAGAAATGGGGAGAGGTGGAGTTTGACATATCCAGGCTAGAGGTTGCAGGTAGTAGGTATGAGGAAAAGGAGAGAGGGGGAAGGAGGTGAAGAAGGAGAAGACAGACAGAGAGAGCAAGATGTCTTCATGAGTCACACTGGACCAGCAGTGTGGCTTTGACTAGCACACTCAAGCCACAGATTAGATGAGAAAACTCAAGAAGCTGTGCCGCTGGCTATGGGCCTCTCCTGACTAAAGTGGTGGTACCAGTATTCAAATGTGGGTTGGATGCCAAAGTCCCATTGATTTCCCTCCCTTCCTCAGTTCTGTAGTTCAGGGGAATCCATGGGGAGGGTGTAGGTGTGTGGGAACATCCGGGATCCTTGCCTATGCAGTGACATGACAGAGGTTCTTTAAAAGCAAATGAGCGTGTTGACGCGACACCCATGCCAACTGCGGGTTCTGTGATAGGATCAGCCCTGGAGGCTGTTGGGTAGAGTGCACTGTGAGAGACTTTGTGGACAGTCAGAGGCAGAGTTCATTGGAACTGGGTCCTGGATATTCTTTGCTCATCTGGGAGAAAGGGGAGAGGGACTCAGGAAGCTCTAGACTGCAGACGGGTGTTCTCTAAGCACCTCGGGCCCTAGTGAGGGGA
Source organism: Arvicanthis niloticus (assembly GCF_011762505.2). Taxonomy (NCBI): domain Eukaryota; kingdom Metazoa; phylum Chordata; class Mammalia; order Rodentia; family Muridae; genus Arvicanthis; species Arvicanthis niloticus. The sequence continues at coordinate 64,084,510 of NC_047659.1, read as the reverse complement.
AGATCTTGGCTTCTTTTACCCAGACTTTGAGCAGATGGGCAGTGCCAGAGGGAACTGGCTGGGCTCAGGGAGTGGATCCAGTACTCTAGTTTGAAGGTCTGGAGTCAAGCCATCAACTGAAGACCAACAGGTCGACATTTTGTTCCTTTGTGGATGTGTTTGTGAGTAGAGCTGGTCTCACAGGTAGAGAACAGATTAGGGAATAAGGAGGTAATTAGGGGTAGAGAGAATGGTGTCGTTTATATTCTCAGTGTGGACATTGTTGACAAGTGGCATTGGCTAGAAGAAAGCTCTTCCTCAGAGAGGAACTTAGAAAGGAAACAGCTCATTGGTGATCCTAACCTTTGTATTTGGGTTGCAAAGCACGGGACTGTCAAAGGCCACACACTCAGATATCTTTAGGCAGTTGGAAACATAAATAAATGATCTAAACCTTGAAAAGTCATGCTGTCTCTCAGTCCGTCATATGCTCATATTTGATAGAGGGAACCAGCTGTGTGGGCACCTTGTTGCTTGGCAACTGTGCTGCTTGCCCTCAGTGTTGGGGTGACAGTACTGCCAGTGCTGTTTGTGCTTAGCGCTTACCCCACAGAGAGGGTCACCTAGGTCCAATTAATGGCTTGAATGTGGCCAGATAAGAAAGGATTTTTTTTTTAAAGACATAAAACATCAGAATTTTTTTAAAAAGTCAATTCTCCCTGTTCTTAAGATTTTAAGAAACTTATGATTTTAAGAAACACTGTAGGAAGCTGGGCATGCTGGCACATGCTTATAACCCCAGCACTTCAGAGCATGGCAAGTTCGGGGTCATCCTGGGCTACAAACTGTTCATGACTTGTCTTAAAAACAAATGAAAAAAACATTATCAGTCAAATGAAAGATACTGCTAGATTCAACACTGAAACGTCAATTCAGCATCCCCAGATTTATCACGTGATGAGGAGAAAGGGCTTAGCTCTTCAGCATCCTCTGGGCAGATGCGAAGCTGAGCCCTTCCAAGATGTCTGGGGATCTGTGCTCAGTCTCCATGCTGGTTTGTTTGTTTGTTTCTGGTGGAGTTGCTAAAGTGTGGGACCTACTATCTGCCTTCATAAAGTCCACAGCTAGGCAAACCACCAGTTTCCAGCCTGTGTTCCCTGTAGTCCATTTAAAGGTTCCATTAATGGTTGAGTTTTGTTTAAAAAAAAAAAAATTCCTTAGCTCACCCTCTCTGAATTTGAGAGTGTTTGGGATTGTAGTGAAAACATTTGCTCAAGTATCTGTTGCACTAAATCTTAAAATTAAAGCTGTTCTGTTTCAGAAGACAAGCAGAACACTCCCCTTGCACACCCTGGAACTTGCCATCCTAGCTGCCTCTGCCTCCTGGGCATTGGCATGTGGACCATGAATACAGTGCAGACCAACAGGAATGTCACCTGGTCGCACGCAGATTACTTTAAAAATCAAAAGGTCACTTGAAGTTTAGTTGCTGTCATCTGGTGTGCACAGACACGTACATGATTATACTGATATGAAATATGGAATTGTGTTCTTAAATGTTATTCATAAGGTTCTTTTGGGGGGTGTGTGGGGGTTGGCAGTAACAACTCTGCTAAAAATACTGACAGAAACTCCTGGTCCAAGATTTTCTAGATTCTTCCTCAGCTCTGCATTTCATAGTTCACAGTCTCTTTTAGGTAGGGCCTCTGACTACATTTTCCTTTGCACCTTGTGGAAGAGGTCATTGTGCCTCCAGCTGCCTCCAGGGCAACATTGAGGTGGCTGGGCTTTTCAATAAGGGTGGTGCCCATTCTGTCCACTGAAACTTCACCCTGAATCTTTGGGGTATAGAGCTGTGAGTGATGCTGACTCTTATGGATGGCAGGATCAAATTCCGAGTCCTTTATTTGCTTTCGAGGTGGAATCTTAGCATGTTGTCTGCTCTCCTGCTCAGGTCTTGCCTTTGGGCTCCCTGGTGGAATTTAATGCCAGGTACTGAGACCAGTTCACCAGGTGATACCTGACTCTGGGGCATTTCAGCCATGGTGCTTGCTGTGTGTGTTTGGTGGGAGGCCCCACCAGTGTGCTGTTCTCAGAAGTCAAGGATTTGCCTTTCTGTGGGTTGTATTTCAGGGAGCTGTTGGATAATTTTCACAGAGACATGAACCAGGGCGAGGAAGAAAGGTGGCCTTTCACAATCGGACTCAGTTTGCTCCAGACCCTATAAAATACTATTTGATTTTAAACATTGCTTGAAGCAGTTCACATTTTGGTTAATTACGTCAGTGAGTAAATATAACCGTTGTCATCTGGTGTGTGGGCTTGGCTTTAGAAGGATAAAGAGTCTATTGTTACCCATTGTGTACTAAAGTCCTTTTTACTCACCCTTGAGCACCCAACATGTAGAATAGGAAACCTGCAGCCTCCTCACCTGCTAAATCCAGGCTGCTCCATGATTTCAGTTTCTTTTGCAAAAGCTGTTTCATTCAGTCAGTTCCAATGAGCTGATAGAACGTGTCCCTCGGGCCATGCTAGCCTGGCAAGGCCAGGCATTTGTAATCTTGTCTTCCCTGCTATCTGTTGAGACCTGCCTGTAGATGAGGCTGCACAGTGCTTCCTGAAGTTAAGGCCAGGAGTTCCAGGGTCAGGCAGAAGGGATGCAAATCTTCAACTGTAAGCTGAACTATGTCAGGACAGGAACATAACTTCCCAGCTGTGCTGTCAACATCTGTAAGATGGAGATAACCATAGCATCTGCTCCCTGTGGTCTCAGAAGATTTAAGTGTGATGATGAAAGTAACACACAGCACAGTGGGCTAGGAGGAGAGTCGATTAATGTTATAGCAAGTGCAGTCCCAGGTGTCTCTCTGTGTGGTTGTCTGCCACAGTTTTACATGCTCTATCAATCTCCTGACCTTTTCCTTAGTCACTTACATTTTCTAGAGTCCGTAGGTAAGTAAGCTCAGCTGGCTCCCCCTACCCTGCCCACATACTCTGCCATTTTCTTTGATGTTTTCTCAGGCTTATGAGCTCTTGGTGGTTCTGGACCACCTTAAGTGCCCCCCTCTGCCTTTGGTAACTTGCACCAATCAAGGGTTGCGGCAGGGGGTTGAGTAGCATAGACTGAAAGCTTAGAGATCATCAGGTGACTTGAAAGGGTAGCTTTGGGGTTTGGTGAGGAAGAAGGGTGTTAGCACAGGAATCAAGGAACCTTGCTGTGTTTGAATCTTGAGAGGATACATATGGCATATTTATTGTAGATGCCCTTTCATTATTTTATAATTGATGAAATGAATGGCTCTAGGAGACTCTCAAGCCCCGAGCGCAAAGGTCAGGGAAAGTGGGACCTGCCCTTTATTATCATTAGTATTATTTATTATTTTTAAAGACAGGGACCTCACTTTGTAGCTCAGGCTGTCCCTTTCAATTTGCCTGATGATCTCTAAGCTTTCAGCCCATGCCATTCAACCCCCTGCTTTAAGCCTTGCATGGTGCAGGTTACCAATGACAGAGGGGGCACTTAAGGTGGTCCAGACCCACTGGTCTGTAGACCAGACTGGCCTTGAACTCACAGAGCTCTACCTCCCTCAGCCTCCCAAGTGCTGGAACTAAAGGCGTGCAAGCCACCGCATGCAGCTTGAACCTGAGCTTCTTGACCCTGTTTGGCTCTTACCCAGCAGATCACCTGACTCTCTGAAGATGAGCCTGGGTTATCTTCTGTGTGCCCCAACCCATCTATGTGCACCCCAAGAGGAGGCTTACCTCTGTGTTCTATGCTAGGGGTACCCTTCCTGTTTGGACAATGGGAGATGGGAGACACAGTCACTTCAGCTTGTTTCCCCTTTCCAGTTGTGGACCTTCCGGATTCTTGCACACTGTTGTTGCTTTCCCGTAGCCCCATCTACTTACTCTCTCTACCTATTCTGGCTGAGGGTGACTCCTGTATCTGCCAGGCTCCTGACTGACACTGCACACTTTAAGAAGAGTCATCTGGCAGAGCTGTGTATTTTCACACTGAAGAAGGCCCTAGCACACAGGGTAAGAAAGAGAGATGTCATCCAGGTGAATGGATGAGGGAACAGGATCTGGCTTCATTCACCTTCAGTGTTCGAGGAAGGCCCCGCTTTAGGCGTTGTTCTGTTTTGTACTCCAAATAGAGGGTTCTGTATAGAGTCATAGCCATAATCTGACAAAACAGAAACAAACGGCGGCAGATAACACACCCCCCCCCCCCGTTCTGGCTCTTATTAGTTTTATGTGTATGGATGATGTCTTGGGAGGTTTTGAAATGCCACAAGCCTCGCAGGCCTAGGGTGCAGCTGCCTCTGCTCTACAGACCTCATATTATAAAGACGGAACACAGCATGGAAACTCGGAGATCAGAACCATGGGTGATCCAAGAAGAAGGGTTTGTGTGTAGGGGTGCATTAAGGGGCTCCAAAGTTTATAGCCTGGCATACTGGGATAATGGGGAACTCACACCAGAGAGAGGGGAAGCGGAGGAACTAAAAGGGTCTATTTTGGTGTGTGGTGTTGCCATGTAGATCTGGGGTGAATTTGAAACGTTTAGGTCCATGTTCCCAGTGAGGTCTCCTGGCCTGCTTATAGAGCAGGAAGAATTCAGAGTTCCTTATCTTAGTCTCCTTCCCCTTCTTTCCCTTTTCTTCCACGAAGCTTCCTTTCCCTCCTCCCTTGAGCACGGTGGGGATGGGATGGGCAAAACCTGAGAACCTATTTAATAGTAAGGAGCCGTTTGGAGGTGAGTTTCAGCAGCACTTAGTGCATCCACCCTGTCGTGCGACTGCGTCTCTATCCATTCTCTTCACTTAGAGTCGCCCATAAAGAAACCCACAAATAGAGTTCATTTGTAACCAGGCCTCCTCCCCTTCCAGCCCCTGTGGCCCCTCGCCTGTGTTCCTCGTTTGTGGAGTCTCTGTTCTGGATATTTTATATAAATGAACTGTGTTGGGCCATGTGTCTGGCCTCTTTCCCGGAATACCATCTTTTTGAGATTCACCCATATATCAGGAGTCAGTGCCCCGTTCCTCTTTTTGATGTAGTGATTTTCTGATGTATGGATGTGATGTGGGTACATTTTCCCTCTTGGCTGTGGGAATCGTACTTCTGCAACACCTTCAACAGCTCCCTGGTTCAAGGGCTGTGACATCTGGTGCCCCTGGAGCCCTAAGCCCCAGGTTGAGCTCTCCAGTCCTCTGTATAACAGCTGTACTAGGTTACACAGGAAAGGCTGGGGGGGGGGGAGGCGGGGGGGGTGGCGGCTCAGGGAAGGGTCCGACCTTGAAGCCGGGCATGCCTCCACCTCATGCTTGTCTCTGCATACCTCATCATCTGCTTTAATTTCTGCCCAGAGGGAAGTGGGGAGTGGAAAGCGTTGGTTCTGTCTCCAGGCTGCAGCATCTCTCTCCACGCTTCCTCCTCTGGGGCTTGAGTATCTGATTTTGGGCTTTGTAACCCTGGCAGCGCTGTCCTTATCTGTGAATGGAGATTCTTATTTCTGTTGCCACCACAGCCAACTGGGCATGGGCACGCTGAGGACTCCCTGAAGGAGTCTGAGGAATGCTTACTGCTCTCCCCATGTGGGTAGACATTGACGTAGGGGTGCGGGTTTGGGGGAGAAGTCTCAGCTCCTTCTTCAGGAGCACCAGGAGCTGTGGTCCTCAGCATCCAGCTGTTAACAGGGAAGTTGTCCCCAGACTCCCTTTTCTGCAGATAACTTTGGTGTACTATTTTAGAACCTGGGAACTCATCTCCTATCATCTTGCATCAGGCTTGACAGGCTTTTCCTTCTGTTTGTGTTGATGGCATTTTAAAAAGTATGTATGAAGTACCTACCTGGCCAGGTGTCTTACCAGTATCTTTTTATCTGGTTTGTGAAAGAGGCTGGGAGTTCTGACTGTGCCTTCTGATGACCTGAGCTGATCCCAGAAGGGGAGTCATTGGCCTTTCAGGATTCCTGCTGTACAGTTGCAGGTTAAGTGAAAGTCAGTGTACCTCACTTTGCTGTGTCAACTAGTGTAACTTGTTATAGTTAACAGGCGGTGCAAAAGCAGGTAGTTGCCTGGTCAGTGGTGTTGCTCTCCCCAGGCAAGGAGTCTGGAGGTACTTGTTGACTTAGCTCAAGGATCAAGGTCTGCTCATCCTCTTCCTGGAGCCATCTCAGCTGATAGGTGGTGTTCTTCAACGTGTTGCTGAAGCCGCAGGCATCATGGGCAGACCCCACGAAGCCCTTCCCCTGTGTACCTCACTGTACTATCCCTTGCAGACTCTTGATACCCCTTTGCTAGGCTGAGTCTTAGTGCCTGTGGCTTCCGAGGAGGGGGCTGACATTATTTGGAAGTCAGGTCCAAGGAGGTGAGAATGAGAGGGCAAAGGTGGAGAGGGAGGTTGATGAAGAGGTGATAACCATATGCTTTTGAAGTGGCCATTGCTTCACCATGAGCTCCAAAGAGACCCAGCTTACCTTGTTTGTGACACAGGCGCCTCTGGGAGGGTTCAGAGGAGAAATCTGGTCCAGTCTGCCTCAGAGCATAGAGAACCCTTACCCTGTTTTTAAAAATTATTATATTATTATTATTAGAGATGGGGAATGAGCATACTAATATAATATCTTCTATAATTAATTTTTAAATCTTCACTAATCCCTAGTATTTTTCCCCACTTAGGAGGTGGCAGAGCTGGTGGTTATACACAGGGACTCTGTAGTCTGAGTACTGTAGTTCCAATCCAGGCCCTACCTTTCACCCTCTTATTAATTTGGAAGACTGAGTTTGTGTCTGAGAGCATTTTGAACAGAGCCTGGTGGTCAGCGCTCTGAATGAATTAACTTCAACGTTCTGAGCACAGGGACACAGAGCTGCCACTCCTTTTTTTCTCCAACAGATAATCCTTGCCTCTTAACCTGTACAAGTGACTTAAGGGGACACACGACAAAGATCTCGAGGCACCACACTCTGCTTTGCATGCACCCTTGTCTGCTTTCTCATGCAGTACCGTTGACCTGTCTCCGAGGGCGTGGCTGCTGCTGTCCTGTTTTTTTGGGATAACGAGGAGGAGGCTGTCTAAGGCAGCATTGGCGCTTGTGGGTGCTTCCTACTGGAATGTTTGTGACGGTGCTCTCTGGAGTTACTTTTAGACTTGTCTCATTACCTCACTTTTGGCAAACCGTTGGAGGGCAGGATGTAGGTCTTTGATGGATTCCGGGAGGGGCAATAGTGTATTGATACCAAGGAGAGATGTACCAAGGGCAGGTGCCAGAAGCCACCATCTCAGAGTACAGGTTTTGTAGTTGAACTTGTTTTTTAAGTACTGCACAAAATATACGTGCTTCCTTGTGCTGGCCGTGGACCCTTCTGTTTTCCTCCCTCTCCTTGGACCCACCATAAACTCTGTTGATTGACATATTGCCTGGCTTGAGGGCAGCAGCAACTGGGACCCCTCAGATGAGCTGAGAAAGGTTGAACTGGAGAGATTAGGCAGTGGAAAGTTTTGGGGGGACCTTGGGGGCTCCGTTTCTCTTCCTCAGCTAATTGATTCTTTTCAGTTGCACTTACTGTGTGCCTACTGTATGCAGTGTGTTTCTTCTGCTCAAGTGGGGGAGGCAGCGGTGACAGAGTGAGGGTGGTTTAATTTTCCTGGGTGGTTACTGAAGAGACCTCTGAAGAGGTGGCATTTTGGGCAGGCCCTAGGAAATTGTAAGTTTCGGGGCGGTGTGATTTTGCAAGCGGGAATAAATGTGTAAAGGTCCTAAGGGAAAACCAGCTTCAAGAGCATGAGTGTCACCAGGACTTCAGGAGCCTGCTGGGTAGTTAAGGGTGGATTTTTATTCTGAGTGTGGTGGGGAATTGTGGGGCATTTTTCCTTCTTTTGATTATTTTCTTTTTCTCAATCCCCATACTTTGGAAACTCCAATTACCAAAACCATGTGTTTAAGAAACAATGGGACGTGCGACCTTGAATTACACCAGGCTTTGGGGAAATAATGTATGGTATGGATGATAGTGAATACCGCTCATGGGACTCCCTCTCCCCCAAAGGGAAGACTAACATTGCCAACTAAATCTGTAAGGTCTCAAAGTTTGCTCCTTCCCAAAGCTGTATACCAGATAATTAAAAACTGAGTGCCCTCTGCTGATAGACTGAAGAAGGTGACTATTGTGTAGTCAGAGAGCCCAAATCCATTGACTGCACTCACTTCAGCCATGGCTTTAACAGTAGGCTGGACCTGGACATGGCTGTGGGGAAGAGCTTGGGCCTGCATCTCCTTTTGAGTCCTTGTCAGTTCACCTCACAGGGGCAGGAGGGAGCAGCCGCCTTTGGAGCTGGGAAAAACACTGGGTTTATGTAGCCAGCAGCCCCGTGTAGTTGACTTGCGCTTTCCTTGTATTTAAAGCCTCAAGACGCCCTATTTAAGGCCATCAGTCCGCCATGCCCTCAACACCCACCCCCAATATTAAGTCCTCAACTGCTCTGTTTCTCATTTGCATTTTCACGGTTGAATGAATCTGCTGACTTCCCTTTTCTTTTCCGTTACAGGTCCTGTGCGCAGGTGCGGGTGAGTACCTTGCCCCTTTCCATTCTTGTGTTGTTTGCTACTGCCCCCTACTGGACGCAGAGCTACAATAATGGCAAACATGGAAAAAAAAATCACAGGAAAAAATACATCAAGAATCCACTTATGGGGCTGGAGAGATGGTTCAGTGATTAAGAGCACTAGCTGCTCTTCCAGAGGACCTGAGTTTGATTCCCAGTGGTGGCTCACAACTGTCTGTAACTCAAGTTCCAGAGGATCTAGCATCCTTGCACAGACATGCAGGCAGAACATCAATGCATATAGGAACACAGCAAACCAAAAACCAAAACCCAATTACTTTCCATTTTTCCCCTTAGAAATAAAATGAAGATAGAAACCATAAGTAAAAGGAACATTCAGTTAGTTGTTTAACACAACTATAAAAACTCTTTGTTTTCTCAACTGAATGGTGGTGAGGCAGTACTGTATTCCCAGCTCCTTGGGAGTCTATATCAGGAGATTCTTTTGAGCTAGGGAGTTTGGGGTTAACCTGGGGGACATAGTTAAACCACCAATTCATAAAAACATCGGATTTCCTGTGATTTTCTTTCGCCAGCCTATATCCATGTGTGAGATGAATGTATTAAAACTGTAATACTGTATATTTCTATTTCATGTATTATTTATTATTTTTCAAGCACTTTCTTGTGTTGCTGCTTTAACTACACTTATGGTATGGAATTATAGAAATTCTTCAAAAGCAGAGATAGCCTCCTATATCTTTTGATTTTGAGTGTCAGCCTGGGAATGAGTCTATAGCTCATGGTCGGGTACTTACCCAATACATATGAAGTTCTGTAAATTATACGAAGTCCCCTTCCTCTTGGGCCTTCAGTGCTGTGTGGAGGCCTGAGTTCCAGGTGTAGCTAGTTGTCTTCCCTGGTCTGTAGGAAGACAAGATGAATACAGATGCCTGCCTAATATTATGGTAATGATGGTTTATATAGCTAAATACATTCAGCTGAAAGCACCATTCGGGGATCAAGACCTTACTGTTTCTGTAGAAGGTAGTTAGTACTTTAAAAATGTATATTTTTGGGAAAAAATGCTACCATTTTTTTGTTCCTAAAATTCAGGAACTTTTTTTTCTTTTCCAGCAAAGCCAAACCAAACCAAACCAAACCAAACCAAACCAAACCAACAACAACAACAAAACCAAACACAAAACAACCAAAACAAAACAAAACAAAGCTTAAGGAATCACTGAGATAAAATGATTGGCTTGGTCTCACAGTGTTTTACAAAGAACCCTTCTAATAAGGCAAATCTTTGTTAATAGCAGTAGTTATGCAGAACTTTCACAAACAGTGGGGAGCCACACAGGCACTGTCTGTCCTGTGAATCAGCCTGCTCCGTGAGGTGCTGGGCAGCTGGAGCTCTGCAGAATCTCACCTCTCTAGTGCAGTCCAGCTCAGAGGGTTGAATGCTTGGTGGCAGGGAACAAAACTCTGGAGCTATTTCAGAAGGCTTTCCCTGGGAACTAAGGACTTCCGGAGGCACGGGAAGGGCTCTGCATTGGTCTGCTGGGTGTCCCTCATGATCACGTTCTCTTTCCCCACAGCTCAGGAGCTTCTCTCAGCTCCTGAGAGCTGTGTTATCGTGGATCTGCCTTCAGCCCTCCTGCCTGTACTCATCTGCTCTTCTTATAAGGATGGCAGTTTTATGGGGAGAGACCCCCCACTCTCATGACCTCATTTGAACTTAACCCCTTGACACACTGTCTTGCAAGTATACACACATTTGGAGGTACTGGCGTTTCGTACTTTAACGTATAGATTTCGGCGATGACACAATTTAGCCTATAATATATATATATATATATATATATATATATATATATATATATATATATATATATGGAGTGGGATTTAGGTGTAGCTCCGAAAATCGATTTCTGGATTAAGGCTGTGGAGTCACCCTGTGATAGGCAGCAGGATGAGAAATTGAGAAGGTGTTTACGTTACATTCAGAAGGGTATGTCCTGAGTTGTGAACCCCAACTTCAATTACCCACAGTAGTTGATGTAAGAAAGGATTGAGTTCCAATAACAGTCTGTGTCAAAGAGACCTGTGAGACATATCCAAGTAGTTTCCCCAGGAGCTGCAAATACACATTCTTCTCCACTGGAGATGGATCACTGCCTGGGATAGACCTATTTTAGGCTACACAATACATCTCGTGAGTTTTAAGAATTCAGGGAGCCACTGCAAAGTATCTCTCACAGTCAAGTAAAACCTAGAAATCAGTTATTACAAACCCTGGAAACTACACACATTTGGAAACTAGCAACATTCTCTTACATAACCAATAATGCAAGAAAAAGGGAAAAGGAATTAAAACATTTGAGAAACAATGGAAAGACCATATTTCAAAACATACAGGATGTGGCAAAAAGCTGTTCTAAGAGGGAGGTTTATATTAATCAGTGTCTTTGTCAGTTCCTCCTTGAAAGATCAGAAACCCAATTCAACAGCACACTGAAAACTCTCCAGTGCAATCCAGTGAGATTCATTTCAGGGATTAAGGACGGTTCAGCATATGCACACGAGCATATGTGATATGTTGCATCGATAGAAAGGTGGGCAAACCCCACAGTATTATTTCAGTAAATGGAGAGGAAACATTTAGTAAAAGTGTATGCACCTATGACTGTTGAAATATAGGAGTCTGTTTCCCCATGCTGCTCAGATTCTCTGTATGAATTAAAAAACAAGCCAGCTTTTAGCATAGCCTTTTGCTATTGAGAATGGCGCCATGGCCATCCTCCTACAGGTGAGATGGGTGAGCGGCACATGCACACTTAGCAGCTGGGACATTGATAACCACCCTCCAGGGTGCTGCTCATATCTCTGCCTCCTCTGATGTAGCTATTATGGTACCGTTTTCTCCTCACGACCATTGTCCTTAATTGTAATTGGTGGCACTCAGTGATATGTGAACCTGTCGATTTATAGAAGACACTTGTGCATGAAAGGGCTCACAAGATTATTCCTAAAGTGTTTGATTTCTCCTTGCTTCTCTTTCTCCCCTTTCTATGAACTGGATGAATTTGCACCTCCTCTGGGTGAGGCGCACCATCCAGTTCATGCAGAGAAGACTGTCAGCAGTGGCTTATCCAGCACCTTGAGAACAAGAGGTTACCTTGTATTTTACTGTATCTGGGCATTGCTCCTCAATTTTGGACTTAACCAGGTTCCACTCACTTGCTAGTATTACTGTGAATAACCACATGGCTTCCATTGGTTTGGAGTCATGCATACTTGCTCTTGTACAGGGATATTCAGAGAGTTGAAATGATTTTGAATAAAATTTTATGACCAGGGATGAATAGGTTTGAGCTGTCTTAATGTACTGATCTTGTCTATATTGTCACGAAGGCTTAATGATACCCCTTCACAGTTGGTACAGTACATTAGAATTAAGATTGAGTTTTAAGGGGCTTAAACCAAGTCATTCACCAAGTGGGTAGAATAAATTTTCATGGGCAGTTTTCCAAGACTCATTTTGCATTTTAGATCTCTTTGTATCACCTTAGATCAAAGTTTAAACTCATGGCCAATATGGCCACCTTCTTTTTGTTTTGTCTTCAGTTTCAAGAACACACATATATGCATGGGTGCATATATGTTTGGATGTATTTTGTTTCAGGGAAGTCAAAGAGGCAAACAAAGAGAAATAAAATTGAGTCCCAAAAAGTTGACATACAAAGTGGGCTTTATTCTTACATTTATTACTTTAATTATTAATTTATTAATTATACATAATTTCTCTCTCTCTCTCTCTCTTCATTTAAATAGCACTGAATCCTGTATTTGACATTGAAGCTGTTGTCAGCCCAACCAGTGTGGTATTAACATGGAAACACAATGACTCAGTTGCTTCAGAATATATAATAATGAATACGATGGAGAACAGGGAGTTAAATGTTACAAACCAGACATCATATAACATCACAGGCTTAAGCCCAGGCACTTCCTATACATTCTCCATCACCTTGAAAACAGCCAATGAGACCTTGGGAAAGCTCACGAACAAAACTGTCACAACAGGTAAGGGACAAAGTAAACAGGGCTGGTGGCTACAGCAGCAGTGGCATGGGGAGGTGAGGAGGGAGGCTTGGAGCCCACAGGACAGGACTCTGGAAAAGATCGTATCAGACACTGTGAATGAAAGACATTATCTTGTCCCTATAAAGCCCGAGGGCTGAAGGTGAAAACTATGGAGTTTCTTCTAAGATTCCATAGTCCTGGACACCAAGTGACGGGACTAGAACCTGGGGGCCCCAAGTCTAGCTGCTAGAGATTGTGATACCCATACAGCCACCAAGATCCATCAAATTGTGTAGTTTATTGGTGATAAATTCTTTAGTGATAAAGACAAAGAGAGCAGGGGATGTAGCTCAGTGGTATAGTGTTTGACTGTATGTGTGAGACCCTGTTTCAACTCCCAATGTCGTCAGCATCACACACACACACACACACACACACACACACACACACACACACACACTCACACACCCCCCTGGGGCTGGAGAGGTGGTTCAGTATATCAAGTGCTTGCTGTGCAAGTGTGAGAAGCAGACTTTGGATCGTCAGCACCAACATAGTAAATACTGGGTGGGTGTGGAGGCCTCCCTGCAATCCCAGGTTAACTACAAAACCAGCCCACCCATAGTGACCTGATTAAGAAGTCTTTGTATCTGAAATATCTGATGTGAGAAGTCAAATCAATGACCAGTGATGTTAGAGCTGGAGGCTGCCTTAGAGTCATTTATCCATTGTCTTTGCAGTCAGCTCTCTGCAGGCCGCAGGCAGGGCCCTTCTCTGTTTGAAGCACCACCACCTTTGGCTTTCTGTGCTCATCTGTATTCTGGTCTCCTCACCACGCACACTAGCAGGCTATGTCCTTGAGCTAGTCATCCTGCCTCCCCAGGTCTCTCTGTTTGCATAGCACAAAGGGAGAGATGCTGGGTGCTCCAGGACCTGTTTCTAATTCTAGTACTCATGAAACAGTGGTGAGAAGATTGTTGCAAGTCTGAGCCCAGCCTGGGCCACATAGTGAAACCAACTAAATAAGCAATAAAGACGCTGCAGAAATGTAAGGGAGTACATGTTCTTTTAGCTGAAATGGTTTAAGTTATGTTACCATCAGGCAAATAAGATGATGGAAGGGCCCAGGCATGTCTTTTAAAATCTTCTTGGCGTTGGAGTATACGGGCTTCTCCTGGGTAAGAACGTCTGGGCATTATAAAGTGATATTGTTTGCATTAGTTTGAACGGAGACTTCCAGATTTAAAAACAGTCATTTGTTTGATGCTTTATTTTCAGTGTCTAAAATAAACGTAGTTAAATGCCACTGTGTAGAAGGGCATTTTAAAGAAGAATTTCAAATTCCTATTGGGATTAATCTTGAACAATAATGCAGAATGTAAGCAGTTTGGGTTTTAAAGTTTCTTCCTTCCCGTGTTTTCAGATAGTGTTTGTCCCCTGCCTCTGTGATGTCACGGGGATGCTTAGACTCTGATATGAATGGCATATATTTAGTGGGTCACTCAGGCAGTGACCTAAGGAGTGATGGCTGCAGACGCCTTGCTCACTAATACCCACTGTATGTTTTTGAAACAGAGCCCTGGCCAGTGTCTGATCTCTGTGTGACCTTCGTGGGTGTGACACAGGCTCATCTCACCTGGAACAATACAAATGGCATTGCCTCCTACCAGATGCTGACTGAAGAGTCGACCACACATTCATCAGTCAATATTTCAGGTCTGAAGCCAGGGACCTATAATAGGTTGGCTTTCCCAGAATCAAATGAGACACGGAATTATTTCCTGGTTATAGAAGATGTCTTGGGTGAGTTACAAAATTGTATATCAGGTTTTGATTTTTATCATTTACTGGTTTAAAAAAGTACTATGTATGTATTTGTGTAGGGTTTAAGAGTTGCTGGAAGACTTTCCTGCTGCTGTTGTCTGATCTCATTTCTCAATGAGGAAGGGGGCTCGTATTTTACAGTGAATACAGGGTTCAGTGTGGTAGGTGGGCTTCAAACGTTTGGATCTGGAGTTCAGGAAGGTAGATAGGCCTTTTCACGTTTCAGTTTTCATTGCAGGTGAGAGTTAATCAATGGATGGCCAAATCAGCCACCCCCCTTGAGGAGAGGGATCTTTAGTAGTCTTCTGGGCTTTCTGTTGAGGAGTCACTTGTAGACTTTGTAGCATTTGCAGTGGATTCCTCTGATAACTGTGAAATGAGGAAAAGGAGACGCTAAATCCCTATTTTACACCAAGGAAACAAAGATACAAATTGGGTATTAGCATCAGAAACCAGGTGTTGAGTGCTAAGACTGAAGGATAGTTTATAACAGGTATAGTGAGGCCTTCAGGACATAGGCCACTCTCAACTCTTTCTCCTGCTTTCGTTTGTGTGTCAGGTTGCTTCTCAGGGAGGCTCCCCTCTTCCCCCACAGTTGAAGGAGAAATGGTTACGACTCTTCCTGTCTCATCCCCTGCCCTTTCTGCCACTGTTTAGAGTGTAGTCCTGGGGAAGCACTCCTGAGTGGACTTATATTAGCAAAGATAGAGTTATGGAGCAGTCTGAGGGAGACCATGGTGGGATGACAGAAGATAACTTCCCAAAGAAAAAGGGATGGTCCAGCATATCAGAGTTCAAAATAACTGTGGTATTTATAGAGTAGTAGTACAAAGTGAAGTATTTGTTTTTTTTTTTTCAGGGAACTGGATCTTTCTCAGTAGGTGGCAGAGAACAGATATTTATGGAGTACCAACTGTGGGCCCTGTTGGATGTGTCATCCTATGGGATGGGTGGTGAAAGGTGGGGGAATGTGTTCTTATGGTTAATGTCTTTGCCTCCAGTCTTTGAAGCAGATGCCAATGGTACCAAGAGAAGCCCAGTGGCCAACTTATCCCAACTACACAAGGATTCTTTTGCCTCTGCACACCCACCCTCCATCACTCAGGTCTTGCTCACTGATCTAAAGCCTGGTACTCAGTACAATGTCACCATTTATCCTCGAGCAGCAGATGGCACAGAAGGACAGCCTGGGAACAAAGTGTTTAAAACAAGTAGGTTGGATTTAAAACAAGTAGGTTGGAAATGCCTGATTCAGCCTGAGCTTTATAAACTTTTATCTTTTGAAATTCTATATCTGAATTATTTCTTGCTTAGCAGCTAGTTCTGTTATTAAAAGGCTCTTCCTGAGAGAGAGTTCCTATCTTACCTCTGTGGCCATAGTTTATCTTTTTTGAAGCTCATCGAGTCAGGGTGTAGATGCTGGGTGCCACTTGACATCTGTCCTTGCTATCTGCAGAGTAGCCAGGCTGTTTCTGGTTTTGGTCTGCCCTTGAGATCCACCTTGAACTTTCTGTCAAGGCCCTTGCTGACATTCACTTTGCTGTCAGGACTGTGGTTCACGGGCACCCTCACTCTGTGAGTTCAGTCTTCAGAAGGCTGGTGGTAAATGCTGCCGATAGAATAAGATGCACGGATCCTGCCCTTAGCTGAGGGATTGGGATAAACCTGCAGAGACATCTGCACACGGGTCCTTTGAGCTCAGATGCTGTAGCTTCACGGTTCTTAGGGACTCGGTGTCTTAGTATTTTGAAATACTATCCTAGGTCAACATACCTGAGGGAGTGAGAGACAAGGGTAGAGGAACAAGAATGGAAAACAAGCAGGCATCCAGGAAGTGTTAGGCTACCCTAGATCTATTGATGTCCTGGAGTTCAAAGTCCCCA
The DNA here is from genome assembly GCF_011762505.2 of Arvicanthis niloticus. Classification (NCBI taxonomy): domain Eukaryota; kingdom Metazoa; phylum Chordata; class Mammalia; order Rodentia; family Muridae; genus Arvicanthis; species Arvicanthis niloticus. The sequence goes on along the minus strand of NC_047659.1, from coordinate 64,068,185 downwards.
GGTAAATGTTGTGTATCTGCTTGATTAATGCTGTGCTGGGTAAGGGAGCTGATGTCCCTTGGCTCTCATGTGGGTGACTAGCAGTTCCTACCACCAAGAATGTTGGGTACTGCTTGGAAAGGGGGCAGGGCTGATGCACAGGTGGTACATAGCTATTATCCATTCTGCAGCCTATTGTATGGACATTGTGAGGTGAAGCATTGGTTGTAATGTTCAGTCCAAAGGGAGGATCTGAAATTACTCTGGAGGATGGTATGTCTTGGATTAATGGAGATGGGGTGGAAAGGGAGTCAGGGAGGACACTTTGTCCTCATCAGAAATACAGATGACAGACTTAGACTGTGAAGGCAGAGGGCAAGGGAATAGTGGGAGAGGTTTTTGACAGATTTATGACTCTGTATAAAAAGCTCTTTTATCCAAATATTTATAGAAGATAGCAGAGGACCACAAACCCCCTATCCTGAGGAGATAAAATAAGTGGCTGGTGGAAAGCCACTTTCAGAACTGGAGTAAGGGAGGAGATAGTTTTCTGGAGTCCAGTGAAAGTGGAAGACGTGGGATGTCAGACTGATTATTCCTGTTAGGAGCCCCCCAACATCCTTCCTGTGCCACACATTGCCACAGAGTGTTCACAGGCCACGTGGAAGGTCCCCCGTGATGTCACATGTAGAGTGCAGCCTCCTGAGACACAGGATAGGCAGAAGAAAGACAGTATGGTCTGGTAGAGTAGATAACTGAAGGCTGTCTTGTGTTCTCACATGTTTTTTTTGTAAGGTTAAGGTGGATAACCATGTCTCATAAGGAAGTAGCTTAGTAACTTTCTTAAGGCCTCTACCTGGCTGGTAAAGCCCAACCAGCTTAGAATCCAGTATGCTCTGTTCAGGTGTGAGGCTTTCTCATGATGTGTTTGTTCTTGGGTGGATCTGTACTTGAGGGCTTTTCTGGCTTACCCCCAACTCCCCAGGGCAGCGCAGGTGAAAGTCCATGCTATTGCCTGATCTGGAATCCAAGGTCTGTTCACAAACTGAACACAGAACATCTGTGAGGTGCAGTGGTCAGCTGTCTTCACTGATGTCTGACTTTGGTGAGACCCATGCACATTTTCGGTCATAGTGAGCTGATGGTGAGGGTGACAGGCTCTGGTGGCATTCTCCACTCTTCCTATTCTGACTTGACCACTCTGATTATTTTTTCACTCCTCTTGTGTCTTCCAAGATTCCACCCAGGTTTCTGACATCAGAGCTATGAACATCTGCTCCTCGAGCATGACCCTGACCTGGAAAAGCAACTATAACGGGTCCCATACTGCATTTGCCTACAAAATACATGTGGCTGGGGGGACCGACTCCATCAACCAAACTGTCAATAAGACTGAGGCCACCATCCTTGGACTCAGTTCGAGCACCTTGTACAACATCACAGTTCATCCTTTCCTGGGTCAGACCGAGGGCATACCAGGCTTCCTCCAAGTGTACACTTGTAAGTTCGCTCTTTGCTGTGTGGTCTACTTTGCTTTTCTGCTGATATGGTAAACTTTGTGATCAAAGAAACTTGGTGGAAGAAACAGTTTAGCTTATAGCTCTGGGTGTCAGGCAGTCTTATCACTTAGGGTAGTCAGGATAGGAGCTGAAGCAGAAGCTGAGGAGGAACATGGCTTATTGACCAGCTTTCTGGCTCCTGCTCAGCTAGTTTTCTTAAACAGCCCAGGCCCACCTGCCCAGATAACATAAGCCTACGGTGGTCTGGGCATGCCCATTTCAATCATTATTTCCCATAGACATGGCCATAGGTCAGTCAAGTCTGGTAGTTACAGAACTGAGGTTTCCTTTCCCCAGGTGACTTTAGGTTGTTATCAAGGTAACAATAAAAGCTAACCAGCACACTGTGGCTCACCTTTCTTGTGGTCTGCTATGTGCCAAGAATAGATACAAGGCAAAGGAGCTCTGTTCTGTCCTTAAGGAGTGCCTAGCACTGCACATGGTTCCACAGGGCTCATTTGCCCCTCAGGGGATGAGATATAACGAGAGCCATCACTGGTTGATCCTAACCACATGCTCAGTGGCTTGTGATATGCTGCTTTTGCACTGTGTCTTTGGGTGCTAGGACATCCTTGTGATGTGGTTGGCGTTAGCCTTACTTTATGGACAAGGAGACCATGTGTGAGGTGATGTGGGCAGGCGTCTCAGCAGGGAAGCGATGGAGGTGAGATTAGACCTTCGGGAGGCTAAGTAACATGTTCAAGATAAAGCAGTCAGCCATGGCCAGCACTCTACCCTAGAGCCTGGGAATCCTTCCTCCCATCACTGCCTGTGGGTTACTGGCATGGTGTGTGCAGTTTTGTGGCCAAGTGATCTTTCTTAGCCAGAAGCACCAGCTTTTGAGGGATCTTATACTGCAGTTGATGCTCTGGAGAATGTTGGTCAGTGTTCCTGAGGGTTGGCCATCCTGTCCTGTGGAGACAGACTTTGCATACTTTTGTTTTTGAGATGAGCTTTCACTGTGCATCTCAGGCTGGTCTCAAATTTTGGATGCCCCTGTCCGAGCTGCTCAAGTGTTGATGTTGTGGGCAGTGCCGCTGCTGGACCCTGCCTGGGGGTTGAGTCTTCACCTAACCTTACTCACTGTCTTCCACAGCCCCCGGTCCAGTTTCTGACTTCCGAGTGACAAATGTCAGCACAAGGGAAATCGGTTTGGCTTGGAGAAGCAATGACTCAGAGTCATTTGAGATTTTCATCACGCAAGATGGAAGTGAGAAGCATCGAAATGCTTCGACAGGAAACCAGAGCTACGTCGTTGAAGATTTAAAGCCTGGAACCAGTTACCGTTTTGAAATATTCCCACGAGGACCAGATGGGACTAAAGGGCCATCCAGGACAGTTAATGGTACAACTGGTAAGCGTCTGGACACTGAAGTTTCTTACAGGAAGCCAGTGCAATTAATAGATGTCTTGTTTTATGAATATTATTTTTCTTTTTATGAAAAAGAATCTTAAGAACATTTCATACATTGCATATCAACAGTACAAAAATACAGTGCATTTCAACAAGACAAAAATAAAGTCAAGCAAAAAAAGTCACATGTAAAGTCATTAATTAACATAATGCTGTATGTATGGAGGTCCAAGGATAACTCTGGGGATTGGTTCTTTCCTTCCACCCTGGGCTGGGAATTGAACTTAGGTTCTCAGACTTGTGTGGCAAGTGCTTTTACTTACTGAGCCACCTTGACAGGTCCCCACCCACTTTTGAGATAGGGTCTCATGTCACTTTCTAACTTACTATGTGACTGACGTTAGTCTTGAACTCTGCCTCACAGATGCTGAGGTTAGAGTCCCAGGCTACCATAGCCAGCTCCCTGATACTGTTTTAACATGTAGATGGACTTGTCTTGATAAATTTGCCCTTTACAAACCTTGTTGTCTTTGTTCGTGTGTGGTTTTATAATCTGCTTTCTCCTCATCTGCTAATTATGAATATTTTACCCTGTCAGCATGAGTCATTTTATTTTTATCTATTTATTTTTTTTATTTGATTTTGAAACAAAGCTTAACTGTATAGCCCTGGCTGGCCTTTGTAGACCTGGTTGGCTTTTCACAGAAATCAGCCTGCTTTTGCTTCCCAAAGTGTTAGATCAGAGGCGCAGGCTAACATGTCTGGCAATGTTTACTTTATGGGATAATTTAAAGTCAGCCTTGTATTTGTGTGTAGTTTCCTATGAGTAGTTTCCTGGGAATGGGTGTCAAGAAGGGATGGAGTAAGGCCCCAGAAACTTACAGTTACTGTCCATTAACAAACAGCTGTCGTCATTGCTTGGGACATAGTCGAAAGGTGTTAAAGGCAGTCTTGATAAAGGGAGGAAGCAAGTGCCTTCTGATCTAGTTTTCCACTTTGGGTATCTGTCAGAAAGAATTGAAAGCAGCGTCTCAGATAGCTAGTTTGTACACCAGTGTTCATTCACAGCAGCCCAAAGGTAGAAACCAATATCTATTGGCATACACATAGACAAAATATGGCTTTATCTGTAGTCTACACAATAGAGTTTTATTCTGCCATATGGAGTGAAATCTTCATTCATGTATAACATAAGTATATCTTGTAAATATACAAAGTGAAACAAGTCACACACAGAGTATTTTACAAAGTGGAGTAAGTCACACATGCAGAAAGAACATTTAATTTGTTTTATTATTATTTTTTTAACAACAAGGTCTCACTATGTAGCCCTAGCTGGCCTGGAAGGCATTATATAGAACAGCTTGTCTCAGATTTACAGAGATCCTCCTGCCTCTGCCTTCTACATGCTGGGGTTAAAGGTGTGTGTCACCACACTCCCAAAGACAAGTGCTTATACTTCTGTTTATACAAAGTGCCTAGAATAGGCAGCTCCACAGACACAGAGAGGAGCTTGTGGGAGGGACTAGGAAGGGAGTGTTAAATAGGTACAGATTTTATGTTGAAAAATGATGAAAACAGTTTGAATATGATAATGGTAATGTTTATACAGTACATCTATGTATAAATGTGCAAAATGCACATTGACAGATGGTTAGTGATAAATATGTATGTATGTTGCATGTATTTACCATGCTAAAGGGGAAGGGAACATATGTACTTCTTAGCTGTTCTCATCTGATTGAATTCTTTTCCTGCCTGTGTCCACAGCTACACCTTTTGTTTACACCATTGTCATAATTACACAACTGATATTATTTTATTCTTGAAGGTTTTGCTCTGTGTATGTAATGGCCCTCCCCACAGTTAGCAGGATCTTCTTGCTATTAGAGAAAGGTATCATGTAACTATATCTTGGTTTTTGAAACTCTCCCTTCGTTTTCCTTCTTGTTTTTTTCTTCAGTGTGCCAGGCAGTTCATATGGAATGCATGTTCTTTTGACTGGATGATGAAAAACAAACCCATATTTATTAGACAGGGTCATGCTGAGGTGGCCTTGAACTTGAAATCCTCCTGCCTCAGCTTCATAAGTGTTATTGGGATGACAGGTGTGCATCAAACTCAACTTCAAACACACTCTTTGTGGAGACACACTATAGATATGAAGAGTGTAGCCTTTCTCAGTACATAGCTTTATGAATTGCCGTAGGTCAAATGCATTAGAATCCCAGTTCAGAGTGAGAAATAGAGTGTAGGGCTGGCAACATGGATAGCACTTAAGAGTGCTGAATGATCTTGCAGAGGACCTGGGTTTGATTTCCTTCTTCTTGCCTTCTCACGGCCACCTGTAACTCCAGTTCAGGGGTTCTTCTCATCTTCATAGGCACCAGGACACTGTTTGGCCTTTGTGAACTCACTGGAGAATTTTTTTTTTTTTTTTTTAAATCCGTAGCCCAGGCTGGCCCTGACCTCTAGTGCATGATGTCTGACCTCATTGGAAAGTTGGATAACAAAGAGTCGGTTCTTTTGACAAACACTTTGAAGTAAAGCTGGAATCATGATTAGATACTTTTCTTTCTTTTCTCTGACCAGACCGCAGTGCTGTGATTGACATCCACGTGCTCAATGTTAGCACCACTGAAATGCAGCTGGAGTGGCAGAATACAGACAGTGCTTCTGGATACACTTACCATTTAGTTCTAGAGTCTAAAAATGGCTCCATCAGTACCAACAGTTCTCAGAAATGGATCACAATAGGAGGCCTTACCCCAGGCACCTTATATAATGTCACAATCTTCCCAGAAGTGGACCAGATCCAGGGCGACTCCAACTCCATTACCCAGTACACACGTGAGTCTTGTGGGGGATGAGGTAGGCAGAGAGGGTGCTTCCTGCCTCTCCCATGGAGGAAATACAGTAACTGATAGGGAGGGGCTGGTTTATGCCTCTGGGTTGCAGGTTGATGTGGGAGCTGGACTAGAAACATCAGCCCCAGCAAAGGCTCTTCTGTAGGGGTTGGCACTCTGGGTAGGAGCTATGGGAACACAACTTGTTGTAAGCAGAAAGTAACACCATAGGAGAATGGAGAGCGTGCTGTTCACTCTTCAGAAACATAAACTAGAGAGCTGCTGTCCTGCTGAAGATCCCCTCAGATGAGGATCTATTCTGTGACAGTGATGGAGATGCTTCCACAGCCTTTAGATGGATGGATGGTGGAGGGGTTAGCTTATCATATGTGTGGGCTTCTTTACTAGTCAGACTCCAAAAGGAGGTTGGAAATTATAGTACACTATCTCTCTGTGTGAGATAATATGTTGGAAGATATATGCTAAAATTTTAAAAGAAGCGCTCTCCCTGTATGAGAGAATATATCAGAATATATAGAATAAAATTGAATATTGAAAGAAGCCTGGACATTTTAAATTCTTTTCAGACTTAATTTTCTGAATTTCTTTTTGGGAAATCATCTTTTGAAGTGGTACATGTTAATTGTATTTAATTCTTTCCTGAGAAAAATCAGGCAGCTTTTGGCTATAGTAAATGAACTGGGCCTGTAAGTCAAAGGGGCTTCATTTTTGTTCATTTGCTTAATTTTAAACCAAGGGCCCAGCAGTGTGTCCCACATTGAAGTAGACACCAACACCACTGCGGCAGCCATCCGGTGGAAGAATGTGGACGCAGCCTCCGCTTCCTATGTCTACTCTGTCCTTATCTCGAAGGCTGGAGATGGCAGCAGGGTAACCCGAAGAGTTACAGACATCCCTTCTGTGACGGTCACTGGGTTAGACCCTGGCGTCTCTTACACAGTGGAGATCTTTACACAAGTTGGGAATGACACAGTATCACTGGTACCTGGTCGGAAGCTGTTCTGTATGGGTGAGTAGTCCTGTGTTCTGAGTGGTCCCTGCTCTTCCCATTGTGGTGCTCATGTGCAGGAACCTTCCTAGCCTGTAGGTTACTGTACCTGTGGTGTGCAGCCACGGACACAGAGAACTTCCAGCATAGCCCGGCAGCTCACGAATGTTGACGCCATTGCCCTTACTTCACCCAACACGTGTTTATAGAGCACGTGCTTTGTCAGAGAGGTCCCTGCATTTCTAGAACTTCTGAACTGCTGAACAATACAGATAAGAGATAAAAGTAAGCAAGTAGATAGGTGGGGATTGTGGCTAAGAGGACGGAAAAGGAAAAAAAAAAAAGGTAGGGAAGGGGCAAATGGTATTGTTATCTAAGGTGTCATGTGAGGATGCCCCATGGAAAGGGTAAATGTGGAGGTGACTGAGCATAGGTCTGAGGGAGTGAGCCAACCATGTGAGCATTGCAGGGTTTTGACCCTGCATTATGAGCAGAGGCTGGAGATAACACTACTTTGAAGAATTTACAGGAGGCCAGGGTGATGAGAGTGGATCTGCAGGAGCTAGACCAAGAGGCGGGAGGCATTAGAGCTCAATGCCTCTTCTGATCTTTCCTGTGATGTGGTTAGCGATCTGTGGCTTTCCGTGACCGTTGCTCAGACTGCATCCTGCCTGTTACTTACCTTGTTATCCTGCATTACTTACCTTGTTGTTTCAGTGGTGTTGTGGGGACCTCTGTTGTCATTGCAACCCTTAAGCAAGAGAAAAACCTCCATGAGCCTGTACAGCTGGCTGGCTGGCTGGGGCAGGAGCTGGGAACTGAACTTGAATTCTCTAGAAGAGCAGCCAGTGCTCTAACTGCCAAGTCTGTAGCCTTTCTTCCCAGAATCTCACTTGGTGACTGACGCCCATGTTGCATTTAATCCTCAGGTAGACCTGCACTGAGCCCCAGGGCAGTAAGGTGACTGACTCAAGGTCATGTAGTCTGATATCACTTAATTCGGTGAAGCTGAGCATCTTCCTCCACATCCATGCTGTCTCCTCATGTCCTGGGCCAGGTCCTCTGCTTCCCTCGAGCCTCACCTTGCCCTGTTCTTTGCTTTGCAGAACCTGCACCTGTGGCTTTCTTCCACTGTGAAGTGGTCCCTAAGGAGCCTGCATTGGTTCTGAAGTGGGCCTGCCCCCCTGGGATGAACACAGGCTTCGAGCTGGGGGTCAGGAGTGATGCTTGGGACAATATGACACGCCTGGAGAACTGCACTTCAGATGATGACACAGAGTGCAGGACAGAAGTCACCTATTTGAATTTTTCTACCTCGTACAACATCAGCATTGCCACCTTGTCATGTGGAAAGATGGCGCTCCCCACCCAGAGCACCTGCACCACTGGCATCACAGGTGGGCTCTGTGGCAGGGAGCTGGCTACCCCTGGAGCAGCTGGCCCAGCAGCTTGCAAGTGCAGCCCAGGAGTTCTTTTAGGGCCTTTACATTCCCTTAAAGTATTTTTATCAGCAGACTGCTTACCTCATTCTGCAGCAATTCAACTTAAAACTGCAGAGTAAGAGTGATGTGTATTTCATATCCTGAGCAGTTCTGAGAATAACTTGCTCCCCTCCCCTCCCCTCCCCTCCCCTCCCCTCCCCCTCCCCTCCCCTCCCCTCCCCTCCCCTCCCTTCTCTTCTCTCTCCTTCCTTCTGTTCTCTCCCCTCCCTTCTCTCTCCCCTCACCTTCTTTTCACCCTCTCCTCCCTTTCTTTCCCCATCCCCTCCCTCCCCCTTCCTCTCTCTTTTCTTTCCCCTTTCTTTGTCTTATAGTAGGGAGTTTCCTTACTGCATCTAAGAAAGGCATTTTGTAGAACTGTCCAGCTGTATCTGTGTCTGGACAGTAGGGGGAGCGCATGTGCTGTTGGACATTTGCCAGCACTCAGCCAGCACGTTTACATCCTTTCTGCCCTTCCTGTTATTGGAAGGAAGACTCTGAAACACGATTTGACCATTTGTATTTGTCATGGATTACTTCAAGATAAGGACTCTCTTTTTCTTTCAAAGATAGCCATATAATATGACCCCCATAACTTACAGAAGAAGACTTAAATGCAGTAACATTATTGTGTGTGTAGTCAGGACTCAGCTCCCTGGAATCTAGTGACCAGAGCCTGAGGTGCTTTAGCAGAAGAAAAGGTAGCACACTGTGCAGCGATTCTGCCCCCTCCCAGTTTCCTGCTACTCCCTCATATTTGTTCATTTTCTCTCTCCCCTCTTCCCCTACCCCCGGCCTGGGGAGAATTGGTTTTAATTTGTCTGTCCATTGCTCTCCTGTCTTTGCCAAAATTATGTTTTAGATCAGGCAGTGGAGTGGTGGTGTTATATTCCCTTTGTGTTTTTTGACTTTTAGATTCTTCAGGGCATAAGAATGTTGCTGACAGTCTCTGAAGAATCAGAGGTTATTCTAAGAGAGTCTCTTACTGCAGGGACCTGACTTGGAAAGCGGTTGAGGTATCTTATAGACAGAGGCTCACAATAGATAAGGTAGACTCAGGTTTGAGTTCAGTTTCTCTCATTTACCAGTCATGTAACTAACCTTGCTAAGAGGCCTGGTTGTGAAAAGGAGAAGCAGAACTTTCCTTCCAGGACTGTTGTGCTGCGCATTCTGCATTGAAGACCACACATATGGCTGCTCATGTTGTGCACTATAAAATCTTAGGGAAAACAGTATGTATGGGGCTCTTGAAATTGTGTAGTACACAGTGGCACCCTACCCTGTGGCATTCCACTTTGGTTTTATAGAACATAGCAGGGACAGTGAATATTTCCTTTCCCCCTTTGTAGCTCCTCTTTTCATGGTGTCATCGATGTGCATAAGCTGCTACAGAGCAGAGACTGTAGCCGAGGCTCTTCTTCCTGGCTGAGCAGAGCACTAGGCATAGAGCATAGGAGCTCATCAGAACTAGGTATCTCTGGGTTGGGCTGTAGCTCAGTTGGTAAGCACTTGCTGCCTAGTGTGCATGAACGTTTGAGTCCAGTCTCCAGCATTATGTAAACTGCATGTGGTACACATACCTGTAATCTCAATACATGGAAGGTAGAGGCAGGAAGGTCAAAAGCTCAAGGTCACCTTGGCTATTTTAGGAAGTTCAGGGTAGCCTGGGCTACATGTAAACAAATAAAATCAGGTGGTGGTGCTGGGGAATAAGCCAAACAGAACTGACCACACACAAACATCATTTCACTCAGTGATTCTCACTTTTTAATCGGGAGCTTCCTTTTGCAGAGGATGGTTATAAATTTAACATACGTCAAATTCGAAGTTGCATTTTATCTGGGTCGGGAAATATTGGAGGAAGGAGAGTTGGAGAAAGTCTTCGCCAGGGTTTATTGCTTGTTTCGTGTGTGCGGAGAGTAAGAGATGTGAAGGGGCCTAAGTTTAGCATTCGGGAGGAAGGATGGGAAGGGCTGGGTTCCAGGTGTTGCAGTGTGTACGCTCCTATAGTTTGGGCTGCCAGTGTCAGGGTGGGAAGTGTGAGACCCTGACTAGCTAAAAGCTGGACAGCCGCTGGTAGATGTGTGGTATCTGGGTCACTATCAGCAGGCCTTCTTAAGGATCTGGGCCTCTGCACAGTACTTCCTCCCTTCCTGCCTCTTTGGGAGATGTCTTGGATGATTTCTGCATATAGCTTCCTATACAGGGGCAGGGCTTCCTGGGTGTGGGTAGATCTTCCCAGGCAGGGGGACATCCTGTAGAAGGCATTGGAACACATTCTTCGCCTGGTAGTTTCTCTTCTTTGGTTTTAAATGTTGGGTGTTTCCTATTGTTTTAGACCCACCTCCTCCAGATGGATCCCCTAATATTACATCGGTCAGTCACAATTCAGTAAAGGTTAAGTTCAGCGGTTTTGAAGCCAGCCATGGACCTATCAAAGCCTATGCCGTCATTCTCACCACTGGGGAAGGTAAGAGGGGTCCAGCAATGGGTTAACCCTTGTAACTATCTTGGTTACTGTCTTACTGCTGTGATAAAACACCATGACCAAAGCAACTCATAAACAAAAGTGTTTAACAGGTTTACGTCCTCAAAGGTTCAGCATCCATGATGGTGGAGCAAAGGCTCAGTGGTAGGAACGTTTGAGAGCTCACATCTTGATCCACAACTATGAATCAGAAGGGTCGGGGCACATACTGGCACTCATACTTGAGACATCAAAGTCCACCCCTCAGTGATACCTCAGTGATACCTCATCTCCTCCAACAAAGCTACATCTTCTAATCATTCCTGAACAGCTCCACCAACTGTATTGGGACCAAGTATTCAAATACATGACCCTCTGGGGCCATTCTCATTCAAACCTCCACTGTGTATGAGGCACATCAGTGATATAAATACAGGCCTCTCTCCAGTGCAGTCTGTGCTGTGGCACCAACAGGAAGGGGCAGCTGTTTGCCTGATACTCTCAAGGATCAGATAGCAAGTACCTTAAGCTTTCCTGGCTGTGAAGTCTCTGTCACAACTACCCGGCACCTCTGTGGTGGTGTAGAAACATTACAGAAGATACAGGAGAGACAAGGGAGCCCGTCCCACAGTTGATTACACAAAGCTGAGGCTAGATTTGGATCATAGGCCATAACGGGTCAATTTAGGATGACGTGCTCTTGGAAAGCAAGCACAAACAGATTGCTTCTGGGACTGTGAGGGCATATTCTGGGTGAAAGAGGTGGGGAATGGAATGGTGGTTCTGGCAGTAAGAAGGGAATGCTTTGAGGGCAGCTTTGATAGCAGCACGGTACCTGGGTTTACACAAATCGGGGCAAGGGCGTTAGCATGGTTGGTAAAGTGCTTGCCTTGTACAGGCCCTGAATGTAATCCCTAGGATCTACATTAAATAAAGAAATATGCATTGGGATATGCCCTTGTAATCCTGGTGCCAGGGAGGCAGAGACAGGAGGATCTCTGGGCTCCCAGGCTAGTCAGCAAAGCTGGCTTGGCGGAGTTCCAGGGTAGAGAGAGACCCTGACTCAAAAACAAACAAACAAACAAACAAACAAACAACAACAACAAAAAAACAGTGCCTGAGGAATGATACCTGAGATTTTCCTCTGGCTTTCACATACACATAGACACATATTCATACAAAGTAGCTCATACACACATGCACCTGCATCCCTAGGAACACAAATAAACACAATGTGGCGTTCCTCCCTACTTTTAAAATGTTTGAGTCAGTTTCTAAGCCTTTTATCATTGAATTTGTTTTTAACAAATTTTGAACTCAGACCTATGCTGAATGAAAAAGGTCCTGTTACATGGTGACCAGACCAGTCAGCAGCGGCTGGACACAGGTCTTGGGCCAGGAGGTCAGGGAACCCAGCCTCACAGTGTGGGCAGCGTGCTTCAGGCAGGTTTCTGCTAGCTTCCTGCACTTTTTCTTGCTTGTTGGAGAATAGGGCCATAACCCTGTGTGAGTGACTCCTGATGGAGAGATGAGTTGGTAAAGCCAAGTACTAGGCACGCACCTGCCCCTGGAGCTCCTGGAGAGACGGTGGCTGCTGGCATCGTCCCTCAGCGCCCGTATCATCATGGAGCTATTTTATGACACATGTCTCTCTGCTGTCACTCATCATTTACCTTCTGTGTTCCTTTCTTAGCTATCCAACCCTCTGCGGATGTTTTGAAGTACACTTATGAAGATTTCAAAAAGGGAGCCTCAGATACTTATGTGACATACCTCATAAGAATAGAAGAGAAGGGACAGTCTCAGGGCTTGTCTGAAGTCTTGAACTATGAAATTGATGTGGGGAACCAATCCACTACCCTTGGCTACTACAATGGGAGGCTGGAACCTCTGGGCTCTTACCGGTAATATCAGGGTCCTTGCAGTTGTCTGCTGAGCCCCATGATTTAAGGTTGTGTACCATGGTGGGAGACACACCTCAGTCACCTTATTGTCTCCTTTGTCTCCCCACAGGGCTTGTGTTGCTGGCTTTACCAATATTACCTACAACCTTCAAAACGATGGCCTCATCAATGGGGATGAGAGCTATGTGTCTTTCAGTCGATACTCAGAGGCTGTGTTCTTGCCCCAAGATCCAGGTAGAGGGAAACAAAAGCCCTGGGTTTTGTGCCTTATGTCTGCAGAAGCCTGTTGTCCATGCCCCTCTCTCAGGTGGCTAAGAGGGTGGAGGTTTTCATCTCTCCAAAATTGACATGTCCTTTGGTCTTTGGGGTCAGCCTAGCTCCCCACTCTGGGGTGCTTGAATGAACAGCTCCCCACTCCTTTAAACTGGTCATACTTCTGCAGATTACTTAATCCTTTGCTTTGTTTATGGGCTTGTGTGACTTACTTAAGAGTCCTTGAATGTTCACATTAGAAGGAGCCGCAGAAATTGTCTTGTCTAAGCTCTGCTTAGAAATAAGGCTTCTAAGGCCTAGAGATGGGGGTGTGCCCAGTGTTACACAGTGTCTTAAGTGCAGGCCTGAAATTCTAGCCTTAAACTCCTTGTGAATGGGAATCTCAGTGACCCAAGGTGAGGATTCCCCTCCTCCTTCAGGACAGAGACAGGTAGCTGACTGGTCTGTTAGTCTGTTTTTTTCAGAGCTACTCAGTAGAACAGATTACCCGGAAGCAAAATTCAGGGCATTCCTACTCCTTACCTTAAATAGCCCATAAAAAGGGTGGGTGTGGTATGGTAGGTACTTCTGCTCATAGGTGACAGGAAAAACCACTGATCTAGCACAGGTCCCCAAATTTGCAACTGAACAGAGACCTAGGTCAGGGCTGTGGTGTTCTCAGGCCATCCTGTTAATGGTAGGCTAAGGGAGAAGAAACCAGTCCCTGAAAGCTGTTCTAATTTTACATCCAAAGATGTTTACTTGTTCCCTGTGTGCACCACACTCCTCTCTCCCTGAATCCTGCATGGGCAGGCTGGCTGTGGGTGTAGCACATGGCCCTTCATGAATACCCTTTGAAATGCCTCTGTTGGGATCTTTCCCAGGTGTCATCTGCGGAGCAGTGTTCGGATGTATCTTTGGTGCCCTGGCCATCATGGCTGTGGGAGGCTTCATCTTCTGGAGAAAGAAAAGGTGATATTGCTTATTAATCACCAGGTGCTACTGTTTAAGGGAGTGGTGACCATTTGTAAAATCAGAGGGAATAGTTGAAAGAGCTCCTGTGTTCTTCACAGTGTGGCCACCTGGACAGTCTTATTTCCTCTCTGATGCCAGTTGGATGATTTGACTCTAAACCTTCTCCCAGCTGCATCAGACCCACACTGACATGCAGGATGCTACTTTCGAGCCAGGATTCTATGAATGTGTTAAGAGTTTCACGTGACTTTTAGAGTTGGGCAAGTTTGACCTCAGGTTCCATTCTTGCTAGCAGTTGGAAACCCTAACATTCTCCTCTATGTGGGAATGAGTGTCAAACTTAAGGAGCTGAAGACACTGGCAAATGTCTCACTTCGTGGCGTTATTCATCGTTCTCTTTGTACAACCACCCTGTGGTGTAGTTAACTAGTGAGAACAGTGCTCTGTGTACCTGGATTCATCGTCTCCCCGAGGCTCTACCAGGCAGGGACTAAAAGCCCTATTCAAGATGCAGGAGCCAAAAGAGGAACTTGAACTTGGTCTTAGAACTTACTGTATTTCTCTTCTTTCAACTCTGGGGAACCCATGTGTCAGCTGGAATTTGCCTATTGCCAGATGCTTCTAGCTGGAAATTTACATCTGGGATTAGGCTTTCTTAATATCCTCCCACCCCCCAACCCCTTTTTGAAGACAGAGACTTATGTATCCCAGGCTATCTCAAATGTAGCCGATGATGACCCTGAATTCCTGATCCATCTGTCTCTTATCTACCAAGTGCTGGAATTATAGGCATGTGCCACTTAAACCTGTTTTAACAAGAAAACAGTAGTTGTTTTACCTTCTCCCCAAGTAAATCAGATACTTTCTCTTCATATTAATTAAATCCTTTATACGTTGCTAAAAAAAAATGAATCAAAACATAGAGCCAAAAGCTAGAATGTGAGTTTTCAAGTCCGTAGGGCAGGACAGCAGCACAGGGAGCCAGGCCCTGGAAGGAAGCAGAGTTAGTCAGAGCTACGTAGCTGGACCTGTCTCCAACCAACAACAAACAAAGCACCAATACCCAAACTCAAACCCACAGTGGCAAAACAAAACAAAACCAAAAACAAAAGATCCCATACCCACAAGAAGAGCAAAGTAAACAGGGAGCCCACGATACACAGCAAATCTGCTCTTACCATCTTCACGTGATTACTAAGCTCACCCCCAGCAGAGTCCCGTTACACACGTTAATGACTATCCTACTTTGTTCATGTCAGACCTGATGGAGGTCTTCATTACAGCATCATTTTAAGTAGCTGCCTGGAATTTTCCATCATCCACTTAACCATTTTACTGGATATTTTAGTTATTATTGACTACAGTTACATGGGTGTGCTCATGATTATTTTCCTAGGCTAAATTCCAAGCTGGAGGGTCAGTGAACATACTGTTGGGACACGCTGCCCAAACTGGTGTGTTTGAGCTGCAGGTGGAGTTGAGCCAACAGAACAATGCCGGTGCTCACAGTGTCGGCGCTGGATCTGATGCCCTCTCAGGACTTGCCCTTGCTTCTTTGTATTAATTTCCACAATGGCTTCCTCAAAAGCAGAACATTGAGTAAGGGAATTTAAACACACACACACACACACACACACACACACACACACACACAGAGAGAGAGAGAGAGAGAGAGAGAGAGAGAGAGAGAGAGAGAGAGAGACAGAGAGAGACAGAGAGAGACAGAGAGAGAGAGAGAGAGAGAGAGAGAAAGAGAGAGAGAGAAATTCCCAAAAGTTGCTTCAATAGATTTTGATTCTTCTCAATAAGAAAAGAGTGAGTTTACATTTCCTGCTTGACTGTTAGACTAAGTACTAGTGAGCAGTCTTTATGTTGGGCCGGGTACTAGGGAGCAGGCCATGTGTTGGGCCGGGTACTAGGGAGCAGGCTATGTGTTAGGCTGGGTACTAGGGAGCAGGCTATGTGTTGGGCCGGGTACTAGGGAGCAGGCTATGTGTTAGGCCGGGTACTAGGGAGCAGGCTATGTGTTGGGCCGGGTACTAGGGAGCAGGCTGCAGTGTCCTACCTGAACCACAGGCTGTGAAGAAAGGTGTCTGTGGATATGAGGAAGGCTGCAGAGCAGGATAAAGTTCTTTGTTTAATGGGTCTTTTTTTTTTTTCTTTCAAAATAGGACAGATGCCAAGAATAATGAAGTGTCCTTTTCTCAAATTAAGTAAGTCTCTGAGTTACAAACTTATTTTAAGATTCTCAGTCCCCCAGTCTGTTCAGTGACTATCTATAGCATTTTTTTTTGATAGAAAAATAGCTGTCATTTCCCCTGATTGACAGATTGGCCACAGCCATATGGACGTTCTTGCTGTTTTCTGCAAGGAGTCTTTGTTTTACTAAGTTTACCTGAAGCTCCCTTTATTTTGTCTCCCACCCCATGGTCTTCAGTTTTACCAATAAACAGGGTTCTGTGTGTGTGTGGTGTGTACATATGCATCCTCATGTGTGCTCAGAGGCCAGAGAGGATGTTGGGTATCTTACTTCTTATCTACGATTGCTCAGTTCACTTGAGACAGGGTTCCTGCTAAATTCAGAGCAGTGCTGGCAGCCAGCAAGCCTCAGTCATCCTCCTGAGCACTGGAATTACAGGTGCATGTGGCCACACCAGTTTTCATATGTGGGTGCTGAGGCATTGGAACTCAGGTCCTGGGTCCTGGAGCTTGAGCACTTAGCGCTCTGGCCTACTGAGCTGTCTCCACAGCACCGTCCCCTTCAGTAAATAATTGTCGGTTTTCAAAAATGAGTAGTTATCAAGCCACATGTGTGGTCAGATGTAGAATAGGTCCGCTTTCCTGGTTCACATTTCAGTGTTTTTAAAATAACATTACATTAATCTCTAGCCCCCCCCTCACTGTGGCTGGCTTTGTTCTTTTGAGTTGATGTTTACTTCCAGAATGAGCACATCGTTCTAATGGCTCTTTTTTTCTTTTTCTTTCCTATGATGAAGACCTAAAAAGTGAGTAGCTTCATTTTAAAGCTTCCTTTTTTTTTTCTGTTTTGAGTATAAACTTGATTAAATGAGAAATAAGCAAACAAACAAACCAACCCCCCCTCCCCCCCAACAATTGCCTTTTGTTTTTCTAGATCCAAGTTAATCCGAGTGGAGAACTTTGAGGCCTACTTTAAGAAACAGCAAGCTGACTCTAACTGTGGGTTTGCAGAGGAATATGAGGTATGTGGTTGTTAACTGTGTTTTCTGCCAGTCTGTCTCATGGTGAAGCTTTGGGTGAGAGGGGAGAGAAGATTGTGTCTGACCCTCTGGGGCACACTGCTGTTGGCTGGGAAGCTCCACATGGACCTTTACTTCTGGTGGAATTTGTGTTTAATCTTGTAGATACCTGAGGATTATCCAGAGAGAGACAGAGATGGTTGGCTGAAGCTAGGGGATTATTAACTAGTACCTAATAGGCTATATGAGCAGGAAAGAAGCCAGATGGGCCATTCAGAGGTCTGGGTCTGGGCAGCTGTGGGGTCAGAGCTGCCTTGCGAGGATTATTGGAACCCTGGGTTAAGAGTTTGTCAGTCTCTTGCCTTCTAGATTGTGCTACCTCAAACTAGCCCAGGGAACTGTCATATACACAGAAGGTGCATGCATGCTTGTCCCCGCATGATGTGCCTGCTGCTGTCTGCCTTTGCACTCCTGCAATCTTGCCCACAGCTCCATCACAATCCATCCTCATTCTGACCCCCCCCCCCCCCCCCAGATCTCATGGGAGGACTCGGTCTCTGGCTATGTTGCGTTTGTCCTTATACTGCCTGATTCCATCTGTGGCCTTTGTTGTCAGGCTTGGGACTCCTGACCACACCTCCCCCCTAGGCTTCCAGCCCCTAGGGGGCAAGAATCATCCTTTCTCTTTCACTGTCCCCTAAGCTCTTGTCTCAAGTACTGCTCTAGCTAAGTGCCATACAGTGCATAGTGGAAGACAACAAACTTACTGTCTCACTGTTCTAGAAGCAGGAAGCTCCAAATTAAGTGTCTGCAGGACCTGCTCCCCCTTAGCCGCTAGGGGTGATCCTTCCATGCATCCCCCAGCTTCTGGAAAGCCCAGTTGTCCTTTGGGGGAAACATGGCTTCGTCTGCATCATCACCACCATGAGGTGTTTCCTCTTGTGTGTCTCTGTCTTTATACCCACACTATAATGACATTACCCATATCAGGTGTAAGGTCCCACCCCATTCCAGTGCGACTTCCACCTGATTGAATCTTCCATGGCTATATCCTGTAAGAGCCTACTTGCAGGTATTGGAGGTTAGCTGTTCAATGCCTCTTTCTATTTCGCTGTAGTTAACATGTTTTACCTCTGCATTTCTACTTTGACTATACCCCATGCTCTGATTAAGTATACAACTCACTTGTGTTTTGTTTTTTTTTTTTTCCCCAGGATCTGAAGCTGATTGGAATAAGTTTACCTAAATACACAGCTGAAATAGCTGAAAACAGAGGGAAGAACCGCTACAACAATGTCCTGCCCTGTGAGTGGTTTGATTCCTTTCGTCTTTCTTTGTCCCTGGCTACCACATTGTGAACAGCAGAGGGATGAGAATCAGTGATACCCACCCGGTATCTCCACCACCACTCAGCACCAGATATTCTCACAGTCGTCAACCCTGTATGAGCCAAGTACTCTATGAGGGGATGGCACATTTAGTTTAATCCTTACGTCCTCGGCTTATAGAGTAGGTGGTTAGAACATTCATCCTGTGTGTGAAGAATACAAGGCACCATGTTAGATGACATTCTCAGGAGGTCACATTCTTACTCTAGTTTGGATTGTTCTAGATGAAAGGGGCAGCAGGAGGAACAGGTCCCTTGTCACACTCTCTCCTTGTTAGGTGTGTTCCACAGCGAACTAGCAGTCACACTGGGTTCTTTCATGCTTTGGGGAATTGCTCAAGTTTGTACGTGGCTGATTGGCTTTGACTGTCAACTTGTTCAGTCTAGAATCACGTGGGAAGGGAGTCTTAGGAATTATCTAGACCAGGTTGGCCCATGAGGTATCTTTGGGGCATTATTTTGAGTTTTAATTAATAGGAGAAGGCCTAATGAGCAATACCATTCTGTAGGCAGAGGGTTCTGAACAATCTAAGAGAGAACGCTTGCTGAGAGAGCAGGCAAGCAAAGGTCTACGTGTTAGCTTTCTGCGGGAGTGTGGACATGATGCTTTAATCATGCCTTGCCTTCCTCATGATGGCATGATTTGGAATTGTAAGCTACATAAACCCTCTCTGTGCTGCCTTGAGTCAAGGTGTTTGGGAGCTGGAGCTGTCCTTGGTGCTACTACCCATGACTTGTCTTGACATTTGGATTTTCTTTAGTTATTTTCACTTCTGGAGTTGCGCACACTTGTATGTATGCTCTCTAAATGAGAATGACGTTTAGAAAACATAAGACATTTGTATTTCAGATTCCTCCATTTATGGTAGTTTTACTCATTCAGTTTAGGTCGACACTGGGGTTACCTTTCTCAATTGCTCTGTCTTATTTTTTTTTTTTAAATAATTTTTTATACAGTATATTCTGATCCCACTTTTCTCTCCCTCATATCCCCTCAGATCTTCCCCACCTCCTCGCTCATTCATTTTTGAGACGTGGATCTTGCTGAATCAAGTAGATTAGCTGGCCATCGAGCCCCAAGGAAACTCCTGTTTCTCCCTCTCCAGTGCAGGGATTATAGGTGTGCACTGGAGGTAGTAGGGTTTGAACCTGGGTCCTCATGGCTTGTATGGCAAGCATTTTACTGATGGAGCTCTTTATAACTCTAAATTTAGAACTTTATCTGTCTTTCATTAATCCATCCATCCATCCATCCATCCATCTATCAAACACAGAACTGTCTGTCTATTATCTGTCTATCCATCCATCCATCTTTAACTTATTGGTTGTCTATATGTATGGCTGTGGCTGTGCTATGGCATATGTGTGGAGGTCAGAGAACAATCTCTCCTTTCATCATGTGGGCCTTGGAGTCAAACCATCAGGTTTGGCAGCAAACACCTTAAATGGCCTAGCCATCTCACCAGTCCAGTAACAACTTTTTAAGGCTGTGGGAGACAGGTTAACTTGGATGTCTTCTTTGCCATAGTAGAATAGGCTCTGAGTTCAAATTCTGTCTGCTCCCAGATAGAACTCTGTTCCCCCGGTAGAAACTTCTGATTTCCTTATCTTGAAAGCTTGTGGGATGGTTTTGTGGTGTGGCTATGGTTGCTTAGCACCTGTCCGGCTCAGAGCAGATGCCCAAGGCTGCTGGGGTGAGGGCTTCTTTAGTCTAAGAAGGTAAGAATGTAGGCCTGGCTGTCTGGCTGCCTAGGTTTCCAATCCTAGTTCTCCAAAGGCTGTCAGGCATCTTCTCTGTACCACCATCGAAGCCCGTCGTGGGGATCAGATGAGATCGTGAATGTAAGATGTGAGGCACCGTGGCAGCCATGGGCTGCTGGCTTGTACTTCTAAAATTTTCCTGTGTATGACGTGGAATGAGGATTTTTTCTTTCTTTTAATGCCACAGATGATATTTCTCGAGTCAAACTTTCAGTCCAGACCCATTCGACAGACGACTACATCAATGCCAACTATATGCCTGTAAGTGGGTGGCTGCTCTCATGGCCTGGGGTTCCTCTGAATAGGAGCGCGTCTGTCTGTGCCTTTGATGGTGACTGAGCTGTCTATTTCTAGGGCTACCATTCCAAGAGAGATTTCATTGCCACACAAGGACCTTTACCCAACACTTTGAAAGATTTTTGGCGTATGGTTTGGGAGAAAAACGTGTATGCCATTGTTATGTTGACCAAATGCGTGGAGCAGGGGAGGGTAAGTGTCTTTTGAAAAATCATAAATTAATTTTTATCGTGGTAGAGGAGATCTTGAAGTCCATCTGTCTTTTAAAAATCCTTCTTCCCAAACATTAATACTTTCATCCAAAAAAAAAAAAAAAATGTTCTGTATTTTTAGCTTTTAGAGAGAAGATTTTAAAAGAAAAGCTTGAGAAACTTTTTTATTATGTTTCTCTGTGGGCTCATATTAATGTCTGTGATTGGATCTGTGGAGTTAGTGAGTGAATGGACCTGGGTTAGTTCAGTGGCCACTGCGGGCCTAGGGGGAGGTACCAGAGACCACGCAGTTCTGCTGTCGTCAGCTCTGTGCCTGTAAAGCCTCGCTGTGTGGTCTCTAAGCAACCAACTCCTAAATCTCTGATTTTCAGACTTAGTTTTTAACATTAAAAACATTTTCAGACTTATCTCTATGTGTGTCTCAGCGGCCCCCTCTCTTCCTGTGTGGCCTGGAACCAATCTGCCATTTTTGTCACAGAAAGGAGGATCTGTCCTGGGAATAAAAATCTCATATTTCCTTAAATAGAGATGAGTTGAAAAAACACATGCTAAATTAAAAAACTGTGTACCTGAAGAATGAGAATTAATATTACTTTTTGGAGAGTTGTTAACTACTGTTATTATTTAGTGTTGGGGATTAGATGCAGGGCCTTGGCTGAGTCCATGCTAAGCGTGTCTCGGTGCGCCGTGCTTTGCCGCTGAGCAATATCCCAGCTATTAGTGGTTTATATTTTCTTGTTGTTTGTTTTGCTTTGTTTGTTTGTTTTTTGAGACAGGGCTTCACTCTTAGCCTAGGTTGGACTTGAAGTTAGAGCAATATTCCTGCTTCAGGCTCCTAAAGAATGAGATTATTGGCATGCTCTCCTATGCCTAGAATAAAGTATTCATTTTCTCTCTCTCCCTCCCATCCTCCCTCCAAGTGTAGATTCCCTTCTTGAGTCCCTAAGTCAGTGATTCCCACACTGTCTGTCCACCACGTCTGCGGGGTGTTTCTGTCTCAGTGTTCCTTGTTAATTGAGAAGGGTTCCCACAGCTCGAAGGTGAGCCGCTGGTGGCCAGGTGTTCTCCCTGAGTGCTGCTGTCCCAGGTGGTAACTGGAACCTGTTGGACATCATTCCTTAAAATTGATTTTTATCATATTGTGGCTATGATGTGTATATGTGTGTGTGTGAGTGTATATGTCACAGGAAATAAATGGTCAGATACATGGTCCGTGTGATGTTTCTGGAAATGGCATGTGAGTACTGGACTCAGGTCTATAGACTTGCACAGCAAGTGATTTACCTGCTGAACTGCCTCACAGACCCACATCATTTCTCTTAAAGACTCACCTATGCTATTTTGAGTTGTTAGTACACGTGTGTATCTTTGTGTTTGGGTCAAACAGACTCTGCTAAGTGACTGATCAGTCCCCCATGACAGTTTCATGACTTCTTTTTCCTTGAGAGGCTTTGATGATGGTGAGTGTGTGATCTGACTTTTCATAAAACCAAACCTGTGTTCTAGACCAAATGTGAGGAGTACTGGCCTTCCAAGCAGGCTCAGGACTACGGGGACATAACTGTGGCAATGACATCAGAAGTTGTTCTTCCGGAATGGACTATCAGAGATTTTGTGGTGAAAAATGTAAGTCAAGATTGATCTGAGAAAATCAATGGGTATTAATATTGAGAATCACTAATATTTGATGCATGAGAAAATCATTTTTGCTTCTTGTATTTATTTCACAGTTAAAGCGCCCATATCTACATGCTCTCTCAGGAGCCCCTAGCTTTACTTTCTTGAGGGGACTTTTGTGTCCTTCCTGAAGAAGTGAGTCTTATGAGCATAGCCGTGCCAGCGACACTTTCCTTTCCAGGAAGCCTTTGGGTCATCTGGCTGGGGTGGCATGGGGTGGGGGTGCTGACTGCTAGGAACAGTTCGTATTGATTCAAGGATTCTGATTCTAGGACATATGCAGTGGCCTCCTTTCCCCCATAAATTACAAAACCAAATCCAGTTAAATCACACAGACATTATAGGAAGCGGAGTCTATTTTTCTTTTCTGAAGAGTGTTTGAAAGCAGAGAAAGTATCCTGAGCCAACAGTAACATCAACTGAGTGTGCAAACGAATCTAACGTTTTCCAGCTCTCATTGAAGGCCTAACATGTTATCTCTTTTGATCTGGTGAGCTCAAGTGTGAGACTCTGATATGAAAGTCATGATGTGGAGTTCAGGAATGGTCAGCACTGTTTATTTTCACAAGATTGTTTATTTAGAAGGAAAATCTCCTTTAAGAGATTGAGTAAGCTCTGTGTTCGCTTCCATTTCTCTTGAATATATGTCTGGTGTCTTCTACCTTATTATTATTAGATGTTCTTTGATGTTTTCATACATGCTCACAGTACATTTAGGCCACACTGTCAGGATTTGTGGTGGTTGAACAGTTTGGAAGCCACATGCATAGCTTCTGCAGAATGGATGACTACACTCCGACTATGTGCATACCGTGTCACCATTGAGCTTGTAAATACCATACATGGAGCCGACTGCTACGTCATTCAGCCTTTTCACCCCTGCTACGTCATTCAGCTGTGAATTCAACCAACCTGGATTAAACATATTCAGCATAAAAATTGTGCTTGTATTTAACATGCACATTTAGGCTCACCATTCCCTAAGGCATACAGTATAACAACTAATTAAAATATACTAGGTAATATCAATAGTTTAGAAATGATCTGAAGTATAACCACATGTTGTTGGCTGGCAAGGGGTGTGTTCTGAGGAATGCGTCTGTGTGAACATCTTGGACTGTGCTTACCCAAACCTGGTTAGTATAGCTTACTCTGCACCTGGGCTGTGTAGGGTATACTGTCATATATGTCTATATGACTGGGCACAGGAGTGTGTGTGCAGGTTGGATGCACATATGCTTGTATTATTTTGGGATCCCAAGCATGCACAGATTTTCCTGAGATCAATCCATACGGATCCTGAGAAGATGTGAAAAGGTAGTGTCAATGATATATACTAGATGAAGTTTTGAGAGAGTGTCTTGCTAGGTAGCCCAGGCTGGCCTTAAACTCATAAACCTCTGCCTCCGGTTTGCCTTGGAATTCCGGTTTGTGTGGCCATGCCTAGCTTAGCCTTTATGTAACTGTGTATGACAGAAAAGCCTACATGTAGACTTAGTGGTGTTACATTTTAACAGGACTGATAGACTGGGTTCTAGTTTGTAAGAACGAACCTTAAAGATTCCTGAAGATGTAGGTGAGGCATAGGATACGAAATACTAATTCTTACTAGTTACCAGGTCTTAAAGATTTTGGTCTCAGAAATATTCCAGGTCCTCCTTTGGGGATGTTTAGTACACACTGACATGACCACTTCCATAAGTAAGGTCACAGTCAGTGAGGAACACTTGACATATGTGTGGCTTATTGCAGCAGGCTTTGCCCATTTAAACTGACTGACCTGTCTACCCCCACTTGCCTCTGCTTGGAGTTCACCTTTGTGCATAGAGTTGGCAAAATAAGGAAAACGCTATTGCTCTCATTGCTTTTGTATTAATGAAACTACAGATTCTAGAGATTTCATGGTTCCCACCACAGCCTTTTCTTATTTTAGGCTTATATATAGGCTTCCACATGGCATTTTCTAAAATAGTGGTTTGTAATTATGTGAAATGCATGCACACATTTCCCTTTTATAACAGGAGAACATTACAGATAGAGCTCCATATTTTTTTTTTTGACTACCTCCTTTAGTCTCAGTGCCCCCACCCCCCACCCCCCCACCCATTCCTTCCTCTCTGCCTCCCGGCTCCCTTGCTTCCGTCTCTCTGCTCCCTGTCCCTGCTCTATGCCCCTCTGTTTCTGCTTCCCCCTGCTTTCTGCTCCCTTGCCCTCTGCTTCCTGTCCCCTGACCTTCTGCTCCCTTTGCCTCCTGTACCCCACGTTCCCTGCCCCCTGCTTCCTGCCCCCTGTCCCCTTGTCCCGTGGCTCCTGCTCCCTGCCCCCTGTTCCTTGCCCTCTTTGTGTCTCCTCCTCTCTTCCCTACTCCTCACATCTCATTTTTTCTCTTCAGTAAACCTTTATGATAATATTTCTGATGTTAGTTATCTGCAATGAAGTTTCTCAGTATCCTCTCTCCTATTTCTCAAACACTGAATAATGTAAATGTATTGCTTTTATAATGAATAAAGATTAAAAATTAGCTTCAGTGATGGAGATGCCCATTGCCCCGCTGAGAGGACACATGGTAAGGTCAGGTACAGACAAATGAATATAGTTGAATCAAGGACAGGCAGGGACAGGACTAGCCCTAGGGGACAGAGTTTTGGTAATTATAAGCACATGCTTGGTCTAAGGTAGAATACACACTTTGTAATTGTCTAGTTTTGCTCTAACAGTGTCCACTGTCTCCCGCTTGCCAGATGTTAAAGTAGCAGACTGAGTTTGTATATGTATATGTGTGTATCGTGTGTGTGTGTGTGTGTGTATGTATTTGTGGTGTGTGTAGTGTGTTCTGTTTTTAGACCACTATAGTTCTAAATAGTTGTTTGGTGTTTGCTAGTTGTGTAATAGTACTATATACTATCTAGAGAGCCCAGGACTTAACAGGTGGTTCTTGGCCAACAGGTGTAGACCTCCTGACCATACTTAGGGAAATGGTTTGAGACTTTAAGGCAAGTGCCATTTCCAGGTGGGCTGTAGAATGGGGGCTCATGAAGTTCCCAGGAGGTGCAGGTGTGTGATGTGGGGCTGTTACTGGCTGGTAGCTGAGAACAGAAGTGACCTAAACTCAAAATTGAACTGGGTGTGTTGTCTTCATATAAGGTGAGTATCGGGTGGTCATTCCCAGTTCCTCTGAGCCTCTGCTGCCCATTTTTTTAGTAGAGAAGATGAAGCCCTTCCTTCCTGGGACCATTATGAGGATTTGGTGATGGGAATCAAATGTGCTGTGATTGGAATTTCCTGCCTGGCTGCATGTTTTCTATTTTGTGGCAGTATGGGTTTCAGGCCTGCTTGATTTCACTCACTGTTGTGATTATTGTTAGGTGTCCTGACTCTCTGGATCTTTAACCCATTTTGTCGGCCTCTAGATGCAGAATAGTGAGAGTCATCCTCTGCGGCAGTTCCATTTCACCTCCTGGCCTGACCATGGTGTTCCTGACACTACGGACCTGCTCATCAACTTTCGGTACCTGGTCCGGGATTACATGAAGCAGATTCCTCCTGAGTCACCAATCCTGGTGCATTGCAGGTACACACAGTTGGCGGTGTGTGCATGTGTGACAACTTAAAATGTATGTTTGTGAGCACTCCCACCAAAGCAATGCCCAAGAGGAATTCAATAGGCAGCTAGAAATTCAAGAGGGGACTGTCGCCTTAGTCCCTGAGCCATGAGACTGTAGAAACGGGTTGGCAAGCTATATAGCCCATGGGCCAGATAGGGTCTGCTTTATATAGAAAACCTCACTGGAAACCAAGCCACGCCCACTGGCTTACTCATTTGCATTGCTTTTATATTGCATTAGCTCAGTGTGCTCAGCTGAGGGTATTTGCCATCTGGTCATTTACAAAGGGCTGTGCTCATGCCTACAATAGAACAGGAAGAATTTAGCATTAAAGACAAAAGAATGAATTAGAGCAGAGGCCTCATAAAAAGATGCAACTTTGTGTCCTAGGCTATAGGACCCTTTGAGTGGAGAGGAAGTGTAAGAAGGTTAGCAAGATGTTTTGTCTGTGACTTTTAACTCAAGTGAGTGCCCGGACTGGCTTAGAGCTGCAGTTGAGGAGGAGCAATGTCTCAGAGAGTGATAGTGAAGGTGTGGGTACCGATGGGGGGACTGGGAGCTCTGTGGAGAGGCAGCTGATGGTGATGTGCTCATTTCTCTGTCTCCTAGTGCTGGGGTTGGAAGGACGGGCACTTTCATTGCGATCGACCGCCTGATCTATCAGATAGAGAATGAGAACACTGTGGATGTGTACGGTATTGTCTATGATCTTCGGATGCACAGGCCCCTGATGGTTCAGACAGAGGTGAGGCCAGATCTGTGTTTGACACTTCGCCCTTCCCATCTGTCTGTAACAGGTCACGTGGCATCACATGCTGGACTCTTCTACAGCCTTCTTGCTCTTGACTGTGAATTTCAGCTGTAGTTAAATGACCTGGTGCAGCACTACCAATAGAATCACACATGCAGAGAGTGTCAGTACTTATCTTACTGCATCTGATTTTTAAGCAGTCTTCTTTAAAATAAAGAGATTATTTTTATTTTGTGCATGTGGGTGTTTTGCCTACATGTATATCTTTGTATTACATGCATTCAGTTCCCACAGAGGCCAGAAGACATTGAATCCCCTGGAAATGGAGTTACAGGTAGTTGTGAGCTACCAAGTAGGTAGTGGGAATTACATCCAGGTTCTCTGTAAGACTTCTGCAGTGATCTTAACTGCTGAGCCATCTCTCTAGCCCTCAGGTTAATCTTTTTAAGACTCTTGGTTTGGTTTCTAGATTTTAAATTTATAAAATTAGGTTTTAAATTTAATAAATGTATTGTTTATTAAAAACTTATAGGTAGTTTGGTCTTCATTTCTGAGAAGCTCTGACCATGTTTAAGCTAACAGAACAGACTTATCAAACTTTATTGGTAGGAAACAGCGCATTGCCACTGAAGCAGAAAGGTGGCAACTTATGTGTACCCAGCCTTGCAGATGTGAAAGAACACTGGTTGTCAGAGCTACTCAGGATGACTGAGCAGAAAATGTGTGCTCAGTATGTACTGTAATGGGTGTGAAGCTGTTGGATTTGCCCTTCCTGAAGTGTCCCTTGTAAGCTTTGAATCTGAGGCATGTTCTTATCAGAGCGTGTCAGGAAGTGGCTTCCAGGGGTGGAGATTCCCAGACCAAGATGAGAGCAGAATAATCATCTTGTCTCCAGCTGCTACTCTGGACCAATTTAGAACCTTACGACTATGTGCTGTGTCTGAGTCTAGCAGGGTGTGTTAGAGGTCTGGGTACATTGTGTGCTTTTGGGTGAGATGCATGATTGTGGGAGGAAGTGAAAATTTGCTTCCGTGTTAGATTTTCATTTTTCTGCTACAGTTTTATAGTGAGAAGAACAGAAATCTCATTATCAATCTGCGGATTCTTCCCTCATCTCTGCATGTGTGTATGTCTGTGTATGTGTGTCTCTGTGTGTGTGTGTTGCTTTTTCACTTTATTCAGTGATGCTGGTTCTCACAGTCAAACACAGAGCTTGAAAACATGGCTAGTCTAGCTACCTGGCTTGATCTGAGGTCATCCCCTCTTCTGAGGCCACACCCACTCAGCATTCCCATGGTTTGTGGATCTGCTGTTTAGCCCTGCTGCTCTGTGGCAAATGCTTTAACCGCTGAGCCACCTCTCCAGACTCCTGATCACTTTTTCATATTTCAGAACTAATACATTAAAAATTAACACTATAGGACTGCACAGAATGTATTTTTCCCCCCCTTTTATTTCTCTAACCTTACTCTCTAGACTCTAGGACCTACAGGAAGGCCATAGTTACCTTTAGCTTGTGTAGTGGTTTGGTCTCCCCACCTCCCCAGGCTGATGTGTTTGAACATTTTCTCACCAGACAGAGGCATTGCTTTGAAAGGTCTTGGAACCTTCAGGGAGAAAGAGGATTGCCACGGGTGGGCCTTAAGGCTTCATACCTGGGTTCCACTTCCTGTCTGCCCTCTACTTCCTCTCTGTGGATGCTGTATGACCAGCTGCCCGAGGCTCCTGCCACCTTCCCTTTTCAGCCATGGTGGACTGTATCTTTTCTGCTGCGAGTCTAAAGAAGTTCCCTCTTGTCAGGTTTGGTCACAGCAGCAAGAGATGGAACTGGCCCAGCAGGTGGCGCTATAGAACTCTTTGAATACGCACATGCGTACATCTGTGGACTAGTTTGAAAAATTTGATGCGCTTGTTTATGAGGTTTTCTTCTATGGCACCTAGTCTTTTTTTTTTTTTTTTTTCCTGCATCAGCACATGATTCCTTTATTTAATCAGCGACCTGCAGATTCTGATACACTTGTATTGATTACTTTTTTTGAAAAAAACAAACAAACAAACAAAACAGTTGCTGTGTGGAAGTTTATTTTGCCTCATGGTTTGGGGTACAGTCCGTCACGGTGTGCAGTGTCTCTAACTGTGGCAGCCGCAGGATGACATTGGTCACGTTCTGCTTGCAGTGAGGCAAGAGAGGGATGACTGTCGGTGTTCAACCCCCTTTCCTTCTCATTTGCTGCAACCTTAGTTCTGGATGTGTTGTCCCTTGGCAGGTGACCCCTTTTCTGAATGACCTCCTACTCACCCAGAAGAGTGGCTCCTAGGGGATTCTCAATTTCATCCAGCTGACAATTAAGATTAGTCATCACGCGTCCCTAAAGAGTGGTCTCCATTCAGACCCCCCTGATATCTTTAACCCTTTTCTCTTTAGGGACTTTTCCAGTTTACTCTCACTCCACACGGATTCCTTAACCGTATCTTTTCACCTTATTTTTTCTGCATCTTCATCTCACCCTCTCCAGGTTTCCCATGTTTTCTTGATAGGAAAAAGTGAGAGTGTCCTTTCTGGTTAAGCATCACTGATAAGGAAAAGCTGTGTTGTGTGGTTTTGAATTTTATTAGGATGCTCTTAGATCACGGATGTGTTAATTTGGACATGTGTGCTGCGGGGCAGATTGGGTTTCGGGATGATATCATGGTGATAATTCGTTTAAAAATCTTGTGTTCTCATTCCTGCGGCTGGGGCTTATTCTTCTCTCTCATCTCCTTTTCTACCAGGACCAGTATGTTTTCCTCAATCAGTGTGTTTTGGATATTATCAGAGCCCAGAAAGACTCAAAAGTTGACCTCATCTATCAGAACACAACCGCGATGACAATCTATGAAAACCTCGAGCCAGTGAGCATGTTTGGAAAGACTAATGGTTACATCGCCTAGTTCCAAAGCAAAGCCTTTCTGAAGCTAACCAGACCATCACACCCACAGCGAAGGAGAACGCCCTGACGGGGACATGTTTTCTATGTCTCATTTCTCAGTTCTTTGTTCTGTTCTGTTAGAACTACTTGGAGGGCATAGGGCCGTGCAAGGAAAAACGTGGCAGATAGGCAGTTGGGGCTGTTGGGGGCTGTGGATAGGTGGTGTGTAAATCAGCTGCATTCCTGATTACCAATGGGATGGGTTTGATTTTTGTTTTTTCCTTGAGAATTGTGGAAAACCAGGAAAAGTGAGCTGTTTTGTTTTTCAAACAGGTTTGTTCTCCTCTCTTTCTCCCCCTCCTCTTTCTCTTCCTCCCCTACCTCTCTCTTTTTTAAGACTTTTATATGATTCACATGCTAAAGCGAGGATTATGTTGGGTTGAATATATTTTAAGTATCAGAGGTCTATTTTTACCTACTGTATCTTGGAATCTAGCCGATGGAAATGCATGACTGTGGGTGTTTCTCATGCAGGGAGGGGCACATGGCGCCTTCTTCTGTGTGGGTTTCTATTTGAACATGTGCCTTTTCTGAATTATGCTTCCACAGGCAAAACTCAGTAGATATCTCTATTTTTATATTGAATCTCAGAATTGGAATATACAGAATATTTAAACAGTAGCTTAGTATCAGAGGCTCACCTCCTCAGTAACATTCCTGTTCCCATTCAGTTAGAGGAGGCCTTCTCTGTGGCCCGCCCTTGACACACATTTGTGTTCCACGGTCCTTCTCCCTTTTTTTCTTTTCCCCTCCCAGTTTTCGCCAAAGACTTCTGTTGGTGAGATTTTCATCCCATTGGTTGGGTGAAAACAGAAATTTAAAACTATCACCATGAGACTCTCTGTGGGTGGGGTTGGGGAGGAACAGAGGAATCAACATACCATGGTGTGCACCCCTTCTCATCCCGTCTCCTCCCTTCTCTCATTTCTGTCTTTGGTAAGAAGGATTATTTAAAGGTGCAATATGTGACGTAGTGGTTCACGATGCTCTGGGTTCTTAGTAATGTTTTACTCAGGTTGTCATTTTATGTGTGTTTGTGTCTCTGTGTGTGTGTGTGTATGTGTGTGTTTTATAGTGTGGTGATCTGTGAACATTTCAGTGTGAACTCAGATTAACCCCTTTTCCCCCGAAGTCCACTGGCTTTAGTCTATCTGCAGTGACACACATCAGTATCTACTGTATATATAAATACTAAACTCTTACACCAGTCATTCCTATTGAATAGAGGTGTACAAAGTTTGATTTGTATCAAAGATGTAATTATTATTTTTAAAACCTCTTTTCACTACACTGCTGCTGTAATTACTTTGTAAAGAAAATGTAGATTTTTTTTTTTTGGCTTCAGGTGTGTATTCACCAAGGATTTCAGAATTTATGTGGTTTTATTTTATTGGTACATAATCTGTAAACTTCTCAAGGCATTAACATGCAAGATTTATGTCTTTTATTTTACCTTGTGGCTCAGGTTATATTTGAAGAAGTTTCAAGTTTATTTTCTAGTAGGCAATGAAGTATATATAAGGTCTTATGAAGGAGTCGCCAAGTCCCTGGAGTCCTGTGGCTGTTCCCACAGTAACACATCCTGCTGTACGTTTGGGACTATGGTATC
Organism: Arvicanthis niloticus; assembly: GCF_011762505.2. Classification (NCBI taxonomy): domain Eukaryota; kingdom Metazoa; phylum Chordata; class Mammalia; order Rodentia; family Muridae; genus Arvicanthis; species Arvicanthis niloticus. The sequence goes on along the minus strand of NC_047659.1, from coordinate 64,036,876 downwards.
GTGTTGAAGATGAGTGCAGGGTCTTCTGTGAGTGCAGGCCACTGTGGGTCCTGGGGTAACCTGTCTTCTGATGTTCTGCACTCTCTTCTTCGCGTCACCAGCACTTTGATGGCTGACTGGACCTGATCATGAGTATTTGTAGGTAGAGAGGGTGAACCTTGATGTACTGAAAGCCCTGCTGTGGCTCAGCCCTGTAGCGCTGTCTTTTGTACCCCCTTTTCTTTTGTGGTACTGAAAGGATTGAAAGAAGAGGCCATGGCGCTGTCATGCTTTGGGGGAGAATTTTACTTCTCACATGGAAACTGCACTTTTTTTTTTTTTTTTTTTTTTGCTAAATCCTTTGCATTTTGATGTTCATTAGTGTCCAGCCCTACAGAGAATGGGATGGCCAGGGTAGGTTGGGCCTCTTGACTCAACTTCACTGGGGACTTGACGCTGCAGTTGTGAATCAGGGAAGCCATGTTGTCTCCAGGTATGGAATGAAGTTGATCATGGGCTCATTATTTTCAAATCCTCTGTCTGGGCTGCCCACTAGGATGTGCTGACTGTGGGGTGCTATACAGAGGGGCCTGTACTGGCAGTAGTTCTGTGCATCACCTGTACACCTCTTCAGTTTGTTAGGAGCCATTGTAGTGGGTGGTGAGGGGTCCAATTCCATGCAGCACCTATGCCCTGCCTTGACTACCATGGAAAACATGAGGAAAGGACTTGCCCCTAAAATAGTCTTGTAGAAGATTAGAGTCCCTCAAAAAAAATCAAAGCAACATAATCATAAACACACTGTACAAAATTGCAAAACACAGAAACCTTCTCCACTTCTGCCTGTATGGGTCTGGAAAGTCTTTAGGCATCAATCCCAAAAAGCCGTTCCCAGTCCCAGGAGGAAGGCTAGTGGCAGAGAGGTCTGGCGATCCAAATGGGCAGGTCACAAGAAGCTCACCACACCATTCTATGTCTGGAGGCGGACTGTGTGGTGGAGTTTGCATAGCACAGTCATTGGAGAACGAAGATTAATGACAGAGGCTAGGGTTGGGCAGAGGCGTGGGGGAAGGTCCTTCTTACTGTTTGCCGAAGCCCTCAGTGCAACTGTGAACAAAAGTGGAAGAGTCTGGTGACATTGGAACAATGGAGCTCCCTGCTCAGATATGATGGCAGCACCGAGAAAAGCAGCCAGTATGGGACTCACTGTCAGTGAAGGGCTACAGGCTGGTGGCCAACTGCTTTGGAGGACTTGGGTCATTGACTGCTGTCTTCTAGGGAGAAAGACGTCCACCAGAGCTGAATCTAGCAACGGTCGGTCGGCACCAGTGGGACACTTGGTGTCTGTTCTCTGAGGCCACTTTGTGATCTCCAGCCAGACTTTGGCACAATGGACCTGCTGGCTTTGTGCTTTGTGAAGTTGGAGGCTCTGGGGACTGGGGGTGGGGAGGAGGTGGGGGAAGGGTCAACTATGCAGCTGGTTCATTCATACTTGTTTTCTGGGATGGAGAAGCCCGGGTTTTTGTTTTGTGTTTTTTTGTTGTTGTTGTTGTTTTTTTTTTTTTTTTTTTTTTTTTTTTGTTTTTTGTTTTTTGTTTTTTGTTTTTTGTTTTTTTTTTGCAGTGCTTGATTGTGCTTGTTGAGCTAAACAAGTCTGATGACTGAAGTTGATTCACCTCAAAACAAGGTTGGAATTCTGCATTTTTCACATTGCTGTGTAGCAACTGTGTGTTTGACAACTGTAGCTTTTTCTCCCTGGGGCACAGACTAGAAGTGTTGATGTGGACTCTAAACTGTACTTTTCTTGTAACTATTTTGGAATGATGCACATTTCTAATGTCTGTTATACTTGTACAGAGTATTGCTGTTGGTTGCTTTTTTTTTTAAAGGAAAAAAATGGCCTGAAAAACTTTTTTAAAAGACTTACAAATACCAAATATAAAATATGTCAACACATTATGTCTTTGACTGGTTTTTCTTTCCTCCCTCCCTCCCTCCCTCCCTCCCTCCCTCCCTTCCCTCCTCCCTCCCTCCCTTCCTCCCTCCCTTCCTTCCTTCCTTTTTGTCCTCATCCTTCTTTATTTCATGTCTATACCACTTATTGTTTACTTCATTGGTTTGTTATATTTCACCAGGGAATCCCTAACAAGATCATGTTTTCACTGAATTTTCCACGTTGTTTCTTATGGTTAATGTTTCAGATACCACAGACTAGGTGGTTTAAGCCAAAAGATTTATATTTTATAATCTGGAAGCTGGAGATCTGAGATCAAGGGGTGACAGGGACTTCATCCTAGAATGGTTTTCTTCCTGTATACATACGGCCTTTCCTTTACACAGGACTGAGGACCCTAGTGATGCTGGTTATGGTCTTATGCATAGCATCCCATTTTACCTTCTTTACTACTGAGGTCCGTTCACCAAGTACAGTCACATTCTGAGGTATGAATAGTTTATACTTCAAGACATGGCTGCATGAGTGTGTGGGGCTAACTTTGTGGTTCTCAGTTTGGTAGAGAGATGTGCCCACCTTAGGAAGTCCCCAGAATTTTTAGTGGGTCTTCTGTTGAGGTTTCTGGGGAATATTAAAATTGTTGGGATACTGTGACAATTTGAAGGCTCTCAACTTTCCTAATGCTGCAACCCCTTAATACAGTTCCTCATGCTGTGGCGACACCCCCTCCCCCCAATATAGAATTAGTTTTGCTGCTACTTTGTAACTTTAATCTTGCTACTGTGTTTTTTGACGGTCTTAGGTGAACCCCGTGAAAGGGTCGTTTGCCCCCTCCAAGGGAGCCATGACCCACGGATCGAGAACCACTGTGATAATACTTTAATTTTGCCTTCTGTGTCCCCTGATACAAAATGGTTTTGGGGTTGAGATAGGGCCTCATGTAACCTAGGCTTCTAATACTTTTGCCTCCACTTTCTGGGTTCTGGGGATAAGCATGTACTGTCATTCCCAGTACCTTTTTTGAGTCATTTAATGGGAGATGAAATTTCCATGTAATTTCCTTTAGTATGTCCAAGTTGACTGGCTCAAGGGCCGTTTTGTTTATCAGTGTTCTGATTAGGCGAAAGGAACAAACCAGTAATAATGTAGTTACTCCAAACAGGTTTGTTCTCTGATGGCAAAAAGTATTTTCCTTTTGATGTACTGGATGTCCTTGGTACAAGAGTATACCAGTCCAGACATGGAACAGTCAGGGCTCTTCTAACCTGTTCCTTGTGGTCAAGCACTAGGTGCCAGAGAGCTGTAGTTTGTCATGAGAGAGAGGAGCACAGACATGTTTCAAGATTTGGGTCTGCTCAGAAAGGCATGGATTGATGTCTCGCTAAAACCAACCAAGTTTAGGCTTAAGCTTCTGATTGAGAGCCCTTCCCCATGGGTTTGGCCTCTGATACATCAGGTCATCACATCTACTCTCCTGCCTCTGACCCTGGTACTCGCCTGAGGGTAATTTTTGTGTATTAGTTACATTTTTCAGTGTCATGGCAAAAGTATCCAACAAGAAGCAACTTAAACAGAGGAACAGTTCCAGGGGTTATAGTTCATCACAGCAATGGGAGAGGCTGCTGGTTATATTGTATCTGCTGTCTGGAAGCAAAGTATGAGCAGGAAGTGGAGCCAGCTTATAGGCTCTCCTTTGTACTTCCTCCCAAAGGTAACAGCCTTACTACATGGAACCATCGCCCTGGGACCAAGTGTTCCAACACACAAGCTATGGGAGACGTTTCACGTTGAAGCCATATTATTCAGTAAGAAAAAAAAAGATGACAAACCTTTGACACATAAGAGTGTCATTAACATTTGATGTGTTAATATGCTGAGATGTTTCATGCATTGCCTAGGATGCAGTGATGGCTTTTCAACCTGTTTTATGTCTGTTAGGCTGGCAGTGAGTCGTACATATGTGGACAGACCAGACATCTCTCTGCCTGTGTGGAATTCGAGGACCTAAGGAGAGACAGGGCATTAGAAGGCACTAGCACGTATATACCAACACACTGTGGCCAGAACAAGTCATCCTTGTAGTATCAATGGGTCAGGAAGGGTTGAAGAAAAGAAAGAAGAAATAGCGTATGCTGAGACAATTTGGCAATTTGAAGAGTAGTTGGGAGACTAAGATTCCTGGGAATTAGCTAGTGAGGAAACAAGGATTAGTCAGCCATGGCAAGGAGATGGGTGTGTTGGTCTGTGAGCAGTGGAAGCCATCAGTTTCACAGTGGATGGTGGCATGTTTGTGTCAGTCACTGAGTAGACAGTTACAGAGGGAGACTGCCTTGGTCTGATTTAGTAATGGTTTAGGAAATAAATAATGGGGACTTGGCAAACCTATAATGTATATGTGTGTGTCTCCATGTTCACACATTGAAAGTATTAGGAGTGGAGACTTTTGGGAGGTGGTTCTGTTGGGAGGGTAGAGTTACATAGCAAGTTCGGGCTGCCTGAGACCATCTTTTAAAAAGAAATCCAGTTACCAGCATTTATAGAAGAAAATCGAACATATTTTAAAGTGTGTTGGTCTTGCTTTACAGAGTTACTTGAGTGTGACTGTGTTGCTTCATCCACATCTGAATGGTTTTGGATGCTGGGTTCTAAGCTGGAAAACTGAAGGAAACAGTTTTTGGTCCTGGCTATTTGCTGGTCTGCTAGGATCCAGGGCCTTGTTGACATCTGGGGAGATGTAAGTAGGGAGAACAGATGTTTAGGTTTCCCTAGCATAAGTTATGGCAGCTCTCATAGCCCCCTTGGGCTCACAGGTCCTTTTAGGGCTGAATTTATATCTCTGAGGCCTCTTGGAAAACAGGAGATCTAGACTTTTATGGTAGCTGTCAGCCAGGAAAATTTCCTGAAGTTAATATGTAAATTGTCCTGCTGAAAGTCACAATTTTAGAAGTTGCCACTAGATGGTGCCAGAGCACTGGGATGAAGAAGCAATAGGCCTGTGTAAAGGCAAAAGAGGACCCAGAAAAAGAAACTTGTTCACACATCTGAGAAACCGGCAAGTCAACAAGCCAAGGAAATGCCTTTGCTGGCATTTGGTAGCCTTTCCAATCTCACTTATTACATAATATATCTATGGCGAAAAAAATATCAAAAGGGAAAACAAAATAAAAAAATACCTTACAACACTGATTTTATTATAGTATTCATTCACACCGAGTCCACTCCCACACCTTGACAAAATTATTTGTGACCTACAGAATGGTGGTGGTGTCTCAAGTCTGGAATCAGGTCATAAAACTGCAGCCTAGAGGGCCTGAGTCTGTGGTTCTACAGCAGCTGGCATCTGTTGATGCCATGACCTGTGTTACCACCAAAGGTGGTGTGGATGTCCATGGTCTAGGATGCCTCCAAGAGCCTTGCAAGGGTCTGTGGTTCTGTTACAGCCGGGGGCATGTTTATAGTCTGTGCTGTCGCCAGGAGCTGTGTGGAGGCCTTGAATCTGTGTTCCTGCTCACTGTGAAGAGCAAGGAGGCTACATTTGCTGTGCACTGCAGACACACAGTTGAGAGGGAGGGACATGGAAGGCTTCTGTGACAACCCCTACCTCCCACAGTGCCTCCCCTCCCGCCCCCCCCCTTCACATCCTCCAGAGTAACAGCCCAGACAGGAAGCCATCAAAGAGAACTCTTAAAAGGTATGTTGGGGTTGCTGAAGTGTAGCTCTCAGTAACTGATGACTGCAGCAGGTTGCTGGACAGGGAGGACTCAGTTCTGTGTAAGGAGCAGGCCGCGGAGAGTTTGCCCAGGCTCCAGTGAATATATGGATAACACAAATTGGACTTATTTTTGTTATTTTTCTATTTCGTTTTAAATTTTTATTATTTTTATTTTTACTTTTTTTTGGGGGGGGAGGTCACAAGGGTGTGAGGGTGGACATGCAAGGACTGCAGAGTGACTTTGAGGGGGTGCATGACATGAAATTCTCAGAACATCAATGAAAACATTATGTTAAACAAAACAAAACCAACCAGCCAAAGAAAAAAAACCTTCAGGCGTTTTCCCCAACCTCGATTTGTTGTTTACGTCCTGAGCAACCCTAGGAAAGGCCCTTGTGGTGGACCTGAGTCTCCTCCCTCAGCTACATAGCGACTAGCCTTTTAGGACTGATTCTCCAACTCCTTGTGTTTGGATGCCAGAAGCAGGGAACTGTATCGTGACCATGGCCTCATCTAGGACCTTCTCAGAGGACCACTGACCCAGGTTCTCCTGATGTGTCTGAAAGGCTGTTGCTGCTTCACACAGCTGTGTTTGGAATCATTTATTACACAGTTGCTCTGATAGAATACCTGGACAAAAGCAACCCAAGGGAGAAAGGTTTCTTTCTTTCTTTGCTCACAATTCCAGGGTACAGTCCATTTTAACAGGGAAATAAGAGGTAGGAGCTTGAGGGAGCCGGACTCATTGTATCCATAGTCAAAAGCAGGAAGGAATGAACTAATGTATCCATGCTAGTGTTCAGCCTGCATTCCTTCACAGACCACAAGTTCCTTGCCTAGGGAATGGCGCCACCCACACTGAGTGGGCTTTCCTGCTTCAGTTCACATAATCTCCTGTGAACATGCCCAGCGCCCATCTCCAGGTGTTGTTAAACTGACAACACTAATTATTCCATACAGCAAGAGGTGTATAAGGTAAGATAATAAAGACCACCAGGCAGGGTGGGGAAACTGCAGTATGGTTAATAATTTGCTTTAAATAATTTCAAACGCTTTTAATGCCTTCATTCTCTGTCTCCTCCACCTTCTCTTCTTATCACATACTCAGTTTTTCCTTGAAAAACCGAATAGTCACACCTCTTTTGAAGATTATCATAGATTTTGAATAAAATTTCCACTGAAGCAAGATAAAGACAGAAATATGCAAATATGCACCATTATAGATTGGTACACACACACACACACACACACACACACACACACACACACACACCACTCACAAATTAAATAGAAAATAAAACCAGAAAGTATCCTGTAAATATAAATTGCTTTGTTTGAGGAATCCACCCAATATCGCAGACACAGTGGGTTTGAAGAGCTTTTGAGGAAACGGGAACGCCATGTTCATACTGTCCAGCCTTTAGGAAGGTACAAACAGCAGTTTTTAGATTTGACAGATTATGAGTTAGTTTTAGCAACAAAATGGAAACAATTGACTCATTGTGTTTTGACCTGAAAACTCAAAAATATTTCATGTAGGTGGCAATACACGGTTCAGATTAATCATGTCTTGGATAGAATTCATTAATATGTCTAAGCTGATTAAACAGGTGTGCTCTCTTATGGTTTCTGTTGCATTTTGATGGCCATGGCACAGCATATAGTGTAGGCTGAAGCTTCCTGATTGAGAACCACAGACATGAGTCCCTCCCTCCAGCTGGCACTGCTTACTAGTGACCAGCCTGACAGAGGCGTGTGAGGTAATGCCCAGAGAAACCTTTGCCATCTGAAATTATTGGAATTATTACCATTAACTTTTTAGCCTCACGATGTAGAGAGGCATAAAGTTAAAATCTGTCACATTCTCAAGGTAACCAGATTAGCTACCAAATAATGAGATCCTGAATGAGACCCATGTTTCCATTTCCTGATTTGGGCTTGTTAGGCCAGAGGTTTGGGGACAAAGGGAAGATGGCCTGGGCCAAGAGGTCCTGTCTTTCTCTTCTGTCCAGGAGCCAGTGCAAAAATCCCACACAAAGCACTGGACAAAGCTAGCTCCTAGTTCTGGATCCCAAAGTGACCACTGGACCTAAGACCCACCTACAGGGCCCTAAAACCACCAAATAAGGCTATAACCATCACCACACCATCACTTCATAACTCTCCTGACTGCTCTTTAAGAAGTCCCTACCCCAGCCCAATCTTATGACTTCACTGATCCCTTCCTGTGAGGTCAGTGAACCCTCCGAGAGTTGCCCCAATAAACCTACCTTTTTACTATAAACTTGACTCAATTTGATGTACCATGTCAGTGGAGAAGCCATCTACAGCAATGCTATTGCTTGTCATTAAAACAAATGTGCATGGCTGTAACAAGCAGTGCAATTCCTTATAACTTCCCTTTTATCCTTAGGAAAGTTTGCGAGGAGGGTAGGGTGTCATTGATGTGTTTTTCATAGATGAACCTTCCATCCAGTGGATAAAAGGTTCTTTTAAACTTTCCTAACAAATAATTGAGCTAGTGACATTTAGTTAAACAAGAAAAACTAGTCTGAGAAGAGGCTGGAGGGGTTTGGTCTGCTGCTGTGTATCGTAATGTTGAATACTGGCCCTGGTTGTCCTCAAGGATGAGGAAATTCTCACATAGACCCAGGTGATGTTATGTAACCTTACCCCTAAATTATTCCCGATTGGTGAATAAAGATGCCCACAATCTATAGCTGGGCAGAAGAGAGATAGGTGGAGTTTTGGTTTCTGAGCTTGGGGTCTGAGGTAGGAGACCATGGTAGGTGGTGGGGAGGAGAGAAGGTGGAGAGAGGAGAAGATGCTTTGCGGTCTGGAACCGTGGACCATGCCAGGAAAATTGGTAAGACTGAGTGGATTGGAAGCCCTAGACCCTCTGAGAGGGAATCTCTGAGAAGATCGTAGGAGCCTCACCTGCTTCTGACTAGGCCCCTGTCACATGGCCACACGCCCTATCTGTGGTCACATAGATCAGAACAGAGTTCTCTATGCTAATGAGGTATCTAGAGGCCCTGAGAGTTAGCCAATAAGCTTCCCTCCCCGGACATTTCTTCCTGTAAAAGGTATTTAATCTCTGGTCCATGCTGAGGAGGTAGCATGCACCTATTTTCTATGAACAATCAATAAACAGTTTGGAACCAAGGACTGTCTCTTTGATCAAGAACCGCCATGAGGAGCATGGAGGAAGCCTTGTCTACAGAGCTGTGCAGTCTAAGTCCCCCGCACAAGGCCCGGGGCTCATCCTCAGCCTGCTGGCATCCTTCATTCTTGGCTCCTCTGCGACTTCCAGTGGTGTCTGGATGTCCAAGAGTCTGATAACCCTTGGCTCCAGCCTCCTCACAGGCCTGCAGACCCAACTTCATTCCCAACTCCCCGCCACCCAGTGGCATCTGGATGTCCAGGAATTTGGGAGCCCCCAACCCCGGGCTCCTTATTGCAGGCCCGTGGACCCCTGACCCTCCATTCCTATTTCTGTGCATGGTTTCCAGCAGTGACTGGACAGTCGGTAGTTAGGGAACTCCAGCTTGGGCCTCCCACACCCAAGGCTGCATTCTCCTACTCCCTGAGTGGTGACGAATCTGCACTTCCTGCGATCGCATCACTTGACAGCAGGCATAGGGTAAATGCACCCTAGCATCTCCACGTTTTGTCTGCCCAGCGCTGTTCCCATACCCCAGCAGGGGGGTGAAATGCAAAACCACAATGGGTAGGTAGATCATGAAAACATGGCCAAGAGGGCTGGCCAGTTGGAGTTAAGAGTGGCCCAGATGAAACACAGCAACTTATAACTCGGGGCTATTGACAGGGAAGTGGACACTAACTAATAGCTTAGAGGGTAGATGTCTGCCCAGCTCTAGTGCTTTAAAGGCTTGTTATACATATAAAGGTTTGTGTCTTTTATCTGGGAAGCATGGCAGTGTGCAGGCAGACATGGTGCTGGAGGAGCCAAGAGTACTACATCTGATCCAAAGGCAGCCAGAAGGAGACCCTCTTCCACATTGGGTGGAGCTTGAGCACTAGGAGCCCCCCAAACCCACCTACACAGCGACACTTCCTCTAACAAGGCCACACCTATTCCAACAAGGCCACACCTCCTAACAGTGCCACAATGGGTGGGACAAATGGAAAAGACAGGTTGATTTCGTAGCGAATAAGGATAGTGACCCATCACTCTAAGCCTCTGGAGAATACTTATTAGGATTCTGAAGAAATGCTTAGTGCACAAGTCTTCACAGCTAGATTTACCCGATGGTCAGTCTGTCTGGCTTCTTAAAGGGTTCTGTCCAGGATGACATTTTCATACATGTATATCATGTATTTTAATTGTACTTTACTTTGTTCACTCATCTTCCCTGTCTTGATGGTGCCCTTCCTCTTTACAAGTACTAACCTTCTACTTTCATGTTACAGATTCTTATCCTTCACCTAGCCATCTATTGTCTGTCTGTCTGTCTGTCTGTCTATCCATCTACCTGTCTGCCTATCTATCTATCTATCTATCTGTCTGTCTGTCTGTCTGTCTGTCTGTCTGTCTGTCTATCTATCTGTCTGTCTGTCTATCATCTATCTATCCATCCATTCATATCTATCTACTATCTATCATCTATCTGTCACCTACCTATGTATCTATCTATAGAATCTATCACATATCTATTTTAAATATCTAGTCTGTACGTGAAAGAAAACATAACACGTATCTTTATAAGTTTATTTTATTTAACATGCTGATCTACAGTTCTATTTTTCCTAAAAATGACATCATTTTATTTATTTATTTTGAAAATAATTTTCTTTCATTAAAATAAAAATTGTTTATGTGCATGAGTATGTGCACATGAGTGCTGGTGCCTATAGTGGCCAATTATGTTTATAAAATATACATGTATGTATATATAATACCTACATTCATTTTATGCCTATAACACAGACACAGACACACACACACACACACACACACACACACACACACGCAACAACAAAACAGTTAAAGAAAAAGAGGCCATGAACTTCAAAGAGAGACAAGGGTAGGGAGTACATGAGAAGGTTTGGGGGGAGGAAGGGAAGCATGGAATGATGTGTTTATTTATTCTAAGTTGAACTCCACAAGTAGCCCAGGATAGCCTTGAACTTGAGATTTTTTTTTTTTTTTTTTTTTTTTTTTTTTTTTTTTTTTTTTTTTTTTTTTTTTTTTTTGCCACTAGCTGCCAAACATTGTTACAGGTATGCATCATCATTCCTGGCATCATAATTTCATTTTTATGACTGAGTAAAGCTACATTGTATATATGTATTCCATTTCTTTAACCATTTGCCTATTGATGGAGAGCTTGGTACTGTGAATAATGCTGTAATAAACAGGGATGATTGCTCACAATAGTAAAGGAGACTACTAAATTCAAGATTAAATGCTAGTTTCTTTATACAGACAGAAATCTGCATTTGTGAGTCTGTGTTATGGGAAATCAACTGAGTAACCTTCTTGAGAATGCAGATGTAGTTATTACAGTTATCTATTTCACTTTTGGGAGGCAGAAACAAAGAAAAGCACCTCTTCTTGGGTATGGAAAGCCTCTCCCTTCAAAGTGCTCAGGAAACAAAGGAGGTGGGATCCCCATCTTTTTTCTTCAATATCTAAGGGACTCCCAACTTTTGCTTGAGATTTCAGTTAAGGAAAACTACTTTAGTGGTTCAGAGTAGCATTTATCACAATCCAGCTTCTTAAAAGAACGTTGGTTGTTTCACTAGGGATCTTTCAAGTGAGGGAACAGATAGAGGTCCCATAGGACCTGTTTGTACTGTACATGCAACTCTTCGGTCTATGGGAGGCTATGTGTAGAACATGGTCCAGCCACCCTGGATCATTGTGTGTTTTGGGTAATCCATAGCTGAGCATGTTAAGGTGAACAGGAGAACTATGACCCTGAAGCTCAAGTGTGAAAACCAACTGTGAGGTAGCGGTGGTCCAGACCTGCAGCAGTGTCACTGCAGCTGTAGAGCCATGCTCACCAGATCAAATGGGACCTACTTAGCCATGAGCTACAACAGTGACTAGTTAGAATATTAGTTTTCTTTTAGAAATTTCATCACTTTCATCCACAGTCCAAGCCACATTGAGCTGCACGTCCAGGAAGAAGAGAACTGTGGATGTTGGCATTATCTGTCACATTGGCCAGGGCATTGACTAAGTAGTTGGTTCAGTTTTTACACATAATAGAGACTCCATAAATGACAGTACCCTCCCTTCCATTTTGACTTGCTTGGATAAGAAGTAGAGAGGAGGCAAATAGCTTGTCTTTCTGTGTTGTCATGGTGATCCAGATCTTCTAATTGTATTGTTATGGACCGAATGGGGGCATTGATAGACTATCATATGGTTCACACTATGGTTACAGATGGAGGTTGGAACCACACATTCTGGCTCATTAATGATTTGAACTTATGGTTTTTTGTTTTTTCTTTGAGACAAGCCTGACACTGTAGTTCAGGCTGATGTGGAAGTGACTTACACATTTTGTAAGCCTGTGCTTCTGTTCTCTTAATTGTGCCCTTTGTTACAGATATGAAGCTCCTGGGAATCTCAAGGAAGTAGAAGTTTTCAGCTTGAAGAGCCTCCAAGGCCATTAATTTGTTTCTTTGCAAACTTTTCTTGACTCTTTACCTCAGCTCCTTGGGGTATAATTAGTTGCTGAAGCCTGCTGCCTCCTCACAAAGCCTGGGCACAGGACCAGAAGCAGAAGATGGGTGTCTGACCTCAGAGAACAGAGGACTAATTGGTCCCTCCTCTCCTTGGAGACCACTGTGTTGGCAGAACACATCTTCCACTGAGTTCAGAGGCCGGTGCCGGGGTTGTGGAGGGCTGGTGGGAACAGCAAGTACTGTTTCCACTTATAGTAACATCACACGCATAATTCTGCAACCTGCTTTTTTCTTCATAAAAATGCATTTTGGGACTTTTCCCAATGTCAATATGCAAAGACACATTCATTATTTGTATGTGTGTATTTCCAAGTATCCTTTGTTTTACTTAATAATGATCATAATAATTTTTTTTTTAAGTTTTGAAAGTATAACATAATCATGTCATTTTCCCTTTCTCTTTCCCATATACCCTCCTTGATTTCCTTCAAAATCCTATCCTCTTTTTTGTAAATATTCGTTGCATACATTTATGAATATAAATACATCTTAAATATAGCCTTCTTAGTCTATATAATGTTACTTATCCATTTGATATTGGATAACCAGTTGGTGTGTTCATCCAGGAGAAGACTATCTCTCCCACTCAGCATTCTTTAGTTGCCTGTAGTTCTTTGTGTAGATCTGACAAGACAACACATATTGATTATTTTTAACAATTGCAAATATTTTATCTTGTGCACGTCATGAAGCATGTGTATGTATGCACTTATATACTTTTGTGATAGGGGGTGTAAATTGGTTTGGCAAGAATGAATGTTAATGGAGTTTCCTCCAAAAACTGAAAATGGAACTACCAGATTATCCATCTGCACAACATCTGGGTGTGTGCTTGAAGGAATCTAAATCATATGCCAAAGGGATATTGTATGCCTGTGTTTATTGCTGCGTGATTCATAATAGCCAAGGTATAGAACCAGCTTAGGAGTTCATCACAGATAAATGGGTGCAGTAAATGTGATGCATATACCTATCTCTCACTATATATATTTCACACTCTCTCTCTCTCTCTATGTAATATATACAGATTATATAGATCTTTTATTTTTGCTTATTTTTATGTTATGCATATCAATTTGAGGCCAGAAGAGAACACTAGATCCCCTGGAACTGGAGTTACAGACAGTTGTAAGCCACTGCTATGTAGATGCTGGGAATCAGATCTAGTCTTCTACAAGAACAGCAAGTGGTCTTAACTGTGCAACCACCTTTCTAGCCCCCACAGTGGAGTTTTATTCAACCACAGGGAAGAACAAGCTTGGATCATTTGTGGAAAAAATGAACGGAACTGAAGATCACCACGTTAAGAAAAACAAGCTGGATTTAGAAATAAATACTGTTTTCTCTCAATATGGAATTTAGATTTAAAAAAATTTAAAATATTTTTTCTTTTATTTTTGAGATTGTAACATAATTACATTATTTCTCTCTTCCCTTTCTTTTCTCCAAGCCCTCCTGCCCGATAAAATTCTCCTTGCTGTCTTTTAAATTTGTGTCCTTTAAAAAAAATTGTTACATGTAGTCTTCTGTTGCTGTGAAGAGATACCCTGAGCACAGCAACAGTTATAAGAAAGCATTTAACTGGGGCTGGCTCACAATTCAGAGGCTTAGTCCATTAGCATTGTGGCAGGGAGCCTGGCGTCACACAGGCAGACTCACAGTGCCAGAGAAGTAGCTATGGATTCTGTACCCTGGTCCACAGGCATTCTGGGCTTGGAATGGGCTTTTTGAAGCCTGAAACTGACTGCCAGTGACATACTTCCTCCAACAAGGTCACACCTCCTAATCCTTTCAAACAGTGCCATTTCCCATTAACCAAGTATTCAAATCTAAGAGCCTATGCGGGCCATTCTCATCCAAACCATCACACTTACATAAATGTATGTGATCTTAATGCTGGGGTAAATGGAGTCTATTCAGAAAGTATTCTATATTTCATGTAGAGAACTGACTATGGTTTTTGTTTTTGCTTTTTCCTAGCAGTTTTAGTGTTTCAGGCTTCATGTTTAGGTCTTTGATCCACTTGCAGTTAGTTTTTTATGCAAGGCGATAGATACAGATCTAATTTAATTCTTTCACATGTAGATGTTCAGTTTTCCTAACACTTTTTGTGTAAGATGTTCTTTTCTGCAGCTTATGTTTTGGCCGTATTTGTCAGGTATTAAGTTGCTCAAGTGTGTGTACTCATGTTCTGGCCCTTGATTTTGTTTCATTGGTCTACTTATCTGTTCTGTGCCGGCGACATATTGTTCTTGTTTCTATGGTTCTGTAATGCATATTTTAAGATCTGGAATTATGGTCCCTTCAGCAGTCTCCCTTTAGCTCATGTTGCTGTGGCAATCCTGGGTCTTTTGTGGTTCCACTGGAATTTTAGGATAGTTTTTTCTCTATTTCAGTGAAGACTGAGATAGGTGTAGTTTTGGGGGGTGGATGCATTTCAGATGGTCTGCATTTCCTTTCTCAAGCACAAACCCTGTGGTCTCATGGCTTCAGGAAAACTGCAGACAGGAGAAAAAGCCTAGGAAGAATGCTCTCTGGGGCACTAAACAAGGTGAAAAAGGCAAAGGGAAGAACTCAAATGAAAGGGTCAAAGACACTGATCAAGCTCTTCTTGAAGTGAGATCTCTAGTAGCCAGTTAAGTAAAGTGTAAACAGCAGTGGGAAAAATAAAAATTATTCATTCTTGAAGTGAAACCAGAGTCTTGTGCTTCTGTCTGTCATTACCTTCCTTCCAAAATCCAGGTGATGCCCATGGCTGCACTATCTATGGTAGATTTTAATTATTATTGTATTGAATTTGTAAATAGCTTTTGGAAGAATGGTCATTTTTTTTCAGTGTTAATTCTACCAATCCATGAGTATGGGGTGTCTTTGCAGTTTTTTTTTTTTCTGCCTCAGAATATAGCTAACAGCAGACTGTAACTTCTTCTTTTTAATTGGATATTTTATTTAAATTTCAGATGTGATCCCCTTTTCCCTTTCTCCCCCCCTCCCCCAGGAACTTCTTATCCCATCCCCCCTGCTTCTATGAGGATGTGCTCCCATCCACCCACCCACTCCCACCTCTCCACCCTCGAATTCACCCATACTGGGGCATCCAGCCTTCACTGGACCAAGAACCTCCTTTCCCACCTATGCCCAACAAGGCCCTCCTCCCCTACATATACAGCTGAAGCCATGGGTCCCTCCCTATGTGCTCCCAGGCTGGTGGTGTAGACCTTGGGAGCTCTGGTTGGTTGGTATTGTTGCTCTCCTCATGGGGCCACAAACCATTTCAGTTCCTTCAGTCTTCTCTCTAACCCCTCCATTGGGAAACCCTTGATCAGATCAGTGGTTAGCTATGAGCATTGGCTTCTGTATATGTCAGGCTCTGGTAGACCTCTAAAAAGACACCTATATCAGGCTCCTGTCAGCATGCACTTCCTGGCATCCACATCAGGGTCTACCTTTGGTGGCTGCACATGGGATGGATACCCAGGTAGAACAGGCTCCAGATGACCCCTCCTTCAGTTTCTGTTCCACACTTTGTCTCCATATTTGCTTCCATGAGTATTTTGTTAATCCTTCTAAGAAGAACCAAAACACCCACACTTTGATCTTCTTTATTCATGAGCTTTATGTGGTCTGTGAGTTGTATCTTGGGTATTGCAAGCTTTTGGGCTAATATCCAATTATCAGTGAGTGCATACCATGTGTGTTCTTTTGTGATTGGGTTACCTCACTCAGGATGATATTTTCTAGTTCCATCCATTTGCCTAAGAATTTCCCGAATTCATTGTTTTTAATAGCCAAGTAATACTCCATTGTGTAAATGTACCACATTTTCTGTATCCATTCCTCTGTTGAAGGACATCTGGGTTCTTTCCAGCTTCTGGCTATTATAAATAAGGTTGCTGTGAACATAGTGGAGCATATGTCCTTGTTATATGTTAGAGCAGTTTTTAGTGTCTCTTTCTCTAGCTCTTCTTCAGAGGTTTGGAGTTTTCATTGTAAGGTCCTTTACTTCCTTGGTTAGTTTATTCCTATATATTTTATTTTCTTTAGGTTATTGTGTATGGGAGTGTATCCATTATCTCCTTCTTTGTATGTTTGTTAGTGAGGTATAGAAAAGCTATCGATTTATGCAAGTTGGTTCTTTATCCTGTCACACTGATGAATTTGTTTTTCTTTCTATAAGCATTCTGGTAGAAATTTTGGGATCTCCAATGTATAGGATCATGTCACCTTCAAATAGGGATAGTTTGACTTACTGTTTTTCCTATTTATATCCTTTAAATTTCCTTCTTGTGTCTTATTGCTTCAGCTAGTGCTTCAAATACAATATTGTAAAGAAGTGGAATAGTGGATATTCCTGTCTCCTTCCTGGCCTCAGTGGAATGCTTTTAGCTTTTCTCCATTTAGGTTGATGTTGGCTGTGGGCTTCTTGTACATAGCTTGTGTTGTGTTGAGGTATGTGCTACATTCTCTAGGACTTTTTATCTTGAAGGCATGTTGGAGTTTTTCAAAGCCTTTTCTGCATCTATTTAGATAATATTGGATATTGGCAGTCCATTTATATGGCTTATTACGTTTATTGACTTGTATATGTTGAATCATTTTTGAATTTTAGGGGTAAGCACTTGATCATGGTATGAAATCTTTTTGATGTAGTCTGGTTGCTAGTATTTTAGAGTCTGTTCATTAGAGATGTTGGCCCTTAGTCTTTCTCCTTCCTTCCCTCCCTTCCTTCCTTCCTTCCTTCCTTCCTTCCTTCCTTCCTTCCTCAAATAGTTTAAAAAGGATTGGCTGTAGATCTTTGAAAGTCTAGTAGGATTCTGTAATAAATCACCTTGCTCTGGCCTCTTTCCCTCCCCACTGGAAGTCTTTTTTATTATTGTTTTAGTTTTCTCACTTGTTATAGGTCTATTTAGGTTATAACTGTAGTGGGTGGTTCTGATGTTTTGATTGGGAATCTGCCTGTGAATGCTGAAGGTCCAGTTCCCCAACTGGATCTTGATCAATCAATAAAGATGCTACTGGTCAATGATTGGGTGGGAGAGGCAGGACTTACAGGTTTCTGCAGGCAGGCCAGGGGACACAGGAGGAGAAAAGATTTTTGCCATGCTTTGGAGGGAGAGAAAGCCACCAGCCATGTGAGATCTTGGGTAGAGTGGCCATTGGCCACTTCCCCAACTGGGCCTGGGGTTTCAGGTGGGCGGTTAGAAATGCAACTAAGTTGAGGGCAGATTTAGGGTACTGAGTAAGAGGAAGGTAACCAGGCAATTTAGAGTAGTTGAGCTGGGAGTGAAGGTAAGGGCACATTAGCTGTGGGAGGCTTAGAAGTGCCTGGCCATTGAGCTAAAACATATTAAAAGCAAGCTAATGTGTGTATATGTCTTTCATCCCATTGAAGGGACCCAGCCCCGTGCTGGTAGCATGGTCCACATGTGGTCCACATAGAGCTTAAAGTGGGGTAGTAGAAACTACACGCTACAATTAACTTTAACTTTTGGTTTAATCTTAATGATTTGGATGAATTTAGAGATTCATCTATTTCTTTTTTTTCCAACTTTATGGGTAAAGGTTTTAAAAATATGTCCTTAAAATATCCTGAATTTCTTTGGTGTGTGTTGTAATGTTTCCCTGTTCATTTCTGACTGTTAATTTGGGTTCTTTGTTTTGGTTAGTTGGGCTAAGAGTCATATAATCTTGTTTATCTTCTCAAACAACCAGTTTTTAGATTTGTTGAATTTTGGTATTGTTTTCTTTATATTTTCCTGATAAAATTTGATTTTTTTCTTGCCATTGACTGGATTTGGATTTGATTTGTTCTTGTTTTTACAAATATTTTGAGTTTCATCACAAAGATGCTCTTTTCTTTTTATCATTTCTTTTCTTTCTCTCCTCCTCCTCTCTCTTTCTCTCTCTCTTTCCTTCTTTCATTTGTTACACATGTTCTGTCTACTTAGCATTGGCTGTCCTGTAATTCAATGTGTAGACAAGGCTGGGTGAACTCATAGAGCTCCACCTTCTTTCTTCTTCCAAGTGCTGGGATTAAAGGTGCGTTCTACCATGTCTTTCTGATTTTCTAAAAATGTTTTAATGTAGACATGTAGAGCTATAATTTCCCTTATAGAACTGCTTTCAGTGTGTCCCTAAAATTTTGTTGTATTGTGTTTTTAGTTCTATTCAGTCCCAGGACATTTTTATTTTATTATAATTTTTTCTTTTATTAAAAATAGATTTCTTTTCTTATACACTATATCTTGATTATAGTTTCTTCTTCCTCTCCTCTTCCTAGTCCTTCCTCCCCTCCCCTTCCATCCAGATCCTTTTCTGTCTCCCATTAGAAAAGAGCAGGCTTCTAGGAGATAACAAGCAAACATGACAAAATGAGATGTAATAAGTTCAAACAAAACCCATATATGTCCTGCCGGACAAGGCAACTCAACAGAAGAAAAAAATTTCCAAGAGTAGGAACAAGAAACACCTTTAATTCCAGCACTCAGGAGGTAGAAGCAGGCAGATCTCTATAAGTTGGAGGGCAGCTTTGTCCACAGGCTGCCCAGGAAAGCCAGTCCTACATAGAGAAACACTGTCTCAAAACCAACCAACCAACCAACCAACCAACCAACCAACCAACCACAAAAAATCAAAACCAAAACAAAAGCCAAGAGACCCACTCATTCACACACCCAGGAGTGCCATAGAAGTACTAACCTGAAAGCTATAACATATATGCAGAGGACCTGTGCAGACCTGTGTACAAGCAGCCCTGTGCTTGTTGTTCCAGTCTCTGTGAGCTCATATGAACCTTGTTTAGTTGATTCAGAGGGCTTTGTTCTCCTGTTGTCCTCCATCCCTCTGGCTCTTACATTCCTCCTGCCTTCTCTTCCGTAGGGTTGTCTAGGATTTTTTTTTTTTTAAATTCTTACTTGATTTCTTTGCTGTATTCATCATTCAGAAATGAGTTGTTTAATTTACATGACTTTATATATTAACTGGAAGTTTGTTCTGTTGTTTTTTGTTTGTTTTTGCTTTTGCTGCCAATTTTAAGTTTAATTGCATTGTGGTCAGATAGGATACAAGGAGTGAATTACATCTTTATGAATCTTCAAAGATTTGTTTTGTGTTCCAGAATATGGTCTATTTAAGAAAACCTCCCATGTGCTGCTGAGTGGAATCTCATTCTGTGATGTTTGGATAAAAAATTCAGTAGATATCTGTAAAGTTCATTTGACATATGATATCTATTAATTCGGATGTTTCTCCATTTGTTTTATTGTTTGTTTTGTCCAGATGACCTATTAGAGAAAGTGGGGTATTGAAATCACCTAATATTAATAGATTGATATTAGATTGACAGTAATCTGTGTCGTTAAGTCAGTAAATTTTTATTTTATTTTATTTTACTCTAATATAACCAGGTGACCTAGATTTTGGTGTATATATGCTCAGGGTAGTTATGTTTTCTTGGTTAACTGTTAGTTTGATTAAGATAAAGTGTTCCTCTTTATCTCTTCTGGTTAGTTTTACTTTGGGCTCTATTTTGTCAGATATTAAGGTATCAATGCCTATTTGTTTCCTGGTCTCATTTGCTTGGGTTACTTTTGCCCACCTATTCAGTATGAGGCAGTGCTTATTATTAAGTCTAAGATGTGATATATTTTTTTATTTTTTGTAGAAAACAGATTTTGTTTCTTGATCCATTAAGTCAGCTGTGTCTTTCTCAGGCTGGAGAATTGAGGCCATTGATACTTAATGCTATTGTTAAAATGGGTGTGTCAATTGCGGTTATTGTGTTATTGATTTTTGTTGAGGTCTGCCCTTGACTCTGCCACCCAGCATAGCTGTAGCCATTTTGTTCCATGCCTGCCAACTATTTCATATTGTTGCTGTAATATGCCTGCCAGTCATTGACACACACAAAAAAACCTGGCTCAGAGCAAAGTTATAGTGACCACATATCCTGTCATGTTCTGTATATTCTGTATGAGGCTTGTTAATCTTAAGAAATTCCACAAAGCTTTATGTAGGACCCATCAAATTAAAGGTTAATATGAATTGTTGTGTCTAAAATGACTTGAGTCAGAGCTGACCACTGGGCAGCACTTCCAGCATCTGAATATGAGCTCCTTGTGTTTTGTGCAATTTTAGCCCTTATAATCTGATAGAGGAAGATGTTCTATGTTGTTGCTCAGCCCCTGAATTCTGAGCTATGGCCCTGAAAGATTAGCATTAGGATGTGCGTTCAATAAACCATCCATGTCTGACTGAGATTGGTGTTTGTGTGGTTTGTGGGTGACTCCTGAACCCAACAGGTTTTGGAGTTGTTTTTGTTTTCAGTGGCATCTTGTGTTTTAACAATTATGGCTTTATATTTTTTTCCAGTCTTTCTGCTGTGCTCACTTAATCTCTCCAGTCCCAAATAATGCTTCTTGTGGTATCTTAATTTTCTTGCAAATACATTAAAAATCAGTTTGAGTAGCAGAGGAGGGCATCAGATCCCATGGGATCACAGTTATGAGTGTTGTGAGCTGCCGTGTAGGTGCTAGGAAGTGAATTCAAGATTTTTGGAGAAATGGCCCGCACCCTTGACCACTGAGATATCTTGCCAGCCTGGAAGGTTTTCATTCTTTTAGGAGTTGGAATAGACTGCTCTAGGCTCTTCAGACATTCAAAGTTTTCCATTAGGAATTCAGCTTTCACTCTGATGGGTTTTTATTTATATGTGACTTGAGTATTTTTTTTTCTTGCAGTTTTCAATATACTTTATTATGTATACTTAGTATTTTAACTATGATATGCCTTGGTAATTTTCTTTCCTGGTCTTGTTTATTTAGTGTTCTGTGCATTTCTTGTATCTGAATGAGTGTGTTTTTTTCTTAGTTTGGGGAAGTTTTCTTCTGTGATCTCATTGAAGATCGAGTCTATGCCATTGACTTGGGATTATTCTCCCTCCTTTATGCCTGCAATTTGATGGTTTGGTTTTTCATTTCCTTTATGTTCCTTCTCTGTGTGCTTTAAAATTTTTATTTTCCTTGTTTATTTGTTTGAGATCCTCTACTTAAGTCCTGGTATTCTTTCTTCTGCTTGATTCTTTCTACTTACAAGGCTTTGCTGTGAGCTTTTTAGTTCAGTTGCTGGGTTTCTCACTTTCACCGTCACTTATGTTTGAATCCTCTTTAAAGACCTTTACCATCTTCATATACTTCTTTTTTGATGTCTTTTTCTTGTGCTTCAGCTATGTTGGAATACTCAGGACCTGCTGTGATAGGATATCTGGGCTTTAGTGGGGACATCTTGCCTTGGCTGTTTTTGATTGTGTTTTTTCATGCTAGCCATCTAGTGGTAAATACCAGCTTTGAGACTCAGGGTAGATTGAGGCAGGGTGTAGAGTTGGCAATTGACTGGGACGTGCAAGAATTCCTTTCAGGGCTATAAGAGGCTGTTGTCCACAGAAGATGTGAGTAGAGGGGAGGGAAGGCTGCAGCTGGTTTCTGTAGTAGTTTAGGGATAAGACTACTGTATATAAACTTTTATCATAAAGTAAATTGATACAAAAAATCTTGAAAAAGTACAAAAACAATTTTATAATTCATTTAATCCTATTTCCCCATTAAGAATACTTGTGATTATTTTCTTTATTATTTATTTTCTCAATAGGTAAATAGATATGTAGACAATGGATTTAGGCAGAATTAGGCCAATGGATATAAACATATAATTATATAAGATGAGCAAGTCTGGAGATATAATGCATAGCATGAGAACTATACTTAAAATTATTATAGCTGTATGCAGAAGCACATGCTTCAATGCGAGCATGTGAAATCTGAGGCTGGAGGATTTCTGTGCATCTGAGGCAAGCCTGGACAACGTCTTTCTCTATCATCTATCTATCTATCTATCTATCTATCTATCTATCTATCATCTCTCTATAATCTATATAATATATACCTATATCTATGTATCTATACATAATATACAGATACACATATCTTTGTATACATACACATATATAGATATATAAGTATATCTATATATTATCTATCTATCT
The DNA here is from genome assembly GCF_011762505.2 of Arvicanthis niloticus. Classification (NCBI taxonomy): domain Eukaryota; kingdom Metazoa; phylum Chordata; class Mammalia; order Rodentia; family Muridae; genus Arvicanthis; species Arvicanthis niloticus. The sequence continues at coordinate 64,014,472 of NC_047659.1, read as the reverse complement.
ACTATCTATCTATCTATCTATCTATCTATCTATCTATCTATCTATCTACATCCCCAAACAAAATCCAACTGTATACTGAAAATTTGCCACAACAGTGAATTTTAGGCATTTATAACAAAATAAGCTGACTGTAGAAGTAATGGATATGCTAATTTACTTTACTGCACTAGTATTTTTATTGTACATGAATATGTATATATATCATGCATATTGTATACCTTAGATGTGTAGAATACAAATAATATTGATATCCTTTTGAAATACTTGAAAGCTGCTAATATGAAGGCTTCAACATCTGGACATGTCAATGAGACATTCCTAAACTCCAGGAGAGAAACATAATCACCAAAATAAGAAAATCAGCATTTGTACAACTTTCTTATGTCCTAGAGTCCTCCCTCCAACACTCCCACTGGTGTCTTTACCTAATACAGGATCCAAATCCAAGTTCCTATATTATACTCAATTATTGCTAATATCGTGGGAGAATTCTTCAATTTTTCTTAGCTGTCAACTTCTGAAGAGAAAAAGATAACAACTTTACTGGGTTATTTATTATTTGGGCAAAGTTACTAAGGAGGTGTTATGATGGTTTAGCTGGCTGTTAGGAGGTACATGGTGTCAATTTGCCTCATTTTGGTATGCAAACTTTGGACAATTGTAAAGGGGGTGGTAAATGGTACATTTACCTTTGAAATTAATAAATATATTGCTAGGAGATACCTTAAGACATTTTAAAGACACACACATATGTATTCACACACATACACATATGCTCTTGAGGCTTGGGTCTTGCACAAAGAACTATATGCAGTTGAGGAAAGCTGCGAGTGGGAGAGATGGTCTTCTCCAGGGAAAAGCACACTAATAGATTATTGTCCACTGCCAAACTATCAGCCTTGCAATATACATACAAGTTAGATCATAGGTTCTATTTGGGAATATATATGTATATACACATACACATACTCATACACATACACATATATGCATGCAACAGCAATTAGTGAAAAAAGGGGCCATGAATTTGAAGGGGAATTAGAAGGGATGTGTGGAAAGGTTTAGAGGTTCCAAAGGAAAAAACAAATTAATAAAAATATTTTATTTAAGATTATAATTATAATAATCTCAAATAAAAGATTTTATTATTTAAAATGTATATAGAACAAATCAGGGTCTTATATCTCAGGCTGGATTAAAACTGTCTTCATAACCAAAGATAACCTCAAGGTCCTGGATCTTCTGTTTCCAGTTTCCAGGTGCTGGGATCACAGACATGTACCACCATGGGTGCTGGCAATCAAACCCAGGGCTTTATGAATATCAACATTTTAGCAGCTGAGCCACATCCCCAGTCCTCTACTGTATTTAATTACAATGTCTTGATTCTGTGAGGAGCACTTTGAGAAGCAATTTCACAGAGCAACAAAGGCCTTCATATTCTTCAACAAGGTAAATTCACTGTAGTGAGTCTACAGTTGGATATCTCCCTTTGCATATTTTCACATTATTATTTATAGGGATACAAACTTGAAACATTCTAACATGGCTAGATGTATTATATTTCCATAGCCAGAAATACTTTACAGGTGCTTAAAATAAAACATTTATGGTGGACCATGCAGAACTCTCTAGAACTAATAAGGCCTGAGAATTGTCTTTCTACTCATTTTGTCCTATCAGTTTGTATTCAACATTATTCCAGACTCATGAAAATAAGCAAATTCAGCCTCTATTTTTGATCTACTTTTGTTGTCCTGATCCATAGAATCTTGATGGCTTTCTTCACTTCTGCATTTCTCAGGGAGTAGATGATAGGGTTGAGGAGGGGAGTTATCACTGTGTAGAACACAGTTACCATCTTGTCTATAGGAAGAGTGGCTGTTGGTCTCAGATAGATAAAGACACAGGGTGCAAAGAATATGACAACCACAGTGACATGGGACCCACAGGTGGACAGAGCTTTGCGCCGTCCCTCAGCACTCTGAGTTCTCAGATGGAACAAGATGACCCCATAGGATGTTAAGAGGACCACAAAGCTGATCACAGACAGTGTTCCCCCATTGACAACAATCAGCAGGCCAATGTGGAAGGTGTCTGAGCAGGCAAGTTTAAGCACAGGAAGCACATCACAGAAATAATGGTCAATGACATTGGGGCCACAGAAGGGCAAGCGGAAGATGAGAAGTACCTGGGCAAGGGAATGCACAAAGCCTCCCATCCATGCCATTCCCACAAGGACTGTACACACCTGTCGGTTCATGATGCTGGTGTAGTGCAGGGGCTTGCAGATGGCCACATAACGGTCATAGGCCATCATCGTGAGAAGGAACATCTCAATGCCACCAAAGAAATGCATGAAGAAAAGCTGTGTCATGCAGCCCCATACAGATATGGATTTCTTTTCAGCTAGGAGATCCAAGATGAGTTTTGGGGCTGTTGTAGAGGAGTAGCAGATCTCCACAAAGGAGAGGGAGCTGAGGAAGAAGTACATGGGGGATCCAAGATTTCTGCTGACTGCCACAATGACCACCATGAGCAGATTCCCGAATACAATGGCCATGTACAAGAGCAGAAATATCACAAAGCAGACTCTCTGCACCTCTTGATTAGAAGAGAGTCCCAGAAAAAAGAACTCAGTCACATTGTATATGTCAGCCATGGGGGAGCAAGTTGGGTGGTATGACCTGAAATGACATGAAAGATTAGGAGTTAGTAACATGGAGAAGGAAGAGGGTGCCATGGAGAATGAGTATGCAAATGGCTGGAAAAGTTAGGGAAATAGCCAAGTATAAAGTCATAGGAGAGACCACTACCAGTGTATGAAGAACTGTTAGGGACTTTGGGTTTTAGCCTGCAGCCAAGAATATATCAGCAAGAGTGTCTATTATCTGGTGAATAAATCACTTTGTATGCAGAATGTAGAATTTTGGAAACAGATCAAAGAAGGAAAGATTTATTATAAAGTTGTATTTCCTCATGAAGAAGAGGCTGTCAGGACACTGTTTTTATCTGTGTTGCATGTCTTTCTATTGCTTTTTGAATGTTTTTAGTAATCTTTTCCCTGCAATCTTCTTATGTTATATCTTTCCTTGGTTTGCAGAACAAAGTTTCTCATCCTTTTATATACAGTATCAGTGTTTTCAGAATAGATAACACTGGTTTAGGTCCCTTGATGCCCAGTATTCGTTACGGGGACCAGAGCTCACTACAGATGCGTCCTGTGACAATATTTCTTCTCCAGTTCTTGTCCTTATTCTACGCTTGAATACTTATTGAACTTTTCCATTTCCTCCAATTTAACCCATTTACTTTTCTCTCCTGGCACGTTGATTTCCTCCACTCTTACACTCAGAACAATGTGGCAGCAATGATCCAACATCCTTCCTCAGTGCCCTGCTACATAAACCCTCAGGGCATTATTCAGACTTCATACTAACTTCAAAACTGCTTCCCTCCCCACCCCCCCCCCCCCCAAGGCAAAACACTGCATTAACTCAGTGTTTCCTCCAGTTACTTGATGGAGATGCAAAGACCAGTTATGACCCAGATTCCTGCTTCTGTGGAATGACAGCATGAGGATATGTTCCCATGAAGCCTTTGACTTGGAAATGCACAGCCTCACCTTCCTGTGAATTAGAAATAAAAACAAAGCAGATTCATCTCTCAGATGTTCCTCAGAGGACCAAGAACTCAGGAAGCTCAGCTTTACGTTCTGAAAGAAGCCAGGGGAGAAGTCATGGTGAAAGGTGGGGAGTCCTCGGGGATCTTCCTCACCCCTTCCTAATTAGGAAGAATGTCTTACTGGAAGCAGGACCTCAAAGTCCCTGTGGGAAACAAGTTCAGATATCAGTGAGAAATGTGTCAAAGTAGAACTCGCCCATTGTTCAGAGAGCACTTATTGTGTGGGGAGTGCTCACCTGCACACCAGGAACTTAGTCATGTAACTTTATGGAAAATTATATCCTTTAAGATGGTCCAGGGAGTTTGGAACCACAGAAGTGAGGACACTACTTGTGGTGAATTAGATGTATTAGTATTTCTCAGTGGGGATGATTATGCTGTACAGTATTTAGTAATGCTTAGGAACATTTTTCCTTTGACTAACCTGGCTGCAGGGTTGGGGGCAGTAGTTGGGGGGCGGGGCGGTGGTCAGGGGGCGAGGCCTGTGGGCAGAAGCAGAGGTCAGTGATTCAGTGAAGCAGCCTACAATGCATCGGATGCTCCTGTATAACAGAATATTCTATCCCAAGGAGTCCACAGACTTGCTGTTATGATGCCCTACTATTGATAAAAATTTTCCTGAAAGGATAATCATTTAGATTAGGCGATTGGAGTGTGTTTTAAGTTTCCTGCGATAAGGCTTACAAAACCAAAAATGGTCTCTCTATGTAGCCCTGGCTGACCTGAAACTCTGTGTAGATTAGGCTGGTCTCAAAATCACTTGTCTCTGCCCGCTAAGTGCTGGGATTGAGGGTGTACGCCACCATGCTTGGTGAACACAGAAGAGTTTTAGGGCAGTGAAATGTGCTCTCATGATGGTATATGTTATTATCCATTTGTGTATGGACAAGCCTCTGTTCAACACCTAGAATAGATCAAAAATAAGTCATAGACTTCAGGTGACAATGACATGTCTAGTGAGAGATTTTGATAGCAGGTGTAGGGTTGAGCATACAGGCGCTGGGATAGGGAACAGATAGGAAATGTTGGTAGTTTCCTAAATTCTGTGAAGCTAAAAATGATCTAATGAAATCTGTAAACAAGTAAACAAATACAGTGAGAGTAAACAAGGTATTTTAATTTTTATTAATAATTAATAAGACTATGAGATATCAAGATTTAAGAGATGTTTTGAAACATTTGCTTTTGTGCATACAAACAGTGAATCAAGCATTATACTTTATATAGAGGGGAATGCAGGAAAGAATAGTGCATCATTATATAATTACATCAAAACGTGCAATAATTAAGGGAAACCTGTACTCTAATGTGTTTACATGGAATTGAGTGTCTGGGAAAGATTTTTAGACCCAATATTTTCTGTATTATAGGATCTGTTAAATAAGTCTAAAGAAAGTAGTTTTTATTTTATTTATTAATTTATTAATTTTAATTTTGGAATATATATATGTTTTGCCTGCATGTATATCTGTGTACCACATGCCTGCCTGGTGCCTGTGGAGGCCAGAAAAGGTCATCAGATCCCATGCAACCTAAGCTACATGTGGTTGTGAGCTACCATGAGAGTGCTAAGAATTGAACCCAGGTCCTCTGCAAGAGCAACAAGTACTTTTAACCTCTGAGCCATCTATCTAGCACCAGGAAGGTAGATTTCAAAATGTGTGTCTATTATTGCTTGTTGCAGGAAACTATATTTGTTAAATATTTGCAGTGAAAATGATGTTTTTTTCCAAAATGTGTACATTGTGTTTGTTAGGTTAATATTTCTAAAGTGGTGAAGATTAAGCCATTGAACATGACTTTGTTCACATGGAGAGAAACACTGGTCCTGGGAGTCAGAATACCTGAATTTGTGCCCAGGCATTTTGCTTGGTTTATGGTGTAGTGTTGGCTGGTGTTCTTTGATACCTATTTTCTCTTTTCTCCCACACTATTTCAACCACTGAAAATTTTTATCAGAGTACATGTTCACTGCAATAAAAATTAAATCACTCAGCTTCCCTTCAAGGGAGGGGATATGTACTTATTTTGTTCTTTTCTTTTTCTCTATAAAAGGAATGCTGCCAGCGTGACCAGAGTTTCAATATTCATCTTGGGCCATGAGTAAACATGAGAATGGAAGCTATGCTATTAAGGATGGAGAAACATGATAGCATTTCTTTTTTCTTTTTAAAAAGATTTATTTATTTTATGCATCTGAGTACACTGTTGCTCTTTTCAGACACACCAGAAGAGGGCATTGGATTTCTTTACAGATGGTTGTGAGCCACCACGTGGTTGCTGGGAACTGAACCAGGTCCTCTGGAGGAGCAGTCAGTGCTCTTAATCACTGAGCCATCTCTCCAGCCGATGATGGCATTTCTATAGTGAATTGTTTTCTTCTTGAGTTCTATATTATTTCACATTATGTTCATTACAGCTAAAACTTAATCCAAGTGATTTTTTTTTTTGTGGTTGAGAATTTCCAGATAGTTTATGGAGTTACTAACTTTTCATTGCAAGATAATATATTAACATGACTTCTATATCTCAAAGATAAACCCCAAGAAAATTGTTTCTTTTTCCCGTGACCCATGTCTGGCCCAAACAATTTCCAAATGATGAAGATAAATGATGTTAGCATCACTTTGATTTCCTTTGTTTATTTGGCATGCACTGCATGTTTATCATCTGCCATTTACACAGGGTTACATGGGGTTATGGTTAGTATTCATTACCAACTTGACTGGATATAGATTCAACTAAGAGATTTGTGAGGTACTTCCAGGTTCATCTTTAAAGGGCATTTCCAGAGAGGGTTAACTGAGGGGGAATGCCCACCTTGATTGTGGGTAGTTCTGCTCCATAGACTGGCAGTGTGAACAGAGTAAAAATGCAAAAAAGAAGCCAGCCAAGTACTGGAATTCCATGATTTCAGCTTTGTGTCCGCCAAGAAGTGCAGAAGAGCCTCTGCCACATGTTTCTGCTGGCACGATGTTCGTCTCTTAGGTTGCTAATGTTATGTATTCTGTCATGGTGGTGTGAGAAGCAACTAACATGATATGTGCCACAAATTTCTGATCACTCCAGGACTTTTAACATGAAGAGGGGTTGTATTTTTGTCAAAGACTTTTTAAGCATCTCATGAGATTATCATGTCATTTTTTTCTTTGAGTTTGTTTATATAGTGGATTATGTTGTTGGATTTTCATATACCATCTCTGCATTCCGGGGATGAAGCCCACTTGATTGTGGTGAATGATGTTTTTGATGTGTTTTTGGATTCTATTTGATAGAATTTTACTGAGTATTTTTGTATTGATATTCATAAGTGAAATTGGCATGATGTTCTCCTTTTTTGTTGGGTCTTTGTGTGGTTTAAGTATCAGTGTAGTCATGGCTTCATAGAATGAATTAGGTAGTGCTCCTTATGTTTCTATTTTGTGAAATAGTTTGAGGACTATTGGTATTAGCTCTTCTTTGAAGGCTTGATAGAATTCTTCACTAAAACTATCTGGCTCTGGGATTTTTTTGGTTGGAGATTTTAAATGACTGCTTCTATTTCTGTAGGGGGTTATGGGAGTGATACTTTACCTGATCTTTATTTAATTTTGGTAAATTTCTGTCTTTGCCACTGAGATGTGTTTCTTGTATGCACCAAAATGATGTATCTTGTTTATGTATCTTGTCTGTTAGTCTGTGTCTTTTTATTGGGAATTTGAGTCCATTGATGTTGAGAGATATTAAAGACCAATGATTGTTCCTGTTATTTTGTCATTGGAGGTGAGTGTGTGTGTGTGTGTGTGTGTGTTCTTTTGGTTTTGCTGTGAGATGATTAATGTCTTAAGTTTTCTTGGGAGTGGTTACACTCCTAGTGTTGGAGGTTTACTTCTAGTAACCTCTGTAGGGCTGATTAGAGAGATATTGTTTAAATTTGGTTTTGTCATGGAATATCTTGGTGATTGAGTGTTTAGATGGGTATAGTATAGTAGCCTGGGTGGGCATCTATGGTCTTTTAGGGTCTACTTGACACCTGTCCAAGATCTGGCCTTTAATGTCTCTCTTGAGAAGTCTGGAGTAATTCTGATAGGTGTGCATTTGTACACCTTTTGCCTTTTCTCCTTATAGCTTTTAATATTCATTGTTCTGTACATTTAGTATTTTATTACATGGCAGGAGGATTTTCTTTTTTCTCATTTGGTGTTCTGTAGGCCTCCTATATGTTTATGGCCATCTCTTTCTTTAGGTTAGGAAAGTTTTCTTCTATGATTTTGTTGAAGATGTTTTCTGGCCATTTGAACTAGGAATCTTTACCCTCTTGCATTCCTATTATTTTTTGGTTTGGTCTTTTCCTTGTGTTCCAAATTTTCTGGATGTTTTGGTTAGGAGCTTTTTTGTACTTTGTATTTTCTTTGACTGTTGTGTCAATATCTTCTGTGGTACATTCTATGCCTTAGATTCTCTCCTATCTCTTTTACTCTTTTGTGATGCTTCCATCTGTGACTCCTGATCTCTTTTCTAGATTTTTATCTTCAAGGTTGCCCCCATTTGTGATTTTTTTTATTGTTTCTATTTTCATTTTTAGGTCATGGACAATTTTGTTCAATTTCTTCACCTGCTTGATTCTATTTTGTATTTTTTTTAAAGAATTTATTTGTGATGTAGAATTATTAAGGGCTGATTACTCTGTCTAGGCAGATATAATCAGTTAACTATTCTGCATGTGTGTCCTTTTCTGGACAGTAATTTGTCTGTAGATGGAAAGAGGCAATTCTTTTCTAGTAGCTGTCTCACCACAACTGGAGTAACTCCAAAGATGCTCAATTTCTTCTTAGAATCCAAAGCAGGAAGCTCTCAGCCCTTAATAATTCTTCATCACTAGGTCTGTCAGATGATCCTGGGCCAGAAGGCTGAAGATTTGATGCTCAAGCATTCTGTAGTATAGGGACTGTCCAGGTGTTCAGCGGTCTCTATAAATTGGCTAAGTTTTAGAATCTATGCTTTGTGCTTCCCATAATTTCAGTTAACTCAGTCATTCTGGATTTCTGATGGGGTTGAAAACTTATAGTCGCATAGCCAATCCTGGCTATTTACTTTGAGAGAAAAGATCTGAGTGGATGGTTTTCAGCTGACATTCATTCTAAAGCCAAGAAAAAAAAAAGCCAGGTTCAGAACTAAGTGTTTTAGTTAGGAGAAATGACAGAAGTTCTGGTTAGTCAACAAAATGATGGACTGGGTATTAGGACTATCTTGTACCTCACTGGTACAAATAGGCATAATTATGCTTTAAATGTATTTTGAGAGAAAAGTTTTATTTTAACAGGAAGGGTGATATGTAGGAGGAGCTAAGGTGGGAGGAGTACCGAGAAGAAGAGAAGGAGCAAGGAGAGGAGAAGAAGGAGAGGAGAAGCTAGGTGATGAGAGAGAGAAAGAGAGAGAAGGGGGGGGGACATGGAGGCAGATGTTCACATGTCTCTACCAGTCAAAGATAGTTGATATATCTAAGTTGGGTATTGGGTTACACTTCTGATTGAGCATTACCAAACTTATAAAGCCTTTGATTAACATTTAAAAAAAACTGTATAAAAGCAAAAAGGAAAAGGGGGCATGGGATAGGGGTTTTCTAGGGAGGGGAAATGGGGAAAGGGGATGGCATCTGAAATGTAAATAAAATATCCAATAAAAAAAAAGAAAAGAAAAAAAAAGATTTTTTTTGTTTTCTCTTTAAGGGCTTCTACCTGTTTGCCTATGTTTTCCTCTATAACTTAAAGGGAGTTATTTATTTCCCTTTTTTACATTTCTTTTTATTTATTTTTATTTTTTATATATTTTATTGGATATTTTATTTAAATTTTAGATGTTATTTCCTTTCCTCATCCCCCCCCCCCCCCGCCCAAGGAACCCCCTATCCCATCTCCTCTTCTCCTGCTTCTATGAGGGTGAGCCCCCACCCACCTACTCCCACCTCCCTGTTCTCGAATTCCCTCACACTGGGGCATCCAGCCTTCCCTGGACCAGGGACCTCCTTTGTCACCTATGCCCAACACAGCCATTCTCCTTTTCTTTTCTTTTCTTTCTTTCTTTCTTTCTTTCTTTCTTTCTTTCTTTCTTTCTTTCTTTCTTTCTTTCTTTTTTTTTTTTTCAGAAATGTAAAAAACGAAGAACATAAATAATTCCCTTAAAATTATAGAGAAAAACATAGACAAACAGGTAGAAGCCCTACAGCTGGAGCCATGGGCCCCTCCGTGTGTGCTCCCAGGCTGGTGGTTTAGACTCTGGGAGCTCTGGTTGGTTGATATTGTTGCTCGCCCCTTGGGGCCCGCAAACTCTTTCAGCTCCTTCAGTCTTCTCTCTAACTCTTCCATAGGGAACCCCATGATCAGATCAATGGTTAGCTGTGAGCATCTGCCTCTGTATACGTCAGGGTTTGGCAGACCTCAAAGGAGACAGCCTATATCAGGCTCTGTTTGCATGCACTTCCTAGCATTCACATCAGCATCTACCTTTGGTGATTGCACATGGGATGAATACCCAGGTCGAACAGTCTCCGGATGACCCCTCCTTCAGCTTCTGTCCCACACTTTGTTTCATATTTGCTCCCATGAATATTTTGTTACTCCTTCTATGAAGGACCAAAGCACCCACACTTTGGTCTTCTTTGTTCTTGAGATTCATGTGGTCTGTGAGTTGTTTCTTGGGTATTGTGAGTTTTTGGGCTAATGTCCAATTATGAATGAGTGCATACCATGTGATTATTAGGATGCTATTTTCTAGTTCCATCCATTTGCCTAAGAATTTCACAAATTCATTGTTTTTAGTAGCTGATTAATATTCCATTGTGTAAATGTACTACATTTTCTGCATCCATTCCTCTGTTGAAGGACATCTGGGTTCTTTCCAGGTTTTGGCTATTATAAATAAGGCTGCTATGAACATAGTGAAGCATATGTCCTTGTTATATGTTGGAGCATCTTCTGGGTATATGCTCAAGAGTGGTATAGCTGGGTCCTCAGGTAATGCTATATCCAATTTTCTGAGGAACTGCCAGACTGATTTTCAGAGTGGTTGTACCAGCTTGTAATCCCACCAACAATGGAGGAGTGTTCCTCTTTCTCCACATCCTTGCCAGCATCTGCTATCACCTGAGTTTTTGATGTTAGCCATTCTGACTGGCATGAGGTGGAATCTCAGGGTTGTTTTGATTTGCATTTCCCTGATGACTAAGGATATTGAACATTTCTTTAGGTGCTTCTTGGCCATTTGAATTTCCTCAGTTGAGAATTCTTTGTTTAGCTCTGTACCCCATTTTTAAATAGGGTTATTTGATTGTCTAAAGTCTAATTTCTTGAGTTCTTTGTATATTTTAGATATTAGCCCTCTATCGGATGTAGGATTGGTAAAGATTTTTTCCCAATCTGTTTGTTGCCATTTTGTCCTATTGATAGTGTCCCTTGTCTTATAGAAGCTTTGCAATTTTATGAGGTCCCATTTGCCAATTCTTGATCTTAGAGCATAAGCCATTGGTGTTCTCTTCAGAATTTTTCCCCCTGTGCCCAGGTATTTCATGTTCTTCCCCACTTTCTCTTCTATTAGTTTCAGTGTATCTGTTTTTATGTGAAGGTCCTTTATCCACTTGGACTTGAGCTTTGTACAAGGGGTATTTATATCTTCATTAAAGGCCTCTATCATTTTCATAATATAGGATTTTAGGTCAGAATCTTGCTCTTTAGGTGTGGTAGGGTAGCCAAGACTTGCTGTGGTAGGACACCTGGGTTCTGATGGTGCCAAGTTACATTGACTTCTGCTGCTTATGTTCTTGTGTTTGTCTTTCACCACCTGATTATATCTGGTGGTAACTAGCTAGGGTCTATCAGACTGGAGAAGTCCTCTTTGGAAGCAGGTAGAACTCTGTGACCTGGGTTAGAACAGACCTCCTGGGAGGCAGGCAGGCAGGCTTTGGGGTCAGGAACAGGCATGTAGATCTGCCAAGGGCTCAGGTGGAAGTGCAGACTGAAAGTGGGGGCTCAAGCAGATCTGAGAGATCCTTTTTCTGCTGGGCTCTGTGTGGTTCTGAGGTGCCATGGTATTGGGAGTGTGTGTCTCACCTTTGTTCCTAGTCAAGGATGACCTCCTCGATGACTTGTAGGCTGTGAGGTATGGGTGCGAAGTAGGAGTAGACAAGCCAATCTGCCCTGTGTTCAGGCAGAGGTGCAGACTGGAAGGGGGATCCTAAAGTGATTTTTGAAAATATAAGCATTGTACATGAATGCGAGAATTTGAAGATTCAGTGGAGACAATCTGTCCTGTTAATTTACATAGGAGTAGAAATAGGAAACTAGAGGTGAGGAGGTGAAAGTGGGATGCTATAAACTGATAATTTACTGTTAAATGAGTACACTTTCAGGTTCTGGATTTCAGTCCTGTTTCTCTTATCTATTATATTTGAGTTTATATTTAGTAGAGAAGTCTGAGCACAAATGTGTCCTACATGGCTGATTTTCTTCTTTCTTCTTTGACTTTCCATTTATCAAGAGAAAGAGCTTCATGCAAAAGTTACTGAAGTACTTGAGATTAATTTTAAATATTCTCTTTGGGTCACAGCTTTGTCACAAAGTTTCCCTCTGGAGAAAAAAAAATTCCATGGGGAAGTTTTCTCCTTGATTATAGCCTGTGAGTTAATTTGTTTTAAAGAATTCAAGGGTCTCAGTGTTTAATCACAACCTTTGGACAAGGAATGAGTGGGTAAGTTTTCTTGTCTAAAAAAAAAAATTAAAAATGTTTAATTTTGCTGTTTTTTATGCCTGTAATTATTCTTTCATTCAAATGTTAACCTTCATGTAAATACCCTAGATTTCCTCCTTATTTTGTGATTTGTTTTAGAGATCTGCTTTCTAAAGGCTACTAGTCCAGCCTGGTCTACAGAGTTAGTTCCAGGACAGCCAGGGCTACACAGAGAAACCCTGTCTCAAAAAACAAAAAACAACAAAAAACAAACAAACAAACAAAGGCTTCTAGGAATGTCTATGATTTCTTCTTGGTATCAAAGTGAAACTCTTGAATTGCAATGGCAACCACCACCTAGTTAATCAAAAATTTGAATGCTATTGAGACTACCATTTTTTTTTTTCACTTAGTGCATGGAAAGAAACATCATTTGAAGGTGTTCCCAGGAAGGCAATTCACATCTCTCAGACTTTTTCACTTCATTCATGAACAAAAATAATTAGGCGATATCCCTCAAAGTCTACTCTACATTATTTTAGCATGACTGAACTGAGGATGACCAGAAATTGGCTCACTGGGTGTTCAGTAAGGAGTCTGTTGGGTGGAGATTCTATTTAAGGGACTTTGCTTGCTCAAGGACCAGGATTCACAAGCTATTCATTGTTTGGTTCTAGCCTAATTTTCCCAAACCCAAACTTCTCCTTGAGTCATATTGTATTCCAGCAGGGACTAACTTCATATTGGGTTGGAGACAATTTCAGTTTATTTGAAATCTGTGGTCTAATTCTTCCTTGCAAGGTAGAAAAAGAACATAGCATCTCCTTTGATTTAAAGGTAGGTAAAGTGACTAGAGATAATGTAAGAAGTTTCTGAGAAGCCACAGTGTGTTGAACAACCTTATTTTCCCATTAGACCCACAAAAGTTCATTTGTACAGAATGGCTACATTTGATGATTTTGGGAGTGGTGGACTTAATTAAACTGGTAATTTTTATCCATTGAAAAATATAGCACAAAATTGGTAATTGAAAACATCCTCTTAAACTTTTAGATTATGTGAGTTACTATTTTGGAAGGACCAAGTCAGGAGCCCATAATTGGATGAGAATTTGACTTCTTTACTCTGAGATTAAGGAGTTTCTTCAACAGAAAGAGCTCCCCAAAATCACTGAAGATTATACTAGAAATAAGATCTTAACTCTAATGGTTTTCCAAATACAAAATGCACTGTAAATTATAACTATCCTAAAATGAAAGCCTGAAAAAATGGTTCTGAGTCTTAGAATTCACTACCATTTGTTTTATTGTGTTCAAGTAAGAGTATTTTTGAATATTCAATTTCTAGTTATAAAAGTAAATAAATTAAAATAATATAAAGTGATAGAAAGCTAATATATAATGCTTAACTAGATTTTGTTTACTAAATAAATGATTCATACATGTGTTATAAGTTGTTTTACATTATCTAAAATCCTATAAATGTCATGAATTTGTGTTAAAATCATTTTTTAAAAATAGGATTGCCTGATGTTCAGCACACGATTACTGAGCTCATGGCCAGTGTAAACGTGACTGAGCTGATCATCACTGGCCTTTTCCAGGATCAAGAGGTGCAGAAGGTGTGCTTTGTGCTCTTCCTTCCTGTGTACCTGGCCACAGTGCTGGGCAATGGCCTCATTGTTGTGACAATTAGTGTCAGCAAGAGTCTGAATTCTCCCATGTACATCTTCCTCAGCTCGCTGTCCCTGGTGGAGATTGGCTACTCCTCCACTGTCGTCCCTAAGTTCATCACTGATTTACTTGCTAAGGTTAAAACTATCTCCCTGAAGGGCTGTCTGGCTCAGATATTCTTCTTCCATTTCTTGGGGGTTGCTGAGATTCTCCTGCTTGTGGTGATGGCCTATGACCGCTACGTGGCCATCTGCAAACCTCTTCATTACATGAACATCATGAGTCGTCGAGTGTGTCACATGCTGGTGGCTGGCTCCTGGCTGGGGGGCCTCATTCACTCCATAATCCAGATCCTCATCACCATTCCATTGCCCTTCTGTGGTCCCAATGTGATTGACCACTACTTCTGTGACCTGCAGCCATTGTTTAAGCTTGCCTGCACTGACACCTTTATGGAGGGGGTTGTTGTGATGGCCAACAGTGGTTTAATCTCTGTAATTTCTCTCTTCTTCTTGGTGTCCTCCTATGCTGTCATCTTAATCAGCTTGAGGAACCATTCTGCAGAGGGGAGGCGCAAGGCCCTCTCCACCTGTGCCTCTCACATCACAGTGGTCACCCTATTCTTTGGACCTGCCATCTTTCTTTATCTACGACCCTCCTCCACCTTCACTGAAGACAAGCTTGTGGCTGTGTTCTACACAGTCATTACCCCCATGCTGAACCCCATCATCTACACACTCAGAAATGCAGAGGTGAAAAATGCCATGAAGAAGTTGTGGGGCAAACGGAACCCAGAGACAGAGTGAGAAGAGCAAGAAGCCATAGGAAATAATTTTTATAGTTAGTCTGTTGTTGATGTGGATTCTGTTGTCTTGGTTCATGTTCAAATATAAGAATAATAAGATGAACATAGTTCTTCTACTGCTGCACCTCTCTAGTAATCAAATGTTCCAAAGGCAGGCAGAGGTCAGATAGTCTTTCTGACATATTCGATTTGATTGGCTGCATAACTTCTTTGGTTGTGCAAAGTTACTTAAGGTTTGGGTAATCTGAAGGCTCAAAACAAATGCAAATGCAGAGAACATTTATATATATGCTTGTATTTTCTTTGACACATGGTAGTATTTTCTAATATTGGGTAAAGAATATTTTAAATTTGCTTACAATGTATAATAATAATTTTACAGTGATAGGCTTACATTTTCTCACAGGGTTAGCATCTCTTTCAGTTGTGAAAATTCAAGCTTCTTTCTAGTAGCTTTTTTGAAATACTTACCAGTCATGGTTGCCTTACTGAGTTATAAAACATTTTGAATTTTTTGTCCATCATCTGAATGTTTAAATACTTCTACCTTTTCCTTTCATTCCACTTGCTCATAAGTAACTTTCATTTTATCAAAAAGGATACCAACCAGAGGTATTATCAGGAATGGATAATGTAGTTATAGATTTTTCTTTTTCTAATGTGGATATAAACATGTTGTTGAGAATTTTACCCAGGGACTTTTCTGTTCTGAACCGCTGTTCGATTTTTATATTGTAGACCATCTGCTATCAGCCACCACAAAAGACAGTTTTACTTCTTGTGTAACGCTGGCACCAAAGAGTGCCTTCGTGTTCTCTCACAATGTCCAACATTTGTGAATCAAATTAATATGAAAATGACAGCATTCTAATTACAAATTAAGAAATAAGTCAAATGTTTTCACAAGAAGTAAGCGATGTTAAGCCCATGAGATATTAAAAATAAGCAGTGTTCGAGATGCTTAGTGTCTTAATTGAAGATTGAAGGACAGGGTCATTCATTGTCAACTTCACATCTCTGTCCCTTTATTGTAATGACCATGCCATGCATATTTCTTTTAATGGCTATTGTTATTTTTCTTCTTCAGTAAAGGGAGGTAAAAGAGTCCATGCCTGTCTACATTGTTTTATCTTGTAGAACCTCTTCAATGTCCCAATGCCTCTCCTCGATGTGAAACCTATTGAAAATATCTTACAATTGGTCACTGTTGGCTTTAAAATCGAATAGAACTGCATTTTCATCTGTATTCATCCAGCTTTTTTCAAGTGTGTGACATGCCAGAGTGGGCTGTGTTTACCCCAAGTACCTTTTGGGCTCTGAACTTATATATAATAGTAATTTTCGGCTACAGGACAAGGCATGTACAAATTTGTAAGCTGATGAAAACATTGTCTTGTGCTAATACATTGTATTTAATGTACGTATATATTTAAAGTACTTATTGTCACTAAACACTGAAAAATTTGAAATTGAATTTTAAGTTATTTAAACGTACATAAGCACACATTGTTAGTGACTATGAAACTTGGTAGCAAAAGTATGTTTTCTTCTTCAAACCTATAGATGTCTTAGTGTTAAAGATGAGACTTTTATCCCAGTTCCTTGATATCTATACAGCCAACTATCTCTAATTTCAAACTTTCACTAACCATCTCTTTATCCTTATATAGCCACTGTAAACACCCCAAATTCCCACGCAAGTGTTGAGGTGTCTGGAGAGAAGGGGCATTGGCAGCAGTTACAGGCCATGCCCAAGGAACAGTCCAAAGAAATATCAAAATGACACCATTCTACTTATGAATTAGGAAAGAAATCAAATGTTTGCACAAAGTAAATGATGTTAAGCCAATGAGATGTTAAAAATAAACACTGTTAGAAATACTTATTGTCTTAACTTGAACAATGAAGGTTGATTTCTTACTGGCCATCTAAGAATGCACTTAAAGCCTATTTAATTTCCTGCCTCATGATCACCTGTTTAATAGAAGGACTACATGGAGCTAGGGATTTTGCTGGATTATTTATTGAATGAATGAGTAGGTGGACATTTCAGAGGCAATTCTTGCATATTCTGTGGTTATGACCACCTTCATCATAGAGAGAGGCAGAACTACAGAGAGACCAAATGATTTTATAAATGCACACTATACACAAAGATGCAAATGTGAGAATGAGCAGGTGAAGTGAAGATACTGTAGATCAACACTACAGTTTTCTGTGAAAGTGGGAACAGGAGAACCAGAAGTTGGTATGAAATAGGCTTTCCTCAGTTGGATACTTACTCAGCAGCTGATCAAAACCTAGTGCCTAGGGACTTTCTTTTCCTCAACATCTATAATATTTATTTCAGCCAGAAGCTGTTTAAAGCAATATTGAAGTGTCACTAAAATAATTGCAAAATATTTATAAACATTTCCTGAGTCATTGTTTATTTGGCTAAGTTTTCCTATAGGGAAAAGAAATTCCATGGGGAAAATAGTCTGTTGATTATATGCGTGGATTCATTTATTATGAATAGTCCAGGTATGTAAGTATTTAATCACAGCCTTTGGACACTGTATGGATGAATAGGACTGCTATATCAAGACAGGATTTTTTTTAAGCCCTGAATATTCTACCCTTATGATTTCCATTTATAGCCTAAGTGTTATAATCCTAAATATTATTTTTGATACAGATGCCCTACAATTTTCTTGCCTTGCAATTTGCCCCAGTCACCAACCTTGTTTTTAAATACTCCATCAGGGTTTGACCCAGGAGACAGATCTAAGCCTTGAGTGGCAGGGCCATTTCAACCTCATACCCTCAAAGTCTAATGCATTGGAGAGAACACTGATTAGACTGCAGCTTTGGGAAATCAATTTACCTCTCTCAGACTCTTCCCTTTTCTTGTATGTTCAGGAGTTAGAATAGATTATTTTGAATTATTCTCCAAATTGTTTAGGGAGATGCTCCTAGGGAGGTTTAGCTGAGTGAGACCTGGGTTTGGGTCTTCAGTGCGAAATCTTATTTATGGTGACATTAGTTGAGAGACTTAATTTATTGAAGAAATCAGACTCTGTAAGGAGGAATCTGTTACTCCTTCCCTGTTAGTCTCCCCTCCCCCTCCCCCCCCCCAGCGCAATTCTTGAGCCATGTCTGTTTTGTTGGAACAGAGAATTTTATGGTGAATTAGAGACAATTTACTTGAAATCTATGTGATCCAATTCCTTTGTCCAAGACCAAACAGGAGTATACCAGCTCTTCTGACTTGAAGGTAGGTGAAATGACTTGAATTAAGACACTAAGTCCATGGGTCACTATAGATATCAGTTAATCCATTTTTATCTATCCTTGTCTTTATAGACTTTCATGCTCATATGAAGATTGTGCCCTTGGTTTCCAAGCTTCTTGGTGAGCCATTCATTGTAGGAAAAGAGGGGGGATTTATTTGTTGCTAAATGGGTGAGAGTAGAACAGAGGGAGAGGGAGAGGGAGAGGGAGAGGGAGAGGGAGGAGAGGGAGGGGGAGGGGGAGGGGGAGGGGGAGGGGAGAGGGGAGAGGGGAGAGGGGAGAGGGGAGAGGGGAGAGGGGAGAGGGGAGAGGGGAGAGGGGGAGGGGGGAGGGGAGAGGGGAGAGGGGAGAGGGGAGAGGGGAGAGGGGAGAGGGGAGAGGGGAGAGGGGAGGAGAGGGGAGAGGGGAGGAGAGGGGAGAGGGGAGAGGGGAGAGGGGAGGAGAGGGGAGAGGGGAGGAGAGGGGAGAGGGGAGAGGGGAGAGGGGAGAGGGGAGAGAGGGGAGAGGGGAGAGGGGGAGAGGGGAGAGGGGAGAGGGGAGAGGGGAGAGGGGAGAGGGGAGAGGGGAGGAGAGGGGAGGAGAGGGGAGGAGAGGGGAGGAGGAGGGGAGGAGAGGGGAGGAGAGGGGAGGAGAGGGGAGGAGAGGGGAGGAGAGGGGAGGAGAGGGGAGGAGAGGGAGGAGAGGGGAGGAGAGGGGAGGAGAGGGGAGGAGAGGGGAGGAGAGGGGGAGGAGAGGGGAGGAGAGGGGAGGAGAGGGAGGAGAGGGGAGGAGAGGGGAGGAGAGGGGAGGAGAGGGGAGGAGAGGGAGGGAGAGGGGAGGAGAGGGGAGGATAGGTGAGGATAGGGGAGGAGAGGGGAGGGGTGAGAGGGGAGGAGAGGGAGGAGAGGGGAGGAGAGGGGAGGAGAGGGGAGGAGAGAGGGAGGAGAGAGGGGAGGAGAGAGGGGAGGAGAGAGGGGAGGAGAGGGGAGGAGAGGGGAGGAGAGGGGAGGAGAGGGGAGGAGAGGGGAGGAGAGGGGAGGAGAGGGGAGGACGAGGGGAGGAGAGGGGAGAGGGGAGAGGGGAGAGGGGAGAGGGGGAGAGGGGAGAGGGGAGAGGGGGAGAGGGGGGAGAGGGGAGAGGGGAGAGGGGAGAGGGGGGAGAGGGGAGAGGGGAGAGGGGAGGGGGGAGAGGGGAGAGGGAGGAGAGGGGAGAGGGGAGGAGAGGGGAGAGGGGAGAGGGGAGAGGGGAGAGGGGAGAGGGGAGAGGGGAGAGGGGAGAGGGGAGAGGGGAGAGGGGAGAGGGGAGAGGGGAGAGGGGAGAGGGGAGAGGGGAGAGGGGAGGGGGGAGGGGGGAGAGTGGAGGGGGAGAGGGGAGGGGGGAGAGGGGAGGGGGGAGAGGGGAGGGGGGAGAGAGAGGGGGGAGAGAGAGGGGGGAGAGAGAGGGGGGAGAGAGAGGGGGGAGAGAGAGGGGGGAGAGAGGGGGGGAGAGAGAGGGGGGAGAGAGAGGGGAGGAGAGGGGGGGAGAGGGGGGAGAGAGGGGAGGGGAGAGAGGGGAGAGGGGGGAGAGAGGGGGGAGAGAGGGGGGAGGGGGGAGAGAGGGGGGAGGGGGGGGAGGGGTGTAGGGGGGGAGGGGGGGAGAGGGGGAGAGGGGGGAGAGGGGGGAGAGGGGGGAGAGGAGGGAGAGGGGGAGAGGGGGGAGAGGGGGGAGAGGGGGGAGAGGAGGGAGAGGGAGAGGGAGAGGGGGAGGGGGAGGGAGAGGGGGAGGGAGGGAGGGAGGGAGGGAGGGAGGGAGAGGGAGAGAGAGAGAGAGAGAGAGAGAGAGAGAGAGAGAGAGAGAAAAGAGAGAGGTCAAGTTTAAAAAGATATGTTATCAGATGTTATTTTTTTTCCTGATGGAGCATACAGCTTGAAAACATAGTACCCTGAATAAGTTTTTCCTACCTCTGAGTGATGTCTAAAATTGGTATAGTAAATTAAAGTGGTTGTATAGAGACTTGTATTTCTTTAGTGGATCAGAAATGATGTTCAGCCTCAGAGAAGAGGCATTGCTTTTCTAGGTAAATAAATATACCCATGACTTCTTACAACTATCACACTAAATTTGAACTCCTTTGTTTTGTATTATGCTTATACTACTAATGATGTATGATTCTGAGTAAAATGCGCAGATGCAGTGGTTAAACTGGCTGGTTTTAAATCCTGCCTCTGTTGCTGTGTAATTACTCGGAAGCTATAGATACAAATTAATTCATTTTTTTTGTTTTTATCTTCTTATACAAAAGCTGATAGCAATCAGATGCAGTTCCCAAGTTTCTTATCAAAATGAGATCAGTTAATACACATACCTTTAGATATATATGAGGCATAAGATGTCTCGGTTGGTAAGCATTCTTGCTTCCAAGTGTGATGGCCTGAATTCAGTTCCCCACATAGATGCCACAATATGGCCAGAAAGAAGAGAACTGACTTCTGCAAGTTGTCCTCTGAGCACCACACTTACGTTGTGGTGTGTGCACACATACATCAATAAATTAAGAAATGTAGTTTAAAACATTAAAAAATATCTGGAACTGTGGTAGGGCATTAAAAATCTGGCATATAATAGGTACTTCTGAAATGTTGGCTGTTATGGCTGCATAGATGGCTCAGTGTTAAGAGCACTTGCTACTCAGTTCTTAGCACTGACATACTGATACTGCTTGTATCTCCAGTTTTCAGGGATATGATGCTCTGTATGCTTGTAGTGTACGCACTTGGAAACACACACGCTCAGAAACAAACATGTAGCCCAAAAATATAAAAAAGAAGATTCTAGCCTTTCATATTCACTAAAATTCAAATAAACAAAGACTTAAAAAATTGTAATAATAATTTTGAGTAATATAATAGAATACATTTTTGTTGGAAGATAGAACATGGATACTACAATGACCAAATAACATGTCAATTGTTATGAATGTTAATGCATCAGAATGACAGAGAGGCATGAGAACTTATTCTGTAGCAGTGGAATTCTGATTACACTGTAGAGTGAAAGCAGAAAAGGACCAACCACCTTGTGCTGGGCAAATGGTCTGTAGTGTCTATTTGAGAAATGACTGTAAGAGAGCAAATTCAGTGAGAGCAATCTGAGAAAGACCTTAAAATCCTGAGAGCACAAATTTGTTCTGTGGGACACAAACAGAATGTTTTAAATACTCTGTTATTATTATTAATATTTAATTAACAATTATTTATTATTATTAAATGTGTATTTAAAAGATTTATTCAGAGATCAGAGAAGACAAGATGTATTTGAGTCATTTGGAAAAAACTCACTGTCTAAATAGGACTTGAATTGGGCTTGCAAGATGGGTAGGGTTGGAGGGGACAGATGAGGATACTTGGGATAAGTGAGGCTCTATGGTGGGAATCAGCAGTGTGTGTGTGTGTGTGTGTGTGTGTGTGTGTGTGTGTGTGTGTGTGTGGTGATGGAGAGGACTCTGACTTAAGCAATGCAAAGTAGAAGCCTGGGCGGATAAGGATGTAAATTGTTGAGAGATTTCAGATTATGAAAAGAACTAATTTTAATGTAGAGGATTTTATAATTGCTTTCTTTATGGATGTTGAACTAATAAGAACTAAAACTTAAGAGTGAGCAGAAAACATACTTGTTGCTGACAAAGATGATAAGGAAGATGGAAATTCATGTCTGTTATAAATGACCTTGGAAAGATTTAGTCCCTGAATTAGGGAACCATACACACTCATCTACTAACCAGTTTTAGTATGTTTAAAGTTGTTTTTAGAATATTTTTTTCTTGGATTTGGTGTGTGAGAATTTTATTGAGTATTTTTGCATTGATATTCATAAGGGAGATTGGTCTGAAGTTCTCTTTCTTTGTTTTGTCTTTGTGTGCTTGTTGGGCATAGGTGGGAGAGGAAGTCCTTGGTCCCGTGAAGGTTGGATGCCCCAGTGTGGGGGAATTCGAGGGCAGGGAGATGGGAGTGGGTAGGTGGAGGCACATCCTCATAGAAACAGGAGGAGGAGGGATGGGATAGGGGGTTTCTGGGTAGGGGGAAATAGGGAAAGTAGATAACATCTGAAATGTAAATAAATATCCAATAAAAAAGAATATTATTTCTTGAACATAAATTTAGAATAAGTGTTTCAAATATGAGCTATCAGCCAGGGACAGGAGGAGAATTGTGTAAGATCCAATGTTTCCCCCCAAGTAGAAAAAGTAAATCATGGCTTATCTCTTCAAACATAACTTCTTTTGGTCTTTTGGACGTATGATCTATTTTTATTGCTTTTCAATTTTATTTATTTAATTTTTGAGTTAAAAATTTTATACAATAGATTTTAATCATATACTTTCTCAATCCCCTACTACTCCCAGATCTCCGTCTTTCTACCCACCCAAGTTCATGTTTGAAGAGACAGGCCATTATTTACTCAATCCTACCAATCCATGAGCACGGCTTTCCATCTTCTGATATCTTATTCAGTTTGTTTCTTCAGGGACATGCACATCTTTCACTTGGTTAGAGTGACACCGAGATATTTTATATTATTTGTGGTTTTTGTGAAGGGTGTTGTTTCCCCAATTTCTTTCTGAGTTTGTTGTATAAAGAAGACCTCTTGATTTCTTTGAGTTAATTCTATATTCAGCCACTTTGGTGAAATTGTTTATGAGCTGTAGGAGTTCTCTGGTAGAATTTTGGGGATCGCTTATATATACTATCATATTACATGTGAATAGTGATACTTTGACTTCTTTCCAATTAGTATCTCCTTGACTTTGATTTGATCCTTTCGATTTTGTTGTTTTATTGATTTAGCTAGAACTTCAACTACTAGATTGAATAGGAGAGAGAGAGTGGGCAGACTTGTTCTTGATTTTAGTGGGATTTCTTCAAGTTTCTTTCCATTAAATTTGATGTTGGCTATTGGCTTGTTTTATATTTCTTTTTTAGGTTTAGGCTTATGCCTTGAATCTCTGATCTTTTTAACATGAAGGGGTACTGTATTTTGTCAAAGGCTTTTTTAGCTTAACAGATATTTCTTTTTTCTGTCAGTTTGTTCATATACGGAACCATCCCTGCATCCCTGGGATAATGCAACCTACTTGATCGTGGTGAATGATGGTTTTGATGTGTTCCTGGATTCAGTTTGTGAAAATTTTATTGAGTATTTTTATGTCGATGTTCATTAGGGAAATTAGTATGAAGTTCTTTTTGTTGAGTGTTTGTGTGGTTTATGTATCAATGTACTGTGGCTTCATACAATGAATTAGGTGGTGTTCCTTCCAATTCTATTTTGTGGAACAGTTTGAGCAGTATTAGTTTTAGCTTTTCTTTGAAAATTTGGTAAAATTCTGCACTAAAACCATCTGGCCCTGGGATTTTTTTTTCTTTTTTTTTCTTTTTTTTGGTTGGGATATGTTTAATGACTGCTTTTATTTCCTCAGGGGTTATGAGACTGTTTAGTCTACTTGACCTGAATTTAACTTTGGCTACTGGTATCTTTCTAGAAAATCATCCTTTTCATTTAGATTTTCTAGTTTAGTGGAGTACAGGCTTTTAAAGTAAAACCTAATGATTTTTTTTTATATTTCCCCAGTTTCTGTTGTTATGCTTTCCTTTTCATTTCTTATTTTGTTAATATGGATACTGTCTTTGTGCCTTTTAGTTAGTTTGGCAAAGGGTTTGTCTAGTTTGTTCATTTTCTCAAAGAACCAGCTCTTAGTTTTGTTGATTCTTTATATTGTTCTCTTTGTTTCTAATTGATTGATTTCAGTCCTGACTTTGACTCTGTCCTACCATTTACTAGTTTTGGGTGTGTTTGCTTCCTTTAGCTTTCATGTGTGCTGTTAAGTTGATAGTATGAAATTTCTTCTATTTCTTTATTAAGGCACATAGTGCTATGGATTTTCCTCTTAGAACTACTTTCATTGTGTTCCATAAGTTTAGGTATGTTGTGCCTTCATTTTCATTGAATTCTAGAAAGTCTTTAATTTCTTCCTTGACTAAGAGATCATTGAGTAGAGAGTTGTTCAGTTTCCATGAGTATGCGGGCTTTCTGTTGTTTCTGTTGTTGTTGAAGTCCAGCTTTAATCTGTGGTGATCTGATAGAATACAAAAGGGTTATTTCAATCTTCTTGTATCTGTTGAGGTTTGCTTTATGTCCCATCATATGGTCAGTTTGGAGAAGCTTCCATGAGGTGCTGAGAAGAAGGTATGTTCTTTTGTTTTTAATGAAAGACTCTGTAGATATCTGTTAAGTTCCTGTGTTTCATAACATGTTAGTTTCATCATTTCTTCATTTAGTTTCTGTTTCTATGACTTGTTCATTGGTGAGAGTGGGCTTTTCTTGTATGGTGTTGAAGATGTTTTTGGGCACTTAGAACCCAGAATCTTCATCCTCTTCTATTCCTATTATTTTTAGGTTTGGTCTTTTCATAGTGACCCAAATTTCCTAGATATTTTAAGTTAGGAACTTCTTACATTTGGCATTTTCTTTGTCTGACATACAGATTTCTTCTATGATATCTTCTATGCCTGAGATTCTCTTCCATCTCTTGTATTCTGTTGGTGATGATTCTGTCTGCAGTTCTCTTTCTTAGGTTTTCCACCTCTAGAGTTGCCTCCATTTGTGCTTTCTTTAATGCTTCTATTTCCATTTTTAGATTTGAACCATTTTATTAATTTCCTTGGCCTGCTTATATTGTCCTGTATTTATTTGAAAAATTTATTTGTTCCCTCTTTAAGGGCTTCTACCTGTTTGCTTGTGTTTTCCTATGTTTCTTTAAGGGAATTATTTATATCCTCTTTAAAGGCCTCTATCATCTTTATGAGATGGGATTTAAGGTCACAGTCTTACTCTTCAGGTTTGTTAGGATATTATGGGCTTGCTGTAGTAGGAGAGCTGGGTTCTGATGGTGCCATATTTCAGTGGATTCTGTGGATTATATTCTTGTGATTGCCTTTTGCTATATGCTTGTTTCTGGTGTTGGCAGCCTGTGTGTTCCAGGTTTGAGCAGGCCTCCTGGGAGGGTGCTGGAACTGGGTGTCTCAGGTTTGAGCAGACCTCCTTGGGGGCATGGGGGCCAACATGACTGCATGTGTAGGAGGTGACTGGAAGGAAGATGGAGTTGCAAAAGTGCAGGGCAGAGCCCAGAGTCTTTCTGGGTCCTAGTGGCTGGGGGTATGGGGGTATTGTCTTACCTGTGTGTCTATGGTTAAAATGGGTCTCCTGGGAGGCAGGCTGAGCTGTGGGGTGGGGTATAGTACATTGATTCCGGACTGCAGGTATAGGTGCAGACCAGAAGGAAGATGAATCTCTGACAGGATGGGTTAGAGTCCTTGGCCGCTTAGCTTGCTAGGGTCCTGCAGATGGGAGAATTGGGATGGGAGGGGGGTCTCACCCATGTGTCTCCAGTTAGAGCAGCTGTCTGGGAAGCAGGCAGAGATGTAGAAACATATTTCTTGATGCAAGACCTCTGCCTTGAGAAAAGTGAGGAAGAATTAGAACTGAATGGTATCAAAAGAAATACTCAAGAGGATGACCTATTAACTACAATGATGATAATACAAATACATGATCTATGTGTCCATCTAACCATCTATCATTTATCTATTTATAATATATCTTGAACTTTTTCATTCATAATCTGGGCTGAAATTTAGAAGGAGTTATTTTGAGTTATATTTTCTATGTAAATATGGGCAAATAAACATTTCTCTGAATTTCTATTTTCTGTTAATAGCTAAATGAAGTTAAAATAGAATAAATTAAACTACTAAACTACTAACATTTAATGGTGAATGAGAATATACTGGCTGAGCAGTAAGGATTTAGCAAAATAGTCTGAGCTTTTGAGAATGATTTTAGTGAAATTAAATTGTACTGAAATCTTCTGACTTTTATTTTCAGCCTCCTACTATCTGATGTACAACATACTTGAGCTGACTCCATGGCCAATGGAAACAATGTGACTGAGTTAATTTTCACCGGCCTTTTCCAGGATCCAGAGGTGCAGAAAGTGTGCTTTGTGCTCTTCCTTCCTGTGTATGTGGCCACAGTGCTGGGCAATGGTTTTATTGTTGTGGCAGTCAGCATCAGTAAAACTTTATGTTCTCCCATGTATTTCTTCCTCAGCTCACTGTCCCTGGTGGAGATCTGCTACTCCTCTACAATTGTCCCTAAGTTCATCACTGATTTACTTGCTAAGGTTAAAACCATCTCCCTGAAGGGCTGTCTGACTCAGATATTTTTCTCCCATTTCTTGGGTGTTGCTGAGATTCTCCTGCTTGTGGTGATGGCCTATGACCACTATGTGGCCATCTGCAAACCTCTTCATTACATGAACATCATGAATCATCAAGTGTGTCACATGTTGGTGGCTGGCTCCTGGCTGGGGGGCCTCATTCACTCCATAATCCAGATCCTCATCACCATTCCATTGCCCTTCTGTGGTCCCAATGTGATTGACCACTACTTCTGTGACCTGCAGCCATTGTTTAAGCTTGCCTGCACTGACACCTTTATGGAGGGGGTTGTTGTGATGGTCAACAGTGGCTTAATCTCTATAATCTCTGTCTGCATCTTGGTGTCTTCCTATGCTATAATCTTAATCAGCTTGAGGAACCATTCTGCAGAGGGGAGGCGCAAGGCCCTCTCCACCTGTGCCTCTCACATCACAGTGGTCACCTTGTTCTTTGGACCTGCCACCTTCATTTATCTACGACCCTCCTCCACCTTCACTGAAGATAAGCTTGTGGCTGTGTTCTACACGGTCATTACCCCCATGCTGAACCCTATCATCTACACATTCAGAAATGCAGAGGTGAAAAATGCCATAAAGAAGTTGTGGGGCAAAAGGAACCCAGACATAGAGTGAAAAGAGCAAGAAGTTATGGGAAACGGTTTTTATAGTTAGTCTGTTGTTGATGTGGATTCTGTTGTTTTGGTTCATGTTCAAATATAAGAATAATAAGATGAACATAGTTCTTCTACTGCTGTACCTCTCTAGTAATCAAATGCTCCAAAGCCAGGCAGAGGTCAGATCTTTCTGACATATTCGATTTGATTGGCTGCATAACTTCTTTGGTTGTGCAAAGTTACTTAAGGTCTGAAGGTTCAAAACGAATGCAAATGCAGAGAACATTTATAAACATGCCTGTATTTTACTTTGACTTCTATTATAGGGAAAAGAATATTTTTAATATTTGCATACAATATATAATAATCATTTTACAGTGATAGGCTTATTGTTATCTCACAGAGTTAGTATGACTTTTAGTTGAGAAAAGTCAACATTCTTTTTAGTAACAATTTTGAAATATTTACCAGCCATGGTTGCCTGTTGATCCTACGCCATGTATGAGCAGGGATGATCTTCTCATCTTGTGGGATCTTCTTCAATTTCTTTCCTCGGAGATTTGAAGTTCTTGTTATGCAGATGTTTTAGAGTTATATCAAGATATTTAATTAGAAGCTGTAAAAGCCTTTGGTAAAATCCAACAACCCTTCATGTTAAAAGTATTAGAAAAATTAGGGATACAGGGCACATTCCTAAACATAATTAAAGCAATGTACATCAACCTAATAGCCAACATCAAACTAAATGGGGAGAAACTTAGAGAATTTCCACTAAAATCAGGGACAAGACAAGGCTACCCACTCCCTCCATATCTATTAATATTGAAGTTTTAGCCAGAGCAATAAGACAATTAAAGGAGATGAAGGCGTTATAAATTGGAAAGGAAGAAGTCAAAGTATCACTATTTGCAGATGAAATGACAGTAGGCATTAGCAACTTTGGTGCAGAATTCTACCAGAGAACTTCTATAGCCAAACAAACAAACAAACAAACACCTTTAGCAAAGTGACTCGATACATAATTAAGTCAAAGAAATCAGTGGCCTTCCTTTATACAAATGATAAATGGGCTGAGAAAGAAATTAAGGAAACAACACCCTTTATAATAGCCATGAATTTTTCATTTTCTAATGTGGATATAAGCGTGTTTTGAGAATTGTACCCAGGGACTTTTCTGTTCTGATTGGCTGTTAGATTCTTATATTGTAGACTGATACCAGCTACCACAATAGACAATTTTACTTCTTGTGTTACACTGGCATCAAAGAGTGTCTTTGTGCTCTCTCACAATATTCAACATTTGTAAATCAAAGTACTATTAAAATGACAGCATTTTCCTTATGTATTCGGAATAAGTCAAATGTTTTCACAAATAGAAAGTGGTGTTAAGCCTATGAGATATTAAAAATTATGTTAGAAATGCTTATTGTCTTAATTGAGGAATGAAGGACAAGTTGATTCTCACTAACCATCTAAAAATGCACTTAAAGCCTATTTAATTTCCTGCCTCACGATCACCTGTTTAGCAGAAGGACTACATGGAGCTAGGGATTTTGCTGGATTATTTATTGAATGAATGAGTAGGTGGATGTTTCAGAGGTAATTCTTGCATATTCTGTGGTTATGACCACTTTCATCATAGAGAGAGGCAGAACTACAGAGAGACCAAATGATTTTATAAATGCACACTATACACAAATATGCAAATGTGAGCATGAGCAGGTGAAGTGAAGATACTGTAGATCAACACTACAGTTTTCTGTGAAAGTGGGAACAGGAGAACCAGAAGTTGGTATGAAATAGGCTTTCCTCAGTTGGATACTTACTCAGCAGCTGACCAAATCCTAGTGCCTAGGGACTATCTTTTCGTCAAACAAACAAACAAACACCCCCCCCAAACTATGGCATTTATTTCAGCCAGAAGTTGTTTAAAGCAATTTTGAAGTGTCACTAATGTAATTGCTTTTATAAACATTCCCTGAGTTATCATTTATTTGACTACGTTTTCCTGTAGGGAAAAGAAATCCCATGGGGATGATAGTCTCTTGATTATGTGCATGGATTCATTTATTACGTGTAGTCCACATATGTGGGCACTTAATTACAGCCTTTCGATAGTGTGTGCATGGATAGGACTGCTACATGAAAACAGGATTTTTTAATCCTTGATTATTCTATTCTTTTATTTATAGTCTAGGTGTTTTACATCTAAATATTATTCTTGATATAGATGCCCTACATTTGCTCCAGTCATCAGACATGTTTTTAAATATTCCTAGGTGTTTGACCCAAAGGACAGCTCTAAACCTTGAATAGCAGGGCCATTTTCACTTCATACCCTCAAATTCTAATGCACTGGAGAGAACATTGATTAGACTGTGGCTTTGGGAAGTCAATTCACCTCTCTCAGATTCTTCCCTTTTTTGTATGTTCAGGAGTTAAAATAGATCATTTTGAATTATTCTCCAAATTGTTTAGGGAGATGCTCTTAGGGTGGTTTAGCTGAGTGTGACATGGGCTAGGTTCTTCAGTGTGAAATCTTCTTGGTAGCAACATTAGTTGAGAGACTTCATTTATTGAAGAAATTAGAATCTACACTGAGTAGTCTGATACTACTCCCTCCCAGCACAACATTCCCTAAAGCCATGGTCTGATTCATGGAAGCAGAAAATGCTATGGTGAATAAGGGATGATTTATTTGAAATCTATGTGATCTATTCCTTCCTCCAAGACAGGGTGTGAACACACCAGGTCTTCTGACCTGAAGGTAAGTGAAATGACCAGAGTTAAGGCACTTAGTCTATGGGTCACTACAAACAGCAGTTAACTCATTTTTCTCTATCCATGTCTTTATAGACTTAACATGTTCATCTGAAGATTCTCTTCTTGTTTTCAATGTTTTTGGTAAGTCTTTTATTGTAGGAAAAGGGGGGAATTTATTAATTGCTAAATGTGTGAGAGTATAAGAGTGAGAGAGGAATAAATAGAGAAAGGACAGCGTTGATGAATAAGAATAGGTCACATTTAAAACATAGGTTATCAGATGTCATTCTTCTTCCTGTTGGGAAATACAGCCTGCGAAAACATGTCCCTGCAAATTTTTCTTCCTTCCCGAGTAATGTCTCAAATTGGTATGTTAAATTAACGTGATATGTACAGATAATTTTACTTCTTTAGTGGATGAGAAATGATGTTCAACCTCAGAGAAGAGGCATTGCTTTTGTAGGTAAATAAATATACCCAATGACTTCTTAGAACTCCTTTGTTCTGTTTTATGTTTATACTACTAATGATGTATGATTCTGGGTAAATTTACAGGTATGATATTTAAACTGGTTGTTATTTAAATCTTAGCTTTGGTGAGTAATTATTCAGAATCTATAAATACAAGTTTATTCATTTATTTGTGTTTCATATGCAAAAGCTGATAACTATCAGAGGCAGTTTTCAAGTTTCTTATCAAAATTGGGGTGGATTGGATTAGCATACATGATTTTAAAGCATGATACATTAGATCACAAGACAGCTCAATGAGTAAAGACACTTGCTTCCAAGTGTGATGACCTGAATTCATTCCCTCACATATGTTCCTCAAGGTGGGAGAACTGACTTCTTTAAGTTGTTTTCTGAGTACCACACCCACACTGTAGCACATATACACTAATAAATCAAGAAATGCCATTTAAAACATTAAAAAATGTCTGGAGCTGTGTTAGGGTACTGAAAGTATGGCATATTAGGTAATTTTGAAATGTTCATTCTTGGAGCTGGAGAGATGGCTCAGTGGTTAATAGCACTTACTACTTTGGGAGAGGACCTGGATTCTATTCATATCAGTGATATGGGTGCTTACAACTTCTTGCAACTTCATTTTCTGGGAATATGGTGTTCAATCCTGGCCTTTACAGGCACCTGAATTCTCATGGCGCACACTCAGAAACACATATATACACACAAAATTAAAATTGGAAAACACACACACACCTACCTACTATCCATTTTCAGTATGTTTAGAGCTGTTTTAGGAAAAATTTTTCTTGCACATGTATTTAAAAAAAATGCTTCAACCATGAGACATCAGTCAGGGAACAGGAAGAGAATTGTTTTGGGTGCAGTGTTTCTAGGCTTCAACTCAAGTAGAAGGAATATATAATGGCCTTTCATTTCAAGCTTAACGTTTTTTGGTTCTATAATCTATTTTTATTGGTTTTGAATGTTTAATTTTTTATTAAAAATTTTCATACACTATACTTTAATCTTATTTTTTCCAATTTCCTACTACTCCCAGATTCCCCCTACCCACCCAACTTCATGTTCTTTTTCTTCCAAAAAAGATCAAACAATCAACAGTAACCTTCTCAAACTACCATAGAAAACCCTACCATTCAAAAAACCCATGGAAATCCTGAGTCTGTATTATGTGGTCTAATTACTTCTGGGCATGAAGCCTGCACTGGAATGTCGTTGATATTCTCAGTGTCACTCAGTGGGAAAAAAACTGACTTTTCTCTCTTCCAGCAGGAATCAGTTGCAAATAGTTTTTGGTTAGAGGTGGGAATTTCATCTTCTTCTCCTCCATACTGGGATTTTGTATGGCTTGACTTTGTGCAGGACTTGTGCATGCTGTCAGTTCTGTGAGTTTACATGGACATCGACCCTATTGTGTCTGGAAACATAACCTTTTCCTTTTCATCAGCTCTGTGTTTCCTATATTTAATCTCTCTGTTGCTCCCACTCACCTGATCCTACTGAGCTATTGGGAAATTTCTCTGTCTCTTTGTAATGAGTGTCTTTCGGGAGACTTGGTGTTAGATGGCTGGAAATGATTGTAGAAGAGTGTGGAAATTTAGTTAGTTTAATACACTCAGAGATGTGAACATTTGTTAGAAGTCATAGAGGATTCTGCCTTGAGTAAAGTGAGGACTGGCACAGCTGATGGCAGGAAACCGCATGGAAGACACTGGGAAAGATCAGAAGGAACAGGAATATGTTTCTCTATGAAGTGTATAGTTTTATTTTCTATAACTTTGGAAGTTGGATCTCTAGTTGGTGACTGGATCATGATGGCTTATTCTGTTCATGCATCACAGGCTTAGAGGATGAGCAGCATTGCTGCAGAGGGGGCTTCTCTTCTTGTTTGCTCTGTGTCATCACAGGATGTCTCTGCCACACCAAGGGAATACAACCCCTTTGATTCCGAGTTTGCTTTGCCCTTCTCAGCTTTCAGAACTATGAACTAATAACTGTTTATTCTTTATGAATGACAAGTCATGTGAAGAAGCATTTATATATTTCAGGCGTAATAATTCTCTGATGACAAGAAGGACACAAAGAGTTGGAGCAGAATGGCATCAGAAAGAATACTCAAGAGGAAGACCTATTAAATGCAATGAAGATAGTATAAATATATGATCTATATATCCATCTATCCATCTATCATCTATGTACCTATAGTATATCTTGAACTCTTAAATTCATAATGCCTTGTGATGATTAGAAAGATACCTGGGATGAAAGTTAGAAAGACTTATTCTGAGTTACATTTTCTGTGTGACCATGGGTAAACAAACATTTCTCTGCATTTCTGTTTTCTGTTAATAGCTAGATGCAATTAAAATATATAATAAATTAAACCATTAAACTACTAACATTTAATGGTGAATGAGAATATCTGGCTGAGCAGTTAGTATTTAGAAAAACAGCCTCAGCTTTTGAGAATGATTTCAGTGAAAGTGACTCGTGCTGCAATATTTTGACTTCTTTTTCAGCCTCCTACTATCAGATGTACAACATACTTGAGCTGACTCCATGGCCAATGGAAACAATGTGACTGAGTTAATTTTCACCGGCTTTTTCCAGGATCCAGAGGTGCAGAAGGTGTGCTTTGTGGTCTTCCTTCCTGTGTATGTGGCCACAGTGCTGGGCAGCAGTCTTATTGTTATGGCCGTCAGCATCAGTAAGATTTTACATTCTCCCATGTACTTCTTCATCAGCTCCTTGTCCCTGGTGGAAATCTGCTACTCCTCTACAATTGTCCCTAAGTTCATCACCGACTTACTTGCTAAGATTAAAACCATCTCCCTGAAGGGCTGTCTGACTCAGATATTTTTCTCCCTTTTTTTTTTTTTTTTTTTTTTTTTTTTTTTTTTTTTTTTTTTTTTTTTGGCATTGTTGAAGTCATTTTGCTCGTGGTGATGGCCTATGACCATTACACTGTGTTTTTGTTTAGTTTCTGTTTCAGTGACCTGTCCATTGGTGAGAGTGGGGTGTTGAAGTCCCCCACTATTATTGTGTGAAGTTCAATGTGTAGTTTGAGCTTTAGTAAAGTTACTTTTATAAATGTGTGTGCCCTTGCATTTGGGGCATAGATGTTCAAAATTGTGACTTCATCTTGGTGAATTTTTCCTTTGATGGGTATGAAGTGTTCTTCCCTATCTCTTTTGATTATGTTTGGTTGAAAGTCTATTTTATTTGATATTAGAATGGTGACTCCTTCTTGTTTATTGGGACTGTTTGCTTGGAAAACTTTTTTCCAGAACTTTACTGTCTTCCTACTGAGGTAGTTCCTGTCTTCACTACTGAGGTGCGTTCTTGTATGCAGCAAAACGATGTATCCTGTTTATGATTCTAGTCTGTTAGTCTGTGTCTTTTTATTGGAGATTTGAGTCCATTGATGTTGAGAGACATCTCAACAATGATTGTTGATTAAAGACCAATGATTGTTACTGTTATTTTGTCATAGGATGTGGGAGTATGTATGTGTGATACTCTTCTTTTGGTTTTGCTGTGAGATGATTAATGTCTTGTGTTTTCTTGGGAGTGGTTACACTCCTAGTGTTGGAGGTTTGCTTCTAGTAACCTCTGTAGGGCTGATTAGAGAGATATTGTTTAAATTTGGTTTTGTCATGGAATATCTTGGTGATTGAGTGTTTAGATGG
Source organism: Arvicanthis niloticus (assembly GCF_011762505.2). NCBI lineage: Eukaryota > Metazoa > Chordata > Mammalia > Rodentia > Muridae > Arvicanthis > Arvicanthis niloticus. Next base: position 63,980,555 of record NC_047659.1, on the reverse strand, counting down.
GTATAGTATAGTAGCCTGGGTGGGCATCTATGGTCTTTTAGGGTCTACTTGACATCTGTCCAAGATCTGGCCTTTAATGTCTCTCTTGAGAAGTCTGGAGTAATTCTGATAGGTGTGCATTTGTACACCTTTTGCCTTTTCCCCTTATAGCTTTTAATATTCATTGTTCTGTACATTTAGTATTTTATTACATGGCAGGAGGATTTTCTTTTTTCTCATTTGGTGTTCTGTAGGCCTCCTATATGTTTATGGCCATCTCTTTCTTTAGGTTAGGAAAGTTTTTTTTTTCTATGATTTTGTTTAAGATGTTTTCTGGCCATTTGAACTGGGAATCTTTACCCTCTTGCATTCCTATTATTTTTTGGTTTGGTCTTTTCCTTGTGTTCCAAATTTCCTGGATGTTTTGGTTAGGAGCCTTTTTGCACTTTGTATTTCCTTTGACTGTTGTGTCAATTATTTCTGTGGTACATTCTATGCCTTAGATTCTCTCCTATCTCTTTTACTCTTTTTGTGATGCTTGCATCTGTGACTCCTGATCTCTTTCCTAGGGTTTTATCTTCAGGGTTGCCCCCATTTGTGATTTCTTTATTGTTTCTATTTTCATTTTTAGGTCATGGACGATTTTGTTCAATTCCTTCACCTCGTTTTTGTATTCTCCTATATTTCTTTAAAGAATTTATATGTTTCTTCTTTAAGGGCTTCTACCTGTGTGCCTATGTTTTCCTGTATTTCTTTAAAGGAGCTATTTATATCCTTCTCAAAGGCCTCTATCATCTTTCTGAGACAGGATTTTAGGTCAGAATCTAGCTCTTCAGGTGTGGTAGGGTAGTCAAGGCTTGCTGTGGCAAGATACATGGTTTCTGATGGTGTAAAATTACATTGGCTTATGTTCCTGTGCTTGCCTTTCACCAGTTGGTCATATCTGGTGTTAACTGTCCTGAGTGTCTCAGAGTGGAGCAGTTCTCCTTGGAGGCAAGTAGAAAACTGTGTAGTCTGGGAGAGCAGACCTCCTGGAAGACAGGCAGGCTTTTGGGTCAGGGATTGGCATGTTGATCTGCCATGGGTTCAGGTGGAGGTGCAGACTGCAAAGGGGATCCTGAAGTTATTTTGTAAATTATAAACATTGTACATGAATGCAAGAACTGATAGACTCAATGGGAACAATCCGTGCTATAAGTTTACATAGGAGTAGAAATAGGAAATAGAGGTGAGGAGGCGAAAGTGGGGGTGCTATAAGCCAATTTACTGCTAAATGAGTTCATTTTCATGTCCTGGCTTCCAGTCCTGTTTCTCCTATCTATTATTTTTGAATTTATACTTAGTAAGAGAAGTCTGAGCACAAATGTGTCCTACATGGCTGATTTTCTTTTTCTTCTTTGACTTTCTAGTTATCAAGAGAATGAGCTTCATGCAAAAGTTACTGATTAATTTTAAATATTCTCTTTGGGTCACAGTTTTGTCACAAAGTTTCCCTCTGGAGAAGAGAAATTCCATGGAAAGTTTTTTCCTTGATTATAGCCTGTGAGTTAATAAAAAATTCAAGTGTCTCAGTGTTTAATCACAACCTTTGAACAAGGAATGAGTGGGTAAGTTTTCTTGTCTAAAAAAATTAAAAATGTTTAATTTTGCTGTTTTTTTATCCCTGTAATTATTGTTTCATTAAAATGTTAACCTTCATGTCAGTACCCTAGATTTCATCCTTATTTTGTGATTTGTTTCAGAGATCAGTTACACTGCTTTTTAAAGGATAATGGAATGTCCATGATTTCTTTTTGGAGACAAAGTGAAACTCTTGAATGACAATGACAACTACCACTCAGTATAATAAAAAAAAATCTCAATGCATGGAGAGAAATATAATTTAAAGTGTTCCTGGGAAGGCAATTCACATCACTCAGACTTTTTCACTTTATTCATGAACAGAAATAATTAGGATATATCCTTCTAAGTCTACTCTACATTATTTTAGTATAGCTGAACTGAGGATGACCAGAAATTGGCTCACTGGGTGTTCAGTAAGGAATGTGTTGGGTGGAGTCTCTATTTAAGGGACCTTGCTTGCTCAAGGTCAAGATTCACAAGCTATTCATTGTTCGGTTCTAGCCTAATTTTCCCAAACCCAAACTTCTCCTTGAGTCATATTGTATTCCAGCAGGGACTAACTTCATGTTGGGTTGGAGACAATTTCAGGTATTTGAAATCTGTAGTCTCATTCCTTCTTGCAAGATAGAGAAAGAACACAGCATTTCTTTTGAATTAAAGCCAGGTAAAGTGACAAGAAATAATGTAACAAGTTTCTGAGAAGCCACAGTGTGTTGAACAACCTTATTTTCCCACAAAGGCTCATTTGTACAGAATGGCTCCATTTGATGATTTTGGGAGTGGTGGACTTAATTAAACTGGTAATTTTTATCCATTGAAAAATATAGAATAAAAATGATGATTTAAAAAGTCCTCTTAAGGTTTAAGATTATGTGAGTTACTATTTTGGAAGGACCAAGTCGGACCCCTTAATTGGATGAGAATTTGACTTCTTCACTCTGAGGTAAATGAGTTTCTTCAACAGAAAGAGCTCCCAGAAATCACTGAAGATTATACTAGAAATAAAGGTCGTAACTCTAATGGCTTCCCAAATTCAAAATACACTGTGATTATAACTATCCCACAATGAAAGACTGAAAAAATGGCTTTGAGTCTTAGAATTCACTAGTTTTTGTTTTATTGTGTTCATGTAAGAGTATTTTTGAATATTTATTTTCTAGTTACAAAAGTAAATAAATTAAAATAATATAAGGTGATAGAATGCTAATATATAACGCTTAACTAGATTTTGTTGACTAAATAAATGATTCATACATATGTCATAAGTTGTTTTGCATTACCTAAAATACTATAAATGTTGTGAATTGATTCCCTGATGTCCAGCACACGATTACTGAGCCCATGGCCAGTGTAAACGTGACTGAGTTGATCATCACTGGCCTTTTCCAGGATCCAGTAGTGCAGAAGGTGTGCTTTGTGCTGTTCCTTCCTGTGTACCTGGCCACAGTGGTGGGCAATGGCCTCATTGTTGTGACAATTAGTGTCAGCAAGAGTCTGAATTCTCCCATGTACATCTTCCTCAGCTCGCTGTCCCTGGTGGAGATTGGCTACTCCTCCACTGTTGCCCCTAAGTTCATCACTGATTTACTTGCTAAGGTTAAAACTATCTCCCTGAAGGGCTGTCTGGCTCAGATATTCTTCTTCCATTTCTTGGGGTCTGCTGAGATTCTCCTGCTTGTGGTGATGGCCTATGACCGCTACGTGGCCATCTGCAAACCTCTTCATTACATGAACATCATGAGTCGTCAAGTGTGTCACATGCTGGTGGCTGGCTCCTGGCTGGGGGGCCTCATTCACTCCATAATCCAGATCCTCATCACCATTCCATTGCCCTTCTGTGGTCCCAATGTGATTGACCACTACTTCTGTGACCTGCAGCCATTGTTTAAGCTTGCCTGCACTGACACCTTTATGGAGGGGGTTGTTGTGATGGTCAACAGTGGCTTAATCTCTATAATCTCTGTCTGCATCTTGGTGTCCTCCTATGCTATCATCTTAATCAGCTTGAGGAACCATTCTGCAGAGGGGAGGCGCAAGGCCCTCTCCACCTGTGCCTCTCATATCACAGTGGTCATTCTGTTCTTTGGGCCTGGTGCATTTATTTATACAAGACCCTCCTCTACCTTCACTGAAGATAAACTTGTGTCTGTGTTCTACACAGTCATTACCCCAATGCTGAACCCCATTGTCTATACCCTAAGGAATACAGAAATGAAAAATGCTTTAAGAATGTTCTGGAACCAAAAGGACAACTGAGGGTCCACAAGAAAGTTAAAAATAGTCTTGGTTTTAGTGCTTAATGAAATGGGTTCTATTTTTAGTAGAATTTTGTTTTTCTTTTTTGTTTCTTTTCTTTTTTTAAAATCTATTGCAAGTTGTAGTAAAATTATCTTTATGGTAAAGTTTCCTAGAAGTCTTGCACTTTGGTCTGCTTTTCTTTAACTGCTTAGGTTTAAATCTAGTCTACAAACATGGAGCCAGGTCATTAAATTTCAAAGCTTTGTTTTTAAACTAATTAAACTAATGTTTCCTCTCTTGAAACTACATGTTATGTTTATGTTTACTTATAACAACTCATGTTTCCATGAGTTTTAATCTATCTCAGTGAGTAGAATGTAGTTAATATGGATCATTGTGAGATATTAGATTTAATGTGATTTTTCCCTATGAACTCTGCAGAGCTGTCACACAGCACAAGAGTTGTCCATTTTCCATGTTTTATTCCCTGTAAACTTCTTTTGTTATTATTGTCATTTAGGACCACTATGTATGAAGTAAATATAAGGGTTACTGGAACATAAGAGCTATGACACCAGGCTGTGGGCCTGACACACAGTGTGACTGAGAGTTGGGTGGCATAAACAAGGATAGCACTAGCAAAGTGGACATTCATGTCTTTAGTAGAATAGAATGGGACAGTCTGAGAACTATCACTTACAAATCTTATTTTTGAAATTTCACATTTAATGTTTTCAGGGTGATAGAGTAACCCTGAATAACTGAAACTGTGAAATCTGAAAGAATAATAGTTTTAAATTTGTGTTATAATATACTTTTTACATGTTAATGAAAACAAATACCTTATCTTTAAGTACATTACTTCTTTTAAAAATTAGAATACTGATTTTACAGTTTGATGACTCATGAGCCACAAACTTGTAAATGATAAGCATCTAATGTTGCTTTTTCTCTATATGCTCCAGACAGTCCTGAGTGATTTTATGTCATTCTGTGGACATTTGTCAGTGTGTGCAGATACTTTAATCTCATGGTGGCAGGAGTTAGTGAAGACTAAGGAAGAAGCCAAAAAAGCCCCAAGAACCACATTAAGTAGCCTATCACAGTTCCAAGGACAGTTCACTTGTGTTGTTCAAGCTCTTACAAGAACTTAGCAAACACTAATTGTTCCATCTATTTTTTTCTAATTTTGAGGCTTTTAAGTCTTTGGCAAAAGACTTGTGCCTCTCACATCACAGTGGTCACCCTGTTCTTTGGCTCGATCACCTTCATTTATCTGTGTCTCCCCTCCAGCTTCACTAAAGACAAGCTTGTGGCTGTGTTCTACACGGTCATTACCCCTATGTTGAACCTTATCATCTATACACTCAGAAATGCAGAGGAGAAAAATGCCATGAAGAAGTTGTGGGGCAAAAGGAACCCAGAGACAGAGTGAAAAGAGCAAGAAGTTATGGGAAACAGTTTTTTATAGTTAGTCTGTTGTTGATGTGGATTCTGCTGTTTTGGTTCATGTTCAAATCTAAGAATAATAAGATGAGCATAGTTCTTCTACTGCTGCACCTCTCTAGTAACCAAATGCTCCAGGGGCAGAGGTCAGGTAAGGTCAGAGGCAGATGGCTGCATAACTTCTTTGGTTGTGCAAAGTTACTTAATGTCTGGGTAATCTGAAGGTTCAAAACAAATGGAAATATAGAAAACATTTAGAAACATGCCTGTATTTTACTTTGACTTGTATTATAGTGTAAAGAATATTTTAATATTTGCATACAATGTATAATAATCATTTTACAAATACAGAAAACAGGTTTTGGGATACCCCCATTTCAGTTGGTCAGGACCGACATGATGATCATCCTGAGTGCTACATATTAGCAGGGAGGCCTAAGTCCAGCCAGTGTATGTTCTTTTGTTGGTGGTTCAGACTCTGAGAGTTCCAATAGTCCAGGTTAATTGACTCTGTTGGTCTCCTTGTAGAGTTCCTATCCCCTTAGGGGCCTATAATGCTTCCACCTATTCTTCCACAAGAGTCCCCAAGCACCATCCACTCTTTGGCTGTGGGTATCTGTATCTGTCTGAGTTAGCTGCTAGGTAGGCAACATGCTCCTGTTATGTGTGTCCTTTGGGACTGGGTTACCTCACTCAGGATGATATTTTCAAGTTCCATACATTTATTTGTCTGCAAAATTTATGATGTATCGGTTTTTAATAGTTGAGAAGTATTCCATTGTTTAGATGTACCATGTTTTTTTTTTTTTTTTTTTCCATTCTTTGGCTAAAAGACATCTTATGTTTTCTGCAGTTTCTGGCTATTATAAATAAAGCTGCTATAAACATAGTTGAGCAAGTGTCTTTGTGGGATGGTGTAACATCTTTTGAGTATATTCTCAGGAGCGGTACAGCTGAGTCTTGACTTAGAACTATTCTTAACGTTCTGAGAAAAAGCCAAATTGATTTCCAAAGTGGTTGTACAAGTTTGCACTCCCACCAGGAATATTTCCCTTCTTCACATCTTTGCCATCACATGCCCTCTCTTGAAATTTTTATCTTAGCCATTCTGATGGGCATAAGATGGAACCTCAGAGTTGTTTTGATTTGTATTTCCCTGATGACTAAGGACTTCAAACATTTCATTAAGTGCTTCTTGGCAATTTGAGATCCCTGTGTTGAGAATTCTGTTTTGTTCTATGCCCCATTTTCATTTTATTTTAATTTTTTTATTGGATAATTTATTTATTTACATTTCAGATGTCATCCTCTTTCCCCAGTTCCTCACCCTAGAGTCCCATATTACATTACCCCTCCTCCTTTGTGCTTTTACACCATTTTAATTACATGCATGTATTAAGGTCAGACCTAGGTTGAGGGTCTAGCAGTACAATAGATACAAATAGTCAAGGAACAAGCAAGATAATAAACACAAATGGTCAAAGAAAAGGCAAGGCATTAAATCCAATTATGTGAATACTCCTGTGATCACTGTTTCTAAACGCTTATCAGGATGACCAAAGTATCTGAGCCTACTTCTCTGTCCTTGCCCAAAGTCATTTTCATATCTGAAGCCTACTTCCTTCTTCTTGCCTAAAATTTAGATTCCTGTCTGATTACTTCTTTGTTCTAGCCTAATGTCAGATTCCTGCCTGAAGTCTACTTCCTTGTCCTTGGCCTATGTCATATTCCTGCCAAGCAGCCCATTTCCTTGTCCTTGGCCCATGTCAGATTCTTGCCAAGTGGCCTCAAAGGCTCTCTGCCTCTCCCCCCTTTTTATTTTATTAACATTATAGGTCATTCTGACAAGAATGCCTTTCTTACCCATATGAAATATGCATTATCTAAAGCAATGCTCTTATGTCTTAGGTTGGTAAGGCTCTGTGCAGAATCTTACCCGTCCTTGGTTTGCCAGCCTGTTAATTTAATAACTCTGTCTAGGGGTCCATTTTCAGGTTCAAGCCATGTACTTTGACTGCCAACATGTTGATGTTGTTAAAGACAAGCTTTAACATGATGGGCAAGAATAAAAGTATTTCCAGGACAAAAAAGACTAGCATAGTCAATATATATATGTATTTCATTCTTGAAGCTTGACCTAAACAGAAATACTGACCTCAGGCCACGGGTAATTTTATCAGTAGTATCTGCCGCATCAACCCTCAGCAGAGCAGCATTCTTGAAATTCATAAGCTCACTATTTAAAGTGAAAACATCCAGAGAGTTGTTAGAATTATGGCAAATACACTGCAAATGTCTTTAAACTTTTTCCTAATTATAATGACTACCACTGTAAATTTTAGAACTAACATGAATCCAATGCCTGACACTGGAGATGGCTCCTTACCCTTAAATTCTGAACCTCCTTCAAATAATTTGATCAAGAGCATCAATTCTTTTCTCTAAATGCCTATTTAAATCCTTTTGTATATTCAATACATTAGTAATATTTTTTGCTAAGTAATTAGCAAAAGTAGCTGTTTTAACTTCTTGTGTCAAAGCAATTGCGGAAGCTCTGGTGCTAGCAATTAACATAATTAAAGCTGTTATACCAGCAATAAGCAAGTCCACAACCCTCTTGCTTCTGCCTAAAGCCTGACTCATTTCTTCCAGTACTTGCAATCTATTTTTAGAATACCAAGGTTCTGTGATACTCAGGGCACTAAACAAAAGCTGGTTGATAGAACTCCATAACTGACATGCTGGATTTTAAAAACAGAAACGCAATTAGAAGGTGTACAATCAATGTAACTTACATTAAATACTGTAGAAGAAACAAAAGTAACTTTAATTTGACAATTAAAAGAGCCTTAACACATGTGCTAACACCTGTCTAAATCCAGATACTGCCCCAACTTTATCTCTTGCTAACCTAACATCATAGAGAACTGCAGCTAACTTCCATATATGTCTCTGAAAATGTCCAGAACCAGACTTCCAAATGACGACTGTTATTTCCAATATTGGATTGATTTCTAGACCAGCCCATGATTCAGCCTGAATAACTGGTCACATTTAAGAACAACACAAGAGTCAATATAACTTCTCTTTTTGATTCTCTGTTCCACAAGGTCTAAAACTTGAGGCAAGGCAGTTTGTCCCATCAGGAGAATAGGTAAGCAATGGTGGGTTGGGAACATATGTCCAATACAGCTTCCCAGTCACCATTGTCAGAGCCCTCAGCAAGCTCACAGGTCAGCATCATTCTTTGTTCTGGCATCAGCATGTCTTACCTGTTGCTTTGGCAGCCACGGTGCTCCTTCAGCTCCCTCTAGAAAAAACACAAACATGCCCTCTTCCCCATATTTAATACCTGATCAGAATCATGCCATATACCAGTAAGTGGATCCTTCCCTTTCACCTATGCTAAAGAAGGCCTAGTAGTAGAGCACCATAGACACTCAGCAGAAAGTTCCTTGCCATCCAATTTTTTTTATTCATAAGAACCCATAATTTATTTATTTTTTTCATTTTTATTGGATATTTTATTTACACTTCAGATGCCATCCCCTTTCCCCATCCCCCCCTTAGAAAACCCCTATCCCTTGCCCCCTTTTCCTTTTTGCACTTAAACATTTTTTTAAAAAATGTTAATCAAAGGCTTTATAAGTTTGGTAATGCTCAATCAGAAGTGTAACCCAATACCCAACCTAGATATATCAACTATCTTTAACTGGTGGAGATACATGAACATCTGCCTCCCTGTCTCCTCCCTCATTCTCTCTCTTATCACCTAGCTTCTTCTCTCCTTACTCCTTCTCTCCTTACTCCTTCTCTTCCTCTCAGTACTCCTCCCACCTTAGCTCCTCCTACATATCACCCTTCCTGTTAAAATAAAACTTTTCTCTCAAAATATAATTAGAGCATAATTATGCCAATTTGTAGCAATGAGGTACAAGATAGTCCTAGTTCCCAGTCCATCATTTTGTTGACTAACCAGAACCTCTGTCATCTATCCTAACTAAAACATTTAGTTCTGAACCTGGCTTTTTCCTTGGCTTTAGAATGAATGTCAGCTGAAGTCGATCCACGCAAATCTTTTCTCTCAAGGTAAATAGCCAGGATTGGCTATGAGACTATAAGTTTTCAACCCTGTCAGAAATCCAGAATGACTGAGTTAACTATAATTGTGGGAAGCACAAAGCAAAGCTTCTAAAACTTAGCCAATTTATAGAGACCTCTGAACACCTGGACACTCCCTCTACTACAAAACATTGGAGCGTCTGTTCTTCTGCCTTCTGGCCCAGGATCATCTGACAGACTTTAGTGCTGCAGAATTATTAAGGGCTGATTACTCTGTCTTGGCAGATATAATCAGTTGACTATTCTGCAAGTGTGTCCTTTTCTGGACAGTAATTTGTCTGTAGATGGAAACAGGCAATTCTTGCCTAGTGGCTGTCTCCCCACAACTGGAGTAACTCCAAGGATGCTCAATTTCTTCTTAGAATTCAATACAGGAAGCTGTCAGGAGCAGACAGGTCTCTAATCAAAATGAACATTAATACAGAAATGTTTGTCATGTCAATTCTGTGGATTTCTGATGTTTTGAAAACCAACTATACATGTAAGGTAATCTGGACTGTTGTCTGTTTACTCCACTCAACTATTTCTAAATAAAACATAGAAAACACCCTAACAATAAACTCCAAGCCATGAATTTGCTATAGTCCCTTAACTCACAGGCTGACCATCTCAAATCAGTTAAAAAAGTTAAAGAAGGACTGGGTCTAAGCCTTGTATTCCTAAATGTGTTATACTGGTACAATGCCTATGAGAGTAACAATATTCATCTCACTTTTATATCAATAAGAAGCTCGTACCAATGAAAACCTTAAAATTTGTAATCAAAGTAAATTGGTGCCATTTAAGAAATTATATCTTCATCTTGATAATAATTGTACAGATTTCTACTAATAGGTTATGGCTATGCAATAAATCCTAGCTAATCCTATCTATTCCTACAAACCACTACTTTTCCCTAGAAAGACAGCCCAACATTTACCACCTTAGTCCCCAAGCCCAGGGAATAGGGGCGCTGACTCTTCATTATCTTCTTCAAGCTGATTATGGGTGTTGAGGTATTAGAAGAGGAGTGGGGGGAAGAGTAAATTGATAAGCCTCTGATGCTGTGTCTTCACTGCATCCAGCTGGAATTCCCAGACCTCAGAGGTTTGAGCAGGTCTGCCCAGCTTGCTTGATGAGTAGATACACCAAGGCTGATCATTCTGCAATATACAATTCTCAAAACAAATTTTAGTATCAAGATAATTTTTTAAAGAGGGCTGACATTTTATTAAGGATGTTGGTTCTAACTGCTTTTCTTTTTTCCCCTATTTTATTGGATATAATACTTACATTTCAAATTTTATCCCCTTACCGCATTCCCCCCACCACGCAGGAACCCCTTACCCCATCCCCCCTTTTCCTGCTTCTATGAGGGTATGCACCCACCTACACCCCACTCCCCCTCCCCACCCTCAGATTACCCCCCCCTCAGTGTTCAGCCTTCATTGGACCAAAGATCTCTTCTCCCACCTATGCCCAACAAGGCCATCCTCCCCTACATATACAGCTGGAGTCATGTGTCCCTCCATATGTGCTCCTAGGCTGGTGGTTTAGATCCTGGGGAGCTCTGGCTGGTTGGTATTGTTGCTCTCCTCATGGGATCACCAACCCTTTTGCTCCTTCAGTTTACTCTCTAACTTCTCCATTCGGAACCTTTGATCAGATTAATGGGTAGCTGTGAGCATCTGCCTCTGAGTATGTCAGACTCTGGGGGACCTCTAAGGAGACAGCCTTATCAGGCTGCTGCCAGCTTTCCCTTCCTGACATCCATATCAGTGCCTATTTTTGGTGACTGCACATGGAATGAATACCCAGGTGGAATGGTCTCCATACAACCTCTCCTTCAGATTCTGTCCCACACTTTGTCTCCATATTTGCTCCCTTGGGTATTTAGTTACTCCTTCTAAGAAAGACCTAGGCATCCTCACTTGTTCTTTCTTCTTTATGAGCTTCATGTGGTCTGGTAGTTGAATCTTTGTTGTTTCAAACTTTTGGGCTAATCTCCGCTTATCAGTGAGTAAATACCATGTGTGTTCTTTTGTGATTGGGTTACCTCACTCAGGATGATATTTTCTAGTTCCATCCATTTACCTAAGAATTTCTCAAATTCATTATTTTTAATAGCTGAGTAATATTCTATTGTGTAAATGTACCACATTTTTTGTATCCATTCCTCTGTTGAAGGGCATCTGGGTTCTTTCCAGCTTTTGGCTATTATAAATAAGGCTGCTATGAACATAGTGGAGCATATGTCTTTGTTATATGTTGGGGCATTTTCTGGGTATATGCCCAGGAGTGGTATAGCTGGGTCCTCAGGTAGTACTATGTCCAATTTTCTGAGGAACCGCAGACTGACTTCCAGAGTGGCTGTACTAGCTTGCAACCCACCAACAATGAAGGAGTGTTCCTCTTTCTTCACATCCTTGCCAGCATCTACCTGAATTTTTGATTTTAGCCATTCTGACTGGTGTGAGGTGGTATCTCAGTGTTGTTTTGATTTTCATTTCCCCGATGACTAAGGATGTTGAGCATTTCTTAAGGTGCTTCTCGGCCATTCGTCTTTCCTCAGTTGAGAATTCTTTGTTTAGCTCTGTGCCCCATTTTTTAATGGGGTTATTTTGTTGTTTGGCGTCTAATTTCTTGAGTTCTTTGTATATATTTGATATTAGCCCTCTATCGGATCTAGGATTGGTAATGATCTTTTCCCAATCTGTTGGTTGCCATTTTGTCTTATTGACAGTGTCCTTTGCCTTACAGAAGCTTTGCAACTTGATGAGGTCCCATTTGTCGATTCTTGATCTTAGAGCATAAACCATTGGTGTTCTGTTCAGGAACTTTTCCCCTGTGCTTAGGTATTCGAGGGTCTTCCCCAACTTCTCTTCTATTAGTTTCAGTGTATCTGGCTTTATGTGAAGGACCTTTATCCACTTGGAGTTGAGCTTTGTACAAGGGGATAAGAATGGATTAATTTGCATTCTTCTACATGTTGACCTCCAGTTGAGCCAGCACCACTTGTTGAAAATGCTGACCTTTTTCCACTGGCCATCCAATTTTTTAAAAATAATTTAAAATAAAAAATAAAAAGAGCATGATAAATTTAAATAAATTTGTGGCATATGGGGATATATCTCTCCCCTTTTTTATTTTATGAAGATATTCTTTTAAAGTTCCATGGGCCCCTTCCCCAGTCCCTTGTCCTTGACAATTGTAAGGCATCTCAGTAATATGCGTAATATTAAATTGCTGCCAAAAAGTTTCAAATGTTTGACTGTGATAGCCAGTTCCATTATCATTCATTTTTTGTTTGTTTTTCTTTTTTGTTTTTATTATTGGATAATTTTATTTATCTACATTTCAGATGTTTTCTTCTTTTCCCATTCCCCTCCACCCCCAGAAACCCCTTAACCCATACTCTCTCCTCCTATTGCTATGAGGGTGTGCCCCTCACACATTTATACACTCACACCTCCCTACCCTCAAATTCCCCCTCACTGGGGCATCCAGCCTTCAAGTGACCATGGCCCTCCTCTCCAACTGATGCCAGACCAGGCCATCCTCCTCTACATATACAGCTGGAGACATGGGTTTCTCCATGTGTGTTCCCAGGCTAGCTGTTTACACCCTGGGAGCTCTGGTTGGTTGGTATTGTAGCTCTCCCCATGGGGCTGTAAGCCCTTTCAACTCCTTCAGTCTTCTCTCTAACTCCTCCAATGGAGACCCTGTGATCAGTTTGATGTTTAGCTGCTAGCATTCACCTCTGTATATGTCAGGCTCTGGCAGTGCCTCTCAGGAGACAGCTATATCAGGCTCCTGTCAGCATGCATTTCTGTACATCCACTGTGGGACTGTGAAAGGATGGCTTGGTTTCTGGTAGAGTAGTGGCTTAGAGATAGCCAGAGACCCAACAGGTGTCCATGCCTTCGAGGGACGGCATATATTTTGCTGCACTCCCAGACTCCAGGTTCCCAACATTAGGTTAAGACCTTCATTGATCTGCACCTTCCAGTCATGTAGGGCAACACCTCTACCAGCCCCTCCACAGGTAGAGGGTATGACTACAGGCTTCAGTCTCAAGAGATTTCCATATTAATGAGATATCTGAAGCCAGAGGTTTTAGCCAATTAAGCATTCTTTTCCAGACCCTCCTCCGTCCTCCCTCCCTATTTAAATCAGATATGGCCTGACCTATCTATCATCCACCATGACAATAAAGCTTGTAAAACCATGGGGAACCGTGGAGAAGGTCTCAACTATCGAGCCATCCATCGTCTAATGTCCCCTGAAGGACTTCTCTGCGTTTCAGCTATGTGGACCACCAATTCAAGCAAGCTAGCCTGGCCCCAAGTCAGCCAAGTGAGTACAGTAACCAAAGAGTCTCTTTCCCATGGGGTGCTGCCGGGGCCTCTCTCTCCTCTTGTTTCTCTTCTGTCTTTGTTCATCTGGGCACCCCCTCCCCCTAGGGGCGTCTGGGAGCCCTGAATGGAGATCACCGGCCTCTGGGTCTACTCAAGAGCCCTGTCCCCCATGGGATTTCAGACTGAGTTCTCTCCCTGGAAGGGAGGGCGGGTCACCCCAGTGGCTTCTCACAGCCCAGCGTCTGCCCAGATCAGCATGGAGGAATTCAGTCAAATTTATGTACTTCTGCTCTTCGGAGCTGTGTCCAGCAGCCAAGGGGCAGTAGACACACAGAACCACAACCACCTAACAGAACTCATGCCTGTGAATATTTGCAGGCACATCAACCCCACAATCCACAACAGTGTTTCCATATGGTGATTGCATCTGGGAGGGATCTCCAGGTGGGGCGGTCTCTGGATGGTCCCTCCTCCAGTTTCTGCCACACATTTGTCTCATATTTGCTCCTGTAAGTGTTTAGTTGCTCCTTCTAAGAAGGACCAAAGCACTTGCTCATACTTTGGCCTTTCTTTTTCTTGGGATTCATGTGGTCTGTGAGTTATATCTTGGGTATTGTGAGATTTTGGGCACTTATCAATGAGAGCATACCATGTGTGTTCTTTTGTGATTGGGTTACCTTACTCAGGATGATATTTTCTAGTTCCATCCCTTTGCCTAAGAATTTCATGAAGTCATTGTTTTCAATAGCAGAGTAGTACTCCATTGTGTAAATGTACCACATGTTCTGTACCATTCCTCTGTTGAAGGACATCTGGGTTCTTTCCAGCTTCTGGCTATTATAAATAAGGTTGCTATGAACATAGTAGAGCATGTGTCCTTGTTATATGTTGGAGCATATTTTGTGTAAATGCCCAGGAGTGGTATTGCTGGATCCCCAGACAATACCATGTTCAATTTTCTGAGGAACTGCCAGACTGATTTCCAGAGTGGTTGTACCAGTTTATAATCCCACCAACAATGGAGGAGTGTTCCTCTTTCTCCACATCCTTGCTAGCATCTGCTATCATCTGGGTTTTTATCTTGGCCATTCTGATTGGTGTCAGGTGGAATCTCAGGGTTGTTTTGATTTTCATTTCTCTGATGACTAAGGATATTGAACATTTCTTTAGGTGCTTCTCGGCCATTCGAGTTTCCTCAGTTGAAAAATCTTTGTTGAGTTCTGTACTCCATTTTTTAATAGGGCTATTTGATTGTCTATAGTCTAACTTCTTGAGTTCTTTGTATATTTTGGATATTAGCACTCTATTGGGTGTAGGATTGGTAAAGATCTTTTCCCAATCTGTTGGTTGCCATTTTGTTTTATTTACAGTGTCCCTTGCCTTATAGAAGCTTTGCAATTTTATGAGGTCCCATTTGCCAATTCTTGATCTTAGAGCACAAGCCACTGGTGTCCTGTTGAGGAACTTTCCCCCTGTGCTCATGCGTTAGAGGTTCTTCTCCACTTTCTCTTCTATTAGTTTCAGTGTGTCTGATTTTATATGGAGGTCCTTGATCCACTTGGACTTGAATTTTGTAGAGAAGATAAGAATGGATCTATTTGCATTTTCCTATATGTTGACCTCCAGTTCAACCAGCACCATTTGTTGAAAATGCTGTCTTTTTTTCCACTGAATGGTTTTAGCTCCTTTGTAAAAAAAATCAAGTGACCATAGGTGTATGGGTTCATTTCTGGGTCTCTGATTCTATTCCATTGATCTTTTGCCTATCTCTGTACCACTACCATTCATCTTTTTTTTTTTTTTTTTTTTTTTTTTTTTTTTTTTATCACTACTGCTCTACAGAGCAGTACAATACAGCTTGAGGTCAGGGATGGTGATTCCCCCAGAAGTTCTTTTATTGTTGAGAATAGTTTTTACTATCCTGGGTTTTTTGTTATTCCAAATGAATTTGAGAATTGCTCTTTCTATTTTTGTGAATAATTGATTTGGAATTTTGATGGGGGTTGCATTGAATCTGTAGATGGTTTTTGGCAAGATGGCCATTTTTACTAAGTTAATTCTGCCAATCCATGAGCATGAGAGATCTTTCCATCTTCTGAGATCTTTGATTTCTTTCTTCAGGGACTTGAAGTTCTTGTCATACAGATCTGTCACTTGCTTGATTAGATTTACACTGAGGTATTTTATATTATTTGTGACTATTTTGAAGGGTGTCATTTCCCTAATTTCTTTCTCAGCCTGCTTATCCTTTATGTAGAGGAAGGCTACTGATTTGTTTGATTTAATTTTATATCCAGCCACTTTGCTGAAGTTGTTTATCAGGCTTTGGAGTTCTCTGGTGGAAGTTTTGGGGTCACTATCATATTATACACAAATAGTGATTTTTGACTTCTTCCTTTCCAATTTGTATCCTTTTGATCCCCTTTTGTTGTCTATTTGCTCTGGCTAGAACTTTGAGTACTATATTGAATAGATAGAGAGAGAGTGAGCAGCCTTGTCTAGTCCCTGATTTTAGTAGTATTGCTTCAAGTTTCTCTTTGTTTAGTTTGATGTTGGCTACTGGTTTGCTGTACATTGCTTTTACTATGTTTAGGTAAGGGCCTTGAATTCCTGTTCTTTTCAAGACTTTTACCATAAAAGGATGTTGAATTTTGTCAAATGCTTTCTCAGCATCTAGTGAAATGATTATGTGGTTTTTTTCTTTGAGTTTGTTTATACAGTGGATTACATCGATGGATTTCTGAATATTGAACCATCCCGCATTCCTGGGATAAAGCCTACTTGATGATGGTAGATGATTGTTTTGATGTGTTCTTGGATTTGGTTTGCCAGAATTTTATTGAGTATTTTTGCATCGATATTTGTAAGGGAGATTTGTCTGAAGTTCTCTTTCATTGTTGGGTCTTTTCTGGTTCAGGTATGAGCATAATTAGGCTTCATAGAACGAATTGGGTAGTGTTCCTTTTGTTTCTATTTTGTGGAGTAGTTTGAAGAGAATTGGTATTTGTCTTCTTGGAAGGTCTGATAGAATTCTGCACTAAAATCATCTGGTCCTGGACTTCTTCTTCTTTTTCTTTTATTTTTTGGTAGGGAAAATTTTAATGACTGCTGCTATTTCTTTAGGTGTTATAGGACTATTTAGATGATTTATCTGATTCTGATTTAATTTTGTTTTTTGGTAGCTGTCTAGGAAATTGTCCATTTTATCCAGATTTTCCAGTTTTGTTGAGTGTAGGCTTTTGTAGTTGGAGCTGATGATATTTTGAATTTCCTCAGTTTCTGTTATTATGTCTCCTTTTTCACTTCTGATTTTATTAATTTGGATACTGTCTCTCTACCCTCTGATTAGTCTGGCTAAGGGTTTGTCTATCTTGTTGATTTTCTCAATGAATCAGCTCCTGGTTTTGTTTATTCTTTGTATAGTTCCTTTGGTTTCTACTTTGATTTTATCCCTGAGTTTGATTATTTCCTGCCATCCACTCCTCTTGGGTGCATTTGCTTCAGTTGTGCTTTCAAGCTGCTAGTGTGTGGTCTCTCTAGTTTCTTTTTGTAGGCACTTATAGCTATGAGTTTTCCTCTTAGTATTGCTTTCATTGTGTCCCACAAGTTTTGGTATGGTGTCTCCTCATTTTCATTAGATTCTAAAAGTCTTTAATTTCTTTATTTCTTCCCAAAGTTATCATTAAGTAGAGTGTTGTTCAGTTTCCACATGTATGTGGATTTGATTGATTTTATCATTATTGAAGACCTGCTTTAGTCTGTGGTGCTCTGATAGGATGCATGAGATTATTTCAATTTTCTTGTATTCATTGAGGCCTGTTTTTTGACCAATTATATGGTCCATTTTGGAGAAGGTACCATGAGGTGCTGAGAAGAAGTATATTCTTTTGTTTTTTTTTTTGATGAAATGTTCTATAAATATCTGCTAAATCCATTTGGTTTATAACTTCTCTTAGTTTCACTGTGTCTCTGTTTAGTTTCTTTTTCTATGATCTGTCCATTGATGAGACTGAGGTGTTGAAGTCTCCCACTATTATTGTGTGAAGTGCAATGTGTGCTTTGAGCTTTAGTAAAGTTTCTTTTATGAATGTGGGTGCCCTTGCTTTGGTGAATAGATGTTCAGAATTGAGATTTCATCTTGGTTGATTTTTACTTTCACGAGTATGAAGTGTCCATTCTTATTTTTCTTTATATTTTCTGGTTGAAAGTTGATTTTATTTGATATTAGAATGGCTACTCCACCTTATTTATTGGGACTCTTTGACTGGAAAATTGTTTTCCAGTCTTTTATTCAGAGGAAGTATCTGTCTTTGTCACTGAGGTGCATTTCCTGTATACAGCAAAATGTTGGGTCCTGTTTACGTATCCAGTCCATTAGTTCATGTCTTTTTATTGGGGAATTGAGTCCATTGGTGTTAAGAGATATTAAGGAGAAGTGATTGTTCCTTCTTGTTATTTTTCTTATTAGAAGTGGAGTTATGTTTGTTTGTCTATCTTCTTTAAGGCTTGTTGGAATAAGATTACTTTTTTGCTTTTTTTAGGGTATAATTTTCTTCCTTGGGTTGGTGGTTTCCCTCTATTATCCATTGTAGGGCTAGATTTGTGGAAAGATATTGTGTAGATTTGGTTTTGTCATGAAATATCTTGGTTTTTCCATCTATGGTAATTGAGAGTTTTGCTGGACATAGTAGCCTGGGCTGGCATTTGTGTTCTCTTAGGTTCTGTATGACATCTGTCCAGGATCTTCTGGCTTTTATAGTCTCTGGTGAGAAGTCTGGTGTAATTCTGATCGGTCTGCCTTTATATGTTACTTGACCTTTTTCCCTTACTGCTTTCAATATTCTTTCTTTGTTTTGTGCATTTGGTGTTTTGATTATTATGTGATGGGGGAATTTCTTTTCTAATGTAGTCTATTTTGAGTTCTTTAGGCTTCTTGTATGTTCATAGGCATCTTTTTCTTTAGGTTAGGGAAGTTTTCTTCTATAATTTTGTTGAATGTATTTACTGGCTGTTTAAGTTTGGAATCTTAGGTTTGGTCTTCTCATTTTGTCCTGAATTTTTTTGATGTTTTGGGTTTGGAGTTTTTTGCATTTTGTATTTTCTTTGACAGTTGTGTCAGTGTTTTCTATGGTATCTTCTGCACATGAGATTCTCTCTTCTATTTCTTGTATTCTGTTATTGATGCTTGCATCCATGTCTCCCTGATCTCTTTCCTAGGTTTTCTATTTCCTAGTTTGTCTCCTTTTGTGATTTATTTTTTGTTTCTACTTCCATTTTTATGTCCTGAATCATTTTGTTCAATTCTTCACCTGTTTGGTTGTATTTTTTTTGTAATTCTTTAAGGAAATTTTGTGTTTCCTCTTTACAGGCTTTTACCTGCTTACATGTGTTCTCCTGCATTTCTTTGAGGGAGTTACTTATGTCCTTAAAGTCTTCTATCATCATTATGAGAAGTAATTTTAAATTTGAATCTTGCTTTTCTGGTGTCACGGGGATATTCAGGGTCTTAGATTTGAATCCATTGATCAGTGTGTCTGTTTCTATACCAATACCATGCAGTTTTTTAGAGCCATTATTGCTCTGACATAAAGCTTGAGGTCAGGGATGGTGATTCCTCCTGAAGTTATATTATAGCTATGGATTGTTTAGGCTATCCTGGGTATTTTGTTTTTTCATATAAAGTTGAGAGTTGGTCTTTCAATGTCTTAAAAACATTAATTTGGATTTTGATAAACATTTCATTGAATCTGTAGTTTGCTTTTGGTAAGATGGTCATTTTCACTCTGTTAATCCTACCTATGCCAAGAATGAACATGAATGATCTTCTCATCTTGTGATATCTTCTTCAATTTCTTTCTTCAGAGATTTGAAGTTCTTGTCATGCAGATGTTTCCATTTGCTTGGTTATAGTTATATCAAGATATTTATATAGAAGCTGTAAAGGTTTTGGTTAAAATTCAGCATGCATTCATGTTAAAGGTATTAGAGAAATCAGGGATACAGAGCACATACCTAAGTATAATTAAAGCAATATACATCGACTCAATAGCCAACATCAAACTAAATGGAGAGAAACTTAAAGCATTTCCACTAAAATCAGGGGTAAGACAAGGCTACTTACTCCCTCCATATCTATTAATACTGAAGTTTTAGCCATAGCAATAAGACAAGTAAAGGAAATGAAGGGGTTATAAATTGGAAAGGAAGAAGTCAAAGTATCGCTATTTGCAGATGAAATGATAGTATACATTAGCAACGCTGGCACAAAATTCTACCAGAGAATTACTACAGCCAAAAACAACAACAACAACAGAAAACAAAACAAATGAAACAAAACAGAACAAAACAAAAGATCAGCAAAGTGATTGGATACAAAATTAAGTCAAAGAAATCAGTAGCCTTCCTTTATACAAACGATAAATGGGCTGAGAAAGAAATTAAGGAAACAACACCCTTTATAATAGCCATGAATTTTTCATTTTCTAATGTGGACATAAGCATGTTTTGAGAATTGTTCCCAGGGACTTTTCTATTCTGATTGGCCATTAGACTCTTATATTGTAGACCATCTGATATCAGCTACCACAATAGACAATTTTACTTCTTGTGTTACACTGGCATCAAAGAGTGTCTTTGTGCTCTCTTACAATATTCAACATTTGTAAATCAAAGTACTATTAAAATGACAGCATTCTCCTTATGAATTCAGAATAAGTCAAATGTTTTCACAAATAGAAAGTGATGTTAAGCCTATGAAATATTAAAAATAATGTTAGAAATGCTTATTGTCTTAATTGAAGAATGAAGGACAAGTTGATTCTCACTAACCATCTAAAAATGCACTTAGCCAGGTGGTGGTGGCGCACACCTTTAATCCCAGCACTTGGGAGGCAGAGACAGGAGGATTTCTGAGTTCGAGGCCAGCCTGGTCTACAGAGTGAGTTCCAGAACAGCCAGGACTACACAGGGAAACCCTGCCTCGAAAAAATAAACAAACAAACAAACAACAACAACCCCTCCCCAACCAAAAAAACCCCCACTTAAAGCCTACTTAATTTCCTGCCTCAAGATCACCTGTTTAGCAGAAGGACTACATGGAGCTAGGGATTTTGCTGGATTATTTATTGAATGAATCAGTAGGTGGACATTTCAGAGGCAATTCTTGCATATTCTGTGGTTATGACCACTTTCATCATAGAGAGAGGCAGAACTACAAAGAGATCAAGTGATTTTATAAATGCACACTATACACAAATATGCAAATATGAGAATGAGCAGGTGAAGTGAAGATACTGTAGATCAACACTACAGTTTTCTGTGAAAGTGGGAACAGGAGAACCAGAAGTTGGTATGAAATAGGCTTTCCTCAGTTGGCTACTTACTTAGTAGCTGACTAAATCCTAGTGCCTAGGGATCATCTTTTCCTCAACATCTATGATATTTATTTCAGCCAGAAGCTGTTTAAAGCAATATTGAAGTGTCACTAAAATAATTGCAAAATACTTATAAACATTTCCTGAGTCACCGTTTATTTGGTTAAGTTTTCCTATAGGGGAAAGAAATTCCATAGGGAAGATAGTCTCTTGATTATATGCATGGATTCATTTATCACCAATAGTCCAAGTATGTAAGTATTTAATCACAGCCTTTGGACACTATGTGGATGGATAGGACTGCTACATCAAAACAGGAATTTTTTAACCCCTGAATATTCTATTTTTTTATTTATAGCTTAAGTGTTTTATCCCTAAGTATTGTTCTTGATACAGATGCTCTACAATTTTTTTTGCCTTGAGTTTTGCCCCAGTCATCAAACTTGTTTTTAAATACTCCATAGCTGTTTGACTCGGGGACAGATCTAAGCCTTGAACAGCAGGGCCATTTTCACCTCATACCCTCAAATCCTAATACATTAGAGAGAACATTAATTAGACTGTGGCTTTGGGAAGTCAATTCACCTCTCTCTGACTCTTCTATTTTCTTGTATGTTCAAGAGTTAGAATAAATTATTTTGAGTTATTCTCCAAATTGTTTAGGGAGATGTTCCTAGGGTGGTTTAGCTGAGTGAGACCTGGGTTAGCGTCTTCAGTGGAAAATCTTCTTGGCAGTAACATTATTCAAGAGACTTCATTTACTGAAGAAATTACAATCTACACTGAAGAGTCTGGTACTACTCCCTCCCAGCACAACTCCTAAAGCCATGGTGTGATTTATAGGAACAAAGAATGCTATGGTGAATAAGAGACAATTTATTTGAAATCTATGTGGTCTATTCCTTGCTCCAAGGCAGAGTGTGAACACACCAGCTCTTCTGACCTGAAGGTAGGTAAAATGACCAGAGTTAAGGCACTTAGTCTATGGGTCACTACAGACAATAGTTAACTCATTTTTCTCTATTCATGTCTTTATAGACTTATCATGTTCATCTGAAGATTCTCTTCTTGTTTTCCATAATTTTTTTTTTTTTGGTGAGCCATTCATTGCAGGAAAAGAGGGGAATTTATCAACTGCTAAATGTGTGAGAGTAGAAGAGTGAGAAAGGAATGAATAGGTAAAGGACAGAGTTGATGAAAAGGAATATGTCATGTTTAAAACAGATAGGCTATCAGATGTCATTCTTCTTTCTGTTGGGAAATGTAAAAACATGTCCCTGCAAATTTTTCTTCCTACCTTAGTGATGTCTCAAATTGGTATATTAAATTATGATGACATGCACAGATACTTTTATTTCTCTAGTGGATCAGAAATAATGTTCAACCTCAGAGAAGAGGCATTGTTTTGTAAGTAAATAAATACACCCAACGACTCGTTACAATGCCTTTGTTTTGTATCATGTTTATACTATAAATGATGTATGATTCTGTATAAAATAGACAGGTATGGTGGTTAAACTTGTTGGTATTAAATCCTAGCTTTGCTACTGTGTAATTATTCAGAACTATAAATACAAGTTAATTCTTTTATCTGAGTTTGTATTTCTTCATATGCTAAAATTGATAACAATCAGAAGCCATTTTCAGGTTTCTAATAAAAATGGGCACTGATTAGTATACATGATTTTAAAGCATGATACATTAGAGCACAATCAGCTCAATGGGTAAAGACACTTGCTTCCAAGTGTGATGACCTGAGTTCATTTCCTCACATATGTTCCTCAAGGTGGAAGAAGAGAACTGACTTTTATAAGTTGTCCTCTAAGCACCATACCCACACTGTGGCACACATACACCAATGAATTAAGAAATGTCGTTTACAACCATAAAAATGTCTGGAGCTGTAGTAGGGCACTGAAAGCATGGCATATTAGGTCCTTTTGAAATGTTGGCTGTTATGGATGGAGAGATGGCTCAGTCATTAAGAGTACTTACTACTTTGGGAGAGGACCTGAATTCTATTCATATTAGTGATATGGGTGCTTACAACTTCTTGCAACTTCATTTTCTGGGAATATGGTGTTCAATTCTGACCTTTACAGGCACCTGAATTCTCATGGTGCACACTCAGAAACACATATATACACACAAAATTAAAATTGGAGAGCTAGCCTTTCATATTCACTAAAATACAAATAAAGATTTAAGAAAAATAGTAAGAATATTTTTGAGTAATATAATAGTATACTTCTGGTTGGAAAACATAACATGCACACTACAATGGACATGCATACATACAGTGCACAAAATAACATGCTAATTGTTATGAATGATAAGGCATCACAATGATAGAGAGGTATGGGAACTTTATTTTGTAGCAGTGAAATTCTGATTACACTGTGGAGTGAAAGAGCAGAGAGGGACCATCTTGAGTTAGGCAATTGGTAGGTAGTGTCTATTTGGAAACTGATTATAGTGGAGAAAATTCAGTAATAGCAATCTGAGAAAGACCTTGAACTCCTGAGAGCATGTGAATTTGTTCTGTGGGGCACAGGGAAGATTTGGTATATTTTAAAATTATTTATTCAGTGATCAGAGAATAGAAGATGTGTTTGCTGTAGCATTATTTACAAAGGTCTCACTATCTAAACCGGACTTGAATTGGGCTTGCACGATGAGTAGGGTTGGAGGGGACAAGTGATGATACTTCGGATAAGTGAAGCTCTATGGTTTGAATCAGCAATGTGTGTGTGTGGTGGGGAGAGAGGACTCTGACTTGAAAGTACTAAGTAGAAGCCCAGCCAGTTAAGGGTGTAAATTGTTGGGGGATCTCAGATTATGGAAATAGTTAATATTAATTTAGAAGGTTGTATTTTTGCCCTATTCTCCAAGGTGCTTTCTTTATGATTACTGACCTAATAAGAGCTAAACCTTCAGAGTGAGAAGAAAACATAGTTGTTGCTGACAAAGATGATAAGAAAGATGGAAGTGAATGTCTGTTACAAATGACCTTGGCAAAATTTAGTCCCTGAATTAGGAAAATACACACACCTATCTACTAACCATTTTCAGTATGTTTAAAGCTGTTTTAGGAATATTTTTCTTGCATATGTATTTAGAATAAATGCTTCAACTATGAGACATCAGTCGGGAACAGGAAGAGAACTGTGTTGGGCGCAGTTTTTCTAGGCTTCAACTCAAGTAGACAGAATATATTATGGCCTTTGTCTTCAAGCATAACATTTTTTTTTGTTCTATAATCTAATTTTATTAGTTTTAAATGTTTATTTATTGATTTTTATTAACACTTTTCTTTTTTCTTTTTTTAATTAATTAATTTATTTCTTTAAAATACATTCAGATTTTATCCCCTCACCACATTCCCCCCCACCCAGGAACCCCTATCCCATCCCCCCTCCTGCCTCCACAAGGGTGTGCCCCCACTGCCCCCTCCCCACCCTCAAATTCCTCCCTGCTCGGTGTTCAGCCTTCATGGGACCAGGGATCTCCTCTCCCACCCATGCCCGACAAGGCCATCCTCCCCTAAGTATACAGCTAAGTCATAGGTGCCTCCCTTTGTGCTCCCAGGCTGGTGGTTTAGACCCTGGGGAGCTCTGGTTGGCTGGCACTGTTGCTTTCCTCTTGGGGCCACCAACCCTTTCAGCTCCATCAGTCCTCTAACTTCTTCATTGGGAACCCCTGATCAGATCAATGGGTGTCTGCGAGCATCTGCCTCTGGATATGTCAGACTCTGGCAGAACTTCGAGGAGACAGCTGCATCAGGCTCCTGTCAGCTTGCATTTCCTGACATCCATATAGGCGTCTATCTTTGGTGACTGCACATGGGATGAATATCAAGGTAGAGTGGTCTGCCGATGGCCCCTCCTTGACTTTCTGTCCCACACTTTGTCACCTTATTTGCTCTTTTGAGCATTCTGTCACTCCTTCCAAGAAGGACCTAGGCATCCACACTTGGTCTTCCTTCTTCATGAGCTTCATGTGGTCAGTTAGTTGAACCTTGGCTATTTCAAGCTTTTGGGCTAACCTCTGCTTATCAGTGAATAAATACCATGTGTGTTCTTTTGTGATTGGATTACCTCACTCAGGATGATATTTTCTAGTTCCATCCATTTACCTAAGAATTTCTCAAATTCATTATTTTTAATAGCTGAGTAGTACTCCATTGTGTAAATGTACCACATATTTTTGTATTCATTCCTCTGTTGAAGGACATCTGGGTTCTTTCCAGCTTCTGGCTATTATAAATAAGGCTGCTATGAACATAGTAGAGCATATGTCCTTGCTATATGTTGGAGCATCTTCTGGGTATATGCCCAGGAGTGGTATAGCTGGGTCCTCAGGCAGTGCTATGTCCAATTTTCTGAGGAACCACCAGACTGATTTCCAGAGTGGTTGTACCAGCTTGCATTCCCACCAACAATGGAGGAGTTTTCTTCTTTCTCCACATCCTCTCCAGCATCTACCATCACTTGAATTTTTTATCTTAGCCATTCTGACAGGTGTGAGGTGGTATCTCAGTGTTGTTTTGATTTTCATTTTCCTGATGACTAAGGATGTTGAGCATTGCTTAAGGTGCTTCTCGCCATTCGAATTTCCTCAGTTGAGAATTCTTTGTTTAGCTCTGTACCCCATTTTTACTAGGGTTATTTGGTTATCTGGAGTCTAATTTCTTGAGTTCTTTGTATATATTGGATGTTAGCCCTTTATTGGGTCTAGGGTTGGTAATGACCTTTTCCCAATCTGTTGGTTGCTGTTTTGTCTTGTTGACAGTGTCTTTTGCCTTACAGAAGCTTTGCAATTTGATGAGGTCCCATTGTCAATTCTTGATCTTAGAGCATAAGCCATTGGTGTTCTGTTCAGGAACTTTCCCCCTGTGCCTAAGTATTTGAGGGTCTTCCTCAACTTCTCTTCTATTAGTTTCAGTGTATCTGGTTTTATGTGAAGGTCCTTTATCCACTTGGACTTGAGTTGTGTACAAGGGGATAAGAATGGATTAATTTGCATTCTTCTACATGCTGACCTCCAGTTGATCCAGCACCATTTGGTGAAAATGCTGTCCTTTTTCCACTGGATGGTTTTAGCTCCTTTGTCAAAGATCAAGTGACCATATGTGTGTGGGTTCATTTCTGGATCTTCAATTCTAATCCATTGATCTTCCTGCCTGTCTCTGTACTAATACCATGCAGTTTTTATCACTACTGCTCTGTAGTAGAGTTTGAGGTCAGGGATAGTGATTCCCCCAGAAGTTCTTACATTGTTGAGAATGGTTCTCACTATCCTGGTTTTTTTGTTATTCCAAATGAATTTGCAAATTGCTGTTTCTATCTTTATGAAGAATTGATTTGGAATTTTGATGGGGATTGCATTGAATCTGTAGATTGCTTTTGGCAGGATGGCCATTTTTACTAAGTTAACCCTGCCAATCCAGGAGCATGGGAGATCTTTCCATCTTCTGAGATCTTCTTCAATTTCTTTTTTCAGAGACTTGAAGTTCTTGTCATACAGATCTTTCACTTGCTTGGTTAGATTCACTCCAAGATATTTTATTTTATTTGTGGCTATTGTGAAGGGTATGGTTTCCATAATTTCTTTCTCAGCCTGTTTATCCTTTGAATAGAGGAAGGCTACTGATTTGTTTGAGTTGATTTTATATCCAACCACGTTGCTAAAGTTGTTTATCAGGTTTAGGAGTTCTCTGGTGGAAGTTTTAGGGTCACTTAAGTATACTATCATATCATCTGCAAATAGTGAAATTTTGACTTCTTCCTTTCCTATCTGTATCCCTTTGACTTCCTTTTGTTGTCTAATTGCTCTAGCTAGGACTTTCAGTACTATATTGAATAGGTAAGGTGAGAGTGGGCAGCCTTGCCTAGTCCCTGATCTTAGTGGGATTGCTTCAAGTTTCTCTCCATTTAGTTTGATGTTGGCTACTGGCTTGCTGTGTATTGCTTTTACTATGTTTATGTATGGTCCTTGAATTCCTGATCTTTCCAAGACTTTTAACATGAAGGGATGTTGAATTTTGTCAAATGCTTTCTCAGCATCTAGTGAGATGACCATGTGGTTTTTTTTCTTTGAGTTTATTTATGTAGTGGATTACATTGAATGATTTCCGAATATTGAACCATCCCTGCATTCCTGGGATAAAGCCTACTTGATCTTGATGGATAATTGTTTTGATGTGTTGTTGGATCCGGTTGGCGAGAATTTTATTGAGTATTTTTGCATCAATATTCATAAGAGAGATTGGTCTGTAGTTATCTTTCTTTGTTGGGTCTTTCTGTGGTTTAGGTATGAGCATAATGGTAGCTTCATTGAATGAATTGGGTAGTGTTCCTTCTGTTTCTATTCTGTAGAATAGTTTGAAGAGAATTGGTATTAGGTCTTCCTTAAAGGTCTGATAGAATTCTGCACTAAAACCTTCCGGTCCCGGACTTTTTTTGGTGGGGAGACTTTTAATGACTGCTTCTATTTCTTTAGGGGTTATGGGACTGTTTAAATGGTTTATCTGCTCCTCATTTAACTTTGGTACCTTGTATCTGTCTAGAAAATTATTCATTTCATCCAGATTTTCCAATTTTGTTGAGTATAGGCCTTTGTAGTAGGATCTGATTAGTTTTTCCCTCAGTTTCTGTTGTCATGTCTCCCTTTTCAGTTCTGATTTTATTAATTTGAATACTGTCTCTGTGCCCTTTGATTAGTCTGGCTAAGGGTTTATCTATCTTGTTCATTTTCTCAAAGAACCAGCTCTTGGTTTTGTTGATATTTTGTATAGTTCTTTTTTGTTTCTACTTGGTTGACTTCAGCTCTGAGTTTGATTATTTCCTGCCATCTACTCCTCTTGGGAATATTAGCTGCTTTTTGTTCTAAAGCTTTCAGGTGTGCTGTGAAGTTGTTAGTGTATGCTCTCTCCAGGTTTTTTATAAGCACTTAGAGCTATGAGTTTTCCTCTTAGTATTGCTTTCATGGAGTCCCACAAGATTTGGTATGATGTGTCTTCCTTTTTATTAAATTCTAAAAAGTCTTTAATTTCTTTCTTTAATGCTTCCTTGACGAAGTCATCATTGAGTAGAGTGTTGTTCAGTTTCCACGTGTATATGGGCTTTCTATTGTTTTTGTTGTTATTAAAGACCAGCCTTAGTCCATGGTGGTCTGATAGGGTACAAGGGATAATTTCAATCTTTTTGTATCTGTTGAGGCCTGTTTTGTGACCAATTATATGGTCTAGTTTGGAGAAGGTACCATGAGGTGCTGAGAAAAAGGTATATTCTTTTGTTTTAGGATGAAATGTTCTCTAGATATTAGTTAAATCCATTTGGTTCATAACTTCTGTTAGTTTCATTGTGTCTTGGTTTAGTTTTTGTTTCCATGATTTGTCCATCACTGAGAATAGGGTGTTGAAATCCCCCACTATTATTGTGTGAGATGCAATATATGCTTTGAGCTTTAGTAAAGTTTCTTTTATGTATGTGGGTGCCCTTGCATTTGGAGCATAGATGTTAAGAATTGAGAGCTCTTTTTTTTAAAGATATTTTATTTACACTTCAGATGTCATCCCCTTTTCCCATTCCCCCCCCCTCCACCCCCTTAGGAAACCCCTATCCCATGCCCCTTTTCCTTTTTGCATTCATACATTTAAAAAAATGTTAATCATAGGCATTATAAGTTTCGAATTGTTCAATCAGAGGTGTAACCCACTAACCAACCTAGATTTAACAACTATCTTTGACTGGTGGAGATACATGAACATCTGCCTCCCTGTCTCCCCCCTCTTTCTCTCTTTCATCACCTAGCTTCTCCTCTCCTTCTTCTTCTCCTCTTCTTACTCCTTTTCTTCCTCTCAGTACTCCTCCTACCTTAGCTCCTCCTACACATCACCCTTCCTGTTAAAATGAAACTTTTTTCTCAAAATACCATTAGAGTATAATTATGCCAATTTGTACCAGTGAGGTACAAGATAGTCCTAATACCGAGTCCATCCTTTTGTTGACTAACCAGCTCCTCTGTCATCTATCCTAACTAAAACATTTAGTTCTGAACCTGGCTTTAGGATGAATGTCAGCTGACGACCATCCACTCAAATCTTTTCTCTCAAGGTAAATAGCTATAAGTTTTCAACCCTGTCAGAAATCCAGAATGACTGAGTTAACTATAATTGTGGGAAGCACAAAGCATAGCTTCTAAAACTTAGCCAATTTATAGAGACCTCTGAACACCTGGACACTCGCTCTACTTCAAAACGTTGGAGCATCTGTTCTTCTGCCTTCTGGCCCAGGATCGTCTGACAGACCTTAGTGCTGCAGAATTATTAAGGGCTGATTACTCTGTCTAGGCAGATATAATCAGTCGACTATTCTGCAAGTGTGTCCTTTTCTGGACAGTAAGGAATTGAGAGTTCTTATTGGTGCATTTTTCCTTTGATGAGTATGAAGTGTCCTTCATTATCTTTTTTTATTACTTCTGGTTGAAAATCAATTTTATTTGATATTAGAATGGCTACTCCAGCTTGTTTCTTGGGACCATTTGCTTCGAAGATTGTTTTCCAACCTTTTACTCTGAGGTAGTATCTGTCTTTGTCACAAAGGTGCATTTCCTGTATGCTGCAAAATGTTGGGTCCTGTTTATGTATCCAGTCTGATAGTCTATGTCTTTTTATTGGAGAATTGAGTCCATTGATATTAAGAGATATTAAGGAAAAATGATTGTTGCTTCCTGTTATTTTTGTTATTAGAGTTGGAATTATGTTTGTATAACTATCTTCTTTTGGGGCTGTTGGAAGACTATTTTCTTGCTTTTTCTAGGTTGTAGTTTCCCTCTTTGTGTTGGAGTTTTTCACCAATTATCCTTTGAAGTGCTGGATTTGTGTGAAGATATTGTGTAAATTTGGTTTTGTCATGGAATATCTTGGTTTCTCCATCAATAGTGATTGAGAGATTTTCTGGGTATAGTGGTCTGGGCTGGCATTTGTGATCGCTTAGGGTTTGTATGATATCAGTCCAGGATCTTCTGGCTTTTCTAGTCTCTGGTGAGAAATCTGGTGTAATTCTTATAGGTCTGCCTTTATATGTTACTTTGTCTTTTTCACTTACTGCTTTTAGTATCTTCTCTTTGTTTTGTCTATTTGATGTTTTGATTATTATGTGATGGGAGGTATTTCTTTTTTGGTCTATTCTATTTGGGGTTCTGTAGGCTTCCTGTATATTTATGGACATCTCTTTCTTTAGGTTAGGGAAGTTTTCCTGTATAATTTTGTTGAAGATATTTATTGGCCCTTTAAGTTGGGAGTCTTTACCCTCATCTATACCTATTATCCTTAGGTTTGGTCTTCTCATTGTGTCCTGGATTTCCTGGATGTTTTGTGTTAGGAGCTTTTTGCATTTTGCATTTTTCTGACCATTGTGTCTATGTTTTCTGTGGTATCTTCTGCACACGAGATCGTCTCTTCTGTCTCTTGTATTCTGTTGGTGATGCTTGTGTCTATGACTCCTGATCTTTTTCCTAGATTTTCTATCTCCAGGGTAGTCTCCCTTTGAGATTTCTTTATTGTTTCTACTTTCATTTTTAGATTCTGGATGGTTTTGTTTAATTACTTTACCTGTTTGATTGTGTTTTCTTGCATTTCTTTAAGGGCTTATATCTGTTTACCTGTGCTCTCCTCAAATTCTTTGAGAGTGTTGTTTATGTCCTTTTTAAAGTCCTGTATCAACATCATGAGAAGTGATTTCAATTCTGAATCCTGGTTTTCCAGTGTGATGTGGTGTTCAGGAATTGCTATGGTGGGGGAACTGGGTTTTGGTGATGCCAAGTACCTTTGGTTTCTGTTTTTTACATTCTTACACTTGCCTTTCGCCATTTGGTTAGCTCTAGTGCTACCTGCACTCACTGGTTCTGACTGGAGCCTGCCCTTCCAGTTATCTTGATTGTGTCAGAACTCCTTGGGGGTCTGGATGTCTCTGTCATCCTGAGCTCCAGCTGTTCTGGGTACAGTGGCTCCTCTAGGATATCTCAGGATATGGTGTCTCCACAGTAGTAGGCCAGTTAGGTCTTTGCTGCTCTGAGTGTAGCTGCTCCTCTAGGATGTTTCAGGATATGATGTCCCCTGCTCTGAGGTCAGTGGCCTCTCTAGGATGTCTGCAGCTCTGATGGCAGTGGCTGCTCTAGGATTCCGCTGGAGGCAGATCAGCTTGGTGTCTGCTCCAGCCACCGGGATCTGGGAGAGGGGCAGAAGGCTTATTAACACGTTTCATACACTGTATTTTAATATTATTTTTTTCCAATTCCCTACTACTCCCAGATCACTCCTACCCACCCAACTTCATGTTCTTTTTCTTCCAAAAAAAGTTAAACAATCAACAGTAACGTCCCCAAATTACCATAGAAAACCCCACTATTCAAAAAACCCATGGAAATCCTGAGTCTGTTTTGTATGGTCTAATTAATGAAGGCTGCACTGGAATGTTGTTGATATACTCAGTGTCACTCAGTGGGAAAAAACTGACTTTTCTCTCTTCTAGCAGGAATCAGTTGTAAATAATTTTTGGTTAGAGGTAGGAATTTCATCTACTTCTCCTTTTCCATACTAGGATTTTATGTGGCTTGACTTTGTGCAGGACTTGTGCATGCTGTCAGTTCTGTGAGTTTATATGGACATCAACCCTATTGTGTCTGGAAACATAACCTTTTCCCTTTCATCAGCTCTGTGTTTTTGTATGTAATCTTTCTGTTGCCCCCAGTCATCTGATCCTACTGAGCTACTGGGAAATTTCTCTGTCTTTTTGTAATGAGTGTCTTTTGGGAGACTTGGTGTTAGATGGCTGGAAATGATTGTAGAAGAGTGTGAAAATTTAGTTCGTTTAATACACTCAGAGATGTGAACATTTGTTAGAAGTCATAGAGGATTCTGCCTTGAGTAAAGTGAGGACTGGCACAGCTGATGGCAGGAAACCGCATGGAAGACACTGGGAAAGATCAGAAGGAACAGGAATATATTTCTCTATAAAGTGTAGTTTTGTTTCCTGGTGAGTTTATTATTATAAAAGTTTGATCTCTAGTTGGTGACTAAATCATGATGGCTTATACAGTTCACGAATCAATAGGCTTAAAGGTTGAGTGGCATTGCTGCAAAGGAAGCTTTTATCCTTATGTTTGCTCTGTGTCATCATATGATGTGTCTGCCATACCATGATACAGATGAAAGGCAAATCCCCTGATTCTGAGCTTGGTTTGGCCTTTTCAGCTTTCAGAACTATGAGATAATAAATGTCTATTCTTTATCGATGACCAAATCCTATGAAGCATATGATGAGGCATGCAAAGCATTCAAATGCTTCAGGTGTAATTATTCTCTGAGGAGCAGAAGGCACAAAGAATTGTACCAGAATGGCATCAAAAGGAATATTCAAGAAGAAGACCTATAAAATACAATGAAGATAATACAGTTATATGATCTATCTAGCCATCTATCATCTATGTACCAATAATATATCTTTAACTCTTAAAATCATAATGCCTTGTGATTATTAGACAGATACCTGGGCTTAAAGTTAGAAAGACTTATTTTGAGTTACATTTTCTGTGTGACTATGGGTAAGAAACATTTCACTGGACATTTATGTTCTGCTAATAGCCAAATGAAAGTAACATATAACAAATTAAACCACTAAACCAACATTTAATGCTGAATATGAATATACTGGTTGAGGAGTAAGAATTTAGCAAAACAGCCTGAGCTTTTGAGAATGCTTTCAGTGAAAGTAACTTATTCTGCAATGTTTTGACTTCTTTTTCAGCCTCCTACTATCTGATGTCCAATGCACTTGAGCTGACTCCATGGCCAATGGAAACAATGTGACTGAGTTAATTTTCACTGGCCTTTTCCAGGATCCAGAGGTGCAGAAGGTGTGCTTTGTGCTGTTTCTTCCTGTGTATGTGGCCACAGTGCTGGGCAACGGTCTTATTGTTGTGGCCGTCAGCATCAGTAAGAGTTTACATTCTCCCATGTACTTCTTCCTCAGCTCCTTGTCCCTGGTGGAGATCTGCTACTCCTCTACAATTGTACCTAAGTTCATTACTGATTTACTTGCTAAGATTAAAACCATCTCCCTGAAGGGCTGTCTGACTCAGATATTTTTTTCCCATTTCTTTGGTGTTGTTGAAGTCATTTTGCTCGTGGTGATGGCCTATGACCGCTACGTGGCCATCTGCAAACCTCTTCATTACATGAACATCATGAGTCATCGAGTGTGTCACATGCTGGTGGCTAGCTCCTGGCTGGGGGGCCTCATTCACTCCATAATCCAGATCCTCATCACCATTCCATTGCCCTTCTGTGGTCCCAATGTGATTGACCACTACTTCTGTGACTTGCAGCCATTGTTTAAGCTTGCCTGCACTGACACCTTTATGGAGGGGGTTGTTGTGATGGCCATCAGTGGTTTAATCTCTGTAATTTCTCTCTTCTTCTTGGTGTCCTCCTATGCTATCATCTTAATCAGCTTGAGGAATCATTCTGCAGAGGGGAGGCGCAAGGCCCTCTCCACCTGTGCTTCTCATATCACAGTGGTCATCCTGTTCTTTGGGCCTGGTACATTTATTTATATGAGACCCTCCTCCACCTTCACTGAAGATAAACTTGTGTCTGTGTTCTACACTGTCATTACCCCAATGCTGAACCCCATTGTCTATACTCTAAGGAATACAGAAATGAAAAATGCTATAAGAATGTTTGGAATAAAAATGTTTGGACAATGGAGGGCCCACAACAAAGTTAAAAATATGTCTGGGTTTTAGTGCTTAATGAAATGGGTTCTGTTTTTAATAGAATTTTCTTTTTCTTTTTTGTTTCTTTTTTTTTTTTTTAATTTTTTGCAAGTTGTAGTAAAATTATCTGTATAGTACAATTTCCTAGAAAACTTGCACTTTGGTCTGCTTTCCCTTAACTTCTTAGTTCTGAAACTAAACTACAAATATGGAGCCAGGTTTCAAATATCAAAGCTTTGTTTTATTATTTAAACTAATGTTTCCTTTCTTGAAACTACATGTTATGTTTATGTGTACTTATAACAGCTCATATTTCCACAGTTTTTAATCTATCTCAGTGAGTAGAATGTTGTTAGTATGAACGATTGTCAGATATTTGATTTGATATAATTTCCCTTTATGAATTCTGCAGAGCTGTCACACAGCACAACAGTTGTCCATTTTCCATGTTTTATTCCCTGTAAACTCCTTTTAATTGTCATTATTGTCATTTAGGACCACTATGTATGAAGTAAATATAAGGGTTACTGGAACATAAGAGCTATGACACTAGGCTGTGGGCCTGACACACAGTGTGACTGAGAGTTGGGTGGCATACACAAGGATAGCACTAGCAGAGTGGACATCCATGTCCTTAGTAGAATAGAATGGGACAGTCTGAGAACTATCACTTACAAATCTTATTTCTGAAATTTCACATTTAATGTTTTCAGGGTGATAGAGTAACCTGAATAACTGAAACTGTGAAATCTGAAGGAATAATAGTTTTAAATTTGTGTTATAATATACTTTTTACATGTTAATGAAAACAAATACCTTACCTTTAAGTACATTACTTCTTTTAAAAATTAGAATACTGATTTTACAGTTTGATGACTCATGAGCCACAAACTTGTAAATGATAAGCATCTAATGATGCTTTTTCTCTTTATGCTCCAGGAAGTCCTGAGTGATTTTATGTCACTCTGTGGACATTTGTCAGTGTGTGCAGGTACTTTAATTTCATGGTGGCAGAAGTTAGTGAAGACTAAGGGAGAAGCCAAAAAAGCCCCAAGAACCATGCTAAATAGCCTAACACAGCTCCAAGGACAGTTCACTTGTCTTGTTCAAGCTTTTACAAGAACTTACAAATAATAATTGTTCTATTTTTTTTCTAATTTTGAGGCTTTTAAGTCTTTGGCAAAAACCAAAACAAAACCATTAAATATTGTAAATCTAAAGACAATGAAGAATTGCATGAGCCATTATAGTGCCAGAGTGCTAAAATGATTCTACTTTGTTTTGAGCTTTCTGCAGCATAGTTCATCAGAAATTACAAAGAATCTTTGATGACACAGAACAGCTTTGTAAAATTTCAGATTTCAAACTATTGTTTTGGGATTTCTTGTTCCTCCTTCTTCCTACTTCTTCTTTATCAACCCATTCATCTTCACTGCCTGATCCCACTCCCTGTTTTATCAATTTCTGTCTTCATATCTCCCATATTTTGCTATTTGTCTTTCAAGCTTTACCTCCATTTATTTCAATAAATGAATTAGCATACACAAGATCTTGTTAAGCTTGAACCTATGTTTCTCCTCAGTCACTAGCATCCTTGATTTTTTTGGGTATAATGTTTTAAGGCAGAGGTCCTGCGTTTTTTTAGAACACGTTTGGGTCCATGGCATTCAATAGCATTACTGGCTTGACAAAAAGTGCAAATACAAAGTACATTTTCTAAGACAAAATCTGCTTCATTGGTTTATTCCCTCCTTCCTTTTCCACATCTTTATGTATTTATGGCTATGGCATGGTATTTTAATAATGTATCCAATATGCAATTATTAGATCACAGTAATTGATATATATATCATTCCTCATATTCATGATTTCATAAGATTTTTACATTCAACTTGTTCTCCACTACTGATTATAAAATATTCACCAATCATTCTTGCTCACAGTTCTCTTACAGTCCTCTGGAAGACTGGAAGTTTTTCCTTTTATCTACTTGATACTCTTAACTGAATAGAGAACATTTTTACATGTATTTTGTAGGTGAATGATTACTTCTTTTCTTTCTTTCTTCCTTCCCCCTTTCTTTCTTTTTTTCTCCCTTCTTCCCTTCTTTTCTTTTTTCTCCATTCCTCAAGATAGCCACTTGTTCTTAGAGAAGGAACCAAGCAATGGAATTATCATGGGACATTTGGCCATGAGAATATTAATCTGCATTTCTCTTCTAATGTAGACAAGTACATCTTTCTTATCTGACTGACAATGCTGATTGTCATCTTCTACCTTGGGTCATCTCATTTTGATCATCAAAATAGTTTGTGAATCAGTTTTACTTCTTGTGATGTAATGGTGCTAATGATCGACTTTGTGTCCTATTACTGTATCTAACATTCATACTAGAAAATAACATTAAAATGGCATATATTCTTCCTACCAACAAGAATGATGAAGTAAAATAATTGTTATAAAAATGACATAATTTTTGACTCATCCTGATATAAAATACAGAATATTAAAAATTTGTATATTTTCTTAATTCAGAGGAATCAGGCTGAAGTAAACTACTAGTGTTGACCACCACACTTCATGTATGTTTATCTCCAGACCTGTGTCTCTTCTTTTAAGTTGACATACCATATTTATTACCATCAAAGTCTTAGTATTTCTTGGTGAAAATTACAAGAGAAGTGTGTCTAAAATGTCATTTCACCTTTCAGAGTTTCTATGTCACTCAAAGTCTTATGGAATTATCAACAATGTATAGACTATCATAAAATTGGACCCTTTCAGCTCTGAGATGACCAAGGCCTGCATTTCATTTTATGTGCATTTGTTTATATTTCTCCAGACAAGGAAATTAATGCCAATAGCTTTCCTAGAGATTGGATCAAACATGCTAGATGTATACTTGGACCATTTATTTTCCATTTCTCCTAGAGATATTGGCTTAGTATATAGATGAATACCAGCTATAAAATCATCACATAGTTCTTATTCTCTTTGGTGTCTCCAGTAATTGTTAAGCATGGTGTAATAGTTTTAATAGTCACATTGACAAAATCTAGACTCACCTGGGAAGGAAGTCTCAATGACTATGGGCGTTTTGTGGGAGAATTATCTTGATTAATTGTCAACTCATCCTCGGTGTATGTCACCATTCCTCAGGTAAGAGATGCTAAATTTTAATAGAAGTGGAGTGGACAAACTGAAGACCAGCATGATTGACTTAATCCATTGCTTTCTGCTGTTGACTGTGGATGTAATGTGATTAGAACTTCAAGTTCTAGCCATCTTGACTTCTCTGCAATGATGGACTGAAGCACGAAATTGTGAGCCAAACAAACCCCTTTTCCCCTAAGTTGCTTTTGGCAGGGTGTGTTATCACAGCAACAGAAAATGACAGTAGGAAAGATGAATATTCATAGAGGAAATTCTGATTATTTTAAATGGAATAACTTTACCTTCTTTTAACATATGGCAAAACCTTATATTTCTTTTAAAACTTAGGTTAATTAAAATCATCTTTTTTAGAAAGCCTCTTGCAAACACCATCCTCCTGAGGTAGACTTGTGTCTCCTTTGCATAGCCATTTTAGACTTATGTAATAGAACCATTACCACTTTCTTTTTTAAAATTGGGTATTATATTTACATTTCAGATTTTATCCCCTTACCACTTTCCCCCCACCACCCAAGAACCTCCTATCCCATCCCCCTCCTCCTGCTTCTATGAGGATGTGCCCCCACCTACTCCCCCCAGTTCCGCCTCCCCACCCTTGAATTCCCCCCACTCAGTGTTCAGCCTTCATGGGACAAAAGGATCTCCTCTCTCACCTATTCCCGACAAGGCCATCCTCCCCTACATATACAGATGGAGTCATGGGTTCCTCCCTATGTGCTCTCAGGCTGGTGGTTTAGACCCTGGGAAGCTCTGGTTGGTTGATATTGTTGCTCTCCTCATGGGGCCACAAACTCTTTCAGCTCCTTCAATCTTCTCTCTAACTTCTCCATTGGAAACTCCTTGATCAGATCAGTGGTTAGCTGTGAGCATCTGCCTCTGAATATGTCAGACTCTGGCAGACCTCTAAGGAGACAGCTATATCAGGCTGTTGTCAGCATGCACTTTCTGACATCCACATCAGAGTCTACCTTTGGTGACTGCACATGGGATGGATACCCAGGTGAAACAGTTTCCAGACGGCCTCTCCTTCAGTTTCTGTCCCACACTTTGTCTCCACATTTGCTCCCATGAGTATTTTGTTACTAAGTAGGACTAAGGCATCTACATTTGGTGCATAACTTCTGTTAGTTTCATTGTGTCTCTGATTAATTTTTTTTCCATGATCTGTCCATTGCTGAGAATGGGGTATTGAAATCCCCCACTATTATTGTGTGAGGTGCAATGTATGCTTTAAGCTCTAGTAAAGTTTCTTTTATGTATGTGGGTGCCATTGCACTTGGGGCATAGATGTTCAGAATTGAGAGTTCATCTTGGTACATTTTTCCTTTGATGAGTATGAAGTGTCCTTCATTATCATTTTTGATTACTTTTGGTTGAAAATCAATTTTATTTGATATTAGAATGGCTACTCCAGTTTGTTTCTTGGGACCATTTGCTTCGAAGATTGTTTTCCAACCTTTTACTCTGAGGTAGTGTCTGTCTTTGTCACAGAGGTGTGTTTCCTGTATGCAGCAAAATGCTGGGTCCTGTTTATGTATCCAGTCTGATAGTCTATGTCTTTTTATTGGAGAATTGAGTCCATTGATATTAAGAGATATTAAGGAAAAATGATTGTTGCTTCCTGTTATTTTTGTTATTAGAGTTGGAATTATGTTTGTATAACTATCTTCTTTTGGGGCTGTTGGAAGACTATTTTCTTGCTTTTTCTTGGTTGTAGTTTCCCTCCTTGTGTTGGAGTTTTCCATCCATTATCCTTTGAGGTGCTGGATTTGTGTGAAGATATTGTGTAAATTTGGTTTTGTCATGGAATATCTTGGTTTCTCCATCAATAGTGATTGAGAGTTTTGCTGGGTATAGTGGTCTGGGCTGGCATTTGTGATCGTTTAGCGTTTGTATAATATCAGTCCAGGATCTTCTGGCTTTTATGGTCTCTGGTGAGAAGTCTGTTGTAATTCTTATAGGTCTGCCTTTATATGTTACTTTGACTTTTTCTCTTACTGCTTTTAGTATCTTCTCTTTGTTTTGAATATTTGATGTTTTGATTATTATGTGACAGGAGGTATTTCTTTTCTGGTCTAGTCCATTTGGAGTTCTGTAGGCTTCCTGTATATTTATGGACATCTCTTTCTTTAGGGTAGGGAAGTTTTCCTGTATAATTTTGTTGAAGATATTTATTGGCCCTTTAAGTTGAGAATCTTTACTCTCATCTATACCTATTATCCTTAGGTTTGGTCTTCTCATTGTGTCCTGGATTTCCTGGATGTTTTGTGTTAGGAGCTTTTTGCATTTTGAATTTTCTTTGACCGTTGTGTCTATGTTTTCCATGGTATCTTCTGCACATGAGATTGTCTCTTCTATTTCTTGTATTCTGTTGGTGATGCTTGTATCTATGACTCCTGATCTCTCTCCTAGGTTTTCTATCTCCAGGGTAATCTCCCTTTGAGATTTCTTTATTGTTTCTACTTTCATTTTTAGATTCTGGATGGTTTTGTTTAATTACTTCACCTGTCTGATTGAGTTTTCTTGCAATTCTTTAAGAGATTTTTGTGTTTCCTCTTTAAGAGCTTCTACCTGTTTACCTGTGTTCTCTTCAAATTCTTTGAGCATGTTACTTTGTCCTTCTTAAAGTCCTCTAT
Organism: Arvicanthis niloticus; assembly: GCF_011762505.2. Lineage (NCBI taxonomy): Eukaryota > Metazoa > Chordata > Mammalia > Rodentia > Muridae > Arvicanthis > Arvicanthis niloticus. Next base: position 63,940,847 of record NC_047659.1, on the reverse strand, counting down.
CATCATCATGAGAGGTGATTTTAATTCTGAATCCTGGTTTTCCAGTGTGATGGGGTGTTCAGGGCTTGCTATGGTGGAAAAACTCGGTTCTGATGATGCCAAGTAACTTTGCTTTCTGTTGCTTACATTCTTGCGCTTGCCTTTCGCCATCTGGTTAACTCTAGTGCTACCTGCACACACTGTCTCTGACTGGAGCCTTTCTTTCCAGTTATCTTCCTTGTGTCAGAACTCCTCAGGGTCCAGATGTCCCTGTGATCCTGAGCTCCAGCTGCTCTGAGTGCAGTGGTTTCTCTAGGATGTCTCAGAATATCGTGTCTCCATGGTAGCAGATCAACTAGGTGTCTGCTGCTCTAGGTGCAGCATCTCCTCTAGAATGTCTCAGGATAAGGTGTCTTCATGGGAGCAGACCAGCTAGGTGTCTGCTGCTCTGAGTCCCGTGGATCCTCCAGGATGTCTCAGGATATGGTGCCCACTGCTCTGAGTTGAGTGACTCCTCTAGGATGTCTTGGGATATGGTGTCTTCATGGGAGCAGACCAGCTAGGTGTCTGCCCCAGTTACAAGGACCCAGCAAGGGGAGGAAGGGGTGTGGTATTCCACAGGGGTGGAGTTTGGGTGCCTGGTGGGTCCTGAGAGAACCCTATTCCCAGTTGTAGCTCTGCTGCTCTGAGTTCAGTTGCTCTTCTTGGATGTCTCAGGATATGGTGTCCTCATGGGAGTATACCAGCTAAGTGTCTGCCCCAGCCACAAGGCCTATTGTCACTTTCATTGTGATTGTTCATATGTGTTTCTTAGACTGTAAGCTGTCATGTGTATATTGTTTCTTCTTCTTTGTATTACTTGTTACTCTGCCCATAAATTGATGCCCCATAAGCTCTTGTTGAGTGTGAAACATTGCAATATCAATTCATTTAGAATGTTTCAAACAATTATGTGTTGGCACTCCATCTTTTCCTCAGTCTCTGAAACTGATTAGACTAATCCAACTGTCTATCAGGTACAATTTGAGGTACATATTTTACTTCTTGAACACCGTTTTTTATGATTAAATTAAAATTATATCAATACTGTGATGGAACTCATAAGATTACTCTGAACATTAAATCAGATAATATGCACATTAAGTTTTTAGTAAAGAACATGGTACTCAATAAATATTAACTATTTCACCATTATGCTTGGTTGTTAATTTTGTTTTGTGTGATAAGTGCATCTCCATAACTTGTCTTTCTAATATGTAGATGTGCTCAGAATAGGTCTTAATTCCACCACAGACCAACACTACTTGGAATTTTATTCAAATTTGTTTGAATGTTTTTTTGGGGATGGGGATGATGGTAAACATGTTTTATTATTCAGTTAATTTTAAGTGTATAGATGGGAACTTTGTACATCTTAAGGATTAGTTGGTTATTTGTTAAATGATTATTGAATCTAACATTGCCCCTACATTTTATTTTATGGTGAATACTTTTATGCTTTGTTAAGATGTATTTCAAAACATTAGATCTGGAACTAAATAAAGTAGAGAGACCTTCCATTTTTCTTGATGCCTTATGCTTAGTTGGCCAGGTATTTAGGTATCATAGGATCCTTCACTTCTGTGAGGGTTTTGTTTTTGTAGCAGAAACTATGAATAGAACTTCCTTAGTGACTTCTGAGATGTTGAGACCCTCACAGGCTGACACTGTCTACTCTATTTGAATGTCAAGACTCTCATGGTGTTTCTCATTGTCTGGAAGACAAGACCTTGTAAATCCATTAAGATCAAGTATTCACTTTGTTTTGATATCACTAGAAACAAAACATCAAATTAAATAAAACAGAATTTATTGAATGTCAAGACTCTCATGGTGTTTCTTATTGTCTGGAAGACAACACCTTGTAAATCCATTAAGATCAAGTATTTACTTTGTTTTGATCTCACTAGAAACAAAACATCAAATTTAAAAAAAAGCAGAATTTAGTCATTTTTAAATTTGCTATTTTTCTAAAGGTTGGTAGATAGATAGATAGATAGATAGATAGATAGATGATAGGAGTTGCACGGATGTTAAGGTTAAGAGGAGATAGATAGATGAGAGGAGTTGCACAGATGTTAAGGTTAGGAGGTTGTGGGAAGAGAGAAATGAAAGGAACCATGATCAGAGTATATTGTATACAAAATTCATTTTCAATAAAAACCTAACATAATTAATTAACATAAATCTTAGCAATCTACTAGTATTTGAGAGCTCTAGGTGTTGATTTTGTCAAAGTATTAAAACCCAGACACAGAAAGACAAACATGTTATATACTCACATATAAGTAAATGTTATTTATTAAGCAAATGATAATCATACTATAATCCACAAACCCAGAGAGGAGAAGTAACAAGGAGGACTCTAGGGGTTAAGCATGGTTCTCCCTGGGAGGGGGAAATAGAATAGATTTTGCATGTGGGCTTGGGGCTGGTCAGGTGGTGAAGGAGAAATGGAGAGGTAGAGTATGGGAAAAGAAGACAGGAAGGGTATTTGAGAGGCAGTGTGAAAGTGTTCTTCAGTAGAAATTCCTTAGAATCTACAAAGGTAACACTAGCAACTTCCAATCCAGTCATAAAACCTTTGACTTACAATCTGTCCCATTTGCAGGGTGTGTAGGGGGCAATAAAGGAGATGAACTTGTAGGAAAGGCTAACCAATGACTGGTCTAATTTGAGGTCCATATCACAAGAGGGAGTTAATGCCCAACATTCCCTGGATGAACAGGAACTAGATGTGTTGACTACTGCCCACTGCAGAAACATTTTATGACCAGGGTTGAAAGTAGCCCAGGTCTGTCCGTATAAACATAAACACAAACACCATAAACATAAACATTTAGAAAGTAGTTTGACAGCATGGCCATTTAGCAATAACAACAACAACAATTATAATAATTTCTACCCTAGGGTCTATGACATTCCCAGATATGGGCTTTTGACCAGACATGAATGCACTCCTGTGAACAGGCCTCAAATCCATTCAGAGGCCAGGTGGTTATTCTATAGTCATTATGTCACTACTGCTGCAGTGGGCATGCAGGTCCAGGTGTGTCAGTACTATAGCAGGCATGTCCAGCACTGGGAAAGATCACTGATGCTTTTTATTTTCAGCAGCCTTCATAGTACCTTTTAGCACCATGAAATTTGAGCAGCAGGAAGTAAGTTTTCGAGTTGGCTTTAGATTAATTTTTCTATGTCTGGGAGCCAAAATGTGTGACATCTTCAGCAATCAGGTCCTATCATTTGGTTTTTGGTTATGTCCGCTAGTATTTCTTGTCACTATTTATTTATTTATTTATTTATTTTGCTTTCTACCTATCAAAGGATTGAATTGCATGTCTGGAATAATTTTTTCATTTTCTCTAAACCTTTGTTATACCCTAAAAGGGAAATTAAAGATATTGCATCCTTAATTTGTTTAAGTGGATTTATTTTATTCTCAGTGTAATATACAGTACCTAAACAGTGCTCAGTATGTCACAGAATTCAATATTATATTTGTTAAATGCTGGATGAATGAATGGATCAATAAACAGCATCTCTTTCAGGAGAAATTCTTACTATATTTCATGATTGAACCACTGTTGTTGACAGAGGGTCAGAGCCACAAAGAGTCCATGTGTTTTTGTATATAAACAGTGCACACAAATACATGAAGGTGACTTTTGAAGAGTACAGCAATGATCGGCAAGGTGAACTCTTATTAAAATGAGACATGTAGGAAAGGAGAAACGGGAAGGAGGAGTGGGCTGGCATAGCTGAAGGCGGACAGTGAATCCAGTGCTGACCAGTCCAGCACCTGCCCAATAGTCGTCTTTTCTTTCCTTATTCACTTGGGATTAATTTTTAGTTGACAAGTTTAGTCAAACACTCCCTGTTTTCAACACTTCATGTTCTTTCTCTTCACTGTGTGCAAAACAATATGAAAGTGACAGCAAAATAATTGGAATAAATTTTGATATTTTCTTCAAGCCATACTTTATTTGGCAAGCTTTACTGTAGGGAAAAGAAATTCCATGGGGAAGTTGGTCCCTTGATTATAACATGAGGGTTGATTTAATATGAACAGTTTATGTATGTGAGCATTCAGTTCCAGTGTCTGGATTTTGTGTGGTGGGTAGTTCGTTATCAAATAGGATCTCAGAAAGCTGAGTTTACCATGCTTAAAGATTTTATTTCTTAAAAATTACAAATCCAAATACAGATGTCCTGAATTTTCTTTCCCCCTTTGCCATTTATATTAGACTTTACTGTCTTGTGTTTTTAAAAGCTGCTAGGATACTTTCTGATATGTTCTGGGAGACAAAGCCAATTCCTTAACTGTAGTAACAGTAATCACCCCCTACCACCAATGATAGCCTAGTATTTTTTTTTTTTTTTTTTTTTTTTGAGAGAATGATTCCTGAGATAGTACCTGGAAAACTATTAGAGTATACTTTTGGGAAGTTAACTGTCCTCTTTTAGCTCATATCACCTTATGTATGAATAGCAGGAGTTATAATAATCATTCTTTAAATTCTTTTTAGCACTACTCCCACCCCTACCCAGAGTGCCTTAGTTGGGTATGATCCGAGGGTCTTTTTTGAGAATTCAGCTAGTTGGTAATATTATCTCATAGATCTTGTTTACTCTAAGATCATCATTCAGGCAACAATTATTCTCTGAGCTCAGTTTTCCTAAGTCTGAAAAACCTTGAGTAGCGATGTGTTCCAGCAAGGTGCCTAACATCATGCTAACTTGGAGGCACATTTAGTGTGTTTGAAATTTATGCTGTTCAATTTTTTGTTTCAAGAGTATATAGCAGCTGCTCTGATATAAAGGTATGTGTTGCGACTAGATGCAAGATACAGAAGTTATCAGATGATATAAGGTGTTGGACTAGTCAAATGTTTTTTTAGAGCCATGAGAATTTATTTTTGAGATAATGTGGTTAGGCAAGAGTAAAGAACTAGGATCATAACTTTTCTTATGGTATAAAATTTATAGCATAAAATTTAATGATGCCCAAATTCTTTTACAATTATGCATTCTTTAAAGTACTATTTGGGGATTACCAGATTGGAGCCTGTGATTGGTAGAGGTTCTATTACTTTACTCCTACTCAGTCACATTAGTAAATCAAATGTCTCATTGTTTTCACTAGCCATAGTCTTCATTTTATCATATGTTCTAGTATAAAGCAAAGCAGAAGCTATTTCTTTGCTATCTAAGGGGCTGAGAGTTAGAATGTGTGAGTGGGGGCAGGAAAAGAGAGAGGAGTCAGGGAGAGGGACACGCATACACATACACATACACATACACACACACATACATACACACAAATATTTTCAGAGATTATGGCAATTTCTAAAAGAATTTGGGATGAAGCCAGAAAACACTGTGGATCTACTTAATTCTATCTACAAGTGATGTCTCATTATTTGTTTTAGTAAATTTATCTTAATTTCTATAATATCAAGATTAAGTTGTGTTTAAGTTCAAAGAAGAGTTATGTGTTTATTTAGATAAATATACTTAAAATTTCTAACAAAGGTCATACTTAATTGTAACTCTTCTCTTTTGCTTTCTCTATGGATGCTGTTAATGAATCACTGATTTATTTGGTCTATATTTGTCATTTTTGGGTCACATAACAGGTGCTTGTTCAAGAAACTAAAAGAGTATATCTTCTATTTGGGTAGATAAATAATACTACTATAGCTTTGATATATATTTAGAGTCTTACATTTTTCTCTTGTAAAACAGTATCAGTTCATACATTCTATGTTTGTCGGAAACTTAATATCTTTGCCTCATGTAACACTGAAGTAATTCAGAACAGAGGCACTTCAGTGAGCAGAAAGCATTGCCTTCTTAGCAATAAAGATGATAAGGAAGATGGTGGCTTATATTTGTCCCAAGTAGTTTTTGTATAGCTTATTCAAGAGTTAGGCAAACATATACACACAAGCATGGCAGCATTAGATGTATCTGACCAAACACAATATCATGCTTATACTCCACAGAGACAGAAGCTTATAAAATATATTATCTGAAATATTCATTTAGCAAGAGGAGAGGGTAAGTGGCTGTCTATACCTAGTTTCTTCCAAGTTTATCCTGTCTCCTCTGGAAGGGTGTGGCTGGGAGTGTTTTATTACTGTATTAGGGAAGAAAATCCCTCTTGATCATCTCTATCAAGTCATGTACTTGCAAATGGTGCTTCTTAATATGAAAAAGATCTGATTTGTTGTGTTTCATGATTTACAATATTTAAATACTGTGACCTTGACTGACTTTAAGATACCAAGATGATATTCCTGAATGTGAAGTTTGGAAAAATTTCATCAAAAGCAGTTCTAAATGGCCCCATACACTGCTCCCAACACTTGTGTGTAGAGTTAGATTCTCTTTGCAGCGTACTGATGGAAGTACATTTGATGGCAATTTGTTCTCTAGAGTGTACTGGTTTTCATGTTTACAATGGAATATGAGACCGACCATAACTTTTACATTAGCATTTGGTGTCTCTCTTCTGCTAATCACCTTCCCAAGTAAAAAGCCTTGACTAACATTTAAAGTAAGCATTTCTTTTTATATTTTATGGTGATTATGCTAATTATGAATTACTAGTGAGACATATTTTCATCTGTATTAATATATTGATACAATAGAAAGTGGATACTCCTTGAGACACAGAAGAAAGAAATAAAGAAAGGAGGGAAAGAAGTATTCCAAGGGAATTTTCCAAAAAGAACAGGTATCAAACTGCAGCAAAGAGAGTACCAATACATGTTCTTATCTTGAATGGCTGCCCAAGTTCAAGTATATTGTCATAAACATCAATGTGCCTAAGGCTAGACTGGTTATGGACCCAAAATTGATCTCTGTCTGCATGGTTATGGGCAAGTAATCATTTATATGGATTTCTATTTTCCATTGATAAAACTAAGTAAATTAAAATATCATGAAATGTTAGAGTACCATGTTGAGCTCTTAGTTATTACATGTTGGCTAAGGGAATAATTAGTAAGTGGGTTGTTTTTCCTGACACTCTGTAAATGGTGTAAACTGGCGCTACAATGTTTTATTTCAGAACATTCTCTGCCTGATGTTCACTACTCCTCAACTGAACCCATGGCTAGTGTAAACGTGACTGAGTTGATCATCAGTGGTCTTTTCCAAGATCCAAATGTACAGAAGGTGTGCTTTGTGCTGTTCCTTCCTGTGTACCTGGCCACAGTGCTGGGCAATGGCCTCATTGTTGCAATGGTCAGTGTCAGTAAGAGTTTGAATTCTCCCATGTACATCTTCCTCAGCTCGCTGTCCCTGGTGGAGATCTGCTACTCCTCCACTGTTGTCCCTAAGTTCATCACTGATTTACTTGCTAAGGTTAAAACTATCTCTCTGAAGGGCTGTCTGGCTCAGATATTCTTCTTCCATTTCTTGGGGGTGGCTGAAATATTTTTGCTTGTGGTAATGGCCTATGACCGCTACGTGGCCATCTGCAAACCTCTTCATTACATGAACATCATGAGTCGTCAAGTATGTCACATGCTGGTGGCTGTTTCTTGGCTGGGGGGCTTTTTACATTCTATAATTCAGATTTTTATCACTATTCAGTTACCCTTCTGTGGCCCCAATGTGATTGATCATTACTTCTGTGACCTCCAGCCATTATTCAAACTGGCTTGCACTGACACGTTTGTGGAGAGTGTCATTGTAATGGCCAATAGTGGTTTAATTGCTCTGTGTTCCTTCCTTGTCTTGGTGTCCTCCTATGTCATCATCTTGGTCAACTTGAGGAACCATTCTGCAGAAGGGAGGCACAAGGCTCTCTCCACCTGTGCCTCTCATATCACGGTGGTTGTTTTGTTTTTTGGACCCGCCATCTTTCTCTATATGCGACCTTCCTCTACTTTCACTGAAGACAAGCTTGTGGCTGTGTTCTACACGGTCATCACCCCCATGCTGAACCCCATCATCTACACACTCAGAAATGCAGAGGTGAAAAATGCTGTGAGGAAGTTGTGGGGAAAAAAGAGTATAGGTATGAAGTGAAGGAAAGCTAATGGATGAAAATGATTAAAAAAAAACCCTATTGTTGAAGTGGATCTGTTTTCTGTGAGATATTAAAAAATGGTGACCAAAAATTAGGACATCAGATTAGTACTTTTGTATATTTCCTAATAGGTCAAAACTGCATGGTGTCCTAGCATTGCATGCAAGCACAGCACTGAGCTGCCTCTCTGTAATCTTATGGAACTTGATTATCTTCCTGATACCTGCTTCTACCATGGCTTGAGTACTTTGAATATTCAAGCCAAGTAAAAATGTAAAGCTCATTAAAAATTTGTAGTTTTAAGTCAGCCCTGAAACCATACATAGAAGTAACAGTGTATGAACAGAACAGGATATATATATATATATATATATATATATATATATATATATATATATATATATATATGTTATCATATATATGATAACAATTTAGTGAGAAAAGAGTCCATAAATTTGGAGGAGAATGGGGAAGGTATATGGGAGAGTTTGATGGGAGGAAGGGAAAAGTTGAAATTTTGTTGCTAAAATAAGAAAAAATGTATTTTTTTTCAAAATAAGATAAATTGTATTTTAAATGATACTTGGTAACATATAATTATGGGGTATAGTATAATATCTCAATACATGTATGAAATGTGTAGTAATCTGATCAGGGTAATTGGCATGTATAACACCTTGATCCCAATATTTCTCATGTTAGAAAAATTCTTCATCTTCTTTACTACCTATTTTGAAACATTTAATTAGTTGTTGACACCACTAGTCATCATTAACTAATGTAAAAATATTAGGAAATATTTCTTAACACAGCTGCATCCAGTACAAAGAGAATTTTTTTACAAATACATTTCGGGTAGTTTCTCCTGCTGCTTTCTTTTGTTTTATTTATTTAAAATACTCCAGGATAATAACTTAAAAAGGAAGTTATTTACACTTAGAAAGGAAACCAGCCAAAGAAATTGATCAGGAGACATTGTGGAATAAGGTTAACAACTCCCTCCTCCTCCTCCTCCTCCTCCTCCTCCTCCTCCTCCTCCTCCTCCTCCTCCTCCTCCTCCTCCTCCTCCTCCTCCTCCTCCTCCTCCTCCTCCTCCTCCTCCTCCTCCTCCTCCTCCTCCTCCTCCTCCTCCTCCTCCTCCTCCTCCTCCTCCTCCTCTTCTTCTTCTTCTTCTTCTTCTTCTTCTTCTTCTTCTTCTTCTTCTTGTTTTTTTTGAGACAGGGTTTCTCTGTGTAGCCCTTGCTGTCCTGGAACTCACTCTGTAGACCAGGCTGGCCTCGAACTCGGAAATCCACCTGCCTCTGCCTCCCAAGTGCTGGGATTAAAGGCGTGCACCACCACTGCCTGGCTTGGTTATCTCTTCTTATCTGGAAACATGTATCATTTAAAATTACATCCAAGGATTTTTCTATCATTCTGATGTTCTTAGGGTCTTATATACTAATTATAATCAGTAGAAAATTCCCGTGAATAATTTCAGTTCTTTTGACATTTTGGCATATAAGAAATTTAGACCCTCTTACAATGTCTAAAATGACATAGACATTCCAGTCTGAGCAACATCATTTGTTGAAGATGTTGCCTTTTTTTCCACTGTGCAGTTTTGGTTTCTTAATTAAAAAATAAAGTGTGTGGATTTATGTTTGTATGTAGAACTATGCAAATACATTCATACTCATTACCCTTCACAAAACTCAACACTGAGAGGATCAAGGACCTCAATATAAAACCAGATACACTGAGCCTGATAGAAAAGAAAGTGCCTTTGCCCAGGATACATCTTTCTGAACAGAACACTGTTAGTGCAGACACTAAGATCAATGATTAATAAATGGGACCTCATGAAACTGAAAAGCTTCTGCAAAGCAAAGACAAAGTGGCAGCCTACAGAATGGGAAAAGATTTTTACCAATGACATATCTGATAGAGGACTGATAACCAATATAAATAAAGAACTCAAGAAACTATGATATCCAAAACCCAAATAATTCAATTAAAAAATAGGATACAGATCTAAACAGGGAATTCTCAAAAGATGAAATTCAAATGACTGAGAAACACTTAAGGAAATGTTCAACATCCCAAGTCATCAGGGAAATGCAAATCAAAACTATTTTTGGATTTCATCTTACACTTGTCAGAAGAATTATGATCAATAATAGAAGCTCATGCTGGCAAGGATGTGGAGCAAGGAGAACACTCATCCATTGCTGGTAGAACTGTAAACTTGTCCAACAACTATGGAAGCTGGTATGGCAGTTCAATCTACTTCAGGATCCAGCTATAACTTTTGGGTACATACCCAAATGATATTACATCTTACCACAAGGACACTTGCTCAACTATATTCATTGCTGTTCTATTAATAATAGCCACAAAATTGAAACAACTTAGATGTCCCTCAGAAAAATGAATAGTGAAAATGTGGTACATATACAAAATGGAATATTACTCAACTGTTAAAAATTACATCATGAAATTTGTAGATGGAAATTTCTAGTTCCAAATGGATGGAACTAGAAAAAAAATATTCTTTCCTAGTAGAGAGATGGAACATCTGTGATGTAACTAAAGCATGGATTTTCCTCTTTCTCACTTTTGTATGTGCTGACTGAAGCTGTATATCAATAGTAGCTTTAACAGCAGCACAAAGAGTCTTCTTTCTTCTTCTGGTGTCTCCTCTATTTCTTGTTCATGGATGAATGTTCACAAGTGGTCCTCAGTTCCCTAGGACGTTGCTGCTTGCTCTGCCTGGGATTATTTATTTCCCTTTCCTATACAGCAAACAGGTAGAGTTCTACTTTAAAACTACCTGCTCTGTGAAGTATATCCTGACCACTTTTCTTCTGGAGTAGAATTAAGTTTTCAAAATATTCATGATACCATTGTTCTATCAGTTTGAATATAATGATTATAAGTGTGTTTTTCTCTCAAACTATAAGCTCTCAAAATAGAGGACTATTTATTGTCTCTTCCTTGTATCTTTCTGTGAATATCGTAACTGATGCTTTATAAATACTTGGTAAATGAACAACCCTTGAAGCTGATAAGCAATGCCTCAACATCAACTGTTACAGTTTTTTCTTGAACATTTTAGTGAGGAGCAGCACATCTTTTCTGTATAAAATTATAAGAGAGCTCTGGCTCTTAATTGTCTGCCAGCTACAGTCAGCAATTCAAACTTCTTTTTTAAAATAATAAAATAATTTTAAAATAATATAAAATAATATAAAAATAATAGTTTTTTGCTTACATTTAGCAAGAAAAACAGTAGGAAGACATTCAAATGATTATTGTGAATATTCAATATGATAATATACATATAAAAGGTGTTTTTTGTGACTATATGTGGGTGGGTATGTATGGCTATGTTTACTAGAATCTGGAGGTCAGAGTTCAAGCTCAGATACTGTTTCACAGGTGTTGATAACGTTGGGTTTTTGAAAAAGAGTCTCTTATTTGTCTGGTGTATGATGATTATGTTAATCTGGCTGACTAGTGAGCCGTAGGGACCTCCCTGACCCGGTCCAACACAGAGCTTATAAGTTTATAAGCACTCCACTATCTACCTGTGTTCCTATTGTTGACCTCAGATCTTCATACTTGCAACTAAGTACTTTACTGAGCTATCTCTTCAGCCCAAATGTGAAACATTTAGAGAAGAACATGAATCAGAGGAAAGGTAACTATAATGTTAAACATCACTGCCACCACCATCATTATTAGTGTTAGGCATTAATTTTGGGTGATGACTGTACCTAAGTCTGCTGGTCTTTCTGTCCTATAGAGCTGTTTAAACTACTGATTCCGTTCTTGCAGATTTGAAGCACTAATTGAAAATTCAATGCTTTTTAGGAATACAAGGCTTAGACCCAGTCCTTCTTTAACTTTTTTAACTAATTTGGGATGGTTAGCCTATGAATTAAGGGACTATAGCAAATTCAGGGCTTTGAGTTTATTGTTAGGGTGTTTTCCATATTTTATTTAGAAATAGCTGAGAGGAGTTAACAGACAACAGTCCAGGTTACCTTAAATGGATAGTTGGTTTTCAAAACATCAGAAGTCCATAGAATTGACATTACAAATATTTCTATATTAATGTTCATTTTGATTAGAGACCTGTCTGCTCCTGACAGCTTCCTAAGAAGAAATTGAGCATCCTTGGAGTTACTCCAGTTGTGCAGTGACAGCCACTAGGCAAGAATTGCCTCTTTCCATCTACAGACAAATTACTGTCCAGAAAAGGACACACTTGCAGAATAGTCGACTGATTATATCTGCCTAGACAGAGTAATCAGCCCTTAATAATTCTGCATCACTAATGTCTGTCAGATGATTCTGGGCCAGAAGGCTGAAGATTTGATGCTCCAACATTCAGTAGTATAGGGGCTTTCCAGGTGTTCAGCGGTCTCTATAAATTGGCTAAGTTTTAGAAGCTATGCTTAGTGCTTCCCATAATTTCAGTTAACTCAGTCATTCTGGATTTCTGACAGGGTGAAGACCCATAGTCTCATAGCGAATCCTGGCTATTTACTTTGAGAGAAAAGATCTGAATGGGTGGTTTTCAGCTGACATTCATTCTAAAGCCAAGAAACAAAGCCAGGTTCAAAACTAAGTGTTTTATTTAGGAGAGATGACAGAGGTTCTGGTTAGTCAACAAAATGATGGACTGGGTATTAGGACTACCCTGTACCTCACTGGTACAATTAGGAATAATTATGCTCTAATTGCATTTTGAGAGAAAAAAATTTATTTTAACAGGAAGGGTGAAGCTAGGTGGGTGGAGAGAGAGAGAGAGAGAGAGAGAGAGAGAGAGAGAGAGAGAGAGAGAGAGAGAGAGAGAGAGAGAGAGAGAGAAGAGGGGGCATGGAGGCAGATGTTCATGTGTCTCCACCGGTTAAAGATAGTTTATATATCTAGGTTGGCTATTGGGTTACACTTCTGATTGAGCATTACCAAACCTATAAACCTTTTGATTAACATTTAAAAAATGTATAAAAGCAAAAAGGAAAAGGGGGCATGGAATAGGGGTTTTCTAGGGAGGGGAAATGGGGAAAGGGGATGGCATCTGAAATGTAAATAAAATATAAAAATAAATAAGTACAAAATAAAATAAAAAAATTGTATATCATTCCTTGTTAAGAATATAATCTAATATTTTCTTCCTCTGGGGAAAAAAAAGAAAATTCAATGCTTTTCGGGGAGTATGTCTTTGAAGATAGATATAGATATATAGATATAGATCTTATCTGTCTCTGTGTGTATGTGTATGTATATGTACATTTTCTGTAATGCTCTCTCTGTTATTTCTTATGCTAAATATTTTTCACAATTCTCAGTGCATATTTAAAGTTTTTGGCTCATAACTAAACACAGAGGATGCACACCCTGTTCTCTTGATACATTGCTTGCATTATACATGTTAGCCTGTAGGAAGTTGACTGTAATAGAGTTCCTCACTCCTCTACAAGTCGGGTTTCTTTAGTTAAAGCTACACATAGGACTTCATCAGTGACTCCTGAGCGGCTGGGGACTGCACAGCTTGATAAGGTCTGTTCTAGTAGAACTATCAACATTTTCCGAAATTATCTCACCTACTGAGGGTTGTGGGTCTATTGAGAGCTCATTATTCTCTTTGTTCTACTTTTCCTGGAAGAAACCACAGAGATTAAAGGGAAGTATTTTCCCATTGTTTTTAAATTAATTCTTCTATTTTTGAAATTATAGTATAATTACTTTATTTCCACTTTCATTCCCTTTCTCTAAATATTTTTTTACAAATTCCTCCTTCTATCTTTCAAACTCATGGCCTATTTTTTATTAATTGTTGTTATAGTCATATATGTGTACATATATACATACATGTTCTTAAACACAACCTGCTCAGTCTATATATTGCTTCCATGTATATTTTCAGGGCTGACCATTTTTTAAAGAATAAAAACCTTGTGAAAATTAAAAAGACTTCAATTCAAGAAATAGTGACAGTCTAATTATATCATTTCAGCATTGTAATCTCTCACTGATCTGTCTCATTAAAATATAAATAACATGCAATTTTTTTTGCAAGAAAAATTGCAAAATGCAGGAACCTACTCCGTATATATAGTCTTATGTTCTTTTCCTTTTGGATCTTTAATTTTTGGCTGAGTATTAACAGAAAAAAGAGACAATGATCTAGAATTGTGACTTTCAGAGGTAGAAAGTCCAGCACTGACTGGAGGTAATCTAATGTGGTAGTGATCACAGGCCCATTGTAATGAAAGACTGATGAACTCAATCCTAAATTTAATTTAAAAAAGTTTAAATTTTAGTCATCATATGATGTTGGTAGATAAAAAATTTTTGAATTCACATGTTGTAAGAAAACGAAGGATAAATGGATCCTTTTTGCTTTGAGGTGATTCTTCAAGTATGCCACACAACATTTTTATTTTCATATTATCTGAGAAAATATTCACATGGCCCTCATTAATGAGTCTGGAAACTGAAGTATTTTACTTTGTGTTCACCTAAAAAAATATAAATTTAATTTTGTTCTATTCCTAGGTCTTTTTCATAATCCCAAAGAGGAATAAGGAGAATGGACCAAAGTGTCATGTGGTATCAGATCCATTGCAGTTTCTCATGTGAGATTTTTTTCTACAAGTATTATTTACAGTGGTGTGGTGTTATTACACAGCCTAATTATAACATAATTTTCTTAACCAGTGATCTACTTCAAAGGTTTGCATTTATTTAATACTTTATTCAACAGAAACAATTGAACATGTGTTATGTGTGAAGCTTAGTTCTAAGAATTAGTGAGATGATGATGCACAGACAGAGAGCATCTCTTCATGGTGCTCACATTCCAGGCAAATGGTTTGCTTCAATGATGCTATAGAATATCTGGGTCAACATTGCTCATAGGAGTTTGTCTGATGGTGTTATTGGTATCTGTGCTAAGTTGTAGTGGCTACTGAATACTTGAAATATTTGCAGCACTCTTTTAACTTTGTTAAATTATAATTAACTTAATGCTATATTTAATTTATACTAATGGCTACCAAAATGGATAGCAGGAATCTAAAGGCCTTCTTGTTTACTTCTGCTTCAAACCTGTGACTAACTCCTAGGGTCTGGGGTGGGACAGCTTCTTTTCCAGGACCCTAATGGTTCAGTGAGTAACTTCCTCTAATCTCAGGCTCTTCATTTATCAGTTCTTGTAACTCAGGTTTACCCACTTACTGTCTTACCATCCCACTCGCTGACAGAGATGCCAGTGTGTTCACTGCCTTATCTCTCCTTACTACAACTATTACACATGAATTACAAGTGATGTAGCCTTCAATAAGTCACATGTTAATGACTCAAACTGTTAGCTCTACCCAGACCTCTTGCTTGAATCTTAATTCATATTCCCAACTTTAGCTATTGTGAATAGTGCAGAATAAAGATTGATGTATGAGTATATTTGTGGTATAGTGAATTGGAATCTTTTAGTAAATACCCACAAATGGTATATCTGGATCTGTTTTTAGTTTTTTTTTTAATTGAAAACAAAATTCTTTTTCACAAATATATTCTGATCACTGTTTCCTTTCCTTTATCTCATCCAAGATTCCTCTCAGAGTCTCATGACCTCTCTATCCATCCAACTATACATTTTCTTTATTCCTCTCTTTAAAAAACAAATAGGCAGATAAAACAAAACAAATGAACCATAAAAAGATAAAAGCATGTGAAACAAATAGGCATGCAGAGACCCACAAAGAAAAACAAAACCAATAAAAGCACAAAACCAAAAACTATAACATGCAAACAATGGGCCAGTAAAGTAAGAAATACCCAAATAAAACACTATGAGACAAAATATTTCCAAAATAATATTGAGCTTTGTTATTTTATTATATATTCATCTACAGCTGGATATGATGTCCTGCCCTTTCAGTGTGGCGTGTATACCCAATGAAACTCATTTAAAAAATTTTTTCCCTTTGTAAGCTGTTGTCAATTGCAGATAGCTTCTTGGTTTGGAATGGGAGCTTGTACCTACCTTCTTCGATTAATCATAGACCCCCATCTGGCTTAGCTCTGTGCAATCCTTGTGAATGCTGCTACAGATGCTTCCTTGATGTCATGCAACACTTCTGGCTCTTATAATCTTTCCACCTCCCTTTTGGCATAGCTCCGTGAGCACTAAGGGGGTTGGGGGGGGTTGATGAAGATATCTCATTTAGGACTGACTGTTCTAGGATCACTGCACATTATTCATGAGTGGACCTCAGTATTTGTTCCCATCTACTGCAGGAGATAGCATCTCTGATGATGGCTGAGCAAGACACTGGTTTATAGGTATAGTAGAATTTTAGTAGTCATCTTACTGCTACATTCCTTTAGGAAAAACAGTAGTATTTGATTTTCCCCTAGGTCCATGGCCTATCTAATCTTAGGTTCTTAGGCAACAGGGCAGTGTCAGGCATGGGTCACATCTCTTGGAGTGAACATTTAATCCAATAAAATGGTGGTTGGTTACTCCCCTAACATTTATGCCACTATTGTACCAGCATAATATGCAGTCAGGTCATCACCACTGTAGACCAAAGGGTTTGTGGGTGGGTTTTGTTTAACTTTCTCCTCTGGTAGTATAAAGACTACTTTTAATACTGTGAATAGTTGTTAGTAGGGATGAAGGCTCTAGGTGGGCATCAACTCAACCACTTTTTTTTGTGTTCAATAAAATATGTAAAGGTTGTCTTTAGCAATAGGATTTTACCATCATTGCAGAGAGCAACCAATAGCTGTGGCAATAGCTTGAATTGTTTGGAAGTATTCATGGAGTCCTTTTAGTCAACAATGAGATGTAGTCCATTCTCAGCAATGAAAGTTTCATTTGATGGTGAGAGCTATCCAGCTGGGACTTTGTTTCACCTGTTATTTGGTAATTCCATTTAAATTTCTTTTATATGTGTACATATTTTAAGAAGCTTGTGTGGTAGTAAGTATTGTAGTGAGGGCCCTCAAGTGGCCCTTTTTGTTAGTTGTCCCTCCTCATATTCTGTTCTTTTTGTTGTCTTCCTTCTCACTCCCCATTTAATCCTCCTGATCTCTCCTGCTGGACTATAGTGGAGACGTATTACCCTAGCTATTATTGATTATGTTTTCACACTGACATCTAGGCTTCTAGTTTTGTAAGATCTGTAAAAATGACCTTTTGCATTTCTCATTTCTCTCCATCTTTTATATAGTATACAAATAAAGATTTGAATGAAATTGAATCAATATTGTTTTTAATCTATCAACTGAGAAATGTCCAGGCCCAGAAAAATTCAGGCCTTTGAAGAAGAATTAATACCAGTACTTCCAAAACTATTCTGTAAAATATAAGAATATATATATATTCTTTCTTCATTACTATGGATAGCGCCTAGAACATCATAGGGTTTAATACTATGTGTTAAATGATTGAATAAATGATAAGATGACATCTCTTTCAGAGGAAATTCTAGGCCTTGTCTATGATCATGACCATTGTCCTCACTGACAGAGGTAGACTAGAAATCTTAATATATGAGTATTACACTCGAATACATGGGTGTGGGATTAGAAGATTCTATGAACACAATTTAGATTAATACTTCCATCCTATTTATTTATTTTCCTATTTAGTTTTGATTCATTATAAGAAACTTACTTCTGCAGTTCAGCTAGACTTGGAGGGGAATGAGGAAAATATGGATCCTAAAAAACCTTCAGTGGGAGTGGAGATTACAGGGTATGGTGAACAGATGAATTAGAGGTGCTCTCCTGAGCTAAAAAAGAAATGGTCCTGTGGGTAAGATGTCTGCATGTCAAAAGAATTAGAGTTGACTACAATTGGCAATGAAGATATTCTTGGTGGTCTTGCCATTCCTGGGGCTTCCATAATCCTTGTACCATTTTCACTTTCCTTAAGACTACCTGTTTTCATTTAGCCACTCAGTCTTGGAATTCAGGGAAAAACTAGGAACAGTTGGTGCCTGGTCCAGCATTTCAATGGACAAGATGCCAGGACCTGTTTGCTTCAGGTTGAAATTCTCATCTTCAGATTTCTCTCTGTAGATGGATGTACTACTCATGTTATTACAGCATGCGAAGTTGCCACTCTGTCACGTGAATTGTGGAATAATTCTGTGAAAGGAGCAGCCTTTATACGCAATTCCCTTTTATCTGGTTATCAGAGAAAAAAAGTGCTGTCTTTGGAACTTCATTTGCAAACGATTTGAAGGAGATGTGGCCCAAATGCTTGCTGTCAGCCACAGTGTCAAAGATCATGGTGAGGTTGACTGTGGCTGCAGCAAGTAGTGACAGGAGATAGCAGCATCTGAAAAGCCAGGACTTTCATTTTATGTAGAAGTAGAAACGGGGAGTAAGAAGTAATGAGGAGACATTGCATGACTATAGTGTGTAGTTCATTAACTGCTTACCCAGAGTTAGTGTCCTAGGGCTATGTCATTTATAATCTAATATTTATTTCCAGGGGAAATGTGTGGGAGAAATATCCTTTAAAGTTGTTTCTTTCATTACCTTTCCACTGCATTACTAAAATGTTATGCTAAGGCACAGAATTAATTGAAACAATTTTATCCTGTCCTTACATCATACTCCGTTTGGCAAAGTTTTACTCTAGAGAACAGGAATTCTATGGGGAAGTTGGTCTCTTGACTGCAGTGTATAGCATAATTTAGTTTAAATAGTTCAAGGTTCGGATCTCTTATTCACAACTCTTGGAGTCTGAATGAGGAGGTAGGATTCTCACAACAGGATCTTACAGTTTCAGGGATTTTAAATTCGTGGCTCTTATTTCTTAAACCCATCTATTATCATTGATTTACCCCTTTCCCGTGAGTTTTCTTTGTGATTCATCTTAAGTGTTATCTATCTTGTTTTATAAAGCTCCCAATACCACTGGTGATTTGTTCTTGAGTCATAGTCGTACCACTACCCAGTTCCTTCAGGAAGCAGGTAGATATTATGAAGGGAGCACCAATTTTTAAATCAATAACTGGAAGTAACTAGAGTATGGGCTTGGAAAGCTAACTGACTTCTCTCTGTACTTCATCTATGAACAGGAAGTAAAATATGTCTTTTATTTCTTTCTGCATCACCCTTAGAGGGGTTAGCTGATACTGATCTGGACTTGGTGCACTGTGTCATTGGTGAGGTATCTGTTGTATGGTGGTGCTCTTTGTAAAGTGACTTTATTTTCTAAGAATTTAATGGGAAGAATACAGTGATCATCCCCATCTCAGCTGCATTATGAAGTTCATGTTAGGTGCATCTTGAGTGTCTTTCATTTCCATCTTATTCAACACTTTGCTCCAAGGCAGAGCAAGTGCACAGCCGCTCTTCTGACTTAAAGGTGGATGATGTGCCTATAAAAAAAGACCAAAAATTTTTAGCAGCCACATGATGCTAGACATGTATTTTGTTCTTAGATTCAGAGTTCATTTATTAAATTTGTTAAACTCTCTCTCTCTCTCTCTCTCTCTCTCTCTCTCTCTCTCTCTTTCTGTCTCTCTCTCTCTGTGTGTGTAATGGTTAGACATAATTTTCACACAAGACTCTGCTTTATGTTTTTCTCAGGCACGGTAACACTTGCAATGCAAATTCTAAGAGACTACTTGGTATATCTGCTACATGCTCATTTTCTGATTTATACTTTCATATATCCTGGACACTTTGTCTTCTATATTTCTAGGTGAGACACCATTATGGATGAAGAGGATGTATTTATTATTAGCTATGCAAAGGAGTAGGGACAAAGAAGTGGGGGTTAGAGAGAGAAGAAATACAGAAAAGGCTGAGATGACAGACAGACAGACAGACAGACAGACAGACAGACAGAGTTATTTTTCAAAGAGGAAAGCTACTTTGCATTCCCCTCTTGTTGATGAAGCTTGGAAACATGGGTCCTTACATGATTTCCCTCATCTTTGAGTGTCTCAGAGTGGTTTTAGTAAATTTACTTTCATTTGTGTAATAGATCAGGAATAGATCGACAGACAATCAGACGACAGTTATGTGTTTGGACTGTCAAATAAACGTATCCCTTGCTTCTAATAGTTGGTCGTTTGTATTTCTATTTACTTTTGTGCTACACATGTACCCTATTCTCATTAGGTTTAGTGTGGTAGTTACAGAACACAGGTATTGTATTCTGATTGACAGTTTTCAAATCCTGTCTTTGGTGCTATGTAAACCTAGACAATTTATTCTCTTCTCTGTGAATATTCACACCAACTGCACAGGTTTGTTGTACATGCTGAATATATTAATGCATATAAAGTAGTTATAAATGTTTGATAATTTTAGGTAGCTTTGAAATGACATTCTTTTCTATTAACTCAAGATAAAATTACAAAATAATTTATCATGATTTCAATAGTAGATAATGTATTTTTTAGTAAGATATATAAAGAAAAAGCTGAAATAATAAAAGAGTCTATTAATTTTGCTGAAAGAAACATGAGGGGTTACTATTGGAACAGAAAGCCATGGAGCTTCATTATTATACCAGTGCCGTTCATTGTACAACTTAGGAAGAAAGATGTGCTGAAGAAAGAGGGAAGGGCACTTATGTTTCAACAAAGATTTTTAGTGTTCAGTTAGGGGATGACAATAAAGGTGTAAAGAGTTTACAGTTAGTTTAAGAAGGCTCTTCCATTTCCTCTGAAGATATCAAAACTCATGATGAGGGCAGTGGAGACAGTTGGTAGGTTTTAGTAGAGAAGAAGTGTAGTTAGATTTTTACATAAGGGAAATGGTTGAAGCATTTCCCTAGTGCCTAGAGAGGAGAAGATATATGTGGGACTGTGTAATTTATACAAACTCACTGAACCAACAGGACTGATTTTGGTCCAAGAAGACGCATAGGGCTGGAAAAAACAGGGGCGGGTGTTTCTGGTGCCAATCAACAGGGTAGGTTTGTGGAGGTGGATGGGACTCTGACTTCAAAACACTTAAGTTGATGTTTGCTGGGTAAGAAAAAGAATTGTTGAGGTGGCTCAGATTTTAAAGCTATTAAAAGCCATTTAAAGGAATTCAGAGTTTCCCTGGTTATTCCTAGGTAGCAGGTCATTACAAAGTAGTGAGAGGAACTCAGGCTTGCCCTGGTTATTCTGAGATAGCAGAGTGACCTCAGGAAGGAAGAATGTGTGGTAAAGCAATTTTCTGATTTCTGTTACAGGAAGGGTAGGGCTGGGCATCTGGAGACCTAAGACTTTGGCAATTTAGGTATCAGCTTTCTGAGTATGAGGAAATAGCAGCAAAAATGGGGAGGATAGGGCACACTAGGGATCTGGTGTAGATCAAATTAATGCAATGGGGCTGACTGGAAAGGCATGCCAATGAAACATTGACATCAAAGCTGCAAAGTCAGGCAGTCTGAAGGGTAATGAAATCATCAGAACACTTTCTAGGTCCAACTTGCCCCTAGAACATCTGTGAAATCACAACATAGTTCCACCATCTGCATTCCTAACTCTGACCATGTCTTTTCCCTGTGCTTGTGAGTGAGGATATGGGAAAGGTGATTCTGCGTTGTCTCCCTATTCAGCAACTTGATTTCTTAGGTGACTGGGTATTCCTGGTGACTCTAAAGCCTTGTACTAAATTACCATTCTTATTTTTATAGCACATGCCATACTGAATTTAAGCACATTGCTTGTTGTGCCCTTGGATCTCAATGTAATTTGCTGCTGAGTAAGGTTTCCTTAAAAGCATTAGCCTTTTGAGTTAGTTTCTTTTAGCTTCTATCAATGTCTGACTTCTCTTTCTCTTTTAAGGCTATTCCTCTTGTTTCTGCCACACAGCAATATTCTTCCTAAAATAAACAATGTGAATAGTGTCACAATTATTGCTTGTTTTATTTCAGGTCCCTCGACTGCTAGTATCCAGCACACTTAAACTGAACCCATGGCCAGTGTAAACGTGACTGAGTTGATCATCACTGGCCTTTTTCAGGATCCAGAGGTACAGAAGGTGTGCTTTGTGCTCTTCCTTCCCGTGTACCTGGCCACAGTGCTGGGCAACGGCCTCATTGTTGTGACAGTCAACATCAGTAAGAGTCTGTATTCCCCCATGTATTTCTTCCTCAGCTACTTGTCCTTGGTGGAGATCCTCTACTCCTCTACTGTTGTCCCTAAGTTCATCACTGACTTACTTAACAAGATTAAAACCATCTCTCTGAAGGGCTGCCTGGCTCAGATTTTCTTCTTCCACTTCTTTGGGGTCACTGAGATTCTCTTGCTTACAGTGATGGCTTATGACCGCTATGTGGCCATCTGCAAACCTCTCTACTACACAACTATCATGAGTAGGCCCAAATGTCATCGGCTGGTGGCTGGTTCCTGGGTGGGGGGATTCTTTCATTCTATAATTCAGATTTTCATCACTATTCCTTTGCCCTTCTGTGGTCCCAATGTGATTGACCACTATTTTTGTGACCTCCATCCCTTATTTAAGTTGGCCTGCACTGACACTTTTGTGGTAGGGGTTATTATGTTTGTTAACAGTGGATTATTTTCTGTATTTTCCTTCCTTTTCTTGGTGTCCTCTTATGTTGTTATCCTGTATAACTTGAGGAACCATTCTGCTGAGGGGAGGCGTAAGGCTCTATCTACCTGTGCATCTCACATCATGGTGGTTGTCTTGTTCTTTGGACCCGCCATCTTCCTCTACTTGAGACCTGCCTCCACCTACACTGAAGACAAGCTTGTGGCTGTGTTCTACACGGTCATCACCCCCATGCTGAACCCCATCATCTACACACTTAGAAATGCAGAGGTGAAAAACGCTGTGAGAAATTTGTGGGGGAAAAAAGTGAGCTCAAGTCTGCGATAAAATTAACGGCATGAAACAATCAACCACACGACTCTGACTAGGACTTGAATCTGACTTTAATCATCAGTGAAGGGACAGATTAAAATCTGCATGCTCATGGTCTTTTTAAAATTTGATTTCCATCATGTCATAGGTATCAGTATTTTGGAGTATGTTCAAATGGGACTATTTTACATCTCTTTTCCTGTGATCTATATTGTGTAAGCTTTCTGATTAGAACTCCTGTAATGTGTTGATATAAAGTTCTCATATTGAAAGGAATGAAATAGTTTATTCTTGAGCCAATATGAGTAAAGTGTGAGAATGTTGATTCAGGTTATACCAAATACCACGTTTCACTGTGGTAACAGGCTCATAGAAAATAAAAGTAATAAATCAAGGCACTTTAAAAATACATTGGTAAGAACATCAGGTTGATAGGTTATGGGACAGTGCTGGGGGAATCTCTGTTCTTGTCTTCAGATGATATATGGTAACAGTCTTAGTTTTTGAGTTGGTGAAGATGGTAGTCTGTTAATACATACCTCAAAGATTTATGCAATAGTCACAAGAACATTAGATTAGGTACAGTGGTGGACAACGGATAGCTGTTAATGACTCTAAAGTTAATCCATAATAATTTGTCATGGATCTACCACATCCCAATTCTCCATAACTGTAAACTTCTAATCAGTCAGTGTTTTAGGATCTTAAACACAATCTAGCTTTTTCTGGGGAACCACAGTTCACAGAGGGAATCCTAATCTGGTACCTATCATCTCTGTAGCCTTAGCTTTATTCATTTTTCTTCTGATGTTATCATGCTATTATATGTGATGGGATCTTAGCATCCATTGGCAGAAGTACATGTTTTTCCTTGTCTCCCTGCAATTTTACAAGAAGTCCTAGGACTCCTTTCCTGATTGTTCACATGTATTTATTCCCTAGGCTGACCAGATTGGGTGAGCCGCTTGTACTTCACTCTCTACATTTGTTTTTTTTTTTCAGGTAACCTTACATGATAAGTCACACACAATAGGAACTGAGCTACACAATGAATAGAGATATCAAGGTGATGCAATATTTATTAATCATTTGTGAAGGGACTGGGTCAGTATGAGGATACCAGGAACCAAGGAAGAATTTTCTTAGAAGTTAGCTTAGTTGAGCTATAGCTATTACAGTGGTGCTAATAGTATCTTGCAATGAAAAGCTATCAACTTTACAAACTGCATAGAGATGCCCCTCATCTTTATTTGAATTTGTTGTTGGAGTGGCTGGTGCCCATTCTTTCTGAGTAAACAGCGTTTGTGTATTTCAAAGCCTTTTCATATCCATTACTTCTTAAAATCTTCAAAGCAATTCTACAATGTTAATAAAGTAGTAATTAATCATTCTGAATGCAGAGGTTTAGAGATTTAAATGTCATTTATATTAGGTTTTGGTTGCAAAAAGCAGAATCAGAAATAAGAGAGAAGTGCAGAAGTAAATGATTCAGGGTAGAACCATTCTCTGTCATGTTTGTCTATCACCAAGCACTTTCATTTTTGTGTTTACCTCATGTCCTAAGATGGGTGCTGGAGCTTCATTCACAATCAGTAATTCTCAATGGTTGAATGATTTTTTTGTTGAATGTACACACTGTTTCCTTGGCATCCATGAGAAGAGATGAAAGCTTCTCTTGTGTCCTTTCATGCAAACAACTTCCTACCCACCCAACAGAAGCTGCTGCTCTCATTTATATTATCATATATTAGTTGAGTCTTGATATGTTCATATAAATACTAGCACTATGGTTGCACTCTTTTGAATTTGTCCTTTTTTCTCTGATTTTAATGTTTTTGAAACTCATCTGTATTGTGCATTTATAATAATTTGTTATTCTTTTTATTAAGTGATGTGCCATTGCAGGAATACATCACAGTAAATAAAAATTTTTTCATTGGTAGACACTGGATTTATTTCAGTTATTTGATGCTGTAGATAAAAGCAGTGAGACATAAAAGTGATTGCCACCAAATCTGATGACCTGAGTTTGATCCCCAGATTCCACATGGTAGAAGGGGAGAACTAACACTGGAAAGTTGTTCTCTCAGATCTACTCATGCCCTGTGACATACATGTACCCCTATGCCCAGATAAATACAAGGTTAATTTTATAAAAATCTTGAGAAGTATTTTTAAGTGCCTATTCTGTAAGAAAAAACCCATATATTTCTTTACATTTTCACCACTCTGTAAATACCCAGACTTATCATATTCTCCTCCAGGGTCTAGCATGGTGAGTACCTTTAATTATACATATATCATCCTTATATTCCCACAACCTGCCAGAGTTGCCATACCAAGTGTTCTAGCATAGTCTGGTCACCTAGGCCTCTTCAACAGCCAAGCTCTAGGGCTCCAATAGGCCTTGCTCTACGTGGAACCACCCACATGCACCTTCTGTGCTTCCTTCATCACATCACTTGGTATCTAGACTCCAGGCTCCCCATATTCTCTACCAAGGTTTAGCCTTGTGAGTATTCCTGATATCCCCAGATATACCTTTCCTACAAATCACCAGCCTAGGTCCCATAACTAGTACACCAGCTTAGTCCAGTCTTCCTTACATACATGGAAAAGGAGCTCTAGGCTTGGGCCAGGATTCTTACTACATATTTTCCAAACCACATGGCTCTCTAATGTGAAATGAAACTTTTCCACCCAGATAGATCTATCCCTTGCTACTCCAAGCTTGGAATAGGAAACCCATCTTGCATTCCAACTCAATCCTTTCTCAAGGTACTTCTAATCTCTAGACCCAGCGAATACCTACAGATTATCTTCTACAACCTACTCTGTCTACAAAAAATACAACATAATAACTAACAAAGAAAGCCACATGCCAGATTGCATTGCAAGATTACCAACTACATGAAAAATCAAGCCAGTGTATTCTCTCCAAATCTTCCCAGTAATATAGACATGTTTACAAATGAGAGTTACAGAGATGAACTCTAGGAAACAGAATTTAAAAGAACAATCATAAATTTCATTAAAGAATTCAAGGAGTTTAAAGAAGACACAAAGAGACATCTGAATGAAATTAAGGAGAAAATTCTTAAAGAAAAAATGCTAGCGTGATGCCCAAAAAAACCACAAACATAAAACTGACAGAAATTGATGACAATCTAGGACTATGTAATTGAATTTATGCAATTTAATAAGGAGATCAAAACACCAAGGAGGACACAATCTGAAATGAAGATGGAAGTGAAAAACTCATTAATTAAGACAGAAAACTCAAAGGAAAACCTTACAAGTAGAAAGAATCAACCAGAATATAGAAAACCAGGACTTGAAGGTAAAATAGGGATTCTAGGTCAAATAGGAAAGCAATATGAAAAAAATTAAGAAATAACTACAGGAAAGTATATATAATAAATATGAGATACCATGATAAAACCCCAAACCTTTAAATTATAGGCATAGATGAAGGAGAAAGACCCCAAAGCCAATGGTATTAATCCAGACATTCAACAAGATCATAGAAGCAAACTTTTCTAAACTAAGGAAAGACACACCCATACAAGAAACACACAGAACATCAAATAGACAAGACCAGAAAAGAAATTCCCAACAGCATATCATAGTTAAAACACTAAGTATGCATAACACAGAAAGTGTATTGAAAACTGCAAGAGAAAAAAAATGCAAGCCAGAACCTGACCAATACAGATATGGATGCTTGTAGCCAACCATTGGACTTAGCACAGGGACCACAGTGGTGGAGTTAGATGGAGGACTAAAGAGGCTGAAGGGATTTGCAACCTCATAGGAAGAACAACATCATCAAGTAACCAGACCCCCAGAGTTCCCAGGGACTAAACCACAAACCAAAGAGTACACATGGAGGGACCCTTGGCTCTAGCTGCTTATATAGCAGAGGATGGCCTTCCTGGGCATCAATTGTGGGGGGAGGCCCTTGGTCCTGTGGAGACTCGATGCCCCAACATACAGGAATGCTAGGGTGGTGAGGCTGGAGTAAGTGGGTGGTGGGGGAGCTTCCTCATAGAAGCAGGGAGAATGGGGGAATGGGATAGGGTGTTTGAGGAGGGGAAACTGGGAAGGGGGATAACATTTAAAATGTAAATAAATAAAATAGAAAATAAAAAAAGAGAGAAAATTTATCAGAATAACAGCTGAATTCTCATTAAAAATTTGAAAGCCAGAAGAGTCTGGACAAATGCATTCTAACTCCAAAAAGACTATGGTGGCCAGCATAGATTAATATAGTTATCAAACTATCCTCAGTAATCGAAGGAGAAGGAAAAATGTCCATGACATAAACAGTCTAAGAAACTTATATCAAACTAACCAAATCTCAAGAAAGTACAGGAAGAAGAATTTTGTGCTGAAGAGAGGAATGGGTATAGATGAGAAACTAGGAAAAAAACACAAAGCCTCAAAAAAAAAAAAAAAAAAAAAACCCACAATGCAGTGACCACAATTAACATAATTTAGGTAACTTTAAATATTGTCTTAGTCAGTGTTCAATCGCTGTGAAAAGACACCATAATCATTGCAATTCTTATAAAAGCCAATATTTAATTTGGGAGCTTGTTTGCAGTTTTAGGGAGTTAGTCCATGGTGATCATGGCAGGAAGGAGACAGGCATGGCTATGGGATAGTATCTGAGAGCTTTATATCCTGGTCTTCAGCATTAGGCAAAAAAAGAGATTGGGCATGGTCTTGGCTTTGGAAACAAAGCCCACTCCAAAATGACACACCTCCTTCAACAAGACCACACCTACTCCAATAAAGTGATGCCTTCTAATCCTTCTCAAACAGTTCTACTCCCTGGTGACTAAATATTCAAACATATGAGGCAATGATGGCCATTATCATTCAAATCATCACAAATATCAATAACTTCAATTCTCTAATCAAAAGACACAGACTGAATGGATCAAGAAACAATATCCATTGTTGTAATCTGTTGCTTACAATAAATGCACCTTTGTTGTAAGGACAGACACAACCTTAGAGTAAAAGGAGAGACAAAAGTACTTGGCTCAAAAGTGACCAGAGAACAAGCAGGGTTTGCTATCCCCAGAATGTGACAAAATGGACTCCGAACTAAAACTAATTAGAAGAGATAAAGACACTTTATCCCAATCAAGAGAACAGTTAACCAAGAAAGTATTAGTATCCTAAACATATATGCATTGCACTCTGGGGCTCCCAATTTTATAAAAATTCTACTATTGGATTTAAAGACACAGATGAACATAAATCCACCAATAAAAGGGGATTTCAATATCCCACTTTCCCTAATAGACAGGCCATCTGGACAAAAACTAAACACCAGAATTAATTGACATCATACATCACAGGCACTTAGCAGATCTTGGCAGAATATCCACCCAGGTACCAAAGAATACACATTCTACTCAGCAACACATGGGAATTTTTGTAAAATAGATCATAGGAAACAAATTCAAATTCAAAAAGATTTAAATTACTCCTAGTATCCTATCTGTCCACAGTAAATGTAAGTTGACAGCAAAAACAACCACTAGTAAAATAAACCAAGTCATGGAAATTAAGCAATTTATTACTATTAATGAATGGGTCAAAGAAAAAAAATCAAGAAAGAAAATCTTCCTGGAAATAAATGAACATAAAAACACAATACAACAAAATGCTGGGACACATTAAAAGCAGTTCTATTAGGAAAATGTATAGTTCTGAGTGCCTATATTAAAAAAATTAGAAAGAGTACAAATACATAATTTAATGATGAAACTCATATTACTGATGCTATGATGTGCTTCAGACAGGAGCCTAGCATGGCTGTCCTCTGAGAGGCCCAACCTAACTTAGACAGACACAGATACTTACACCTAAACAATGGACTGAAGTTGGGGACCTCTGTGGTTGAGTTAGGAAAAAGCTGTAAGAAGCTGAGGAGTAGGGTGACCCCATAGGAAGACCAGCAGTCTCAACTAACCCAGACCCCTGAGATCTTTCAGACGCTGAGTCACCAGCCAGGTAGCATACTCTAGCTGGTACGAGGCCTCCGACACATATACAGCAGAGGACTGCCTGTTTTGGCCTTAATGAGAAAAGATGCTCCTAACCATTGAGAGACTTGAGGCCCCAGGGAGTGGGTAGGTCTGGCGGAGGTTGGGGTGGGGTGAGGGGTTGGAGACATCCTTTTGGAGACAAAGGGGAAGAGGAATGGGATGAGGGACTGTTGGAGAGCTGACTGGAGGAGGGTACCAACTGGACTGTAAAAAAAATGAAAGTAATAATAATATTGATGATGTGATGATAATGATAAAAATTTAAACCAAATTTAAGCCCAGTTGACAGCAAGAAACAAAACAAAACAAAACAAAAAAAAACCCCAAAAAACCCCAAAATCAAAAAACCCAAAACACCAGATAGAAATCAATGAAACGGAAATAAAGAAAACATTACAAAGAACCAATAAATCTAAAATTTAGTTTTTTGAGAAAATAAACAATATCAAGAAACTATTGCTCCCCTGAAGGCTGGATGCCCCAGTGTGGGGGAATTCGAGGGCAGGGGGGTGTGAGTGGGTGGGTGGGTGGGTGGGGGAATATCCTCATAGAAGCAGGAGGTGGGGGGATGGAATGGGGGGGCTTCTGGGTGCGGGGTAATGAGGAAAGGGGATAACATCTGAAATGTAAATAAAATACCCAATAAAAAAAAGAAACAAGAAAGAAACTATTGGCCCAACTACAAAAAAAAAAAAAAAAAAAAAAAAAAAAAAAAAAAAAAAAAAAAAAGACCCAAGTGAAGGCACATAAGTTCACTTCCCACTTCCTAATTCCCCGCCCCCTCCGCATTTTTCCCCACTTCTCTTCCCTTCCAGATAAAAAACGTTCTGTCTCTGGACCATCTGGAAGAGCAATCAGTGCTCTTTACCATGGATAAATGGGATAGATTCCTCTAACCCTAATTAATCTTGCTCATTTATTTTTGTGATTCCTTGCTTTGATTCAGGAGTTGAATATGCAACTTGAATATGCAATTTTTTCTTAAATCTTAATAAGTTTTATGGTTTTCTTATTAATAATTAGTTTTAATTTAGTGCATTTTTGTTTAATCTTTATTTAAGGTTGAGTTTTTTGTCAGTTGCATTTGCATAGAGAGTATTTTTATTGGTTATTTTATTTATTTACATTTCAAATGTTATCCCTATTCTCAGTCTCCCATCCACAAACCCACTATACCGTCCTCCCTCCCCCTGATTCTATGAGGGTGCTCCCTCACCCACCTACCCACCCACTTCTGCCTCAGTGGCCTAGTGTCCCCCTATTCTGGGTCAGCAAGCCTCCACAGGACCAAGAGGCTCTCCTCTCCTCCCAGTGATGCCAGATAAGGCCATCTTCTGCTACATATCCAGCTGGAGCCATGGGTACTCTCTGTGTACTCTTTGTTGGTGCTTTAGTTCTTGGGAGCTTTAGGGGAGGTTTCTGGTTGGTTGACATTTTTTGTTCTTCCTATGAGGTTGAAAACCCCTTCAGCTCCTACAGTCCTTGCCCTAACTTCTCCGTTGGGGTCCTTGAGTTCAGTCCAATGTTTGGCTGTGTATATCTGCATCTGTATTGGTCTGGCTCTGGCAGAGAATCTCAGGGGACAGCTATAATGGGGTCCTGTCAGTAAGCACTTCTTGGCATTAGTGATAGTGTCTGGGTTTGGTGTCAGCAGATGGGATGGATCCCTAGGTGAGGCAGTCTCTTGATGGCTTTTCCTTCAGTTTCTACTCCACTCTTTGTCCTAGCATTTCCTTTTGACAGGAGGAATTCTGGATTAATATTTTTGAGGTGGGTAGGTGGTCCCATCCCTCAACTGGGGGCCATCCCAGATCCTTCTCTTCCTCTACTTCTCAGAGATTATTCTCTTTCCCCTACTTAGTAGGACTGTAGCATCCATACTTTGGTGTGATCTTTTTTCTTGGGTTTCATATGGTCTGTGAGTTGTATCATGGGTATTCTGAGCTTCTTTTTTGACTAATTATTCACTTATCAGTGAGTAAATACCATGTGTGTTCTTTTGTGACTGGGTTACCTCACTCAGGATGATATTTTCAAGTTCCATCCATTTGCCTGAAAATTTTATGAAATTGTTTTTTTAATAGCTGAGTAGTACTCCATTGTGTAAATGTACCACATCTTCTGTATTCATTTCTCTGTTGAGGGACATCTGGGTTCTTTCCAGATTCTGGCTATTATAAATAAGACTGCTGTGAATATAGTGGAGCATGTGTCCTTGTTATATGTTGGATCATCTTTTGGGTATATGGCCAGGAGTAATATAGCTGGGTCTTCAGGTAGAACTATTTCCAATTTTCTGAGGAACTGCTAGACTGATTTCCAGAGTGGTTATACTAGCTTGCAATCCCACCAACAGTGGAGGAATGTTCCTGTTTCTCCATATCTTCGCCAGCATCTGTTGTCACATGAGTTTTTGATTTTAGCCATTCTGACTGGTGTGAGGTAGAATCTCATGGTTGTTTTGATTTGCATTTCTCTAATGACTAAAGATGTTGAACATTTCTTTAGGTGCTTTTTGATCATTTGAGATTCCTTGGTTGAGAATTCTTTGTTTAGCTCTGTACCCCATTTTTATTAGGGTTATTTGGTTTTCTGAAGTCTAACTTCTTGAGTTCTTTGTATATATTGGATATTAGCCCTCTATTGAATGAAGTGTTGACAATGATCTTTTCCTAATCTGTTGGTTGCCGTTTTGTCCTATTGACAGTATCCTTCGCCTATGGAAGTTTTTCAATTTTATGCAGTCCCATTTGTTGATTCTTGATCATAGAGCATAAGCCATTGGTGTTCTGTTCAGGAAACTTTCTACTGGGACAATGTATTAAAGGCTCTTCCCCACTTTCTCTTTTATTTGATTCATCATATCTGGTTTTATGTGGAGGTCCTTGACCCACTTAGACTTGAGCTGTGTACAAAGAGATAAGAATGGATTGAGGATCGATTTGCATTCTTCTACATGCTGACTTCCAGTTGAACCAGAACCATTTGTTGAAAATGCTGTCTTTTTTCCACTGGATGGTTTTGGCTCCTTTGTCAAAGATCAAGTGACCATAGGTATGTTGGTTTATTTCTGTGCCTTTAATTCTGTTTCATTGATCTACCTGTCTGTCTTTGTACCAATACCATGTAGGTTTTTTTTTTTTTCACTATTGCTCTGTAATACAGCTCGAGGTCAGAGATGATGGTTCCCTTTGAAGTTCTTTTATTGTTGAGAATAGTTTTCCACTATCCCAGGTTTTTTGTTGTTGCGGTAAATCTCCGACCCAAGGAAATCCAGTCAAGGAAAACACAACTCAATTACAAATGTATGCTGCACGCCTAGATTGGGCAGATTTACCATTGGACTACTCTAATCCCCAGCTATGAGATCCCTTATAACCTGCAGTTTTTCTAGGTCATGTTCTTCCCTTCTTCCTTCCACCAACTCCCAACTGCCCCAACAGCTCTCCCGACTCCTCCCCTAAGCCTTTTTCTCCACCTCCCCTTTTACTGCCCAATCACCGTCTCTAGCCTTTATTTAACAAATTCAATTGGACAGAAGGTTCACAAGATTCACTCCTCGTTCGCAGCCCCTCCCGGGAGTGGAATTACCATGACAACAAGAGGCTGGGGCTATCCACAACATTTTGTTATTCCAAATGAATTTGACAATTGCTCTTTCTCACTCTATGAAGAATTGAGTTGGAATTTGGTTGGGGGTTTCATTGAATCTGTAGACCCTTGTAGGTCTGTGAACACTGGGCAAATTCAACTGACTTGCGTTTATCACTGATTTCTAATGTTCCCTGTAGAGACTTTTAAAGTCCTGCTTCCCATGAGGCATTATGTCTTATTAGGAAGGGGAGAGACTACAGATCTCTGGGGACCTCATTCCTCTCATCTGATCATGTCCTCTCCCTAGATGTCATCTAGGCAGCATGAACTTAAGGCTGAGCTGTCTGAGTGCTCAGATTTCTATGGCACATCTGGGAGGCAAGTCTTCTTTTCTTTTACCTAAAAATCAGGTAGGTGTGAAGGCCTAAGTCCTAAACTGCAAGGGGGAGCAGAGCTATCCTGCTACTCCAGGGAGGCAGGAGTAGGTTATAGTTGACTTAGTGCTTCTCCATTGGCTCCCAGAGAAACAGCATGAGTCCAGAGACTATTTTTTGCATCTGTGTGTTCAGAGCAGGAAAATCACATGAACTCTGTTTTGGCCTTAGTTTTGTCTTCAGGGGCTTCTTTCATCTATGATGTCTGAATATATTTTGAAAGAAAAGGGAGTAATGCATGAGATACATAAAATACTAGCTGTGAAGTGGTGAGAAAGAAGCAGCCTATGCCTTAAGGAAGATTACACTATAGCTAGACAGATGACTATATAGATAATTGTTATTCAGTGTGGTAAGTGCTGTGATTCCAAATTGTCATGAGGTAAGAGGGGCCACTGGCTGTGTGGGCCTATGGATGTTGGAGGTTGTGGAGTTACTATCTCTGAGAAAAAACACAAGAAGATATATGAAGAGAACTTGTACCAAGAGATTGGGTATGGACTTATGGTCTCAATTCCTGAAGAATATGTCCTCTGCATTGTATAATTTGGAATATTAGCCTCTAAGAAGTTAAAGAACTTTCTAGAAATCACAGAATTTCCATCATAGAAAACCTGAATGTGTGAGGAAAAAAGTCTGGCTTATGAGCATTATCTTCCTTCATAAGTGGAGTTTTGGTCCTCACCTTCTTTGTGTTTCTGTGTTTGTACTAGTGTCTCACTTTTGGCCTGTAAAAAAGTAAATCATCTCACCAGTCTGAGCCTTGAAGGAAGGGGAACTTTGTGATATGAATGGAAGTCATCTGGCTCCTACTAACAGGTACCCTGGAGTCTTATTGAAGGAAAGGCTTTGAGGTTACATACAGTCCTCAACTACTTTGGAATTGTCTAGCATGTATTAGAATAGTTTTCAAGTTAGTCATTGGTAATGCTAGCCTGGGTGATTTCTTAAGGAGATAGATATGTGTCTCTCAGTAAGGATGTCCCAGAGCATGAGTGGATACTTTAAAATGGTGACAGACCACTGGCACTCAGGGCCTAAGTTTGGAGGAAATGAGCATGGAAGCAAAGAAGAAAATTGAGCATTGGCTGGATTATGATGGTGTCATCAAGTATATGACTATAGACAGTAAGGACCTGGAGGAGAAATAGAATGAAGGTCACAGACATGACTGTGTATAGGCTTGTGGTTCTCTTAAGGGGTGTTGAATGTCAAGGGAGGTATATCATGGCCATTTCTTCTGAAGGCACTAATTAATATGTGAGATATTGAAGAATACCCTCCATCTCATAAGCCAAGATAGGAAAATGAGTCAGGATAAAGGCAAAGAAGGAAATCTTTAGTGGAAAGTACAGGAAAGATGTCAAAAGTATGAGAAAATCATCTAGCTTGGATATGTCAACACTCTCCTGTCTGCCTCTTGTTGAACAATGAGTGGATTTTTTGAGTTTATGTATGATCACTCCTCTTTGACTCCACTCTCTGCAACAAGGTCATTTGATTATAGGCTGAGATATTCTTAATGAGTCCTCTTTGACTATAGGTGAATTAAAAGTTTCTAACACCGCTTCATATATCAGGGGTATTCTTTGTCTTCAGCTTTACATATAGTTATTTTCCCCACAATTGCAGCCATATACAATGCACTCATACTTTCTCTGTCTCCTTGGTATGCTTTTATTTTAATTATTAACTCCTTGTCTTTTAATACTTAGTTTAAGGTTTCCTGAAAAAGATTTTATTTAAATTACCTATTTCATGAAGTCTTTTATATCATTTCAGATCATACCACCCAACTTGCTCCCTCATGGCTGACATACACAATGTGACTGAATTCATTTTCCTTGGACTCTCTTCCAATCAAGAGGTGCAGAGAGTCTGCTTTGTGATATTTCTGCTCTTGTACATGGCCATTGTACTCGGGAATCTGCTCATGGTGGTCATTGTGGCAGTCAGCAGAAATCTTGGATCCCCCATGTACTTCTTCCTCAGCTCCCTCTCCTTTGTAGAGATCTGCTACTCCTCCACAACAGCCCCAAAACTCATCTTGGATCTCCTAGCTGAAAAGAAATCCATATCTGTATGGGGCTGCATGACACAGCTTTTCTTCATGCACTTCTTTGGTGGTGCTGAGATTTTCCTTCTCACAGTGATGGCCTATGACCGCTATGTAGCCATCTGTAAGCCTCTGCACTACACTAGCATCATGAACCATCAGGTGTGTGCTGTCCTTGTAGGAACAGCTTGGATAGGAGGCTTTGTGCATTCCTTTTTCCAGATTCTTCTCATTCTCCCTTTGCCCTTCTGTGGCCCCAATATTATTGACCATTATTTCTGTGACTTGCTTCCTGTGCTTAAACTCGCCTGCTCAGACACCTTCCACATTGGCCTGCTGATTGTTGTCAATGGGGGAACACTGTCTGTGATCAGCTTTGTGGTCCTTTTAGCATCCTATGGGGTCATCTTGTTCCATTTAAGAACTCAGAGTGCTGAGGGACAACGCAAAGCTCTGTCCACCTGTGGGTCCCATGTCACTGTGGTTATATTGTTCTTTGGTCCATGTGTCTTCATCTATTTGAGGCCTTCTGCTACTTTGCCTATAGACAAGATGATTGCTGTGTTCTACACAGTGATAACTCCCCTCCTCAATCCTCTCATCTACTCCCTGAGAAATGCAGAAGTGAAGAAAGCCATAAAGAGTCTGTGGTTCAGGACAAAGAAAGTAGATGCAAAATAGAGTCTGGCTATTGGCTATTGGGATTGGAATGGTGCGGAGTCCAAACTGATGGGCACTAAGGGGAAGGAATGCTCATTTAGCATTATTGTAGCTGATAAATATCTTCTAAAATACTTATAAATTAGTTCCTGTTATAAAATATTTTTATGTAATTAACTATTTTAGATTGTGTCCAGTCTTACCACTATCTACAATACTGTTGCTAATATTTACAGCAAAATATTGAACAATACACATTTTGGTTTATATTCAGTTTGTATGGTAATTTAAATATGACATGGACAGAAATATTTTTGCTCCATATAGTTAAGTTGAACCAT
Source organism: Arvicanthis niloticus (assembly GCF_011762505.2). Lineage (NCBI taxonomy): Eukaryota > Metazoa > Chordata > Mammalia > Rodentia > Muridae > Arvicanthis > Arvicanthis niloticus. The sequence continues at coordinate 63,904,785 of NC_047659.1, read as the reverse complement.
TTGTCTTACAAATGCACTCTTGATAGAAACAAATTTTTAATTTAAGAGAATATTTATCCATTGTGGTTGAGATATAAGAGTTAATACACTATTTTAGTATATCTTGACAGATGCTTTTTAATTATAAAAGGAAACATGTACCTTCTTAAACACCTTTTATACAATTTCTCACAGTGAACTAGCAATGAGATAATTTGATGGGACACATCTCCTTACAAGGTGTACTGCAGAGACATTAAGCACCATTATTGTGCTATTTTTACCAAAACATATAACCTAATTGTGTATAATTGTGTAACAGCTTAACAAAAAAATAGAAAGAAGAATGTTCTGCAACATTACTGGCATTTACTATTCAAAAGTGTAAAGTGCAAAGAAAAACTGAAAAGTTGTTTCCCCTTCAAACTACTCTTAAAGATAAGCTGAGTGGTGAGCAGTGGATGTTGAAAAAAAAATTAACTTAGTGGCATCTTTAGAGTTTTCTTCTCTCAATTTGTTGTGCTATATATATATATAATATATGATATATAAACTTGTAACATATAACAAATATATCTGTAACATGAAACATGTGGCATATAGTATGTAATAATGGGTACAATGTTGTATGTAATATGTAATATATGATATATGATATATAATACTATACACTATATAACATAAATGTAATGCAAATATAATATAAATTAGAGAGATGCCTTTTTACTTTTAGAGCAATCGAACCTCATTAAGTAATGAGTTTACATGTGTGTGCACCTGTGTAGAGAAGAATTTAAGCTTTGGTTGTAGTTCATCTCATTTTATTAGCCTTGGTGTACTTACACAATTCCTTTCAATCTCTTTTTGATATTGTGGGCTTTTGATCATTTTTTTTCAAGAGGAATATTATTGGGAATTCAAGAAATGCTGTTGGTAACATAAATCAATGTTATTTATTTTGGAAGTGATAAATGAGGGTCTTTGTTAATATAAAATATAGAAGGATTTGCAAATTCCCTTGAATAATGAACATTTCTTTGAAAATCGAATTTTAGTTTTCATGTTGTGTAGTGGAATGCTGATGGGAGCAGGTGAAGCCACATCTGGCCTTTTGCTTATAATTCTCAGAACTATGGAGAAGCAGATGATGAGAGGTGTATGCTGTAGATTGATTTTCTGCAGCTCACATTATGGGTGGGTAGGTTCCATAACATCTATTGATTCAATAGAATCCTTTATGAGTTTTATAAGTTTGAACATTTCCCACCACCTTTCTGAACACTAATTGTTTAATCTGTCAAATAGGAATGCTTGTTGCTATGGGAGAATGTTACTTTTCCTATATGACCCAAAAGATAAAGAAATGCAACTGTTGCTTTGGAAATTACACCTTATAGTTAGGAAGTTCTTGTCTTGCTGATGTCCCTTCACCAAATTCTAAGAATTTGTTGGAAAATGTTTATAATTGTAAGAATGAACAACTGGAAGACTCCTACAACAGATGTTAGAGAGAGCTAGTGTAGTTGTTCTACCATTTCTCCCTTGGTTACTCTGTCATCTTTACAATGAGTGAGGTGGACAAGATGAGCTCAAAGACCATTCCGTGACTCAGAAGTAGTGAAAGCAAGTGTGTGAGGTGGTTTGGATTTACTTGACTGGACTTTTCCTGGAACTCACTGATATCATGGGCACAATGAAGTGTGAGAGGCCAGGAGAGACCACCTGGAACCCCTTGAGGATGTCCTAGTGGGCTGTGATGTTGGATTCCTCTTCATTACTAACTTGAGACTAGAGGAGGCAGGACCTTTGGGGCCAGATCAACAAGGGCAAGTACAAATCTTATATTTCTAATTGGATTAATTAGAGAGCGATCTCTTAATCCTGAAGGAAGCAAATGAGAAATTGACTTTTGCTGTTCTTAGAAACTCCCCAGACAAGGGGTGCTCAGGGAATTCAGCTCTTGATCTAAACTCTTTATCTTTCACACCTTAAAGTTTCTTGGTGAGCAAATATTTTCAACTTTCTTTTCATAGGTTTTAAGTAAAACAATCCTATTTCATTCCTTTGTCTCTTTCCTAATGAGATGATAGTTAAAAGTTGTAGTTGGTGCACAGAGGTATTAGCATTGATGCCACCTGCTCCCTTTAGGTGGAGCAGATTCTGAGTCTGTTGCATTCACTGAGCATGGATGGACAAACCCTAGGGTATGGACTTTCACACACTGGTACACTCCTTCTCTCCCTTCCTTTTTCTCTTCCTCTCTTTTTCATTCTCTAACAAGGTCTCATGTATTCAAGTCTGCTCTTGTATGTCATAGGTAGCTAAGGATGGATGATCTTGAATTTCTGATTATCCTGCCACCATGTTCAAGTTCTGGTATTATAGGCATGTGCCACAAGACCCAGTCTTATGCAATGCTGGAGCTTTCTGCATGGTAGGTAAGTACTCTACCAACTGAGCAGCACACTCAGTCCCTACATTATCTGATTCCATTGTTGGTATCTCTGTTTCACACGCTTCCACAAACAGAGAGCCTTTCTCAGATTTTCTCTCTATCAACTGACAGGATGGCCTTAGATATCTTTTTCTAATTTTAATTTTTTATTGGATATTTTATTTACATTTCAGATGTTATCCTCTTTTCCCATTTTGTCTGGCTATACTGCAGGATGACAGTCAAATTGCAGCTTAGCTCAGAGACTATTCTATAGACAGTCATTTTTATGTGAACTTCTGGTAACATGGCTAGCTGAGAATAATTTGTATTGTTAGCTTTTCAAACTAACTGTTACCTTTTAAAAAATATCCATTTAAGAAATTCAAAGGAACTGTCTAAGACTTTCTCATTCCTGACATTTTCTAGATGACAGAAATGTATTAAGCTTGTAAGATCCTGAATTGAGATAAGCCTATGTAGAAATCTAAATTTTGGGTCTGGAGATGGGATGTAGGTTTGAGTGCTAATGTAGCATATATGAGGCATTGGTTATCTACCTATTTGTTTGTCTATCTGTCTATCTATCTATCTACCTACCTACCTACCTACCTACCTACCTATCTATCATCTATTTATCTATCTATCATCTATTCACTTTATATACTGATCATAGCACCTCCCAAGTCCATTTCTCTTCCCCATGCTCCCTTCTTTTTCTTTCAGAGAAGGGGAGACCCCCTGCTCCATGGATGTGAACCTGTCCTTGTGCACCAATTACAGTAGGACTAAGTGCATGCTCTCTCACTGAGGCCAGACAGGCAGTCCAGCTAAGGCAAGAGAATCTGAGACAGCCCACACTGCAAATATTAGGGGACCTACATGCAGACCAAGCTACACATCTGCTACATATGTGTAGAGGGACTGTGTCTAGCCCAAACATAATCTTTTATTGGTAGTTCAGGCTGTGAGCCCCCATGAAGGCATTGGTTATTAGCCCCAGCATTATACAAAGAAAAAGAGAAATGAGCCCAGATTTGCTGAAGAATGACTTTGAACCAAGGTCTCCATGTTTTAGATCTCCAAGATCTCACAAACACTAACATTCATATTTCTTTGACTACTTTGTTTTCAGATATGGCTAATGAAATAAAATTTTTTCCTTGGAGTGACTCTGAAAATGAACTCATTTTCTGACTATAAAAGATCTGAAAAATAAGATTAAGAATCAAAGCAATTAAGTATTTCCAAGGTAAGTTTAGCCACTAAGCCTCTCCTGATTTGTGCTTGGACTTACAGTCAAACAGATCATGTACTCTGAGAGTCTGGTCAGTTTCAAGAACTCTTTTGTTGTTGCCTTGGCTTCCTAAGATATTTAGTAATAGACAGAGGACTCAGGGATCACACCAAGCTGCTTACTACTATACACTGTTCTCAAATCTGTGTAGAGTGCTACAGAGGATATAAGCCATTCTCTAAGTGCTTTCAAAAGCTTACAGTTTTGCTGGTGAGACCAGATGGATCTATGTCAAACATGTAAGTTTTAACTAAATCTTAGTGGCTAAGGGCTGATGACAAGCTCTGTGCTCCCAACACAAATCCTATAAAGGAGATTTTCCTCTGGAAACAAGCTTATCTGACTCCAGAAATATGGTTTTTCTGATAGGACTGCTAAGCTGTGGAGACAAACTGTCCTAGTAGGCATTATATCACTGACAAGTGGCCCACTGGAATTGAATCACAATCATTGTTAATTTTCTTACTGTTATTATTTAAAAGTTTCCATTTCTCTCATATTTGCCTTTTTTTCTAGAAATGGTTCTATTCTTTCTTTCTGGTCTGCATCCAGAATAGAGTCAGATTTGGGTCAGCATCAGATGAGGAGTCAGTGAATGACATATTCTTGAGCAGAAGGTGAGGAATTTGATCCCCAGCAACCATGATAAAAACAAGATATGATGGTGCTTAGTTCTAAGAAAACTCCTGAGGAGGCTATCTCAGATTTGCTGGCCAGTCAGCCTAAGAGAATTTACAAGCCCCATGACCCAATGAGAGACATTGTCTCAAAAAATATGGGTGGCACTTCTGAAGAATTTCACCTGGGAGTTCCCTCTCGCCTCCACATATACCACATGTACCAATCACTTCTGTGAATGGTTTGGTGGGAGATTCTTGTACCAGAATCTTAGGATATTAGATTCCTAAAGGTGGTATTATACCTGAATCCATTGCAAGAGTACTTTAGGGAACCACTTTTACAGATGCCTTGAACTGTGTGATAAGGTAAATAAAATATACTCAATTATGCTCTAATACTTTATACTTTGATTTTTATCATGTTCAAGCACAGGAGCCTGGTAAGTTCTACCAATTGTAGAATAATTAGAGTTGATAAATTATATCACTCATTGTAGAGCATTGATCTCTTTCCAGTACAGATGGGATTATATCATCAGTGAAGTCATTATGATTAGGAGATTCAGGCAGACTTTTGGAAGAATGCAAACAACAGTTCAAGTATAAAATTTGTGACTTTGGGTATGTGGCTGAATCTAAGTCTCATGTTTCTTATTTCCAAAATAATCTCCAATTTCTATTTGGAGTGCATCATGCATGACATCTTTCCATTTTTGAGGACAGAGTCCAGGAATTTTTATGCATTTATATCACTACAAAGCCAAATTGTAGCTTGAGACTATTATCAAGCTATAGATAATGGCTATTTTAGTCATGGGATACTTGACACAAGTCAGGGAGAAAGAGAGAGAGAGAGAGAGAGACAGAGAGAGAGAGAGAGAGAGAGAAAGAGAGAGAGAAAGAGACCAGAGAGAGACACACACAGAGAGAGGGAGAGAGACAGAGACACACAGAGAGACAGAAAAAAAGAGAGAGACAGAGAGAGAGACAGACACACACACACATGACACAGAATGACAGACACACACACACACACACACACACACACACACACACACACACACACACACAGACAGAGAATGAATAAGCTACAAAGTCCAAAGAAGATGCCTTTCATCATTTCAGATGGAGTTCTGATTTTGCTTTCTGTGATTCTAGGCTTTTAGAAATTGCTCTTAGAAGCATGGCAGCTGCAAGCAATGTTACAGAAATAATTTTCTTGGGGTTATCCCAGAGTCAGCATGTGCAGAAGATCATCTTTGTGATGTTTCTCCTGATGTACACAGCCATTGTGCTTGGCAATGGCCTGATTGTGGTGACTGTAATGGCCAGCAAAGGGCTTTCTTCCCCCATGTATTTCTTCCTCAGCTACTTGTCATTCGTAGAAGTCTGCTACTGTTCTGTCACAGCCCCCAAACTTATCTTCGACTCCTTGCTCAAGAGGAAAGTCATTTCCCTCCAGGGTTGCATCACACAAATATTTTTCCTTCATTTCTTTGGTGGCACTGAAATCTTTCTTCTGACAGTGATGGCCTATGACCGCTATGTGGCCATCTGCAAGCCCTTGCACTATGTCACTATCATGAACCGAAGAGTGTGTGGCCTCCTGGTGGGGGCAGCATGGAGTGGGGGTTTGATGCATTCTGCTGGACAAACCTTACTCATTTTCCAGCTGCCATTTTGTGGTCCCAACATCATTAACCACTACTTCTGCGATGTCCACCCAGTGTTGAAGCTGGCTTGCTCAGACACCTTCCTCATTAGCCTGCTAGTCATCATCAATGGTGGCTCCATCTCAGTGATCAGTTTTGCTGTGCTGTTGGTTTCTTATGTGGTCATTCTGCATTCTCTGAGGGGCCACACGGCAGAAGGACGACATAGGGCACTCTCTACTTGTGCCTCTCACCTGGCTGTGGTGGGTCTGTTTTTCATACCCTGCTCTTTTGTCTACATGAGACCCTGTGTCACCCTCCCTGTGGACAAGGTTGTGGCTGTGTTTTATACAGTTGTCACACCTCTATTGAACCCCATTATTTACTCTTTCAGAAACACTGAGGTGAAAAATGCCATGAGAAGACTTGTGGGGAGGAAGGTGACTTAGGAAGAGAAATAGAACATTTAGGCAAAAGACAGATAATAGAGATGGGAGGTTGGGGGTATCTCAGGTCCCACTCAGTCTCTACCTTGACAAAGACAGTGGCCTTTTTGACATTTCCATTTCCTCACCTTTATGGCAATAGGGAAAGAGTGAAGATATCTAGAACGGTCTAGTGCCACAGTCTTGAAGCAGATTGGCAAGTCTGGAGAAAGTAAACTTCTTCAGAACCCCAAGACAGTCTAGGAAGGTTAAGGAGAAAGATAAAGAAAAGTGTGGCAATGCTTATTGTTTGGCCCTCTGTTGATATTCCATTAATATTCACCAATTAAATGAATGAATGTATAAATGCCAGTTATGGAAGATGAAACAATGATAGCAATTAGTAGATGTTACATATGTTACAGAAATATTATCTTGAATACATTTTTAAATTTTGGAACTGAGATTTTCCATTCAAGTGCTTATCCTGGAAGTTCTGTAGTAATATAATTTAAACAAAATTCAAATCCTTGAGAAAATAACAAAATTGTGTTAAATGAATGAATATATATGAAATAATAAACAAATACCATAGGTTTTAAGTATCTGTGCATAATTGACTAGAAGTATTAAATTCACCAAGGGCTAGTCAGTGGCACAAATGTGCCTAGGACCAGGACCATGTCAAATGCTTTCACCCCCTTTACTATTTAGTGGTAAAATGAGGGGGGAGGGGAGAGAGTCTTAATATGAATCCTTGACTCCAAAGGCAGAGTTTCTTCTGGGTATATAAATCAGTAATTATGAAAAATGAAAAGAGTTCTTTTTCAGAGTACATCAGTACCTGAAAGAGAGTAGTTCTGGGTCCATTGTCAAAGGCTTTTACCATGGTGGTAAAAGCAAGTGAAATTTTACTTAATGTTGTCAACACTGCTTTTAAAAAATAATTTCTCCCTTTCAAACCTTCCTCTGTAGTGACATACTACACTATCTTTTAAAATGTATGGTCTTATTTTCTTGTACACACACACACACACACACACACACACACACACCCTAAAAGGCATAAATACAGTCTTCTCAGTCTGTATAATGTTACTTGGTTTTATGTTTTCAGGCTGACCTGATAATTTGGATAACCAATTGGTATGCTCTTCTTGTGGGAAGATTATTTCTTTCACTCTTAACATATCCTACTTGACTGAAGTGCTTTGTCTAGGGTTATGGTCTAGTGAGATTTCCCTGTTCCATGCTAGCATATCTACTAGTGTCATCTTTGTTAGGGTTGTTTAGGAAGCAGTGATGGTGAGACTTCAGGGATGTAACTTCTGACATTTCTAGGAGACAATCTTACAGTATATTCTTGGTTCCTCTGGCTCTTACAATCTTTCAGGCCTGTCTTCTACAATGATCCCTTAGACTTAGATTGTTGTGTTGTAGATGTATCAGTTGAAACTGGGCTTTGCAACTCTGATTTTGCTTGCTTGTGGTTTTCTGTAATGGCCTGTATTTGTTGCAAAGAGACGTTTCCTTCATGAGGGGTAGGGAATACACCTACATATGTGAGTCTTAGACAAATGTTTAGAAAAGAAGTACTTAAGGAGTAGTTCAATACTATGCCTATTTAGCATAGGTTCCTCCCCAAGGCCTATGACCTACCTAGCTTTTTGCTGTGTAAGTGATACCAGGAATAGCTCCATCTTATGGAGTGGGTCTTAAGTCCAAACAGAAGGTGGTTGTTTTCATTTATGCCACTATTGTGCCAATGAACTAATCTTGGAAGGCTAGTTGTTACTGTAGCTTTCTGGTATCACAGCTGAGTAAGACCATTACTCTTCCCTTCATCCCTGCCACCCCAGTTAGAGTGCATAGCTCCTTTTAGCACTGTAAAAACTAGCTTGCAGGGATAAAACTTCCATGTCAGTACAAATTTTCCACATTCCATGACAGAAGCATTTGGTGTCTTCAGCAATAGAGTTTTTTCATCTAATCTTGAAGATAACTAATGCAATGACAGTGACTTGAATGTTTAGGGTGGGGTTGATGGGAACTTACTAACCAGCAACTCATAACCATTACTCATAACTCAGTTGCCCATAACCAGCAGTTGGCTTTTTATCTGGTAGCTGATAATGTCTGTGAGAGGCATTGCCACCTCTTTATAGTGTGGCTTCTTTTAACTTTTTAAAAATATATGTATGCATGTATATTATGCATAGGCATTCGCATATGATGTATGTATTTTTAGCTGCTTCTACAGAAGTAGGTTTCCATATGGTATTTTCAAACATCTTTAGTGTTATGTTTTCCCTCCCTGCACTCTCCCCTTTCCTCTGCCCTACCATCTCCTATTTTATTTAACCATTCTTGTTCCATTGTTATCCTTTTCCCCATCACACTGCACACTTTTGTCTGATTTCTTCTACTTTCCCTGCATGGTCCCTTATTAGCCTCCTAACTTCTACACACACACACACACACACACACACACACACACACACACAAAATTAAAAGTCAACAAAATTATTAATAAAGCAAAATAGCTTAAAATATATAACTAACACATTGGTTTTTCTTGGCCCTGATTTTATCAAATAGTGACATTCATACACAGAAAATTTCACTTAACATATTTCAAAGAGGGGTTCATAAATTTTACTATTTACTAATATAATTTGTTGAGTGAATATATTAAAATTATTTTACCATTTTCTTATGTGTATTAGTTGTTTTTCTATTTTTTTCATATATAGGTGCTCATATAAGGATTATCTTACATGAGGAAAGGCTTCTCCGCCATAAGTAGTTCAGTGTAAAATTGTTGAAAAATATGCTTGATTACTTTAAAAACTGACTGAACAAATATTCACACCAACTAGCAATGGTTTGCAAGAGTCTGTTGCTGTATATTCTTGTCAACACATGGACCACCATGACTACTTTTGGCAGTTTTGAGTGTATGTACAATGCATATTTTTAGGTTAACTGGAATGCCACAACAAGAATACTATCTTGAAATAGTTCAGACACAAATATTTATTTGTTATTGTTTGGACAGCTCAAAGAGAGGGCTCCAGAAGTTTAGATATCTGCTAAGGAGTTGTTTCATGACACAAGAATACAGATAGAATTATTGAAAAAGTAGGAACGTAGATCTGGGTGAGAGTGAATACATAGGCAACTGAGGTAGGTATTGAACTTTTTAAATGGATGGTAAAATATGATGGTGCAAAGCTGTGAAATCTGGAGTACAAGGTTCTTCATGACTTGTTTTACCTCTCTGTACTATCCCACCTGGGCTATGGCCAAGACAGGGCCTCAGAGGACAATGGTGTTTAAATTACTGGTTCGGTGCCAACTTCCTCCAGCTTGGGAGGTGGAAGACACTGCTATCTTTTGAGAGTTGAATCTTCATTTCAGACACCCATGGAAGACACCTTCAACTTAATCTGGTTTTTAGAACAGGAAAGAAAATAAAGTGATGGTATTCCTATTCTGGTTAGGCATTTGTTAATGACTTTATCCAAGAAGTCAAACATTGGGGTGTCAGAACAGGGATCTTTAGGGAGGAAGAATCATTCTCCTAATTGTCTTCTTACTTCTGACTGAAGAGAGCCAGGAAAGAGGGAGCCAGGAAGTAGGGGAGCTGGATGTGTGATGAGGCTGTGGTGTTTGGAACAGGAAGCATGTTTGGAACTGCTCTTATAGTCAGAGTTCAAAATTACAACTGGAATTTCAGAAAATTTCAAACCTTCAGCAAGAGGACAAAATTAGACCTTTGTTAAGTCTTTCAAGTTTTCACTTGGCAACAGAAGTATCTTTTTTTCTCTACTGCTGATAACTTTTTTTTTGATAAATTCAATGTTTATATTTGTTTTTATAAGGTAAGAAAATGATCTTTGAAAAATGTTTATGGCTATGGTGTGTGTGTGTATTTGTGTGTGTGCATGCACACATTTGTACATGTGAATATCTGTGCCTATGGACAGCAGAGGTCAGTGTTAGAAATCCTCCTCAGTTGCTATCTTTTTTGTCAAGTCAGGTTTTTTCACTGAATCTGAAGCTGATGTTTTTTTTTTTTCCAAGACTGACTGTCCAGTGAGCTCCAGGACTTTATGTATGTCTCCCCTAGTGTTGGAATTACAGATATGTGCTGTTTTTCTTTTAACATGGGTTTTAGAGAGCTGAACTCTGTTTCTCATGCATGTACTGCAAGCACTTCATTGAGTCATTTCCCAGCTCCCCTCTTTGACTTTTAAAATGACTTCTCAGTTTACTTTTCTCTTGATTTTTGACTCATTTGTGAAATTGTTCTTTATACTTGATAAAAGGATTTGATTTGAGAAAAGAGACAGAATTTAATAAAAAATATAAACTTAAATTTACTTTGGTAGGATTGTGGTGGCCACAGTGTGTTCATATATTTTTTAATTTGTCCCTTTAAAAGTCTCTAGGGCAAATGTTGGCAACCTCATTATACAAATAAAGAAGATGTGGAGTTTCATTCAAGGGTTCATGGAAAAAGCTTAGCATGCAGATTGAAATGATTTAAATACATGCTCTAAGTCCACACAGCTTTCATTCTGCCTCTACTCCCAAGAAGCTTAAAATTATGTGGTATATCTAGGACTTCACACAGATATATTACAACCCTGAAAACTATCACTTTTGGTTAGAGTTTCAAAAGAACTTTACTTGAATTAAGAAGGCCTTACTCGGTTCTTCTCCCGGATCTGAGGCCTGGAGCAGACCTCTGCCCAGTCTGCTCTTGTGTGGACCCCAGATTCCGCCAGAGACATCCTAGAGGCTCCACAGATCCCACAGCTATAGGTAGGAAGACCCACACACTGCTCTATGCCCATAGCTGGGTGCTGGGAGCACTCAGATTCCAGCAGATACCCAAACCCCCGCCCCTGCGGAATAGCACTCCCCTTCTGCCCCTCTCCCAGATCTGAGGCCTGGAGCAGACCTCTGCCCAGTCTGCTCTTGTGTGGACACCGGATTCCACCTGAGACATTCTGGAAGGTCCACTCAACCCAGAACCACAGAGAAACAACTGAACTTAGAGCGTCATACAACATATCCTGAGATATCGTAGAGGAGCCACTGCACTCAGATCAATGGGCACACTATCCTGAGACACTGTAGAGGAGACACTGCACCCAGAACAGCTGATACCTAGCTGGTCTGCTACCTTGGAGACACCTTATCCTGTGTCATTCTAGAGTCCCACTGTACTCAAAGCAGCTGGAGAAGATCACAGAGACATCTGAACCCCAAGGAGATCAGACACAAGCAAGATAACTGGAAAGGCAAGTTTCAGTCAGAGACAGTGAGTACAGGTAGCACTAGAATTAACGAGATGGCAAAAGGCAAGTGCAAGAACGTAAGCAACAGAATCCAAAGTTACATGGCATCATCAGAACCCAGTTCCCCCATCATAACAAGCCCTGAACACCCGATCACACCCGAAAAACAGGATTCAGAATTAAAATCACTTCTCATGATGATGATAGAGGACTTTAAGAAGGACATAAATAATACTCTCAAAGAATTTAAGGAGAATACAGGTAGACAGATAGAAGCCCTTAAAGAGGAAACACAAAAATCCTTTAATGAATTGCAAGAAAACACAACCAAACAGGAGAAGGAATTAAACAAAACCATCCAAGATCTAAAAATGGAAGTAGAGACAATCACAAAGGGAGACTACCCTGGAGATAGAAAACCCAGGAAAAAGATCAGGAATCATAGACACAAGTATCACCAACAGAATACAAGAGATAGAAGAGAGAATCTCATGTGCAAAAGATACCATGGAAAACATTGATACAACTGTCAAAGAAAGTGCAAAATACAAAAAGCTACTAACCCAAAATATACAGGAAATCCAAGACACAATGAGAAGACCAAACCTAAGGATAATAGGTATAGATGAGGAGGAAGACTCCCAACTTAAAGGACCAATAAATATCTTCAACAAAATTATAGAGGAAAACTTTCCAAACCTAAAGAAAGAGATGTCCATAAATATACAAGAAGCCTACAGAACTCCAAATAGTTTAGACCAGAAAAGAAATGCTTCCCGCCACATAATAATCAAAACATCAAATGTGCAAAACAAAGAAAAAATACTAAAAGCAGTAAGGGAAAAAGGTAAAGTAACATATAAAAGCCAGAAGATCCTGGACTGATATTATACAGGCCCGAAGCAATCACAAATGCCAGCCCAGACCACTATACCAAGCAAAACTCTCAATCACTATTGATGGAGAAACCAAAATATTCCAGGATAAAACCAAATTTACACAATATCTTCACACAAATCCAGCACTTCAAAGGATAATGGATGGAAAACTCCAAAACAAGGGAAACTACAACCAAGAAAAAGCAAGAAATAGTCTTCCAACAACCCAAAAGAAGATAGGTACACAAACCTAATTCCAACTCTAATAACAAAAATAACAGGAATCAACAGTTTTTTTCCTTAATGTCTCTTAATATCAATGGACTCAATTCTTCAATAAAAAGACATAGACTATCAGACTGGATCCATAAACAGGACCCAGCATTTTGCTGCATACAGGAAACGCACCTCTGTGAAAAAGACAGACACTACCTCAGAGTAAAAGGATGGAAAACAATCTTCCAAGTAAATGGTCCCAAGAAACAAGCTGGAGTAGTGATTCTAATATCAAATAAAATCGATTTCAACCAAAAGTAATTAAAAAAAGATAAGGAAGGACACTTCATACTCATCAAAGGAAAAATGTACCAAGAGGAATTTGCAGTTCTGAACATCTATGCCCCAAATGCAAGGGCACCCACATACATAAAAGAAACTTTACTGAAGCTTAAAGCATGCATTACACCACACACAATAATAGTGGGAGATTTCAACACCCCACTCTCAGCAATGGACAGATCATGGAAACAAAAACCAAACCGAGACATAATGAAACTAACAGAAGTTATGAACCAATTGGACTTAACTGACATCTATAGAACATTTCATACTACAGCAAAAGAATATACCTTTTTCTCTGCACCTCATGGTACCTTCTCCAAAATAGACCATATAATTGGTCACAAAACAGGCCTCAACAGATACAAAAAGATTGAAATTATCCCTTGTACCCTATCAGACCCCCATGGACTAAGGCTTATCTTTAATATGGACAAAAACAATGGAAAGCCCACATACACATGGAAACTGAACAATGCTCTACTCAATGATGACTTGGTCAAGGAAGAAATACAGAAAGAAATTAAAGACTTTTTAGAATTTAATAAAAATGAGGATACATCATACCAAAACTTGTGAGACTCCATGAAAGCAGTACTAAGAGGAAAACCCTTACCTCTAAGTGCCCACAAAAAAAAAAAACTGGAAAGAGCATACACTAGCAACTTGACAGAACACCTGAAAGATCTAGAACAAAAAGAAGCTAATATACCCAAGAGGAGTAGATGGCAGGAAATAATCAAACTCAGGGCACAAATCAACCAATTCGAAACAAAAAGAACTATACAAAATATCAACAAAACCAGGAGTTGGTTCTTTGAGAAAATCAACAAGATAGATAAACCCTTGGCCAAACTAAACAAAGGGCACAGAGACAGTACTCAAATTAATAAAATCAGAACTGAAAAGGGAGAAATAACAACAGAAATTGAGGAAATTAAAAAAATCATTAGATCCTACTACAAAGGCTTATACTCAACAAAATTGGAAAATCTGGATGAAATGGACAATTTTCTAGACAGGTACCAGATACCAAAATTAAATCAGGAGCAGATAAACCATCTAAACAGTCCTATAAACCCTAAAGAAATAGAAGTCATTAAAAGTCTCCCCACCACAAAAAGTCCGGGGCCAGAATTTTAGTGCAGAATTGTATCAGACCTTCAAGTAAGACCTAATACCAATCCTCTTCAAGCTATTCCATCGAATAGAAACAGAAGGAACACTACCCAATTCGTTCTATGAAACTACCATTATGCTCATACCTAAGCCACAGAAAGACCAAACAAAGAAAGAGAACTACAGACCAATCTCTCTTATGAATATTGATGCAAAAATACTCAATAAAATTCTCGCAAACCGAATCCAAGAACACATCAAAACAATCATTCATCATGATCAAGTAGGCTTTATCCCAGGAATGCAGGGATGGTTCAATATTTGAAAATCCATCAATGTATTCCACTACATAAATAAACTCAAAGAAAAAAACCACATGGTCATCTCACTAGACACTGAGAAAGCATTTGACAAAATTCAACATCCCTTCATGTTAAAAGTCTTGGAAAGATCAGGAATTCAAGGCCTATACCTAAACATAGTAAAAGCAATATACAACAAGCCAGTAGCCAACAACAAACTAAATGGAGAGAAACTTGAAGCAATCCCACTAAGATCAGGGACTAGACAAGGCTGCCCACTCTCACCTTACCTATTCAATATAGTACTGGAAGTCCTAGCTAGAGCAATTAGACAACAAAAGGAAGTCAAAGGGATACAAATAGGAAAGGAAGAAGTCAAAATTTCACTATTTGCAGATGATATGATAGTATACTTAAGTGACCCTAAAACTTCCACCAGAGAACTCCTAAACCTGATAAACAACTTTAGCAACGTGGCTGGATATAAAATCAACTCAAACAAATCAGTAGCCTTCCTCTACTCAAAGAATAAACAGGCTGAGAAAGAAATTAGGGAAATGACACCCTTCACAATAACCACAAATAAAGTAAAATAAAATAAAATAAAATAAAATAAAATAAAATAAAATAAAATAAAATAAAATAAAATATCTTGGAGTGAATCTAACCAAGCAAGTGAAAGATCTGTATGACAAGAACTTCAAGTCTCTGAAGAAAGAAATCGAAGAGGATCTCAGAAGATGGAAAGATCTCCCATGTTCCTGGATTGGCAGGATTAATTTAGTAAAAATGGCCATCCTGCCAAAAGCAATCTACAGATTCAATGCAATAGCCATCAAAATTCCAAATCAATTCTTCATAGAGATAGAAAGAGCAATTTACAAATTCATTTGGAATAACAAAAAACCTAGGATAGTGAGAACTATTCTCAACAATAAAAGAACTTCTGGGGGAATCACCATCCCTGACCTCAAACTGTACTACTTAGCAGTAAACTGCATGGTATTGGTACAGAGACAGGCAGGAAGATCAATGGAATAGAGTTGAAGACCCAGAAATGAACTGGCACACCTATGCTCACTTGATCTTTGACAAGGGAGCTAAAACCATTGAGTGGAAAAAGGTCATTTTCAACAAGTGGTGCTGGCTCAACTGGAGGTCAGCATGTAGAAGAATGCAAATTAATCCATTCTTATCCCTTTGTACACAGCTCAAGTCCAAGTGGATAAAAGACTTTCACATAAAACTGGATACACTGAAACTAATAGAAGAGAAGTTGGGGAAGACCCTCAAATATCTAGGCACAGGGGAAAAATTCCTGAACAGAACACCAGTGGCTTATTCTCTAAGATCAAGAATTGACAATGGGACCTCATTAAATTGCAAAGCTTCTGTAAGGCAAAGGACACTGTCAGTAAGACAAAACAGCAACCAACAGATTGGGAAAAGATCATTACCAACCCTAGATCTGATAGAGGGCTAATATCCAATATATACAAAGAACTCAAGAAATTAGACATTAGACAACCAAATAACCCTATTAAAATGGGGTACAGAGCTAAATAAAGAATTCTCAACTGAGGAAATTCAAATGGCGGAGAAGCACCTTAAGAAATGCTCAACATCCTTAGTCATCAGGGAAATGCAAATCAAAACAACCCTGAGATACCACCTCACACCAATCAGAATGGCTAAGATCAAAAACTCAAGTGATGGTAGATGCTGGCAAGGATGTGGAGAAAGAAGAACACTCCTCCATTGTTGGTGGGATTGCAACCTGGTATAACCACTCTGGAAATCAGTCCGGTAGTTCCTCAGAAAATTGGACATAGCACTATCTAAGGACCCAGCTATACCCCTCCTGGGCATACACCCAGAAGATGCTCTAACATATACCAAGGACATATGCTCTACTATGTTCATAGAAGCCTTATTTATAATAGCCAGAAGCTGGAAAGAACCCAGATGTCCTTCAGCAGAGGAATGGATACAAAAAATGTGGTACATGTACACACTGGAGTATTACTCAGCTATTAAAAATAGCGAATTCGAGAAATTCTTAGGTAAATGGATGGAACTAGAAAATATCATCCTGAGTGAGGTAACCCAATTACAAAAGAATACACATGGTGTTTACTTACTGGTAAGCAGATATTAGCCCAAAAGCTTGAAATAGCCAAGATTCAACTAACTGACCACATGAAGCTCATGAAGAAGGAAGACCAAGTGTGGATACCTCAGTCCTACCTAGAAGGAGTAACAAAATACTCAAGGGAGCAAATATATAGACAAAGTGTGGGACAGAAATTTAAGGAGGGGCCGTCTAGAGACCATTCTACCTTGGTATCCATCCTGTGTGCAGTCACCAAAGACAGACACTGATATGGATTTCAGGAAGTACATGCTGATAGGAGCCTGATATAGCTATCTCCTCAGAGGTCTACCAAAGTCAGGCATATTAAGAGGCAGATGCTCACCATTGATCTGATCAAGGGTTCCCAATGGAGAAGTTAGAAGACTGAAGGAGCTGAAAGGGTTGGTGGCCCCAAGAGGAGAGCAACAATCCCAAACAACCAGAGCTCCACAGGATCTAATCCACTAGCCTGGGAGCACATAGGGAGGGACCCATGACTCCACCTGTATATGTAGGAGAGGATGGCCTTGTCAGGCATAGTTGGGAGAGTAAATCCTTGGTCCTGTGAAGGCTGAATGCCAATCAGGGAGGAGTTCGAGGGTGGGGAATTGGGAGTGGGGTTAGGTAGGGGCACACCCTCATAGAAGCAGGAGGAGGGGGAATGAGATAAGGGGTTCCTCGGTGGTGGGGGTATGAGGTAAGGGGATAAAATTTGAAATGTAAATATAATATCCAATAAAAAATTAAAAAGAGAAGAAAAAAGAAAAGATAAAAGAAAAAAAGGCCTTACACATACATCTAAGACTGAACATTAAAGCATATCCTACAGTGGGTTTCTGGGAACATTGCAGACTGACAGACAAGGGAGGGAAGGAGAAAGGCACACTGAAAGGTTAGTGGGGGGAATGGCACTACTGACAAATGATGGGCCTCAACCCACACAGCACTGTGTCTGGCTGCAGCCATTATAAAAAAACCAGTAAGCTATGTAAGTAAGAAAGAAATTAAATTAATAGTCTCCAAGAGTAGCTTGTAGAAACATCTGGTTCAGATCCAAGTGTGAGCAACCTGGGAACTCACTACTTACTCTTGGTATCCTATATTGAGAGCTATCTTATGGCACTGAATACTTGATTTGTGGAATTTAGGCCAACTCTGTGTAGTGTCTGCACTGAAATAAGTATAGAACAGTTGATTGACAGTAGAGAACTAGAGTGTTGCTTAGTTTGAAATGCTAACATGTTGGATATCAGGCATGTTTTTTTTTTCTCCCTTAAGATGTAATTCTATTTTTCTACCATTACCATTTGTTGGGAGTTAATGTTTCATGAAGGGTAGAGTTACTTTTCAGTAATGATTAAATAATATGATATGTAATAAAATTCTGACACATTCAAACAGACCAGTTACATGCAGTTATAATTTTCTCAGAAGAGCGAGATTGATCTGGACAAGGAGATGATTCAGGCAGAAAACTACTTGCCATGTAACCATAAAGCCTTATGTTGAATCTCTAGAAACTACATAAAAATTCAGGAGTGGCAGCACATGCGGGTAACCTCAGTGATGGTAGGGCAGAGAGAAAGAGATAGGAGGAACCATTGAACTCACTGACCAGGCATTCTAGCCAAATTAGTAAATTCCTGGTTTAGTGAGACTCTTCCTCAAAACATATGACACCCAATGAAGATCTCTAGCTTCTGCATTCACACATTTGCCCATACTCACATGAAAACACCCATGCACCTCACCACCACAATAAGCTGATGTCTTTTCTAACTTATTAATCCTAGCAATTTTCTCCGTTGTGATAATTATGATTCAGACTTCAAGAATGTATTTGTGCTCTCTTGTTCTCTTGCTCTCCTTATTACCCTATTACCTTTCCTCTCCCCATGTGCTCATGGCTGGCTTCTTCTTCTTCTTCTTCTTCTTCTTCTTCTTCTTCTTCTTCTTCTTATTCTTCTTATTCTTATTCTTCTTCTCTCTCTCTCTCTCTCTCTCTCTCTCTCTCTCTCTCTCTCTCTTTCTCCTTTTCTCTGCCTCTACTGCCCTCTTAACTTCCCTCCCTATGCCCTTAATAAACTATTCTATACTACAAAAAGAATGCATTTGTGATATAAATATGAGATTTTCTGTTTCTTCCTTATGGATATATAGTAAGATCATGCATAGATGCTAATCTCTCAGTCTGTGTATCTATTCTCAGTCTGTGTATCTATTATAATTCTGTTATTATGTAATGGTTATAAAGGTGCTGACTACTTCATCAAGTAGAAAAACATAAACATGCAAATGATAAAATTACCCCCTTTTTACAGTTTCCACATATGTTTGATAAGAATCTTTAAGATTGTCTTCTGAGAGGTTCAGCGGGGGCAACACTCAGCACACTCTGATTTCCACAGTGTTAATAATTTTCCAAAGAGATAAGAAATTACATAGAAAAACAAACATAAGCTGATATTCAGTATAAGTGGTAATTAAACCAATGTGAATTAAAGGATGGGCAGTGGCAGAGTGGACAAAAGTACTTGCTGTGCAAGCATGAAGTCTTGGGTTTGAATTCTCAGTACTCATGTGAAACAGCAGGGCATGGTTGTGTGAACACCTGTAACCCCAGGGTTGGGGAGGGAGAAGAGGAAGCAGAGACAAAAGGATATTTGGATTTGATGGAATTCTGCCTAGTTTTAACTTCAGTGGAGACCCTATTTCATTGTAACATGGTGGAACGTGATAGGATGGGACACATGATTGTCTTTTCTGAAACTTGTGCCTGCATACACACACACACACACACACACACACACACACACACACACACACACAGAGAGAGAGAGAGAGAGAGAGAGAGAGAGAGAGAGAGAGAGTCATGTTAATTATGACATGTGAATTAGAGCAAGAATGATGACATTTAGGAAAGTTTTTGATATTTATTACTGGACAAAATGAGAGAAATAGGTAATATATATTTTTGGCATTAGCAGAAGGCAGAAAAAAAATAAGCATGGTATTGGCTCTGGAAACCTCAAGGGCCACTCTATGTGTCACACCTCCTTCAACAAGACCACACCTATCCCAACAAGGCCTTACCTTTTAATCCTTCTTAAATAGTTCTACTCCCTGGACACTAAACATTCAAATATATGAAGAAACAGTGGCCAATCTTATTTAAATCTTCACAAATATCCTTGGCTTCAATGTTCTAATCAAAAGACACAGACTTACCAAATGTATCAAGAAACAAAATCCATTTTCTGTTGCTTCTAAGAAATGCACCTTTGTTGTAAGGACAGACACAACCTTAGAGAAAAAGGATAGACAAAATACTTGACTCAAATGGAACAAGCAGGTTTTGCTATACCCAGAATGTGACAAAATGATCTTCAAACTAAAACTAATAAAAAGAGAATAAAGATACTTTATCCCAATTAAGAGAACAGTTAACCAAGGAAACATTAGTATCCTAAATGTATATACACCCAGTTTCCAGGGTTCCCAATTTTATTTAAAATTACACTAAAAATTATATAAAAATTACACCAGTAGAATTAAAGATACAGGTTAACATTAATCCATCAATAGAGATGATTTGAATATTCCATTTTTCCTAATAGACAGGTTGTGTGGACAAGAAGATAAACACCAGAATTAATTGACATTATATACCAAATGCACTTAAGCAATATCTCCAGAATATTCCAACTAAGCACACACACAAAAAGACCATATCTGGGTCAAAATGATTTGATTTAAACCATTCTTTGTATCCTATCTGACCACAATAAGTCAACAGCAAAAACAACCTCTAGTAAAATATACAAAGTCATGGAAGTCAAAAAACTTATTACTGAATAATGAATGGGTTAAAGAAAAAAATCAAGAAAGAAATAAAAATCTTCTTGGAAGTAAATAAAAAGAAAACACATGCAAAAAATGCTGGGACACATCGAAAGCCGTTCTTTTTTTGTCTTCTTTTTTGTGTTTTTTTCCCATTTTTATTGGATACTTTATTTATTTACAATACAGATGTCATCCCCTTTCCCCATTTCCCCTCCCTAGAGCCCCTATTCCATTTCTCCTCTTTATTTATGCTTTTATACCATTTTGATTACATGCATATATTGAGGTCAGTTCTAGGTTGAGGGTCTAGTAATACAATAGATGCAAATAGTCAAGGAACAAGCAATACAATAAACACAAATAGTAAAGGAAAAAGCAAGGGATTAAAGCCAATTACATGAACACTCCCATGATCACTGTTTCAAAGGGCTTATCAGGATGACTAAAGTATATGAGCCTACTTTTCTGTCCTAGCCCAAGGTCATTTTCATGTCTGAAGCCTACTTCCTTGTTCTAGCCTAAAATTTAGAATTCTGTCTGAAATTACTTTTTTGTTCTAGCCTAATATTTAGGTTCCTGCCCGAGATTACTTCTTTGTTCTAGCCTAAGATTTAGATTCCTACCTGAAATTACTTCTTTGGTCTAGCCTAATGTCAGATTCCTGCCTGGAGCCTACTTTCTTGTCCTTGGCCAATGTCATATTTCTGCGAAGTAGCCTATTTTCTTGTCCTTGGCCATTGTCAGATTCCTCCCAAGCAGCCCCCAAAACTCTTCACATCTCCCCCTTTTTATTTTATAAACAAGACTGAGCCTGTCTTAGGTTGCTCTGACAAGAATACTTTCCTTACCCATCATGCAATATGCATTATCAAAAGCAATGCACTTCTGTCTTAGGTTGCTAAGGCTTTGTGCAGATATTTAATTTAATTTATTTATTTACATTTCTGAAGCATTCCCCTTCCTCATTTTTCTTCCCTAGAATTCCCCCATCTCATCACCCCTCCTCCTTTGAAGGCAGTTCTATGAGAAAATTTTATTCCTCTTAGTGACTACATTAAAAAAATCAGAAAATGTACAAATATGTAATTTAGTATGAAACTTAATGAGAAATGTAAGTTCTGTTGGCAGCAAGAAACAAAAAACATCAGGTAGAAATCAGTGAAATAAACATAAAGAAAACATTACAACCCCCCCCCCCAATAAATTTAAAATATGGTTCTTTGAGCTATTGGGTCAACTACTCAAAAAAAGGGACTCAAATTATAGAATTAGAAATAAACAGGAAAACATCATAAAGACAGGCCATTTGTCTCTGGTAACATAGGCAAAAAAATACTCAGTAATACTCATTTGCAAAAAGAATAAAACAACATGAAAAAGATTATACACTATGACAAAGTAGGCTTTAGCCTTAAAATTCAGAGATGGTTAAACATATACAAGTCAATAAATATAATAACCTATGTAAGTGGACTTTAGAAACCACATGCTTTTCTAAATATATGCAGAAAAATCATAACAACATATTAGATTTGCAAAATCCAATGTGACTTCATGATAAAAGTATTAGAGAATTTAGGGCTAGCGGGCACATACATCAACACAATAAAAGCTATGTATGAGAAACCCACAGCCAACATCATCCTAAATGGAGAAAAAACTTGAAGCATTTCCAGTGAAATCAAGAATAATTACTATCCCTACTCTTTCTCAATAATGTACTTGAAATACTAGCTGAAGCAATAAGGCAAAAGAAGGTAATTAAAGGGATAAAGATAGTAAAAGAATAAATCAACCTTTCCCTGTTTGCAGATGTTATGCAGGTATGCATTAGAGATCCCCAAGATTCTTCTAGAAATGATGAACAAATTCATCAATTTGGCAGGATAAAAAAATCACCTTATGCAAGTCAACAGCTTTTCTATATACAAACAGAAAACATACAAAGAAGGAGATCACAACATACCTCCATTTACAATAAACTCAAAGAAAATAAGATAACTAGGAATACATCTAACTAAGGAAAAAAGGCCTCTATAAAGAAAGAGATAAAGAAAGACAATAAAAAAAGGAAAAGACATCCCCATGCTCATGGACTAGTAAAATTAGCATTATGAAAATAACCATCCTATTAAAAGTTATTTATTTTATATGGAACCCCAAAGACTCTGGATAGCAAAATCAATCCTGAGAGAAAAGAACAATGCTAGAATGATTACCATTTCAGATCTTAAAATATGTTACAAATTTATAGTAGTAAAGACAATATTGTATTGACAGAAAAGTAGGCCTATAAATAAATGGAACAAAACTGAAGACCCAACACTTAACATTTCACAAAGATGCCAAAATAATAATTCTCTAATAGACATAATGCTGTGCATAAATCTAACTACAGAATTTTAATGAACTTTTCCTTTTCTTTTAATTGAAAATAGTTTTTTTTCAAATAATATATTGTGATTGTGGCTCCCCTTTTCCTATGTCCCATTTTCTTCCCTTTCCGATAAGCATCCTTTATGCATTTTATTAGAAAACAAACAGGCATCTAAGGAATAATAATTAAATAGATTAAGAAAAAAAGACAAAACAGAAAAGAGCTAAAGAAAAAGTTCTTATCTGGGCTGGTGATGCTCTCTCCAAGATCCCAAAGACTATCTAACAACCCCTACCCCCAAATAACAGACAAGAGCCCTCTTTTGAGTTGTTGGCTAGGGCTTTCCAAAAGAGTCCCCCAAACAAACAGTGCATTGCTTCTGCCCTTGTTTTCTCCCCATCAGTAGAAGGTAAGTCCCTATTGCTGAAGCTTCCATGCCCTTCAGGCACAGGATTCAGAGACCCATGAGCTGGAACTTTCCTGAGGACTAGCTTTTATGGTACCAGAAGGCACCATGCTAGCTTCTAAGGGAGGGAAGCAATCGACAGTTCTACCCAGCTAGGATGCCTAAGAACCGTATCAATGAGAAGCATAGCATGATAAGTCTAAATAAAGGTGCAGTAATGGCATGAATAGCTTGCTAGTAACCAACAGATCTCTAACTAGATTTAAGACTTGATCAATGAGAGAGAATCTGTTCCTGGAATTGAAGCCTAGTTAACTATTCAGTGAAAATAAAATAATGGTAAATGGAGGAAAGTTTTCAGCCATTAATTTACTAAACTAGCACAATTTCTAACAACATTCTATAAACATTTGTCCCTATACTCTCAGTCAAGTATAGCCTTCATCTATCAACAAGGACACTTTGCAACAGACAGAGAGCACTACAGAAAACCACCACTGACAAAATTGCAGCTATAGAGCCCAACCACAATGTATATATCTACTAAATACTTCTGTACCTAAGGCTCAGGATACATTGCAAAAGAGTATCCTGAAAGATTGTTAGAGCCAGATGATCAAGGAATTTTCCATGAAATTATGTCAAGTAATAATATCAGAAGCTAGTGTTTGTGCACAGCATCAATCCTAGAACTTTATAGGCAGAGGCAGGTGGATTTCTGTGAGTTCACTCAAGCCTGGTCTACATAGTAAATTCCAGGACAGCTATGGCTATGTAGAGGAACTCTGTGTTAAAAAAGCCTAAAACTCCAAATCCCCAAACCAAAACCTAAACCAAACTGAGCCAAGCCATCAAAGCCAAGCCAAATGAAGTCAAATCAAACCAAATGAAACCAAAGACCAGAGAGATGCATCAGATTCCCTGGAACTATTAAAGATGGACGTTAGCTGCACTGTGTGCCAAGAATCAAACCTGGATCTTCTGGAAGAGCAGTCAATGCTTTTTACCATGATCTATCCCTCTAACTCTACTTGTTACTGTTCATTGTTTTGTGATTTATTACTTTGATTCAGGAGTTGAATATGCAAAAGAAATTTTCAACTTTTTTCTTAAATTTTAATAGGTTTTTATGGTTTTCTTATAATAATTAGTTTGAATTTAATGCCCTTTTGTTTAATCTTTATTCAAGGTTGAATTTTTATCAGTTGCACTTACAAAAAGGATATTTTGTTTGAAAAAATGCTTTTATACCATCTTTAAGATATTTGATCATGGGACCAAGTACCTCCTCTCCCACCAATGCCTGACAAGGACATCCTCTGCTACATATACAGCTGGAGCCATGGGTCCCTCCATGTGTGTTTCTAGGCTGGTGGTTTAGATCCTGGGAGCTCTAGTTGGTTTATATTGTCTCTCTTAGTGTGTGGGAATTCGAAGGTGGGAAGCAGGGAGTGGATGGATACGTGGGGGCACGTCCTCACAGAAGCAGCAGGAGGGGGGATGGGTTTAGAGGTTTTCGGGGCAGAATGGGGAAAGTGGATGACATCTGAAATGTAAGTAAATAAAATATCCAATACAAAATGTGGGTGCCAAGAAACTTTCTGCTGAGTGTTTATGGCACCCTTCAACTAAGCATACTTATACCTAGATGAAAAGGAAGGATCCACTTACTGGCATATGGCATGATCCCAATCAGGTATCTAATACGGGGAAGAGGGCATGTTTGTGTTTTTTCTGCAGGACACTGAAGGAGCATGGTAGCTGCCAGAATGATTGGTGAGTCATGCTGATGCTGGGACAAAGAATGATGCTGACCTGTGAGTTTTCTAAAGGACCTGACAATGGTGACTGGAAAGCTGTATTGGACATATGTTCCTGACCCACCTTGGCTTTCCTGAATCCCAGATGGGACAAGCTGCCTTGGCTCAAGTTTTTAGACCTTGTGGGACAGGGAATCAAAAAAATAAGTTATAATGACTCTTATTTTTCTTAAATATGACCAGTTATTTAGACTGAATCATGTACTGGTGTTGTGGATAGCCCTAGTCTTGTATTTGATGCTAATTCCACTTTTCCAGGAAGGGTTGCAGATGAGGAGTGAATCAGTACACAGGTGACTTCTTGTGAATCTTCTGCCCACCTTAATTTGTAAAATAAAGGCTAGAGCTGGTGATTGGGAAGTAGAAGAGGAGGTGGAGTGGAAAAGTTTGGGAAGAACCAGGAAGAAGAAAGGAAAGGAGAGGAAAGATGGCTCCTGTTTCTAGTAGTCTCAGGTAGTTATACATATAAAGGTTAGATAACTGGGTTAACAATTTTAATTGTGTGGGCATCTTGTGTATTGAGTATTTAGCTGATATATGAATCAATTTGGTCAATCTTTAAACATAGAGTCTTCTTTCTATTGGGTACCATGAGGATTGTGGATATTGTCTGGGGCTGAGCCAAGAACTATGAGGGTGGCAGAGTTGGCCCAGGGGTCATGCCTGGAGTTGTGGAGGCCATGGAGCTGACTGGTGGAGGCAGCAGCTACACCAATGTTTTGTGGGTCTTGGGACAACACCACTGGCCAGCCATGCTGCCATTAGTGCAGGAACTTAGAGCAGGAACATGGCTGCCAGGCCAGGAGCTAGCCAGATACACCTTCCTTTTTTCTAATACTTCCTACTACATACTGGCCCAGGTATCAATCTAAAATTGGAAATAACAGTCGTCACTTGGAAGGCTGGATCTGGACATTTTCAGAGACATATTTGGAAGTTAGCTGCAGTTCTCCATGATGTTATGTTAGCAAGAGATAAAGTTAGGACAGGATCTGGATTTCAAACAAGTGTTAGTGCATGTTTTAAGGCTCTTTTGATTGTCATGTTAAAATTACTTTTGTTTCTTCTATAGTATTTAATGTAAGTTGTATTGATTATACACTTTCTAATTGTGTTAATGTGTTGGAACCCAGCATATTTGTTATGGAGGTCTATCAACCAGCTTTTGTGTTATTTTCCTGAATATTACAGGACCTTGGTATTCTGAAAAAAGTTTGCAAGTACAGGAAGAAGTGAATCAGGCTTTAAGCAGAAGCAAAAGTGTAGTGGGCTTGATTATTGCTGGTATAACAGCTTTAATTACACTAATTGCTAGCACCACTGCTTCTGCAGTTGCTTTGACACAAGAAGTTAAGACGGATACTTTTGTTAATCATTTAGCAAAACATGTTACTAATGTGTTGAGTATACAAGAGGATTTAGATAGGCATTTGGAACATTGGATTGATGCTCTTTATCTTATTCAAATTATTGGAAGGAGGTTCAGCATTTAAGAGTAAGGAGCCATCTCAAGTGTCATGCCAAATGCCAATGGAGTTGTGTTCCTTCTAAAAGTTACAGTGATAGTCATTATAATTAGGAAAAAGTTTAAAGACACTTGCAGGGTATTTGGTATAATTCTAACACCTCTCTGGATGTTTTAACTTTGCATAGTGAGTATATGAATTTAAAGAATGCTGCTCTGCTGAGTTTTGATGCTGCAGATACTGCTGATAAAATTATTCATGGCTTGAGGTCAGTATTTTCATTTTGGTCAAGCTTCAAAAATGGCATATATAGCTTGATTATACTAGCCCCTTTTGTCCTGGGAATAGTTTTATTCCTGCCCATTGTGTTAAAGCTTGTCTTTAACATCAACATGTTTGCAGCCAAAGTACATGACTTGAAACTGAAAATGGACCTCCAGACAGAGTTATTAATTTATAGGCTGGCAAGCCAAAGATGAGTAAAATTCTGCACAGAGCCTTACCAACCTAAGACAGAAATGCATTGCTTTTGATAATGTATATTCCATGATGGATAAAGAAGTAATTCTTGTTAGAATGACCTAAGACAGGCTCAGTCTTGTTTATGAAATAAAAAAGGGGAGATGCAGAGAGCTTTTGGGGCTGCTTGGCAGGAATCTGATGTTGGCCAAGAACAAGGAAATAGGCTTCAGGCAGGAATCTGACATTAGGCTAGAACAAAGAAGTTATTTTAGGCAAGAATCTAAATCTTAGGCTAGAAGAAAAAAGTAGGCTTCAGGCATGAAAGTGACTTTTGGTTAGGACAAGGAAGTAGGCTTAGCTATTTGGTCATTCAGATATGGCCTAAGAAACAGTGATCACAGGAATGATAACGGGAGTTTGTTTATTGCCCTGCTTGTTCTTTGGCTATTTGAGCTTATTGTTTTGCTTGTTCCTTGACTATTTGCATCTATTGTATTGCTAATTCCCCAACCTAGAACTGACCTTCATACTTGTATGTAATTGAAATGGTATAAAAGCAAAAAGGAGGAAGAGGGATGGGATCGGGGATTTCTGGGTAGGGAAATGGGGAAAGGGGATAACATCTGAAATATAAATAAATAAAATATGCAATTTTTAAAAAAATATTTGATCACAGAAAACTTCACATACATATTTTCACAGTCAAGCAGTATTGCATAAACTCTCATGCAATCTTACAAATATGATATTTTTAATGATTATCAGTTCAGAGCAAATTAATTTTTCTCTATACTAGAATATCTCAATGGCAGATCTTTGACCTCTTCAGTTTGGGCTAATCTTTTTATATGGGATCATGTTTTGTGCCTTGTAAGACGTTTATCTATCCTTGGCCTCTATTTTCTTTTTTTAAAACTAATTTATTTTTATTTATTCAGATTACATTTCACTCCCTGCCCCCAGTGACCCTTTCACATAATATTTTCCCTATCTCTCCTTCCCTTTTCCCCTGAGCAGGTGGGGCCCCACTGGGTATCCCTTAATTCTACCACATCAAGTCTCTGTGGGGACTAGGCTCATCTTCTCCCACTGAGGCCAGACAAGGCTGGCCAGTTAGAAGAACGTATCCTATGGACAGGCAACAGCTTTTGAAATTGCCTCTGCTCCAGTTGTTCAGCCCCACATGAAGACCAAGCTGCACAACTGCTACATATGTCTGGGGAGGCTTAGGTCCAGCCTGTGTATGTGTTTTGGTTGGTGGTTCAGACTTTGAGAGCTCCAAAGTCCAGATTAGTTGACTTCATTGGCCTTCCTGTAGAATTCTCTGTTGGGCTACAATCCTTCCTCCTGTTCTTCCATAAGAATCCCCAAGCTGTGGCCACTGTTTGGTGTCTGCACCTGTCCGAGTCAGCTGCTGGTTGGAGCCTCTCAGAGGATAGTCATGCTAGACTCCTGTGTACAAACATAACAGAGGATCATTAATAGTGTCAGGGATTGGTGCTTGCCCAGATGAGTCTCAAATTTGGCTCGTTATTGGTTGGGAATTATCTACTTTCCTAATGTCATTGGAATTTTTCTTCTCAACCAGGTAGAACAATGGGAAAGTGACTTTAGACAGAACCAGATCTCCTTTGAGGCAAAGCCACACCTGGCTGATAGTCCCTGTTTTATACTATTTTGTCTGTTTAATTGTGATTTTATTTTTCACCACAGACAATGAGATGTCCTTTTAAAATTTTTGACATGAATGTTTCCAAATTCTTGGGCCATTCTTGTCAGTAGTGTCATTTTATGAAACTAGCAGATTCAATTTGTGATGAATAGGTCACCTGTTAACAGGTGACTTGTGGGTTAGTGTTCTGTGTATACTGGGTAAATTCAATTGGTTTGCATTTATCTCTGACTTTTAATATTGTTTCCTATAGATGCTTTTGAAGTCCTGCTTCCCATGAGGCATTATTAAGGATTATTAGGAAGGAGAGAGAGTACAGATCTCTGGGGACCTCATTCCTCTCATCTGATCATGTCCTCTCCCTAGATGTCATCTAGGCAGCATGAACTCAAGGCTGAGCTGTCTGAGTGCTCAGATTTCTATGGCACATCTGGGAGGCAAGTCTTCTTTTCTTTTACCTAAAAATCAGGCAGATGTGAGGTCCTAAGTCCTAAACTGCAAGGGGGAGCAGATCTATCCTGCTACTCCAGGGAGGCACTGGTAGGTCATGTTGACTTGGTGCTTCTCTGTTGGCTCACAGAGAAACATCACATATTCAGAGATGGTTTTTGCATCTCTGTGTTAAGAGCAGCAAAATCACACGAATTCTGCTGTGGTTTTAGTTTTGTCTTCAGGGGCTTATTTCATCTGTGATGTCTGAATATATTTTGAAAGAAAAGTGAGTAGTGCCATGAGATATATAAAGTACTAGTTGTGAAGTGGTGAGAAAGGAACAGCATATGCCTTAAGGAAGATCACACTATAGCTAGACAGATGGCTACACAGACAATTGTTATTCAGTGTGGTAAGTGCTGTGATTCCAAAATGTCATGAGGTAAGTGGGGCCACTGGTTGTGAGGACCTATGGGTATGGGAGGTTGTGGAATTCCTATCTCTGAGAGAAACACAAGGAAACATTTGAAGAGTACTTAGCTTGTACCAGGAGACTGAATAGGGACTTATGGTCTCAATTCCTGAAGTACATGTCCTCTGCATTGTATCTTGTAATATTATCCTCTAAGAAGTTATAGAACTCACTAGAAATCACAGAATTGCCACCATAGAAAACATGAATATGTGAGGATGGGAGTTCAGTTTGTGAGCAGTATCTTCTTTCATAAATATTTTTTTTGGCCCTCACTTTCTTTTTGTTTCTGTGTCTCATTTGGCCTGTAGGAAAGTAAATCATCTCACCAGTCTGAGCCTTGAAGGAACGAGAACTTTGTGATATGAATGGAAGTCATCTGGTTCCTACTCTCAGATGGCCTGGAGTCTTGCTGTAGGAAAGGCTTTGAGGTTACATACAGTCCTCAACTACTTTGGAATTGTCCAGCATGTATTAGAATAGTTTTGAAGTTAGTTGGTGGGAGTGCCAGTTTGGGTGATTTCTTAAGGAGATAGATATATGTCTCTCAGTAAGGATGACCCAGAGCATGAGTGGGCACTTTAAAAGGATGACAGACCACTGAGACCGAGGGCCTAAGTTTAGAGGAAATGAGCATGGGAGCAAAAAAGAAAATTGAACATGGGCTGGATTATGATGGTGTCATCAAGTAGACGACTATAGACAGTAAGGACCTGGAGGAGAAACAGAATGAAGGTCACAGATATGACTGTGTATAGGCTTGTGGTTCTCTTAAGGGGTGTTGAATGTCAAGGGAGGTGTATCATGGCCATTTTTTAAGGCAATAATGCATACATGAGAGGTTGAAGACTACCCCCTGTTAACCAAGATAGGAAAATAAGCCAGGAGAAAGAAAAAGAAGGAACTCTTTAGTGGAAAGCACAGGAAAGACATCAAAAGCACTAAAAAAAAAAATCTAACTTGGATATGACAATACTTTCCTGGCTGCCCCATGTTGAATGATGAGTGGATTTGTTTTTTAAGTTTATGAGTGGTCACCCCTCTCTGACTCTCCTATCTGCAACAATGCCATTTTATCATAGGGTGAGGCATTCTTGATGATTTCTCCTTGACTGTAGGTAAAGTTCAAACTCCCTAACTTGTGTTCATATATCAGGGGTATTCTTTGTCTTCAGCTTTACATATAGTTATTTTCTCCACAATTACAGCCATATACAATGCACTCATACTTTCTCTGTCTCTTTGGTATGCTTTTATTTTAATTATTTACTCCTTCTTATCATTTAATACTTAGATCAAGGTTTTCTGCCAAAGGTTTTACTTGAATTACTTTCATTGAGTCTTTTGTATCATTTCAGATCATACCTCTGGACTTGCTCCCTCATGGCTGACATACACAATGTGACTGAATTCATTTTCCTTGGACTCTCTTCCAATCAAGAGGTGCAGAGAGTCTGCTTTGTGATATTTCTGTTCTTGTACATGGCCATTGTGCTTGGGAATCTTCTCATGGTGGTCACTGTGGCAGTCAGCAGAAATCTTGGACCCCCCATGTACTTCTTCCTCAGCTCCCTCTCCTTTGTGGAGATCTGCTACTCCTCCACAACAGCCCCAAAACTCATCTTGGATCTCCTAGCTGAAAAGAAATCCATATCTCTATGGGGCTGCATGACACAGCTTTTCTTCATTCACTTCTTTGGTGGTGCTGAGATTTTCCTTCTCACAGTGATGGCCTATGACCGCTATGTAGCCATCTGCAAGCCCCTGCACTATACCAGTATCATGAACCGAAAGGTGTGTGCAGGCCTCGTTGGAACAGCGTGGATGGGAGGCTTTGTTCATTCTCTTTCCCAGATCCTTCTCATTCTCCCTTTGCCTTTCTGTGGCCCCAATGTCATTGACCATTATTTCTGTGATGTGCTTCCTGTGCTTAAACTCGCCTGCTCAGACACCTTCCTCATTGGTCTATTGATTGTTGCCAATGGGAGAACACTGTCTTTGATCAGCTTTGTGGTCCTCTTAGCATCCTATGTGGTCATCTTGTTCCATCTGAGAACTCAGAGTGCTGAGGGACGGCGCAAAGCTCTGTCCACCTGTGGGTCCCATATCACTGTGGTTATATTGTTCTTTGGTCCATGTGTCTTCATCTATTTGAGGCCTTCTGCTACTCTGCCTATAGACAAGATGATTGCTGTGTTCTACACAGTGATAACTCCCCTTCTCAATCCTCTCATCTACTCCCTGAGAAATGCAGAAGTGAAGAAAGCCATGAAGAGTCTATGGTTCAGGACAATGAAAGTAGATGAGAAATAGAGTCTGGCTATTGGCTATTGGGATTGGAATGATGTGGAGTCCAAACTGATGGGCACTAAGGGGAAGGAATGCTCATTTAGCATTATTGTAGCTGATACATATCTTCTTAAATACTTGTAAATTAGTTCCTTTTATAAAAATACTGTTACATAATGAGCTATTTTAGATTTTTTGTATTCTTACCACTATTCATGGTACTGTAGCAAATATTTGCAGCAGAATATTAGACCATACTTATTTTGGTTTAGGTTCACTTTCTGAGAGGCAGAAATAATTTTGCTTCATAGAATTAATTTGAACAATTTGTCTTACAAATGCACTCTTAAGAAAACAATTTCTTAATTCATAAGAATATTTATGTATTAATTTTGGCTGAGAAATAAATGAATTAATGACCTGTCTCACTGTGTCTTTGTTGGGGTCTAGCCTCGACACAGGATCAGAGTTCTCAATTGGAAGCAGGAATATCTAGAAGATGCATAATAAATATACACAGACTACTTTTTGGGTACAAGCCAACAGGCAATTTTTCAAGGCTTAAAGTTCCTCTCTCTTTTTTCTCTCGCTCTCTGCTTTCTTTCTCTCTCACTCATTCGCTTGCAGCTTAAGGCTGCACATACTCTGCATTCTCCTGTGCACTCTGCTTGTCTCCTGTGCATTTTTCTTTTCTTGGACTCCCCCACTCTTACACACCTCTGTGTGTTCCCCTCTCACTCTCTCACACACTCTTCATACACATCTCACAAAAATCTTATATACACTTCATACACTCTCCTTTCACTCACACACACACTCTCCATACACACCTCACATTTTCTCTTCGCTCACTCTTCACATGCTCTTCTCATGTTCTCTCTCTCTCTCTCTACATGCTCTTTCATTTGCCCTCTCATTCGCTCTGTCACTCACTCTCTCTCACCACACTCACCTCACATACCTCTCTGCCTTTTTCTTGCCCCAGTTAATGCATTATTTCCAAGATGAGAACACACAGCATGCACCTGGGCCATTAGGACTGTGCTGTGCTGTACCCTTTGCCTCAATTTTTAACTGTTTAAGAATCATTACATCAAGGAGCATCTAGTTTCACAGAATTCACCAGAGCAGAAGGAGAAAGAAGTAAGAAAGTCAGATATAACAGAATAATTATGCACACCAAGGCCAACTGAAAAACAGTCACTCACAAATGAAATCTATACAGCCATTGTCCAGGGCTAAGGTTAGGAGAAATGGGAACAACAGTTTTACAAAGAGCTGCCACAGGCTACTGAGATGTCTCCATTCTGGCCTACTGCAAGCAGTCCCTTATTTCAGATGGTGGGTCCCCTGGAGGGATGTGTCTCCTGCTTCTCAGGGTCCCAGACACCATCCTCTTCATTATGAGCTACCATGGGCTTCTGAGATGTCTCTATCCTGGCCTACTCACAGTCCTTGTCATTGTATGCTGTCCCCAGCATGTCTTGACAGATACTTGTTAATTACCAAAGGAAACAGTCACCTTCTTAACCATCTTATACAACTGCCCAAATTACACATCACTAGCACTGAAGGAAATTGACGAGATACAACATCTCATATGTTGTGCCCTAGAGACACACAACTCTATTACTGCGATATTCTTAACAAAATGTATAACCTAAGTATAAATATATAGTAGTTAAAGAAAATAGAACTGAAGAATGTTTTGCAGCATTACTGATGTTTACTGTTTAAAAGTATGAAGAGTAGGGAAGATGGAAGAATTTTTATCCCCTTTAAAGTACTCTTAAGGTTTGGCTGTATACTGAGCAACAGATGACAACAAAAATATGAAATTAATAGAATTGTTGGAGTTTTCTTCTCTCATAATGTTGTGCCAGCAATTATTTTTCTTCTTTAAAATTTTGTCATATTTTTAATTATAATATGTATTTATATATGTTTATATTTCTTCTCTCTTTTTATGCTACAGGTTTTTCTCCATATGTTTGATGGCTTTTCATTTAGTGTTTTTATGGGATTCCTGAGTGTGCAAATGAATGGTTCTTTCCATGTGTATCTGTTTCTTTTTATCTTTTCATGGGCTCATTTCCTTCTATTTTCTTGTTTTCTAATGAGCAGTAGATCTGGATGGGAGGGTAGGCAGAGAGGAACTGGAAGGAGGAGATGGAGGAGGACATGTAATAATATATTATGTGAGAAATACTATATTCTTTGTTTTGTAAATGTTAAATAAAACACAATTTGTTGAAATGCCTCATGGTGATCACCATAGCGTGAGTATGTAAGACCACACCCCTAAAACTCCATGTTACACAATTAGAGGTTAACAGGTGCCATATAAATCTTGGATAACATTTATAGCCTGATATTTAAATGCTCCTCAACCAGAACAATCCTAAATACCTCCATAGGGATTTCCAAAGAGAGGCTGGTTTGCACACATAATTGTTTCTTTTGTAATTTGCAGATAATTAAAATACATGACCACCATTAAGAATGCTTGTTCCTTGGAAGATCATAATGAGACCCAGCTTTTGGTAATGGCTGGCTTTAGCAAACCTGTCTAGAATTCTCCAGGAAATGGCATGTGGGAGGTTTGAGGTTCCTTTGTACAGTCCTTCAACAAAATGCCTAAAGCTGAAGTTTCTTTTTAAACTGCTCATTCAGAAAGAAGATTATTCATTAGCAAGCTTAGGCTGTGTCTCTGCAGCTGCTTAAGTGAACATATCTCTATGGTGCTTTATGTAGCATAGTATGATGTGGAGAATTATGTGTAAGACCAACTTTCTGACATGAGAAGAAAGTCATAATGTGATATGTAATCCTGCTTGTGTTTAGGATTGCATGCAAAGTTTTTGGGGTGTGTGAAATATATTGTTAGGTTTATCTTGTTGGTCTTTTGTGTGTATTTATACTATTACTGTCTAAAACATTATAAACAAAGTTGAAATTTTATGGTGGACCCTCCCAAGGGGCATTATATAACATATTGGAAAAAGAAATCACATTCTTTTTTGAGAAAAATCCTGTGCTCACATATATTCTCTGTGGCATTAGGAAGTGTGTGGTTTTATTTGAGAGTAAGAATGTAGTGGGAGTTCCATCTTCTATACCAGAGAAATAAACAGTGAAACTCAGCCTGTATGACAGCTTCCAAGGCCAAAAATTTTGTGTGTTAGAAAACCACAAAACCCTCCTGTTCGTTACTGCTATAAGCTATCCATGGATGTATCAAGATGCTGACAAAGTGTAGAATATTGCTCTGCAATCCTTTGCTCTTTTGATGGAAGCTTCTTGTGTAAAGGTGATAGTTGTTCATTTCTGTTGTCCTTTGGGTTCCCTTCCCTTCAAGGCCTGGTCCCTTCTCCAGTCTTCCTCATCTCTTCTATGTTTCCTGCAGGTTCTTCTCTCTCTTGGCAGTCAACTGTGTTCCCAGTGCCTCCCTCTAGTTTCCCACTTAAGTACCTAAGCCTCAGAACAAATACATTTAAATTTCCACTTTGGGAAAGCCAAGCAATAAATTCTTAATGACGATGCTAAGGTTGAGTTTTGTGGTTCTTTTCCATTACTAAAGAAAACCTATCTTCAAAAAAAAAAAAAAAAAAACCAAATAAATGAACAAACATGATATCACCAAAAAAGAAAAACAAAACAGTTGTTTTTTCTCTTTTTAAAAATTAGATATTCTATGTATTTATGTTTCAAATGTTATCCCATTTCCCAGTTTTCCCTCATAACCCCCCCATTCTTTCCCCCTCCCCTGGCTTCTATGAGGGTGCTCCCTTACCCACCCACCCAGTCTCACCTCACTTCCATGGCATTTGAGCCTTCACAGAACCATGGGCCTCTTCTCCCATTGATGCCAGACAAGGCCATCCTTTGCTACATATGCAGCTGGAGCCATGGGTCCCTCCATGTGTACTCTTTGGGTGGTGGTTTAGACCCTGGGAGTTCTGGGGGATCTGGTTGGTTGATATTGTTGTTCTTCCTATGGGGTTGCAACCCCCTTCAGAGCCTCTCATGAGACAGCTATATCAGGCTTCTGTCAGCAAGCACTTCTTGGCATCCATAATAGTATTTGGTGTTTATATATAGGATAGATCTCCAAGTGGGGCAGTCTCTGGATGGCCTTTCCTTCTTCAGTCTCTGCTCCACACTTTGACTCTGTATTTTCTTTAGACAGGAGCAATTCTGGGTTAAAAATTTGGAGATGAGTGAGTAGCCCCATCCCCCAACTGGGGGCCTTGCCTTCCCTCTGGATATGGTCTCTACAGTTTCTCTCTCCCCTTTGTTGGGTATTTCAACTAATGTCCTCCCCACTGGGTCCCAGGAACCTCTTGCTTTCCTTGTATCTGGGACTTTCTGGTGGCTACCCCCAGTTTCCCATCCCCCATTGCCACACACCTCTGTTCAGTTTCCTGACCCTCTGTCTATCATCCTTGTCTCCTCTCATACCCGATCCTGACCCCCTTTTACCCCTACCGCTTGTCTCTTCCTCCCAAGTCCCTCCAACCCTATACCTCCTGTGAGTATTTTGTCCCCCCCCTTTTTTTTTTGTTTTTTTGAGACAGGGTTTCTCTGTATAGCCCTGGCTGTCCTGGAACTCACTCTGTAGAGCAGGTTGGCCTCGAACTCAGAAATCTGCCTGCCTCTGCCTCCCAAGTGCTGGGATTAAAGGTGTGTGCCACCACTGCCAGGCTTTTTGTTCCTCCTTCTAAGAAGGACTGAAGCATCCACATTTTGGTCTTCTTTCTTCTTATGGTCTGTGAGTTGTATCATGGGTATTCTGAGCTGTTGAGCTAATATCCACTTATCAGTGAGTATGTACCTTGTGTGTTCTTTTGTGACTAGGTTACCTCACTCAGGATGATATTTTCTAGTTTCATCCATTTGCTTAAGAATTTCATTGTTTTTTTAATAGCTGAGTAGTACTCCATTGTGTAAATGTACCACATTTTCTGTATCCATTACTCTGTTGAAAGACATCTGGGTTGTTTCCAGCTTCTGGTGAAAGAGTTAAAAATTTTTAAACCATCCACAGACGGAGTCAAGAGTGCAGATCAGCTTGTTCTGCATTCTGGGTCCTAGGAAACTAGCTATCCACAAGACAAAATAGATGATAGATTGAATAGAGTTCAGAGCTGGGAGTTCAAGATAGCGTGACCAAGTGCTATGGGTACCAGAAACTAAAAACTGACCATAAGATAGATTGAATAGGGTTTGAGCTGAGAGTTCAA
Source organism: Arvicanthis niloticus (assembly GCF_011762505.2). NCBI lineage: Eukaryota > Metazoa > Chordata > Mammalia > Rodentia > Muridae > Arvicanthis > Arvicanthis niloticus. The sequence goes on along the minus strand of NC_047659.1, from coordinate 63,867,596 downwards.
GTTAGTGTTCCTGTGTACCCTGGATACCAAGAGAGTTTGAGTTGTGCATCCTGGATACCAGGAGAGTTTGAGTTGGGAGTTCTCAGCGTGCCCATACATCCTGGATACCAGGAACTTGGCTGATTATGTATAGGCTCTTAGAGAATAGCCTGTTCCTTGTGCCTTGTCACAAACTGAATAATGGGCTGGGACTTTCCACAGGTGCTCTCCAATAGCCCTCCCTTACTCCCCCTGGGTTGTGGTTCCCCCCCTGAGTTGTGGTTTTGGGATTTAAATTCTCTCTGTCTCCAAAGCCCCGGGGTCAGACCCCATTGCCCCTGCGTGGGCTACAGGTCTTGACCTCAGTACACTGATTAAAATATGCCTCTTGCTGATTACATCAAGTTTGGTGTCTTGCAGTTATTGGGGTGGCCATGATTTCCCGAGGCTTGGGTGAGGTCCTTCATTCCTGGGGGCCTTACACTGGCTATTTATAAATAAGGCTTCTATGAACACATTGGAGCACGTGTTCCTGTTATATGTTGGATCATCTTTTGGGTATATGCCCAGGAGTGGTATAGCTGGGTCCTCAGGTAGTACTATGTCCACTTTTCTGAGGAACAGCCAGAGTGGTTTTCACAGTGGTTGTAGCAGCTTGCAATTCCTCCCAACAATAGAGGAGTGTTCCTCTTTCTCTACATCCTTGCCAGAATTTGCTTAGTTGTTTTCTTTTAATGAATGGATGGTGACAACTAAATCAGATATATGCTCCTGGATCAGATGTTACTAAAGGAGAGAGTGGAATTCTCTAATTGTTGTTTTGCCAACTTGGAAAATGATACCATTTGTGATGGTTTGTATATTCTCGGCCCAGGAAGTGGAATAGGTGTGTCACTGTGGGTGTGGGCTATAAGACCCTCATCTTAGCTGCCTGGAATCCAGTATTCTGCTAGCAGCCTTCAGATGAAGATATAGAGCTCTCTGCTCTGCCTGCACCATGCCCTGCCTGGATGCTTCCATATTTCCATCTTGATGATAATGGACTGAACCTCTGAACCTGTAAGCCAGCCCCAATTAAATGTTGTTCTTTATAATAGTTGGATTGGTCATGGTGTCTGTTCACACCAGTAAAACACTAAGACATAAGTTGGTACTAGAAGTGGGGTATTGCTGTCGTAGGCCTGAGCATGCTTTTGTCTGGAAGAATGTAGATTGTGGGACTGGATTTGGAAAGCAGTGGAATGCTTTAAGTGGTGCTTAATGGGTTATCCTAGTAAGAATATGAAAGACTTTGTTGTTGATATGGATTAGAACTGTGCAGACCTGGCCCAAGAGAGTTCAGTGGAGAAAATTTCAGTATGTGGTCTAGAGACTATTTTTGTGGTATTTTGGGAAAAAATGTAGTTTTTTTTTTTTTTTTTTTTTTTTTGCTATTGTTCAAAGAGTTTGCCTGAGGCTAAGGTGAAGAGATTTAGAGTAATTGCTTTGAAAAAGGAAGTCTCAAAACAGCCTGGTGTAAATTTTTATGTGTGATTACTGAAGCTCACTCTTATGAAGAGTATTATAATGAAAAGGAGCAAGTTGAGAAGAGAAAAATACAAAATGTGTGGTTGGAGCACCAGGGAGTGAAATGAAGCTGAATCCTGTGTTCAAGGATATTAAATTGAAATAAAGGAGTAGTGATCTTGGGGCAAGATCCTACCTGACTAAGTTTAGATCCAGGCATGGTAGTACAAACCTTTAATTCCAGGAGGCACAGACAAGCAGATTTCTGAGTTCAAGGCCAGCCTAGAACAAAGCAAGTTCTAGGTAAAGAAAAACTTAAATTCAGGCTTGGTTGACCACACCTTTAATTCCAATGCTTAGGAGACAGGCATGAGATCTTTGAATTCAAAGTCAGTCTATGGAGCAAGTTCCAGGACAGCCAAGCTTAGAGAGTGAAGAAGTTGGAAAATAGAAAGCTTATGATAATGTACTAGAACAAGGGGTCCATGTTCCAGCCCCAGCAAGCAACAGAACTTGGCAGTTTTAGCTATGTGGTTCTGGCTTTAGAGTCCAGAGTAGAAGGGATTACTGGGATTGCTGGTTAGCTGGAGCTAAGAAATTAGTGGTGATTAAGAAGAGACCAGTATTACTGAGGTAAAATCTTCTGGGAAGTGTTTTCTGAGAGCAGAAAGAAGATGTGTTCCACAGATAACCAAGGTTATACCTTGTGCTACAGCTGTATTTAGTAATGTGTAAGAGCCACCCAGGTGGTACTGGTCTTGAAGATATTGAGAAGTCATGAAGAGCAGCTGAGGCTTGGCACTGTGAGATGCTATGGAAGGTCACTGGTGAAGATGCAGCCTCAGTTGCAGTTGATGGCCCAGGACTGAAGGGGTCATGCAAAGAAGTTGAGGATTGTTACCATGAAGAAAGTCTATGCAAGACTTGTCGCTACCCACGTCAGACCTGCAGAATAAGGCAACGGCAACCGTGTTCTTCTTCAAGTGGTTTATTCAGCTATCCCTGTACAGCGCGCTTCCTCTCTCTTTCTCTTCTCTTCTCCTGTCTTCCCCAGCTTCCGCAGCCCCTTATATGCATTACCTTGATCCTATCAGCAGCTGCCATGAAGTCACTAATTGGCCACTCTCAATCACTCGAGGTGGGGTGATCAGGTAACCACACCTCTCAGCGCATACAACTCCATATATGGAGTTGTCTTTTCTCTCAAGCAATGCGTATGCCAAGTGCCACTTTGTAATGGTGAGAGTGGAGCTGCTTCCCACAAAGACTATTGGTGAAGCCTAGTTGCAGTGGAAGACCCCAGCATATTGGAGATGCCAGTACCATGGAATGATCACTAAGAACAGCAGTGGCAGTAGAGTGGATCAACCTGAGCTTAGAGTGCTACAGAGGGTAAAACTGGAGAAGTGATGCTAGCCCTTTGGAGGAGCCCAGAAGATCATGTGTGGATCTCAGATACTGAAACAAGAAGCTGTAACATTGAAGTTGTCTTGGAGACCCCAAGATTTTTGAGATGCCAGAGCCATAGGATATCTGCTGAGGAAAGCGGCTAACAGGGAGTGGAACCAGCCCAGGAGAAAGAAGTTTGTCGCAGTCAACAAAGATAAAAAAGGAGTTGAAGATCTGAAGACTGCTTTGACATTAGACAGGGAGATGCAGAGTTTGGAGTTTGCCCAGCTGGTTTCCTGTTTTGATTTGGAGATTGCAGTTAAGTGATTGGATGAATCTCAGAAGAGACCTTGTAGTTTGGACTTTTAACACTGTTGAGACTGCTATAGACTATGGGAACTTTGAAAGTTGGACTAAATGTATTTTTTATTATACTATGTTTAGGTATGGCCTCGATGACTCATATGTTTGAACAAGTCTGTGGGGGCCAGAGAGTGGTATGTGATGGTTTGTATATGCTTGGCCCAGGGAATGACACTGTTATAAGGTTTGGCCCTGTTGGAGTATGTGTGGTCTTGTTAGAGTAGGTGTGTCACTGTGGGTGTGGGCTTTTAGACCCTCATCCTAGCTGCCTGGAGCCAGTATTTTGCTAGTAGCCTTCAGATGAAGATGTAGAACTCTCAGCTCCTCCTGAACCATGCCTGCCTAAATGCTGCTATGTTCCCATCTTGATGATAATGGAGTGAACCTCTGAACCTGTAAGCCAGCCCCAATTAAATGTTGTTCTTTATAAGACTTGCATTGGTCATGGCATATGTTCACATCAGTAGAACTCTAACTCAGACATGCACAGAAAAGAGAAAGAATATTAAAAGTGGTACTGGAAAAAGGCCAAGTAACATATAAAGGCAGATCTATTTGAATTAAACCAGACTTCTTAACAGAGACATTAAACACCAGAACATCCCAGACAGATGTCAACCAGACCCGAAGAGAACACAAATGCCAGCCCAGGTTACTATACCCAGAAACACTCTCAACCACCATAGATGGAGAAGCAAAGATATTCCATGACAAATCCAAATTTAAGCATTATCTTTCTACTAATTTAGTCCTACAGAGGATACTAGAAGGAAAACTCCAACAGACCCAAGAAACACAAGAAATTAATCATCTTGCAACAAACCCAAAAGAAGAGAATCACACACACATAATACCTCTTCCAACAACAAAATAACAGGAACTAACAATAATTGGTCTTTAATATCTCTTAACATCAATGGACTCAATTTTACAATAAAAAGATATAGGCTAACAGACTGGATACGTAAACAGGAATCAGCATTTCACTATACAAGAAGTACACCTCAGGGACAAAGACAGACACTACCTCAGAGTCTCAGAGTAAAAAGTGGAAAAAAGTTTTCCAAGTAAATGGTCTCAAAAAAAAGCAAGCTGGACTAGTCATTCTAATATACAGTAAAAACCAAAAGTAACCAAAAGAGATAGGGATACCACTTCATATTCACTAAATACAAAATCCATCAAGATGAAGTCTCCATTCTGAACATTTATGCTCCAAGTGCAAGGGCATCCACATCTGTAAAAGGAACTTTGCTAAAGCTTAAAACACACATTGAACCTCAGGCAATAATAGTGGGAGACTTCAACACTCTCCCCAATGAGATGGGTCTGTTTTTCATACCCTGATCTTTTGTCTACATGAGACCCTGTGTCACCCTCCCTGTGAACAAGTTGTGGCTGTGTTTTATACAGTTGTCACATCTCTCTTGAACCCCATTATTTACTCTTTCAGAAATACTGAGGTGAAAATGCCATGAGGAGACTTGTCGGGAGGAAGGTGACTTAAGAAGAGAAATAGAACATTCAGGCAAAAGACAGACAATAGAGATGGGAGGTTGGGGGTTTCTCAGGTCCCACTAAGTCTCTACCTTGTTTGACAGTGGCCTTTTTGACATTTCCATTTTCTCATCTTTATGACAATAAAAAATGAGTGAAGAAGGAGTAAGAGACGTAGTCTAGTGCCACAGTGGTCCTGAGGCAGTCTGGCAAGTCTGGAGAAAGTGAACTTCCTCAGAACCCCAAATCAGTCTGGGAAGGTTGAGGAGGAAGATAAGGAAGAAGGAGGCAGTGTTCATTGCTTGGCACTTGGTTGGTGTTCCATTAATATTTACCAACTAAAGAAATGAGCAAATAAATGAAATTATAGAAAATAAATGCAAATAAAGGAAGATGAAAAATATTTACTCACTCACATTGAATACTGTAGTGTTACAATGAGAAAAAGAGTGAGAGAGTAAGAGTGAGAGGGAGGGAGGGAGGGAGAGAGAGAGAGAGGGAGGGAGAGAGGGAGGGAGAGAGAGAGAGAGAGAGAGAGAGAGAGAGAGAGAGAGAGAGAGAGAGAGAGAAGAGTTAATTTGAATCCTTCACTCCAAAGGCTGAGTTTCTTCTGGGTATATAAATGAATAATTGTATAAAAAAACAAATAAAATTATTTTTCAGAGTACATCAGTTCCTATTGGAGGGCAGAGTGCTACTGTAGTTCCACTTTCAAAGGCAGGTTGGGAGAGGGCTGGGAAAAAGCAAGTGAAATCTTACATGAGGTGTATTAGCACTGCCTTTTAAAAGTAATTTCCTCCTTTCAATCCTTCCTATGTAGAACCATAACACATTGTCTTTTAAATTTATGGATTCTTTTACGTTAATCTCTCTCTCTCTCTCTCTCTCTCTCTCTCTCTCTCTCTCTCATACACACACACACACTCACACATACACACATTCGTACACACACATATTCTAAAACACATAAATATAGTCCTGGTGTGTGTAATGTATAATGTTACTTGTATTTATGTTTTCAGGACCAATCATTTGGTCTTGGATAACCAATTAGTGTGCTCTTCTTGTGGGAAGATTATTTCTCTCATTCTAAACATTTCTTAGAGGCTTGCAGTGTTTTGTCTAGGGTTGAGATCTAGTGAGCTTTTCCTGTTCCATGTTGGCATATCCATTAGTGTCATCTTTGTTCAGGTTAGGTTTAGGCAGCCATGATGGTGATACTTTATGGTTGTAATTTCTGACATTTCTAAGAGACAATCTTACAGCAGACTGTTCCTCTGGCTCATACAATCTTTCAGGCCTCTTTTTCTACAATGATCCCTGAGCCTTAGATGCAAAGTTGTGTTGTAGATGTATCCGTTGAAACTGGGTTTTGGAACTCTGAATTTTGGTTGGTTGTGGTTTTCTATAATGGTCTGTGTTTGTTGCAAAGGCATGCTTCCTTCATGAAGGGTAAGGAATATACTTATATCTGTGAGTAGAAGACAAATATTTAGAACATAATTGGAGATTGTGCTGGTTTTGTAAAATGGTGGTTTTAAGTTCTTTTCCAGATTCATGACTTCACTAGCCCTGAAGAGTTGACAAGGTTTCCAGTACCAGGCACAACTTCCCTCCTGTTGAAGGGTATGCTTAACTGCTTTAAAAAGTGATTGAATAAATATGCACTCTAGCCAGTAATGGCTAAACCATAAGTATTTAAATAGATTCTGTTGTTATCCACCCTTGCCAACATGGTACCACCACGTGTTTCTAGTGTATGTACAATGCACATTCTTTGTTTACCTGTGATGCTACAACAAGAATTCTAGTTTAAAATAGCTCAAACAAAAATATTTATTTCTTAATGTTTTGAGAGCTCAAAGTGAGGGCCCCAGAAGATTAGGTACTGGCTGAGGGCTAGCTTCATAACACAAGGATCCAGGTTGAATTATTTGGCCAAGGGAAAAAGTGGTAACAGAGATCTGAGTGAGAGTGAATCTATAGGCAACTGAGATGGGTATTGAGCTTTTTTATATGGACAGTAAAGTGTGACTGTGTAATCTGTGAAATCTGGAGTCACAGGTTCTTTCAGACTTTGTCTACCTCTCTGTATAATCCTGGGCTATGGCCAAGACAGGGCCTCAGAGGACTGTGATGTTTAAATTACTGGTTCAGTGCCAACTTCCTCCAGCTTGGGAGGTGGAAGAGAGTGCTTTATTTTAAGAGTTGAGTCTTCATTTCAGATAGTCAGAGAAGACGCCTTCAACTTAGTCTGGTTTTCAGAACAGGAGGAAAAATAGGGTGATGTTATTCCTTTTCTGGTTGGGCATCTATTTAATGACTTCATCCAAAAAGTCAAACATTGGGGTGCCAGAACTGGGATCTTTAGGTAGGAAAAACAGTTATCTATTTCCCTAATTGTCTTCTTACTTTCTGACTGAAGAGAGCCAGAAAAGAAGGGACTAGGATGTAGGGCAGCTGTCTGTGTGATGAGGCTGTGGTAGTTAAAACAGGAAGCATGTTGGAAACTGCTCTTATAGTCAGAGTTAAAAAGTACAACCGGAACGTCAGAAAATTTCAAACCTTCAGTAAAAGGGAAAAAAGTCTTTCCAGTTTTAACTTGGCCACACACGTAAGTTTTTCTCTATTGTTGATAACTATTTTCTAAGGTCAAAGTTTATATTTGTTTTTTATACTATAATGTCACAAAATAATCTCTTTGAAAATTGTATACCTGTGTATGTGTGTCTCTCTGTGTGTGTGCATGGATATCTGTGCCTGTGGACAGCAGAGGTCAGTGTTAGAAATCCTCATCAGTTGCTATAGTTTTGGTCTAGTCAGATTCTTTTTCTGAACCTGGAGATGATGGCTTTTGCAAGACTGACTGGCCATTGAGCTTCAGGGCTCTACCTTTTCCTACCCTAGTGTTGGGATTACAGATGTGTGCTGTTTTTCTTTTAACACGGATGCTAGAGAGCTGAACTCAGGTCTTCATGTTTGCACTACAAGCACTTCACTGAGTTATCTCCCAATTCTCTTCTTTGACTTTTAAAATGACTCACAGTTAACTTTTCTTTTTGAGTTTTGATTCATTTCTGAAATTGTCCTTTATACTTGATATAAGGGTTTAAACTGAGAAATGAGACAGAGAAGTTAATAATAACTTAAACTGTTTTTGGAAAGATCTTGGTGGCCACAGTGTGTTCACATATTTTTTTTTATTTGACCCTCTAAAACTCTCCAGGGCAACTGTTGGCAACCTCATTATGCAAGTAAAGAAGCTATGGAGTTGCACTCATGAGTTCATGGATTGCAGATTGAAATGATTTAAATACAACACATGCTCTAAATCCACACAACTTTCATTTGGTTCCCTACCCCACCCACAACTCTGCCTCTTCTCTCCAGAAGCTTGAAATCATTTATGTCTATGGCTCCACACAGATATATTACAACCCTGAAAAACTATAACTTTTGGTTAATGTTTCAAGAGAACTTGAATTAAGAAGGCCTCACTCATACACTGATTATTGAAAATTAAAGATTATTCTGTAGTTGGCTTCTGAGAACTTTGCAGACTGACAGCAAGGGAGGAAAGAAGGCACACTGAAAGTATAATGTGGGGGGAGGGACACTACTGACAAATTGTGGTCCTCCCCCTACACAGTACTGTGTCTGGCTCCGTTCACTATTCAAACAGATCAATTACATACAGTTATAATTTTCCTAGAAAAGAGAGATTGATCTGGACAAAGAGATGATTCAGGCAGGAAAGTAGTAGCTATGTAACAAGGAAGTCTGAATTTGAACTCTAGAAACTACATAAAAATCCAGGAGTGGCAGCATATGCCTGTAACCTAAGTGATGTCAGGGCAGAGTGGTAGGAGGATTCCTGCAGCTCATCTGCCAGGCATTCCAATTAAATTGATAAACTCCTGGCTTAGTGAGAGACTCTGCCTCAAAAAATGTAACTCCCAATGAGTTTCTCTAGCTTCCACATACACATTTGCTCATACTCACATGAAAACACCCATGCACCTCACCACCACAATCAACCGATGTCTTTTCTAACTTATTCATCCAAGTGATTTTTCTCCATTATGTTAATTATAATTTCCAATTCAAGAATATATTTGTGATATAAATGTGAGATTTGGTGTTTCTTCTTTATAGATACATAGCGAGATCATGCAGAGATGCCAAACTCTGAGTCTGTATATTTACTTATTATAATTACATTACAATGTAATGGTTATGAAGGTGCTCTCTATCCATTTCATCAAGTATAAAAACATAAACATTCAAATGGTAAAAAAAAAAACAAAAAAAACAAAACAAAAAAAAAAACCATTTTTTTCCCCACAGATCCCACAGATGTTTGGTAAGAAATTTCAAAATTGTCATCTGAGAGGCTGAGCTGGGGCAACATCGAACATACTCTGATTTCCACAGTGTTAATGATTTTCCAAAGAGATAAGAAATTACATAGAAAAACAAATGGTGGCGCTGCGGCTAAGGTAGCTGCCTGCAGAGGGCGAGCCCCTGCCCTTTGCTCTCTCTCTCCTGGTTCGAATCCCGCTTTCCCCGTGTGACTCCGCCCGCATTTCATGGGAAAAAAAAAAAGAAAAACAAACATAAGCTGAGCTTCAGTATAAATAGTAATTAAACCAATGTGAATTAAAGGATGGGCAGAGGTTGAGTGGACAAAAGTACTTGCTGTGCAAGCATGAAGACCTGGGTTTGAATTCTCAGTACTCATGTCGAACAGCTGGGCATGGTTGTGTGAACACCTGTAACTCTAGCATTGGAGAGGGAGAGGAAGAAGCAGAGACTAAGGATTTTTGAATTTGCTGGCTTCCAGCCTAGTTCCAGGTTCAGTAGTGACCCTGTTTCAGTGTAACCTGGTAGAAAGTGATAGGATAGGAGACATGATGGCCCTCTCTGAGGCTTGTGCAATGTGCATGCACACAAATATAATAATAACGAATTAAAACAAGAATGATGAAATTTAGCTAATTTCTTGGTAGTTATTTCTGGCTAGGTTGAGAGAAATAGGTAATCTACATATTATGGCATTAGCTATCTAAATTGGAAATGCCTCAAAAGTGTATATACTATTATTAAACGTTGCATACTATATATCACTTGGTATAAAATTAAATGTATAGTATAATTTAAAAAGTAAAACCGATAGTGAACTAAAATCTGTTTGTAGAGGAAAGGATCAATGAAAACACGTTAGGAAATAGTGTTTTTTTAAATTGTCAGATAAAGTAAAACTTCTCACTTCTCTCAATTGTTTTCTAAATTCTTCCTAATAATTGTGAGTAGCCATTCAGTCTCTGCCATTGCCTTTTTGACTTTTGCCTGAAGGCTCAGTTGATGTGTATCATTGCAAAAACCAGGGCTCAATCCTTTCTTTTCCCTCTGTTCCTCTTGTCCTTGTGTGCTGCTAGTAACCTAGGTTCTGAGAGGAAATGGTGTATGTAATTGGGAGCTCAAACTGGGAAGTCAGAAGGCACAGGGGCAGTGTTTGTGACTTGGGCTGGATACTTAGTCATTCTGTATCAAATTTCTAATGTAAGAAACATAAGAATTCTGTATGATTGTGTAAGTCAGCAGTGGGGGAGGCTCAAGAGCAGTGGTTCAACCTGTGGGTTGAAACCCCTTTAGGAGCTGCATATTAGATATGCTGAATATTGGATATTTACATTACAATTCATAACAGTAGCAAAATTATAGTCATGAAGTAGCAATGAAGTAATTTATGATTGAAAGTCACCACAATATGAGAAACTGTATTAAATGGTTCCTGCATTAAGGTTGCAAACTACTGCTTTAGAGGAACAGAAATAAGCTTGTTCTGTTTAATTTTATTTTTTAAAAAAGTAAAAAATAATCCAATGAGTAAGGTAAATTGAATCCATTTTAACATGTAAATTTTGAAAACATAAGACTTATGAGTACCATCCCATGATTAAATACACTGTAATTTATTAAGAAGGAGACTGAAGCTATTTTGACATAGAGAAGGCAATTAAATGTACTTATCAGTGTAAGAGCACAAAAATGTTTATTTATCAGTTATGAAGGAGGGAATTTGGTATTTTATTATAAAAAATAATATACATTTATCTATTTATTTTGTTTAGGTAAATGCTAGAGCCTGAGTTCTGCATTATTTTTCATATTATTTTTAGAAGATTATAACACACCAGTTTTTCCCAGGCTTAGGTACTTGAGGCCTTATCGGATTTGGATTCTCAAAGGTACTTCACATTTAAAATGTTATTTTTGAATTATTTTACAACATACATTAAACTCTAGGTTTCTTGTAAGGAAGCTTACTTTGACTAGTTTAAAAACATACAAAAGGTTTAAAAACAAACTTGTCCTGTACCCCAGAATTTTTGTTATATAAAATTTCAATTACAATTCTAATATTTTATCTAATACAAAATCCAATAGCTTAATGTTCACATTTAATATAATGTACTCCTACTAAGCACGTTCTGTAGAATGCAATATCTCAACTTTGGAATAGAAATATTTTTTTCATGAACATATCATTTGTCACTGTTGTTCCTTACCAGAAGTTTAAAAACAAAACCAGAAACACCACAAAGTGTTTTCTAAGAAATTCCTGAGTGCATGATTGTCATGTAAGGAATGTTGTCTACTCATTCTCAACAATGTCATTAAAATTTCTCATTTTTCAGGCCTCCCTTTTCTCAGGAGAAGGGAAGGAAGAGTGGATGGGGAGAGAGCTGGGGAAGGAGGGATGGGAGGAAAGAAGGGAGGAGAAGCTGTGATCCAGATGTAAAGTAAATAAATAACTTAATAAGAAGAAAAATAAATATTCACAAAGAGGAAAATTAACATTTTTCTTAGAATCAAGACTATAAAACTTTTATAGTGATACTGCCACTTTAAGTGAATGTTCAAGAACTTGATTTCAGTCTAACTGCATTAAGTATCTTCACTGATGGAAATAATAGAAGATGAGAGTTAAATTCTATGTATGGAAAACTGAATGTTGATACAACTCTATTTTAGATTTAGAAAACTGGAAATATGGTATCGTGTTGATTTTGTTCAAGACTTGAAATATAAAGGAAGATTGCTTAAGGCAGTTGGTGAAATTGATATATTGGTGCTCTGATAGGTAGCATGTAACTTGCTTCTTAACTTTTCACAAATTAGGTGGTTTTGACCCATCTTTGAGTCTCTCTGTACTGTCTTGATGGCAAGTTTTCATTTTCCTTCTTAAGCTTGCTATTTCTTTTTTCAGTTTAATAATTCTTTCCATCTGTTCCCATAGGGCTCCTAAAGGCATAACTATATTTGACTTTAAGTTACATGATCTAGTTTAGTTTCCTCAAAAGATTCTTTGACTTGAATTTCATAGACTTTATACAGGCACAAACATCAAGAATGGCTAGCACAGCATCCATTTTAAGTCATTGTGTTTGTACTCATCCAAACAGGAGGCTTCAGAGAGCTTTTAAGAAGGAAAAGGTTCTCCCTTCCTTCCTTCTTTCCTTCCTTCCTTCCTTCCTTCCTTCCTTCCTTCCTTCCTCCCTCCCTCCCTCCCTCCCTTCCTTCCTTCCTTCCTTCCTTCCTTCCTTCCTTCCTTCTTTCCCTCCTTCCTTCCTTCCTTCCTTCCTTCTTTAACCAAGGCAAAGCTCTTCTTTCAGGAATGAAAAGGGAACTGTGGAAGATGATATTAAGGCCCTTGATGTAGGTGGCATCAATTTGTAGGCATTCCTCTGGCCTAGCACTTGGTGTTAACTCCCCCCCACCCCCCAGCTCTGAGTCAGGCTGTATGGCAGGCAGGGCCAGTGGAAAGAAGGGCATGTGCCGCACAGGGCAGGCAGGAAGAGCCACCTTCCCCTTCTCAATATTAAAAAGACATGTTTACTGGCCCAGGAGCTCCAGGTGCTGATGTTCACCTTCACTTTCACTTCCCACTTAAAGGACCTGATGTATGTCTGGTAGTTGCCCCAAATGAAAAGATTGGAGGTGTTTTACCCATTGATTAATTACTCTGAAACTCAGTTCAGCAGAGGTAGGCCTGCTACTGGTAGGGGTGTGGATGAAGAGAACTGTTGAAAATATTCTTAGTCTGAGAAAAAGAATCTACTATTATTGTCTTCAAAAATAAAGATAAAGAAGACATTGACGACTGGAGTGATGACCAAGCAGAAAAAGAGTTTCCAGTATGAGTGTGAAGACCAGAATTCAGACTTCCAGTACCCCAGGAAAAGATGTTGCAGACCAGCTGTGATACCAGTATGCAGGAGGCAGTGACTCCGGTATCTCTGGGGCAATTTGTCTAACCAAATAGCTGTATCTGTAAGCTTTGGTTTTCAGTGAGAGAGATTCTGACTCAATGTATAAGAAATGGAGTAGCTGAGAAAAACACCTGATGTCAACCTCTGGCTTCTGCACACACATGCATGTACAACTGCACACACATGTGAACACCCAGCTACACACGCATAGTGCATCAACCCACATACACAAAGACATACACACACACACATGATAAAAATGTACTCCCTCTTATATGCCCCAAAGCAAAACATACAATAGCTTGAGAGGTATTTATTTTGTCTATTCCTTTACACTTCCCTGAAATAACATGATTTATATTGCTAATACATCTTTATTTAGGGATTCAGAATTTCAAATAATTATACTCTATGAATACTGTTTTCCTTCAGCCTCCAGATACTTGAAATGTTTCAAAGAGTCAGTAACTGAACTTCCTTGGTAAGTTTCCGGATGCAGTTCATGGATAGTCCACACAATGTCACAGAATTTTTCATGCTGGGACTCTCCCAGAACCCCATGGTGCAGAGGATGCTGTTTGTGCTTTTCCTGTTGGTCTTCCTGGTCTCTGTTGGGGGCAACTTGCTCATCATTGTCACTATCACCTTCAGCCCTACCCTGGGCTCCCCTATGTACTTTTTCCTCTCATATTTGTCCTTTATTGATACTTGTTACTCCTCTTGTATGACACCCAAACTCATTGCTGACTCCCTGCACGAGGGAAGAGCCATCTCGTTTGAGGGCTGCTTGGCCCAGTTCTTTGTGGCTCATTTATTGGGAGGAACTGAGATCATTCTGCTTACAGTGATGGCCTATGACCGCTATGTGGCCATCTGCAAGCCCCTACACTACACTACCACCATGACCAGGCACATCTGTGTTGTGCTGGTGGCAGTGGCTTGGGTGGGCGGCTTTCTGCATTCATCAACTCAGCTCTTTCTGGTCCTTCAGTTGCCCTTCTGCGGTCCCAATGTAATAAACCACTTTGTGTGTGACTTGTATCCTTTACTGGAGCTGGCCTGCACTGACACATATGTCATTGGCCTGCTGGTGGTAGCCAACAGTGGTGTGATTTGCCTGCTGAACTTCCTCATGCTGGCTGCCTCCTACATTGTCATCCTGCGCACTTTGAGGTCTCACAGTGCAGAGGGAAGACGGAAAGCTCTGTCTACCTGTGGGGCCCACTTCACTGTTGTTGCTTTATTCTTTGTGCCCTGTATATTTATTTACATGAGGCCATCATCAACTCTGTCCATAGACAAAATAGTAGCTGTGTTTTATTGTATTTTGACACCCATGTTCAACCCCCTGATTTATACTCTGAGAAATGCAGAGGTGAAAAATGCCATGAAGAGTCTCTGGAGAAAATGAAGAATTGTGAATGGAGGCTACAAGCTCCAGGTTGGGGAAATAAATTACAGCTGTAAGAATTCACATTTTGTATGGGACCTGAGTGATTGTCAAAAGTTTCAGGATAAAACTGCACGTATATTTGAAAATATGTATAAATCCACATGTAGAGTTTCTTCATAACAGTTTTCCCCAAACGCAAGTGTATAGAAGAGCAACCTTTGTCTTTCTTACTTATGTTTAATTGGAAATCTCTCCCAACCTGGGATACTAAGCATCTATGATGAGCAGAGTGGCTTTGTTGATGACTAGTAACCTGCTGCTCCACCTTGGGTGCTGCACTGTGCATCACTTTAGTCACTCATGGTTCATCCTGCATCTGTATTCTATCTACAGTAATAACAGAGGAAGCTATAGCTTAGATATTGACAATACAGCAAATGAGCTTAGCATTGACAGCTCAAATTGTGAAAGTACACAAAGCTTGTTTGTACCTAAATCAACATGGACAACATGGATAGTGAAGTACGTTTCTACATAATGTATGTAGGTGAGCCCTCATCACATACAAATGATGAATGTTAACTAAGTGTATGGTATGCTCCTTTAAAAAAACAACTTATTTATTTATTTTTATTTACATCCCAATCATTGTCCCCTCCTGGTTCCCTGTTACAGAATCCCTCCCTCTGTGACCCTCACCTTTTCCTCTGAGACAGTGAGCCCCTCACCCTCTGATTGCTCTTCACAGTTGTGCATCAAGTCTCTGCAGGATTAGGTGCATCCTCTCTCACTAAGGCCAGATTAAACAGCCCAGGTGGAAAATAGAATCCACAGACAGGCAACAGCTTTAGAGAAAACCCCTGTTCCAGTTGTTGGGGGACCAAAATCTAAACAAAATAGATAATGTTTATAGACAGATACCACTTACCAAAGTTAAATCAATATCAGGTAAATTATCTAAACAGTCTCATAACACGTAAGAAAATAGAAGAAGTCATTAAAAATGGTTCAACCAAAAACCACTCAGGTCCAGATGATTTTAGCACAGAATTCTACCAGGCTTTCAAAGAAGAGCTAATACCAATAGTCCTCAAACAATTCTACAAAATAGAAACAGAAAGAACACTGCAAAATCCATTCTATGAGGCCACAACCACATACCTGATACCTAAATAGCACAAAAAGACTCAACAAAGAGAATTTCAGACCAATTTTGCTTTTGAATATTTATATAACAATCCTCAATAAAATTCTCACAAACGGAATCTAAGAACACATCAAAAACTTCATTTGATCATCCCAGCTTGTTGAGTGCTCAGGCCAAACTGACCTGAGCAGCCAGTGGAACTTCCATTTTCCTCCTACTTCTCTGCCCACCCTCATCAGACCTGCTGTTCCTTAATCATACAGGTAAGCTTCCCTTCCCCTATCCATCTTTCCTGCTTGCTGAGTTCTCTGGAGCAAGCCACGCTGCCCTGAGCAGCCTGCTATCCCAAGGCAACCTCTATTCTCTTCATACCACCCCTTTCACCTTCATCAGACCTGCTGTTCCTGAATCATACAGGAAAGCTTCCCTTTCCCCACCCCTCTTCCCAGATGCCTGAGTTCTCTGGGCATGCCAAGCTGCCCTGAGCAGCTTGCTCCATTCTCTCTCCACATCTCTGCCCACCTTCTTCAGACCTAAGGCTCCAAACCATACAGACCTGCTGATCCAGAACTATATAGTCCAAGGATACCCATCTGTGGAGAGCTTTTGAGGCTGCTTCTAGAAATTTGGCAAGCCAGGCAGTGGTGGCACACGCCTTTAATCCCAGCACTTGGTAGACAGAGGCAGGCAGATTTCTGAGTTCGAGGCCAGCCTGGTCTACAGAGTGAGTTCCAGGACAGCCAGGGCTACACAGAGAAACCCTATCTGGAAAAAAAAAATCCAAAAAATTTGGCAAGAAATTGTCATTGGGCAAGGACTCAGATAAGAATATTTGCATTTGGGCTGATACAAAGCTCAAGGTAAACTCAACCTAGGAATGTGTGGCATTCCTTTTATCTTGGTCATCCTGATTACCCCTAGAAACAGTGACCAGGAGGCCTTGTTTATTGCCTTGTTTGATCTCTTTGTTTATTTATTTATTTTTTTGTTTGATTGCTTTGTCTTTGCTCTAAGACTGGAGAAAAATAAATCTGCTTCAGCCACAGCACTGGATAGAGTCATGTTATAGTGCTGTCTAATTGTCTTTCTTTGCAATCCTCACTCCCTCCCTTGAGACCCTGTTGACTGACTGAGATGGCTTGGTCACCCATCAGAGATCTGCCACACTTGGACAAAAGTTAATTCTCACTCCCAATACCTATTACAACAGGAACATCCAGAGACTAAAGTCATCCACATGGAGGTCCTTGAAAGAACATAATCAACAAAAGCCAGAGCAATGACACCTTTAGAGCACAGCTACCCTACTACAGCAAGCCCTGGATATCCTAACACAGCAAAAACATAAGAAAGTGATCTTAAATGCAGTCTTATTAAGATGATAGAGGCCTTTAAAGAGGAAATGAAATACAGGAACCTATAAATAAACAGGTAGAAGTCTTTAAAAAAGAAAGAAATAAATCAACATATATATATGAAAATACATTTGAACAGGCAAAGTAAATAAAACTGTAAGACTTGAAAGTGGAAATAGAAACAGTGAAGAAAACACTAACTGAGGGAATTCTGGAGATGAAAAATCTAGAGAAGAGAACAGGAAAAACAGATATAAGCATCAATAACAGAATACAGAGATGGAAGGGAGAACCTCAGTCATAGAAGTCACAATAGAAAAAGTTGGTACAACTGTTAGAGAAAATGGTAAACCTAATTAATTTCTGACACGAAACATCCAAGAAATCTCGGGTACCATGAAAAGACCTAACCTAAGAATAATAGGAATAGAAGAAAGTGAAAAGTTTCAGTTTCAAGAGCCAGAAAATATTTTTAACAAAATCATAGAAAAAAGCTTTCCCAAACTAAAGAAAGAGATGCCTATAAACATATTAGAAGCTTATAGTAGACTGGACTAGGAAAGAAAATTCTCCTGTCACATAACAATCAAAACAAAAATCTACAGAACAAAGAAAGAATATTAATAGCATCAAGGGGAAAAGGTCAGGTAACATATAAAGGCAGAACTATCAGAATCACACCGGACTTCTCAACAGAGACTCTAAAAGCTAGAGGGGCCTGGATAGATATCTTCCAACCCTAAAAAACCATGGATGCCAACCTAGAATACTATACCCAGCATTACTCTCAATCACCATCGATGGGAAAAACAAGATATTTCAAGTCAAATCCAAATTTAAAAATTATCTATCCACAAATCCAGCTCTATAGAGAATACTAGAAGGAAAACTCCAATCCAAGGAGGTTAACTACATCTAAAAAACCACAGGAAATAAGTAATTCCATACCAGCAAAACAAGAAAACAAGAGAAGTACAACACACACACACACACACACACACACACACACACACACCATCAACATCAAAATAACAGGAAATAGCAATTACTGGCCATTAATATCTTTCAACATTCATTGACTCAATTCCCCAATAAAAAGACACAGGCTAACAAAATAGATGTGAAAACAGGATCCATAATTCTATTACATACAAGAAACATACCTTAGCAATAAAGATAAATATTACCTCAGAGTAAAGGGTTGGAAGAAAGTTTTCCAAGCAAATGGACTCAAGAAGCAAGCTGGAGTAGCCATTCTAATATCTAATAAAATAGACTTCCAACCAACCAAAATTAATCAAAAGAGTCAGGAAAGGATACTTCATACTCATCAAAGGAAAAATCTATCAAGATAATATCTCAATTCTACACATCTATGCCCCAAACACAAGAGCACCCATATTTGTAAAAGAATCACTGCTAAAGCTTAAATTACACATTGAACCACCCAAATTAATAGTGAGAGACTTCAACACCCCCACTCTTTCCAATTGAAAGGTTTCCAGACAAAAATGAAACAGAGAAATAATGAAACTAACAGACATTATGAATCAAATGGACTCAACAGACATCTATAGAATATTTCACCCAAACACAGAAGAATATACCTTCTTCTCAGCACCTCATGGATCCATCTCCAAAATTGACCGTATAGTTGGTCAAAACAGAACAAAACAAAACAAGCCTCAGTAGGTAACAAGAACATTGAAATCACACCTTGTATCTTATTAGACCACCATGGATTAAAACTGTAATCCAACAACAACAGAAACCATGGAAAGCCTACACATTTATGGACATTAAACAACTCTTTAGTCAATGATATCTGAGTCAGGGAAGAAGTTAAAGGCTTTCTAGTTTTCAATTGAAAACGAAGGCACAACATACCCAAATTAATGAGGCACAATGAAAGCAGTGCTAAGAAGAAAGTTCATAGCATTAAGTGCCTCCATAAAGAAATTAGAAAGTTCTAATACCAGAATTTAAAAGTATGCCTGAAAGCTCTAGAAAAAAAATAAGCAAGCACATCAAAGAGGAGGACAAGGTAGAAAATGATATCAGGCCTGAAATCAATCAGTTAGAAACTAAGAGAACAATACGAAAAATCAACAAAAACAAGAGCTGGTTCTTTGAGAAAATTAACAAGATAGATAAACCCTTAGCCAAACTAATCAAAAGACAGAGAGACAGTATCCAAATAAACAAAATCGGAAATGGAAAGGGAGACATAACAACAGACACTGAAGAAATTAAAATAATCTTTAGGGTTTTTTTTTTTTTTTGGTATAAAATCGAGTTTATTCAGGGCATGGGGAGAGGAGTAAAGAGAGGTAGAGAGAGGGAGAGAGTAGAGAAGTAGAGACCAGCCATGAGCACATGGAGAGAGGGGGGAGGGAAGGAGGAAGGGGTGAGGGGACAGAGGGATCAAGAGAGTAAGAATGCAAGACAGCAAGGGCAAATCTTTAGCTCTTACTTTACAAAATATGAAAATTTTAAGATATGGATGATATTCTAGGCAGATACCATTTACCAAAGTTAAATCAAAATCAGATAAACATTTAAACAGCCCTATAACCCCTAAAGAAACAGAAGCAGCCATTAAAAGAAAACCAAACCCAACCCAGAAGAAAAAAGGCAGAATTTTAGTGCACAATTCTACCAGATTTTCAAAGACCAGATAATACCAATAGTCCTCAAACCTTTCCACAAAATAGAAACAGAAGGAACACTGCCATATTCATTCTATGAAGCCACGATTACCCTGATATCTAAACCATACAAAAACTCAACATTGAAAGAAAACTTCAGACTGATTTCTCTTATGGACACTGATGCAAAAATACTCAATAAAATACTTATAAACCAAATCCAGGAACATATCAAAAAACATCATCTACCATGACCAAGTAGGGATACAGGGATTATTCAATATATGAAAATTCATCAACATAGTTTACTATGTAGACAAACTGAAAGAAGAAAATTATATGATCATCTCATTAGGTGCTGAAAAAGCCTTTGACAAAATCCAACACTCATGTTAAAAGTATTAGACAGATAAGGCATAGAAGGCACATACATAAACATACTCAAAGTAATATACATCAAGCCAATAGCCAACATCAAACTAAATGAAAAGAAATTTAAGACAACTCTACTAAAATCAGAGACACAACAAGGCTGTCCAGTCTCTCCTTATCTGTTTAATATAGTACTTGAAGTTCTAGCCAGAACAATAAGACAACTAAAGGAGATCAAAGGTATACAAATTGGAAAGGGGGAAGTCAAAGATTTGCTATTTGTGGGTGTTATGATACTATACATAAGTGATCCCCAAAATTCCACCAGAGAACTACAGCTGATAAACAGCTTCAGCAAGTGGCTGGATACAAAATTAACTCAAAGAAACCCTCCTTTATACAAATGATAAATATACCAAGAAAGAAATTATTCAAACAGTACTTTTTACAATAGCCATGAATAATATAAAATATCTTGGTGTAATTCTAACCAAGCAAGTGAAAGATCTCCATGTCAAGGACTTCAAGTCCCTGAAGAAAGAAACTGAAAAAGATATTAGAAGATTAAAAGATCTTCCATGCTCATGGATAGCTAGGATTAACGTAGTAAAAATGGACACCTTATCAAAAGCAATCTACAGATTCAATGCAATACCCATCAAAATTCCAACACAATTTTTCACAGAACTTGAAAGAACAATTCTCAAATTCATATGGATAAAAAACAAAGGATAGCCAAAATAATTCTAAACAATAAAAGAACTTTTGGAGGAATCACCATCCCTGTCCTCAAGCTGTACTAGGAGCAATAGTGATAAAAATTGCATGGTACTGGTACAGAAACAAACATTTTGATCAATGGACTCAAATCAAAGAACCAGAAATAAGCCCACACACCTATGGATGCTTGATTTTGACAAAGAGGCCAAAGCCATACAATGGAAAAGGACAGCATTATCAACAAATGGTGCTGGTCTGACTGAATGTCTAGATGTAGAGCAATGAAAGTAGATCCACATTTACCACCCTGCACAAAACTCAAATACATGTGGACCAATGACCTCAACTTAATGTCAGATACACTAAATCTCAAAGAAGAGAAAGTGGGAAGTACCCTTGAATCCATTAGTACAGGAGACAATTTCCCAAACAGAACACCTATGGCTCAGGTTCTAAGATCAACAACTGATAAATGGGACTTCATGAAACTGAAAAGCTTCGGTAAAGCAAAGGACACTGTCAACAGGACAAACAGCAGCTCATAGGTTTGGAAAGGATCTTCACCAACCCTACATCTGACAGAGACCTAATATCCAAAATTAATGTATTAAAAAAAACTCAAGTTAGACACCAAAAACCCAAATAAGCCCAATTAAAAATGAGATACAGAGCAAAACAGAGAATTCTCAGCAGAGGAATTTCGAATGGCAGAGGACTTAAAGACATATTGAAAGTTTGTAGTCATCAGGGAAATGAGGTTCCATCTTACACCCATCAGAATGCCTACAATGAAAAACTCAAATGCTTGCACATGCTGGCTAGGATGTGGCACAAGGAGAACACTCTTACTGTTCCTGGGAATGCAATCATGCACAAACACTTTGGAAATCAACTTGGCAGTTTTTCAAAAACCTGGGAATAGTTTTTACCTCAAGACCCAGCTATTCCACTCCTGGACACATACCCAAAAGATCCTCCACCATTTGGTCAATTATTTTCACACCAGCTTTATTCGTAATGGCCTAAAACTGGAAGCAACCTAGATGTCCCTCAACTGAATGGATAAAGAAACTGTGGTACATCATCATGGAATACTATTCAGCTATTAAAAAAAGGCATAATAAAAAATTCCAGGTAAATGGATAGAACTTGAAAATACCCTCCTAAGTGAGGTAACTCAGTCCAAAAAGGACATGCATGGTATAATATTCACTGATAAGTGTATATTAGCTATAAAATAGAGGATACTAATGCTATACTCCACAGAACCAAGGAAGCTAAACAAGAAGGAAAGCTCAAAGGAAGAAGCTTGAATTTCACTTAGAAGGGGGAATAAAATAGGCATAAGAGGCAAATAAAGGGAGAGAACTGGGTGAGGGGGGGATGGGGGGAATGCAGGTGGGGCTCAGGATCAGCTGTGGGGAAGGACAGGCGTGATGGCCAGATGGCCATGAGGATGAATGTAAATCTGCAACACTTGGGTGTGGGGAAGTATGGGCCATCTCTAGGAAGAGAAAGACTTGGGATTAGGGAGGCACCCAGGAATCAGTGGGGGTAACCTTAGCTGTAGTAGTATTGGGTCTATAGAAGTTGAATAGGTCACCTCCTGTAGCCAGGCAAGAATCCTAATGGAGCATTAGGGACAACAACACACCCACAAAACTTTTGACCCAAAATTTATCCTGTCTACAAGAAATGCAGGGACATGGGATGGAACAGAGGCTGAGGGAATGTCCAATCAATAATCAACCCAACTAGAGATTCATCCCATGGGCAAGCACCAATTTCTGGTACTATTAATGATACTCTGTTATGCTTGCAGAAAGGAGTCTAGCATGGCTGTCCTCTGAGAGGCTCCACCCAGAAGCTGACTCAGACAGATACAGATACCCACAGCATCTACCACAGGGGATGAAGCTTGGGGACTATTATGGAAGAGTAGGAAGAAAGAATGAGGGCCCTGAAGGGGATAGGGACTACTCAGGAAGACCAACAGAATCAACTAACTTAAACCTCTGTGTCTTTCAGAGTCTGAACCACCAACCATAGAACATACACAGGCTGGACCTACGCCTCCTGTGCATGTATAGAGATCTGCAGATGGCGTTCATGTGGGTCCCAAACAACTGGAGCAGGAGCTATCCCAAGAGCTGTTGCTTGTGTGATATGTTCTTCTAGCTGGGCTAGCTTTTCTAGCCTTAGTAGGAGAGGATGCACTTAGCCTTGTAGAGACTTGATGTGTCAGGGTTGGGAGATATACAGGGAGCCCCCACCATCTCAGAGGAGAGAAGGGTGAGATGGAGAAAAGATTGTGGGAGGAAGTGACGATAGGGGTGCAGGGAGCAGAGTGTAAAGTGAATAAATAAATGAATAAATAAATAAGTGAATAAATAAATAGGAAAATATGTTGTATTTCCAAATATTGGATTGGATTTATTCAAATATAACTTTTATGTTTTGATGTTTCCTGAGTGGTTAGTTGTTGTTATCAAGATATATTAAATAAGCCAAAACTTTAATTTTTATTAGAATCCATCCATATAATTATGCAAATTAATCACAGTCATGTTCCTGCCTGCTCTACTTTATGATACTCAGAAATTATGAGAATTTACTAAATGTATACATACTAAAATCTTTGAAAACTGCCACATAATGTCCTTTTATCCTAACGACTTCAATGAGTAATTCCTAAATGCAAAGATTCTTTCTAAGATGAATGGTATCATTTTCCAAGTTGGCAAACCAACATTTATGGAATTCCATTCTTTCATCTAGAGAGAGCTGATCCAGGAGCATATTTCTCATTTAGTTGTCACCATTAGTTCATTAACGGAAAAACAACTGTTTGGTTTTTCTTTTTTGGTGACAGCATGTTTGTTCATTTATTTGATTTTTTTTTTATTGAGGATATTTTTTTAATGGAAAATGACCCACAAAGCTCAACCCTGGAATCATCATTAGAAATTTATTTCTTTGCTTTCCAAATGTAGAAATTTAAATGTATTCATTCTGAGGCTGAGGACCTTTAGTGGAAAACTAGAGGGAGGCATTGGGAACATAGCTGGCTGCCAAGAAAGAGAAGAAGCTGCAGGAAACAGAGAAGATGGAGAGAGAGATGAAGAAGACTGGGTGATGGAACAGGATTTGTAGGAAAGGGAAACCAAAAGGACAACAGAAACAAAGACTATAAGCTTTACACAGGACGCTTCTATCAAAGGAGCAAGAAAAAATTGCAGAGAGAAATTGTACTTTGTCAGCAACTTCTCATTTCTTGATACATACATTGATAGTTTGTAGCAGTACCAACCAGGTGAGTTTTGTGGTTTTCTAATATGCAAAACTTATTTTTTTCTTCAGAAACCATAATACAAGCTGAATTTCATTATTGATTCCTCTGGTATGTAAGATGGAAGTATCACTATATTCTCACTCCCAAACAAAACTACACACCTCCTAATGCCACAGAATATATGTGAGTACTAGAGTTTTCTCCAAAAGAAATGTCAAAAAGGACCCTTGGGAGGGTCCAACATAAAATTTCAACTTTGTTTTAGAAAGTAATAGTGTAAATATTCCAACAAGATAAAACAAACAATATACTTCACACACCCCAAAAAATTTGTATGCAATCCTAAACACATGCAGGATTACATATCACATTATCACTTTCTTTTCATGTCATAAAGTTGGTCTTACACATAATTCTCCACATCATACTATGCTACATAAAGCACCATAGAGATATGTTCACTTAAGCAGCTGCAGAGACACAGCCTAAGCTTGCTAATGAATAATCTTCTTTCTGAATGAGCAGTTTAAAAAGAAACTTCAGCTTTAGGCATTTTGTTGAAGGACTGTACAAAGGAACCTCAAACCTCCCACATGCTATTTTTTGGAGAATTCTAGACAGGTTTGCTATAGCCAGCCATTACCAAAACCTGAATCTTATTGCAAACATCCTTAATGGTAGTCATGTATTGTAATCACCAGCAAATCATACAAGAAACAATTATGTGTGTTCACCCCCATCTCTTTGGAAATCCCAAATGGAGGTATTTAGGATTCTTCTGTTTGAGGAGCATTTGAATAGCAGGCTATACAGGTTCAAAACTAAATGTTTTAGTTAGGAGAGATGACAGAGGTTCTGGTTAGTCAACAAAATGATGGACTGTGTATTAGGACTATTTTGTACCTCACTGTTACAATTAGGAATAATTATGCTCTAATTGTATTTTGAGAGAAAAGTTTTAACAGGAAGGGTGATATGTAGGAGGAGCTAAGGGGGAAGGAGTACTGAGAGGAAGAGATGGAGTAAGGAGAGGAGAAGCTAGGTGATGAGAGAGAGAAAGAGAGAGAAAGAGAGGGGGCATGGAGGCAGATGTTCACGTGTCTTTACCAAAGATAGTTTATATATCTAGGTTGGGTATTGGGTTACACTTCTGATTGAGCATTACCAAACTTATAAAGCCTTTGATTAACATTTAAAAAATTGTATAAAAGCAAAAAGGAAAAGGGGGCATGGGACAGGGGTGTTCTAGGGAGGGGAAATGTGGAAAGGGGATGGCATCTTAAATGTAAATAAAATATAAAATAAAAATTAAAAAAAAGAATAGCAGGCTATAAAATGTTATCCAAGATTTATACGTTATCTCTTATCCTCTAATGGTCTAACATGGATTTTTAGGAATGTGGTTTTACAAATGCATACTATAGTGACAACTATCTATTAGTCATTTAAACAAATTATGTTTTATTTCATGTTCATATAAAAAAGACTATTCATTTTTTTCACATAATAGATCATTATTATGGTTTCCTTTCCCTCTACTCTTCCCAGTTTCTCCCTACGTTCTCTCTCATAAAGATTCACCCATATTTGGTCTCTCATTTTAAAAAAAGTAGTTTTCTAAGGGATTATAATAAAATAAAACAAAAGTAACACACTGGAATAGGACAAAACAATAAAATAGAAGGAAATTAGTTCATGAAAAGACAAAAAACCCAAATATAAATGCAGAGACTCACTCATTTGTACACTTAAGTGTCCATAAAAACACTAAACTGAAAGTCTTCAAATATGTGGGAAAAACTGTAGCATCAAAGTAAAGAATATATATATATATATATATATATATATATATATATATATACATATATATACATATATATATATAAATAAAAACAGGATAACATTTTTTAAAAAGAAAGAAAAGAAAATTGATGGCACAACATTATGAGAGAAGAAAACTTCAAAGATGCCACTGAGGTTTTTTTTTTTCTTTTGTTTTTTCTTTTGTTTGATATCTACAGCTTGACATGCAGCCAATCCTTAGGAGTACTTTGAAGGAGAAACAATTCTTCACTCTTCCTTACTTTTGTACAGTAAATGCCAGTAATGTTGCAGAGCATCTTTCAGTTTTGTTTTCTCCTAAGCTATTAGACAGCTGTACTTAGGTATAATTAGGTTATATGTTTTGGTAAGAATAGCAGAGTAGTGCTGTGTGTCTATGGAGCACAACATATGAGGATTTGTGTGCCATTAATTTTTCTCAGTACTAGTGTTGTTCACTTTGGGAAATTGTACAAGAGGTGGTTAAGAAGGTGCTTGTTTCCTTTTATAATTAACAAGCATCTGTCATGATACAGTTGATAGCTCATTAACTCATTTATTTTTTAGCCAAAATAAATAAATTGCTGAGGATCAGCCTCAGTTGTTACGAGGGTCTCGAGAATGGGAGGATTATATCTGTGCGAAATCAGAGTTGCAGGCAAGTATGCAGGTGAAGGCTGACAGGTTAGTCATTGCTGTTCTGAAGGTGGACTTGGAGACAGCTTTCAGGTTCTCTTTCTCTCTGTCTCTCTCTTTCTCTGAGTTCACCTCAATGTTTTATTGGTCACAGATTTCATTGTATACAATAATACATAATCAAAAGCCTTTTCATTATTTTCCCCAAGGCCATTATTTTCCTAAAAAACCCCATGTAACTATTTCATCAACAAGCACAATGCACACATGAAGTCACAGTTCAGTGTCTGCAAAAGCAAGTTATATATTAACTTTTAACTCTCAGAGAAACCTCAAAATCACAGGTCATCTGGGCATGAACTTGTGGTTACAGCATTAGCATGAAAACAGAGAGGTGCTAAATAGGTCAGGGTAATGTTAATATTTTTAGCTTGTCTGAATTTGCAGAATCTCTTCCTCCAATTTATTAAGCTCATCTGAATATCTGTTTCTACAATGCTTTCTAAACTCTTTCCCATATGAAATATTAATTCCTCTGCAGCTACCCCCAGGGCTTCTTCACAAGCCTGAATTTTATCTCAGAGAAATTGTACCCTAGTTTCCTTAGGCCCGCAATGCCAGGGAGTCAATTCAGTATGTTCCAATCTTTTCAGGAAGGTCAGTTCACTAATCCAATGGCCCCCTCATGGGGTCCAAATTCTTCTATCTTTTTTATCATATATAAATATATATGTAATGTGTGTGTGTATCTTGCAGTTTTCCCCAATAGTTCTGGATCAAACTTTCTATTATTAGAGATCCTCATTTGTGGGGGGCTCTTACCATTGCTCAGTAATCTAGTAGACCCAACTATTTCTTCTCTATCCTGTGTCTTGTATTTTCTATGGACATCCCTGTCCTTAGTGACCCAGGTTCAGTTCCTTTTCCTTGGTGTCTTCAATTCTCTTAACTACTAAAACTTCAGGTTTCTCAAAAACATGTCTTGCTTCAAATATTTCCTGATACAATTCAATCATTATGAGTTTGCTAAAATTTCCCAGAAAACAATTCAGGCAGTGAGCCTCTACACCAAGAAACCATTGTCCTGTTAGGCCTGGGTTGATTACTTGATTGGCTAGGCCAGAGCACTTTGTTCTTAATAGACATCAGACTAGTGATGCCCTTGATCCCATTCCCAGATTTTTTTTTAACTAGAGTTGTACTGGAAGACAAATATGGTATAGAAAAGGCAAAACAGATAAGCATACAAGAAAGAACAAAATCATCTATATACTAGAAAGCCAGAAATGCATTTATTATTTAGGTTGATGGTGCTCCTGGAGTCAAAATTATGCAATGCAGCCATGTCTGCAACCATGCCACACCTAACAGTAAATAAATAAATATAGTATTGAATTAAGTATTTGTTTTTATCAAGAGTGCACTTGTAAGACAAATTGTTCAAATTATATCTATGGAACAAAAATATTTCTGACCCATGCCATAGTAAAATTACCATAGAAAGTAAATATAAACCAAAAGAAGTATAGTCTAATATTCTGCTGCAAGTATTTGCTACAGTATTATGGGTAGTGGTAAGAACACAAATAATTTAAAGTAGATAATTATGTAACAGTATTTTTATAACAGGACCTAATTTACAAGTATTTTAGAAGATATTTTTTCAGCTACAATAATGTTAAATGAGCATTCCTTCCCCTCAGTGACCATCAGTTTGAACTCACCACCATTCCAATAACTATAGGCAATAATATCCAGACTGTATTTCTCATCTACTTATCTATGGATAAGTGGGTATTAGCCCAAAAACTCACAATACCTAAGATACAATGCACAGACTATACGAAGCTCAAGAAGAAGGAAGACCAAAGTATGAGTGCTTTGGTCTTTCTTAGAAGAATTAACAAAATACTCAAACAGAGCTCCCAGGGTTTAAACTTCCAGCCTGGGAACACAAAGGGAGGGACTCATGGCTCCACCTGTATAGATAGTTGAGGATGGCCTTGTCAGGCATCAGTGGAAGAGGAGGGCCTTGGTCCCTGAAAGTCTGGATGCCCTAGTGTTGGGGAATTTGAGAGCAGGGAGGCAGGAATGGATGGGTGAGTAGGGGCACACCCTCATAGAAGTAGGAGGAGGGGGGACGGGATAAGGGGTTTTGAGGGGGAATGGGGGAGGGGATAACATTTGAAAGGTAAATAAATAAAATATCCAATAAAAACCCCAGGTAATGGAACTGGCAATTGTAGTTGAACAGTTGAGACTTTTTGTCAACAATTTATTACAGGGATTCCTTATAATCCTCAAGGACAAGGTATTGTGGAAGGGGCCCATGGAACTTTAAAACTATATCTTCATAAAATAAAAAGGGGGAGGTATATGTATGGTTTATTTAAATCATACTCTTTATTTTACATTAAAAAAGATTTTTGGATGCCAAGGAACTTTCTGCTGAGTGTCTATGGCACCCTTCAACTAGGCATACTTATGCCTAGGTGAAAAGGAAGGATAGGCATATGGCATGATCCCGACCAGGTATCTGATATGGGGAAGAGGGCATGTTTCTGTTTTTTTCTGCAGGATGCTGTAGGAGCATGGTGACTGCCAGAATGATTGGTGAGACATGCTGTTGCTGAGACAAAGAATGATGCTGACCAGTGAGCTTGTTGAGTGCGCTGACAAGGGTGACTGATGTTATGATAGCAAGAGATAAAGTTGGGGCAGGATATGGATTTCAAACAAGGGTTAGTGCATATTTTAAGGCTCTTTTAATTGTCAATTAAACCAATTGCCAAATTGGTTTTGTGTCTTCTATAATATTTATTTTAAGTTTCATTGACTGTATAATTTCTAATTATGTTAGTGTGTTGAAACTTGGCATGTCTGTTATAGGGGTCTATCAACTCACTTTTGTCTTACTGCCTTGAGTATTAGAAAACCTTGAGTCTCTAAAAAAAGCTTGAAAGTGCTGAAAGAAGTGAGTTAGGCTTTAAGCAGAAGCAAGAGGTTAGCAGGTTTGATTAGTGCTGGTATAACAGCTTTAATTTCATTAATTAGTAGAACCACTGCTTCTGCAATAGCATTGACACAAGGAGTTAAGACAGCTATTTTGGTTAACCATCTAGCAAAAAAATGTTACTAATGTATTGCATATAGAAAAGGATTTATATAGGTGACTGGAACAACAGGTTGATGCTCTATAACCTATTTAAATTATCTGAAGGAGGTTCAGGGTTCAAGAGTTAGGAGCCATCTCAAGTGTCATGATAAATATCATGGGAATAGTGTTACTTCTAAACTTTGCAATGATTGTCATTATAACTATAAAAAAGTTTAAAGACACTTGTAGGGTATTTGGCATAATTTTAACACCTCTCTGGGTGTTTTAACTTTGCATAGTGAGATTATGAATTTAAAAATGCTACTCTGTTGAGCTTTGATGTTGCAGATAATGCCAATAAAATTATCCATTGCCTGAGGTCAGTATTTTCATTTTGTTCAAGACTCAGGAATGGCATATATAGCTTGATCATGCTAGCTCTTCTAATCCTGGGAATACTTTTATTCCTGCCCATCATATTAAAGCTTGTCTCTAACTACATCAACAGGCTGGCAGCCAAAGTACATGACTTGAAACTGAAAATGAACTCACAGACAAAGTTATTAATTTAACAGGCTGGCAAGCCAAGGATGGGTAAGATTCTGCACAGAGCCTTACCAACCCAAGACAGAAGTGCATTGCTTTTGATAATGAATATTCCACAACAGTAAGGAAGGCTTTCATGTCAGAACAACCTAAGACAAGCTCAGTCTGGTTTATTCAATAAAAAGGGGGAGGTATGGAGAGCTTTGGGGATGCCTGGCAGGAATCTGACATCGGCCAAGGACAAGGAAATGGACTGCATAGAAGGAATCTGACATAGGCCAAAAACAAGGAAATGAAGTGCAG
This sequence comes from Arvicanthis niloticus, assembly GCF_011762505.2. Taxonomy (NCBI): domain Eukaryota; kingdom Metazoa; phylum Chordata; class Mammalia; order Rodentia; family Muridae; genus Arvicanthis; species Arvicanthis niloticus. The sequence continues at coordinate 63,837,256 of NC_047659.1, read as the reverse complement.
GCAGGAATATGACATTAGGCTGGAACAAAGGAGTAATTTCAGGCAGAAATCTAAATCCTAGGCTAGAACAAAGAAGAAATTTCAGGCAGGAATCTAAATCTTAGGCTAGAACAAAGAAGTAGGCTTCAGGCATGAAAATGACTTTGGGCTAGGACAGGGAAGTAGGCTCAGATATTTTGGTCATCCTGATAAGCCTTCAGAAATAGTGATAACAGGAGTGATCATAGGACTCTGTTTATTGTCTTGCATGTTCTTTGACTATCTGGGTTTATTGTCTTTCTTGTTCCTTGACTATTTGCATCTATTGTATTGCTAGTTCCTCAACCTAGAACTGACCTTAATACTTGTGTGTAATTTAAACAGTATAAAGGAAAAAAAAGAGGAGGAGGGATGGAATAGAGGATTAATGGGGGGGGGGGAGATGGTGACATCTGAAATGTAAATAAATAAAATATTGAATAATAAAAAGAAAATCCATCAATATAATACACAATATAAAAAATGAAAGAAAAAAATGCATGGTCATCTTACTAGATGTCAAAAAGGTAAAATCTGACACTGCTTCATAATTAACATCTTGGAGAAAGAAGGAATACAAGGGGCACACATAACACAGTAAAGGCAAAGATGCCGATAGCCAACATCAAATTAACTGGGAGAACCTTAAAGCATTTCTACTAAAAACAATATACAGATTTATTGCAATCCCTATCAAAGTTCCAACACACTTTTTGTAGACCCTGTAACAGTAATTCCAAAATTCATATGGAAAAACAAAAAATCCAAAATTGTGACAATCCTGAACAATAATAGAGCTTCAGGAGGAATCAAAATTCCTGAACTTGAGATGTACTACAGAGCAATAATGATAAAATTTGCATGGTATTAGTACAGAAACAGACACATTGATCAATGGAATAGAATAAAAGACCCAGAAATAAACCCAAACACCTATAGACACTTGATTTTGATAAAGAAGTCAAAAACCATACAATGAAAAAAAGAAAGCATCTTCAACAAATGGTGCTGATCTAATTGGATATTTATATGTAGAAGAGTAAAAATAGATACATATTTTCACGCTGTACATAATTTAGGTTCAAGTGGATTAAGTACCTTAACACCAAACCAGATACACTAGATATCATAGAAGAGAAAGTGAGAAATAGCCTTGAATACATTTGTACATGTACAATTTCCTGAACAGAACACCAATGGCTCAGGTTCTAAAATCAACAACTGACAAATGGGACCTCATGAAAATACAAAGCTTCTGTAAGGCAAAGAACACTGTCAAAAGGACAAAATGAAAACCTACAGATTGGGAAAGGATTTTCATCCATCTTACATCTCACGGAGGTGTAATATCTAAAATTTATAAAGAGCTCAAGAAGTTAGAGACCAATAACCCAAATAACTCAATTAAAAATGAGATACAGAGCTAAACAAATTCTTGACAGACAAATCTCAAATGGCTGAGAAGCACTTAAAGAAATGTTCAAATGTCCTCTTGTAGCCAATCAAGAACCTCAAATGGAGTGATAGGGATACCAATCCACCCACAAAACTTTCGATCCCCAAATTATCCTATCAGTAAGAAATGTAGGCATGGGGATGGAGCAGAGACTAAAGTCATCAGGGAGTCCTTAGTCATCAGGAAAATGCAAATCAAAACAACTCTGAGGTTTCATCTTACACTCATCAGAATGGCTAATATCAAAAACTCAAGTAACAACACATGCTGTCAAGGATGTGGAGCAAGGAGAACACTCCTCCATTGCTGATGGGTGTGGAAACTTGTACAACCATGTTTGAAATCAATTGGGCAGTTTTACAGAAAATTGGGAATAGATTTACCTCAATACCCAACTATACCACTCCTGAGCATAGACCTAAAAGATGTTCTACATACCATAAAGATACTTGCTCATGGTATGTTCATGGTAGCTGTATTTCTAATAGCCAGAAACTTGAAAAAATCTAGATATCCCTCAAGTAAAGAATGAATAAAGAAATGTATTATATCTATACAATGGGATAAAATTCAGCTATTAAAAACAAAGACATCGTGAAGTTTTCAGGCAAATGGTTGGATCTTGAAAATATCATCCTGAGTATATCAATATATACTATAATAATTATAATATGATAATTATATATTAATATATAATATGATATAAATCCAGTCCCAAAAGGATATGCATGATATGTACTCATTGATAAGTGGATATTAACTATAAAATACAGTATACCCATTCTGCAATCCACAGACTCAAAGAAGTTAAATAAGAAGGAAGGCACAAGTGAGGATGCTAGAATTCTACTTAGAAGAGGAAATAAAATAGTCATAAAAGGCATATGGAGGGATGGAACTGGGTGGGAGAGAAAATGTGGGGATTCAGGATCAAGCATAGGGAGGGACAGGTGGGATGGCCAGATCTTCATGACAGTGAATGGGTATCTGCAACTAATGGGAGTGGGGAGGTAGGGGTCATCTCCAGGAGGAGACAGAGTCCTGGGATAAGAGAAGCATCCAAGAACCAATGAGGTTGACTATATCTGTGACTTACAGCAGTAGGGATATGGAACCTGAAGAGGCCACCTCCTCTATTCAATCAGGAACTCCAAATAGAGTGATAGGGACACCAACATACCCACAAAACTTTTGATCCCCAAATTATCTTTTCAATGAGAAATGTAGGCATGGGGATGGAGCAGAGACTAAAGTAATGGCCAAGCAATAACCAGCCCAACTTGAGACCCATCCCATGGGTCTATCTCTGATACTATTAATGATACTTTGTTTTGCTTATAAACCAAAGTGTAGCATGGCTGTCCTCTGAGAGGCTCCACCCAGTTTAGCTTACTCAGATAGACACAGACACTCACAGCCAAACATTGGATGGAACTTTGGAAGTTGGGGATTTTACAGAAGTGTTAGAGGAAAGAGTGCAGGCCCAAAAGAAGATAAGAACTCCACAGGAAGACCAACGGTGTCAACTAACTGGGACCCTTGGGGTTCTCAGAGACTGACCCACCAACCAAAGAACATATATGGGCTGGACCTAGGCCTCCCTGTACATGTGGCCTAGGTCCAGCCCATATATGTACATGTACAGATGTGCATTTGGCCTACATGTGGGTCCTGAACAACTAGAAGAACAGGGGCTATCCCAAAAGCTGTTGCCTGTACATGGGATATGTTCTTCTTGCTGGAATGCCTTTTCTGGCCTCAAGTCTCAGAGACTTGATGTGCTGGGATTGGGGAATACTGGGGGGTGGGGGATCTCCTCAGAGGAGAACGAAAAGGGGGATGGAGAGTACGATTTTGGGAGAAGTTGACAAGGAGGAGGTCAGTGAGCATGATGTAAAGTGAAGTATAATTAATTAATTAAAATAAAACAACAAAAATCAACAAACTAACAAAGCAATTCCTCAAACAAAAACCATCATTCACCATGATCAAGTAAGCTTTATACCAGGGATGCAGGGATGGTTCAATACTAGAAAATCCATTAAAGTATTCCACCATATTAAAAAACTGAAAGAAAATATCACATGATCATCTCATTGGACACTGAAAATGCCTGTGACAAAACCCAACACCTGTTTATATTAAAAATCTTGGAGAGAGCAGGAGTGCAAGGCATATACCTAAACACAATAAAAGCAATATACAGCAAGTCAATAGCCAATATCAAGTTAAATGAAGAGAAACTTAAAGTAATCCTATTAAAATCAGTGACAAGGCTGCCCACTCTCTTCCTATCTATTTCATATAGTAAGTGTCTAGCTACAGCAATAAGACAAGAAAAGGAGATCAAGTGGGTACAAATAGGAAAGTAAGAAGTCAAAGTACCTCTATTCGTGGGTGATATGATATTATACATACGTGACGCCCAAAATTCTATCAGAGTACTCCTACATTCTGTAAGCAACTTCTGCAATGTGGCTGGAAACAAAATGAACTCAAAGGAATCAGTCCATCTCCTTTATACAAATGATAAAAAGGCTGAGAAAAAAATTGGGGAAATAACACCCTTCATAATACCCACAAGTAATGTAAAATATCTTGGTGTAATTCTAACCAAGCAAATGAAAGACCAGTATTCTCTAATCATATTATAAACAGGATAACATATTGCTCCCACAAGAAACTTACATGATTTCCTTTAAATGAAAACAGTTGTGAATTGAAGCAGAGTTGCCTAACTGAAACTGAGCTAGAATACATGGAAAGATCTTCCTTGACTTTACATCTGATTCTATCTAAACCTGTTGTGCTTCACAGCCTGGTTTTCTTCTTTTGCTTCATTTTGTCCACATTTCTCTTGTTAAGTTTCCTTTCATTAATAGCTTCCTAGTCTCTAATAGACACGTGACCAATTTTTTAAAAAAGGTAGATTTTATTTTTAACTGTGTGTCTTTTTGTGCCCATGCCTGGGTAAGTGCATGTATGTGCAGATGCCTGTGGGAGTCAAGAAGTGCTCAGTCCTCTGGAGCGGAAGTTACAGTGGCTGGAAGTATCCAACATGGGTGCCTGGAACAGAACTCAGGGCCTCTGGAAAAATAGTATATGTTCTTAACTGCTGAACCATCTCGACAGCCTGTATGTGTGTCCACTTACAAATCCAGTCCCATTATCAAAGATACCAAATAATCTCTCTAATGCATTTGCCAAAACACTAGTCCTAGTCACTTGCCATCTTAAACAATCTTTGTCTGCTCTCTGAGTGTCTCATTCTGACTTGGGCCATTTGAGTTCTCTTATGGATCCCTCATGTGCTGCTTGAAGACTGAATTTAGTTGATAGCCATGGACAAGGAAGTTGGTTTGTTTATTTATTTATTTATTTATATGTTTGTTTGTTTTATGTTCCTTTGTGGAGGAAAATAACACAGTCAAAGTGAAAAACATTATTAGATGAAGCAATCTTTCCTGTGTACTATTATTAGATACCTTTCCTGGTTTCATTAACTATATGTAGGGACAGTAACATGCATTCATTTGTAATTTTATTTTCTGTGGTACAGCAACTAGCAATCTACTCAAAACAAGACACTTATGTTAATTTGCTATAATAGAGTGTTAACATTGTGTTGAGATTAAAAACATGTTAAAACAGCATATTTACCAGTTATGCAAAATTTTGCCCATTATTATATATGAATCTAGGCATAACTAAGTTTATGTTTACATGTATCAAATAGTAACAGTTATTGACTCTGATTGGGTTCTACTTCACTGGGTGATTTAAAAAATTTATATATATGTCATATATTATATCCCAACCACATTTTTCTTTTTTTTTTTTTGCCTCCTTCAGTCCCTGCCCCTATCTCCTCTCTCCTCCAGATCCACTCCTTCTCCCCATTTTTCCTCAGAAATGGGCAGGTCGCCCATGGACACCAACCGACTATCAAATATCAAATCACAATAACACTAGGCACCTCCCCTCATATTAAGGCAGGACAAGGAGACCCAGTAGAAGGAAAGGGCTCCCAAATGCGGGCAGGCAAAAGAGTAAGAGATAGCCCCTGCTTCCAGTGTCAGGAGTCCCACAAGAAGACCAAAGGCACAACCATCACATTTATGCAGAGGGCTTAGGTCAAATCCATGCCAGCACCTTGATTGTCAGTTAAGTCTCTGTGAGCTTCTACAGACCCAAGTTATTTGATTCTGTGGGTGTTCTTATGGGGTCTTTGTATCTTCTAACTCCTACAATCCTTCCTTTCCCTCTTCTGCAAGATTCCTTCAGATCCATCTAATGTTTGGCTGTGGGTTTCTGCATTTGTTTCCATCAGTTGCTGGATGAAGCCTCTCTGATGATGATTATGCTAGGTTCTCTATGATTATAGTGGAATATCATCAGGAGCCATTTTATTGCCATATCTATCTATCTATCTATCTATCTATCTATCTATCTATCTATCTATCTATCATCTATCCATTTACTTGCCAGTTATGTTTGGTTCTATCCTAGATGTCTGGGATATCCAGTCTTTGGGTTCTTTTGGGTGGTGTCAGGGTTGGACTCCTTTTCAAACCAATGAAGGTATGTGCAAACAAGGTATGACAGCAGGGAAGTTGCACATATGAACTTACAGTGTGGGAGCATGCACACGATCTAAGCATGCTGAAGTCAGACAAACTTCTACCATCAATCTGGTAGGTGGGGACTAGCTCCCACCTCCTAGCTAAGGAGTTACTGGCAATTGATAGCTTCTGGGAAGAGGGAGAATAAATTTTATGTAGGGATGTGGACTTTTGTCAGCCCCGGTCTACTGGAAGGCCATGAGCATAAGATATGCTCATGTCCAAGAGCATAAGAATAGCACAAACTGTAGTTGGTATGTTTTAAAAGAAAAAAGGCTTATGTACCATTAAGTTAATAACTAAATTATTACTAGATTCTTGGCATATTCTTGGCTTAGTAAAGTCCACATCAAATTCTGTTCATCTATAGCTATTTCAAACAGTTTGTAAAGTTAGAATCTTACCTTCCTGATAGACCACATTTTCCTTTAAGAAAACAGGAAGTGCTTTTTATCTTTTGTTTACTGTGGAAGAATTTTTTGTTTATATTTTCACCATTGTTCAATGCCAGCTTTATGTCACTTTGTGATTTGTCTTATGCATGACAGTTTTCCTGCTTGTTCTGTCTTTTAGATTATGCTGAACTTTGCTTCTGTGGAGATGATGTATCACTAGTTGCCAAGCTGTTACCATGTGAACACTTAAAAAATAAGCAAAACATGGAGCTAGTTTAGAATGATAGAAATGGAGCCTGGTCTCCAACCAGGAAACATGATTTTAGTGTATATTTTTTTGTAGAATACAATCATAAAAATGTCTTAAGAAATCATGGATGTGAATACATTTTTAAAATAAAATAGTTTTAAAATGAAAATAAAAAATATTTTAAAAATAAAAATAAAAACTGTAAAATAGTTTTACATTAATATTCTTTATAAAGAGGACACAAAGTCGGGTGCATAGGAAGGGGAAGAGTTGGGAGGGTGTGAATATGATAATACATTGTTTGAAAATTTCAGAGATCTAATAAAAGTGAGAAAATAAAATTAAAAAACAGAGTGTGATATAATTTATAAATTGGAATGATTTAATGCCTGCAAGTTCCTCTGGAGGGGAAATGTATGGGTGGAGAATTTGGAATATTTACCAAATTAATGTTTTATTGCTTCCTGTTCCTATATGAGTTAACACTAAAGAGATTGTCATTAAGCTGGTTATTATGGAAAAGAAGGAAGAGTGAGGGATCAGAAAGCAGGTAGATTTTTTTCTGTTATATTTATATATATATATATATATATATATATATATATATTATATATATTTTGGTAAAACTTTATGGATACAGCTTCTGATGTTACTAGGAGACACAATCTCCCAGCAAACTTCCTGATCCTCTGGGTCTTAAAATCAGTCTGCCCCCTCTTTTGCATGTTCCCTGAGACTTAACTACTAGAACTCTTTGTGGGTATATCCAGTGGGCCTCTGCTCCACAACTCTGCATTTTGATTAGCTATGGGTTTCTGCAGTGTTCACTATCTGTTACAAAAAGAAGTTTTCTTGATGAGAGGTGAGAAATGCTTTCATTTCTGGTATATGGACAAGTGTTTATGGATTGTTGTGAAGGATTATGTTGGTTTAGTACATAAGTGGTTGTAGATTCTCCTCCAGTAATCATTATTTCACTAACACTGTGCACTTAGCAAGATTCTCATTCCAGCAATGTTTTCTCTCTTACTGAGCATGACTTAAAGAGCTTAAAGTCCTTCTCATTCCCCCATTTCTCATATCAGATCACTCAAATGTTTGCTTCTCCTTTACCCCTTCCACCTTTTTCTGTATTTACTTTTTTCCCCTCCTTAAAAAGCTGTCCTTTCCAATTTTACTGATCCAATTACTTATTCTCTGGTATTCTCTTCTCTATTTTCTTCCAATCCTTCCTACCCCGTTAATGGTTTCATTTTACTTTACTAGTTTTTGTACTTACAAGAGGCTATGTACTCACATCTGATTTGGACCTATGAGCCTCCAATGAGGGAGGATACACTTTGTCTATCTGGGCTGGAGTTACCTCACTCAAAATGATTTTTTTTTCTAGTTCTATCTATTTACCTACAAAGTTCATGATTTCCTTTTTCTTTATAACTGAATAGTACTCCATAGTTTATGTGTACTCTATTTTCACTATTCATTCATTGGTTGTAGGATATTTGGGTTGTTTGCATTTTCTAGCTATTTTTAATAGAGCATGACTATTATTAATAGTGAACATGACTGAGCAAATTTCTGTAGCGTAGTATGTTGAATCTTTTGGGCATATACCAAGGAGTGGTATATGTAGTTATATCATATCATATCATACCATACAGTAGGTTTATTTTCAGCTTTTTGAGAATTTTCTACACTGATTTCCATAGTGACTGCACTAGTTTGGAATTCCACCAACAGTGAATGACAATTCTATGTTTTTCTCATCCCCTCCAGCTTTGATTCTCAGTTGTTTTGCTGATCTTTGCCATTCTGACTGGAGTAAGATGAAATCTTAAAGTTGTTTTGATTTGCATTGCCATGCTAGAAACAATAAACACTTTGAGATATCTCTTAGTTATTATTATTATTTCTACTATTGTTGGGAGATGACTTTTAGCAGAAAGTGGCTATCAGCTTTGCAGCCATCTCAAGCCATATACCATGACGTGAAACTTGTTTTTCAACAGCCTACAACAGCTGAAGCACTCTCTGATATCCCACATATTTTGTTTTGCTGTTTACTGCCCCCAGCTGCAAGGCGCATGTGGTATCCATGCCTGCAAGGCACGTGATATTCATGTGCCTTCAAGAGAAAGAATACGGGAGACAATGAGAGAGACAATAAAGGAGAGAGAGAGACAATAAATGAGACTTGAGACTTGAGACTTGATCAGAACCTCTATCTTGTCTCCATTCTTTGAGTTGCTTGCTTCACACTCTCTCGCTAGACCAGGATCTGTGGAACAGAGCGCGTTGTTACAGTTTGGCCGCCCAACGTGGGACAGCTCAGTCTTTACAGTTTGGCCACCCAACATGGGGCAGCTCGGGTGTTACAGTTTGGCACCTGATGTGGAGCTCCAATAAGCAGGATACAGTGAAGGACACTGTGGGAATTGGAAGCGGCCATCTTCGCTCCTGTGCTGGAGAACCTGTTGACTGATGGAGCTGGCTGAACTCAGAGGTGAAACAAAGGTGATTGTAGGGAGACTAGTAGGTCATAGTAATGAAAATGGGGCAAGAAATAAGTAAGCAGAAACAGATGAAAAAGGTTTTAAAGATACAAGGAGCAAATTAAGGTCATAGTAACGAAAATGGGGCAAGAAATAAGTGAATAAAAACAGATGAAAAAGGCTTTAAAGACGAAAGGAGTAAATTGCAGGCTGCTCTGAGTCAAGAGAGCCAAACAGATAAATAGATAAATAGAAGGTTGCTCTAGGCAGAGAGTTGAGCAGAATGATAATGTTAATTGATGTAACTTTTGAAATGGGTGTGATTCTGAGTTATATAGTTATATTTTTCCTCTGGATAAAAGGTCAATGTAAAGGTTTTTCTGGTTACTGGCTTAAGGAAAGGCTGATTTGGGAAAAAAGGTTTTTCTATGAGTTTTCTGATGAGGTCATTAAGGTAGTAGTTATGTCTTCCAGAATTATATGGATCAGACATGACAGAGGTAGGCCTCCAGAACACTAGATTCCAGAGAATCAAAGAAAATAATTATCTTGATACTAAAACTTGTTTTGAGATTTGTATATTACAGAATACACAGCTTTGGTGAATGAATCTTCTTATCACCTGCATGTTCACTGATGCCCTGGACTTCCAGCTGGATGCAGTTAAGACAGACATCAGAGGCTTATCAATTTACCCTTCCCCTCATCTGTCTTCTAATATCTCAACGTCCATATTCAGCTTGAAGAAGTTAATGAAGAGTCGGTACCCCAATTCCCTGGACTTGGGGACTAAGGTGGTTAATATTAGGCTGTCTTAATCTGTATAATTGTTACTAAGCTGATGCAAATTCAAGGATTTCATTGTTATAATTTCTTCTATTCAAAATTTGTGGGTACAAGGCTTAGACCTTTTACTTCTCCAACAGGGGAAGTTGTGTGTTGCCTTAAAGAGTGTTGCTTTTATACCAACTATGTAAGCATTAAGTTTCTTGTCTCTCGGGTTCATGCTGTTCAACAAACGGATGGCTTTTATACGACAACAGATAGATGCTATTCAAATGAAACCCATACAGGTCCAATATTACAGGCTGGAAGCAGGGGACTCTGAAACCTCTGCCATCAAAACTGACGAGGATTAACCCTTAACTTACGCGCTAAGCGTAAGTCAATGACGGGTAAGAGAACACTTCAAGACCCTTGCCCCTAACTCTGGGAGGCCTCACCATCTTAAGTGAGGCTGGGGTCTTTTTTTCTGACCTAAGGCAGGCACGGTTTCCCAGCCTTCCCTTTTGAAAAAATTTTAAAAAGGGGGACCTGTTGGGAGCCGACTTTTAGCAGAAAGCGGCTATCAGCTTTGCAGCCATCTCAAGCCATATACCGTGACATGAGACTTGTTTTTCAACAGCCTACAACAGCTGAAGCACACTCTGATATCCCACATATTTTGTTTTGCTGTTTACTGCCCCAGCTGCAAGGCTCACGTGGTATCCATGCCTGCAAGGCATGTGATATTCATGCGCCTACAAGGCATGTGACAAAAGCCTATAAATACCCCAGAATTCCCTTCAAGAGAAAGAATATGGGAGACAATGAGAGAGACAATAAAGGAGAGAGAGAGATAATAAACGAGACTTGAGACTTGATCAGAACCTCTGTCTTGTCTTCATTCTTCGAGTCTCTTCCCCTTTATCCCCACTCTCTCTCTCAATAGACCCTGACCCGTAGACCGGAGTGGCAGCTTGGGCCAGGAAACAGTGGCTGCCAATGGTGGAGTGGAGAGGCCGCAACATACTATTACTCATTGTTATTAATTATTGTTTTGAGAACTCTCTGTTTAGGTTCCATGCTTATTTTTTGAATTAGTTATTAAAAAAACTTTGTTTTTTGAGTTCTTTATATATTCTGGATATTAATCCTCTGTCAGATATATGGCTCGCAGATTCTCTCTCATTCTGTGAGTTCTCCCTTTACCTACTTGATTTATTTCTTAACTTCATAGTTTTATGAAGTCCTACTTGTCAATTGTTGGACTTAGTTCATGGGTAAGTGGAATCCTACTCAGAAAGTACTTTCTTACACCTACATCATGAAGAGTAATGTCTATGTTTTCTTCAAGATGTTTCAGGCTTCTTTCTTTGATCCATTTAGAGTTAGTTTTTGTGTAAGGTGGCAGATACCATCTAATTTCATTATTTTGCATGTGGACATCCCACTTTCCCAGTACCATTTGTTAAAGATAACATCATATTATTTTTGTTATATATTCCCAGTCACAATAAAGTAAAGCAATGTTGCATTCCAACAAATGCTAGCGCAAAAGGGCTTTTTCATTGTTTTAATCATTGAATTTCTTTAGAATTATCTAAGTTTCTCATAGTTGCTGCATTTCCCCATCAACATATGGTATAGGAGGAATGATTTTCATGACCCTTGTAAAAATGCTTGAATAGTACATTGAAATGCCAAGATATTCATTCGTGAATGAGGTTAAGATGCAGTAGACTCTTAGTCACTTCAAGACCCACCTCTTTTTGTCTCTAAAACCCAACACTGCTGATAGGACACTATGACAAGATTCTTTTTCTTTATGCCTTTATATATTTAAATTTTAAGATAAGTGATAATATGGCATGTTGTCTTTGATGTCTGCTTATTTAGGCCCAGCATTGGGCTTGTGAGATGTACTCAGCTTATATGCACCTATAATTCATTTATTTTATTTTTCTTGATTATTATAATTTATTTAAATGCAATGCAGTGTTTGTCAAATTCACAGAGCTGGAATCAATAGCTAGTTTAAAGTTTATTTCAAAAACCAAGTACTGGAGAGCTCTGCCCTGTGCTATTTGGCAGCCTGGAGACTTGCCTCTCTCCCTGGAACGTTAGAGGGGTCAGGGAAAAAAAAGTAAGCCCTGGGTAAGGGAGTCAGTCTTCAGCTGAAATGGCTGAATGTTGCAGTCACCAAGCATTTCAATCTGGAATAGGCAGGAGAGATCCTGGAGCTTGCAAACATGGAGCCCCAGTCAATCTTTCTTCCTGGACTCCCAGGAATTTCTCTGGAGCTACATTCCTGGGGGAGCCACCATCAGGAGCTACCTTCAGAGGACGGTGGCCCATCCCCCTTGTGGGACAAGGGCCCAACTTCTTCAGCAGAAGCAGTGGAAATCCTTTCCCTGTTGCAGACTCTGCTGGAGCTGGAAGCAGCAAGTCACACTCATCCTTAGTGGGAATAATTGTGTCTCCCTGGGGACATGGTGGGACAGAGTGGTGTGAAATGGGTCTTCATGACTAATGGGTCCTCCTTTGCCTTCTGTATAGTTAACCAGCTTGATATGCATGTTACCCTAAGAAACAGAAATGAAAACTCTTGTCAAAGCCTTCTTGTAGAATCCCTCTATCCCCTGTGAGGCATCAGCACAGAAAAGCCACTCCTTTTCAGAGTGACAAAGTTCCCACTGAGCTAGCTGGTCCCTTGGCCACCAAGTCTTCCAGACCTTTCTAAGGACCAAGTTACAGAAGACAGCTCGCCTTCATGACTCAGCAAACACATGGTTTCCAGGCTCAGAACTGTCATTCATTCAGCCATTTCTCCACAAACGTAAATGCATCTCTGGGTTTTTAAAATATCTTTCAGATCATTTTTTTTTCTGATTTAAAATACACCCCCGCTCTATTCATTATGTGCAAATGTTATATAGGATTTTGATAGATCCCTGGGTTATTTCCCGGAGGATGAAAGTGGTGGAGGCATAATTCCAATTCAGGTTATTCTGACTTTATTTCTCTTAGTCTTTTATTATAACTTGGAGTAGAGATATAGGTATTGGGCAGTGACTTTTGTCTCTTAGTGGTGTAGAGTGGGGATGGAAAAGATGACACCTACAGGGACCTGGTCCCTGTCTGTCTCCAGAACAGGATGTTCAACAAATGATATTAATTTTGTTCCTTCTCTTTTGGTGATTCCCTAAAAATTCTGACCACCAATATCAGAATTTGAAATATCCTGACTTTCTTTCCTTTGTGGCAATTTGTGGACTCTCTCTAGACACTAAAAAGATGTGAGAGATCTCAAAGAGACAAACTAAAATTTCTTCCTTAGGAGACCAAAGGGTATTCACAGGGATTAATTAAATGATGGCCTCCACACTGTCCCATCTTGTGACCAGAAGCTGCTTCTAATCTGGCTCTAGCAGTTGATCCTGTAGGGGTGGGGTGATCGTCCTCAGAGAGGCAGAGAGCACAGGGGCTAATAATCCCTGTCACGTTTCCACCTTATAAATAACCCCTTTCAGTAGAAGGGGAAAGATTTTTCTCTGAGATTCTGTGCATGGAAATTCTTTGTATAAAGCAGACTGACCGAGCCACTTAACCCCTCTGAGAAACTTCTCCCTGGCCATTAGCAGGAGTGCAGTCTGACTTGCCAAAGCCAGATGAAGCAGAAAACTGAAGGTTGTGTTTATGTGGACAGTGCACAGCATGGTGTGAGGAAAGACCTAGGATTGGTCATGCTTCTGCTTCAAATCTTCTACTCAACTTTGAAACAACTGCTCTCCTGAATCTCAAATTCATCAGGATGAAATGAGATTTTTAAAGTTATGTTCTTCAGCAAATGAAAGGGAAGTGGCAATGCAGTGGATTCTTAGTCTTTTGTGAATGAATGATTCACCTTTTGGACTTCACATTTACTTTACTAATAGCAGGAAGTTTTCAGCTCAGGCAAATTTTGTTACTTGGTAACAACTATAATGTGCTTTGCATAAATGTAAAAATTGTTTAACTCTTATCTAAGATTAAAACAGATAGGAAACTGGAAATTTGAGATCATATGTTGAAGCTAGCCTTAATGACCTTTTATGAACTTTTCCAGGTTTACCAGTCCAAGATGTGGGGATGTGAAAAAGCTGTGGAGCTCCTATGGTGTGCGCAGACTCAGTCAATGTAAGTTTTACTTATTTAGAGACAGGATCTTGCTTTGTTGTCAGCTGGCTTGGTACTATTCATCATACAGCTCAGACTGACCTTGAACTCACAGCAAGGCTCCTGTCTTAACATTACCAATACCATGGTATAGGCATGTATCACTAAGCATGGGTTATAATCTATTTTTAAAACAAAAGACAAAAACATCCAGAATAAAAGTGCCCCAGGGAAGTTTTAGTAGAGTTCTCATGTTATATAGAATAGTTGTATGGCTAATACAAAGAGGAGAGTTCTTTTAGAAATAATTTTTAATAAATGTTTTTTTCTACAGTCACAAATATGAATCAGAGAGACAAGTCACCATATCATTTTTATCTTGGGGCATATTCATTTACCATTTATCTATATTTTATAATATTCAGGGTGATTTTGTTTTCTCTACTTTTTTCAATATGAGAATAAATATTAGGACATTTTTCATATTTCATGTTTATAAATTTGAAATGCCAGTCTGCAGCCTGTCTTAGTTCCTTAAACCACACAAAGAATTGTCCATGATATAGATGATAGTGGTAATCACAGATATTAATTATTAAATATTTATTGCTTCTAGGTCCTTATATACACACAACATACCCTGCTTTTGTGTCCTTACTGCTACATTAGGTTGTTCTAGAGCTCTTTTATTTAAAATGTTAGCCCAGTTTTGAACATAGACATAATAATTGCAAGCATGTTTGTTCTTATTTTATAGATAAAAACATTAAGGCTTTGAGAAATTGTACATTATCCATTGTAACATTGAGCATGATTGTCAATGGCAGGGATCAAATATAGAAGTATTAACTGACAATATCATATATCCCAGCCCACAGACACTGTGGCAAGACTACCCAGGGGCAAGGCTCAGATCTGCCACTAATTTGGTATTTGTATTTCTCAAATGAAAAATAAAAAGGAAACACAAAATGCAATAAAAATGCTCAAGCCTAGCCCAAAGTTGTTGAATGCAGTGTCTCCTTTTCTCTTACTCTGTGGGGATGATGTGAAAGTTAAAACAAGCTGTGATATATGTATGTATGTATGTATGTATGTATGTATGTATGTATGTATAATATGTATGTATATATATGTACATATATATTGGAAAGTGCTGCTTGGGTCATGCAGGTTTGATCTGCACTGCTATCTGGGCTTTTGGCTATAAAGGTTTGCCACATCAGACTTGTCACTTATAGAAACTATAGTTATGTCCTTGCAATAAAGCATAGACAGCAAAGAGAGATTATTCCTGATTAGCACAAGTGTTTTTTTCCTTGCAGGATTTCTTCTAGCCTGCAGTCTCTTTCTGACACTCTATGGTTCTCCCTTAATTCTTTTACTTTATATTATATAGCTTTAGCAAGTGGGGAGTTTTAACTCTTCAAAAAGAATAGTTTACTTCTAGGTAAGAGAGTTGTGAAGGTCTTATTGATAGGTTTCTCAAAACAAAAGCGTCAGTGGTGTAATATCCTCAGGGGCACAGGAAGTATGCAGGCATGTTCTGTTGCAGTAGACTGTCATTTATAGCCTGCTCAGATGGTCTGCTTAGCATCTGAGGTGAGTAATGTAGTTCCTGTCTGCAATCTCAACTCTAGTAAGTCAGACAACAGGATTGTATGTAGCCTGGGTTGTGTTATAAGACCCTGTCTCAGAAAATGAAAGCAAAGAAAAAAGCAGAGCATCATAGATCACCTGATGTTTCTGTACTTATAGTTTGTTTTATGTTATTAATAGAAATGATTGTGTAATAGATTGAGACTTCCCAACAAAGTTAATTTACTTTTTTAAATGCCAAGGCTGTCTTGTAGTCAGTAGAGGAAGTTGCAGCCTTTAGCTAGGTGGATTTTAGTGAGATCAAAGACAAGAAAAAAACCAGAAGAGTGTAAATCATGTAAAGTGGTGTGTGAGTGTGTGGGAGATGGTAAATTAGGTTGGCTTCCTAGCCATGATGCTGTCCAAAGCCTGGGGTGGGGGAGCACAGGAGTAAATGAACAGAAGAGAAGAGGAAAACATGCCAGTTTCTAATTGCAACTACTTCTGGTTTCTCCTAACCTACTTCAGTTCCTCATCTTCTTCCTCTTCTTTCTCCTCCTCCCCTTCCTCATCCCTCTTCCCTCCCCTTCCTCCACTTCCCTTTCTTCATCTCTTCTTATTTTCCTCAAATTCCATTATATTACCCTGAAAATGGTCAGAAGTACATCTCAGTTGGAATTAGAAAAATCACTGACTATTAAAGGTTCAATCACAGCTGTAAGCAAAGAAGCTGATATCACGAATTATTTGCAGCTAATAACTAGTACTCAGTGAAGCAAAGGGTGTACGATGATATTTAAGAGACAACAGAATAAATTAGTATAAGATTTTTGAAAAAAACATGCTAAGAGCAGAGTGAGATATTCAAAGGAAACCTTGCAACATTCCCTTCTCCTGGAGTTAATTTTCTTGTATACTTTCTTTTTCACTTTATAGACGACACTGCACCTACACACTCGGTATCCCTGGAGTCTATGGAAATACCACACAATATTACAGAGTTTTTTATGCTGGGACTTTCCCAGAGGCCAGAGATCCAGAGAATTCTCTTTGTGGTCTTCTTGGTTATCTATGCAGTCACAGTTTGTGGCAACATGCTCATTGTGGTCACCATCACCTTCAGCTCCAGCCTGGCTTCCCCCATGTATTTCTTCCTTTCCAATCTATCCTTTATTGACACCTGCTATTCTTCTTCTTTGGCACCTAAACTCATTGCTGATTCTTTGTATGAGGGGACAACTCTTTCTTATGAGGGATGCATGGCCCAGCTCTTTGGAGCTCATTTCCTGGGAGGTGTTGAGATCATTCTGCTCACAGTGATGGCTTATGACCGTTATGTAGCCATCTGCAAGCCCCTGCACTATACCACCACAATGACCAGGCACCTTTGTGTTGTGCTGGTGGGAGTGGCTTGGCTGGGTGGCTTCCTGCATTCATTGGTTCAGATCCTTTTGATTTTTCAGTTGCCTTTCTGTGGACCCAATGTTATCAATCACTTTGTGTGTGACTTGTATCCTTTACTGGAGCTGGCCTGCACCAACACATATGTCATTGGCCTGCTGGTGGTAGCCAACAGTGGTGTGATTTGCCTGCTGAACTTCCTCATGCTGGCTGCCTCGTACATTGTCATCCTGCATTCCTTGCAGTCCCATAGCGCAGAGGGGAGACGGAAAGCTCTGTCTACCTGTGGGGCTCACTTCACTGTTGTTACTATGTTCTTTGTGCCCTGTATATTTAGTTATATGCGTCCATCAACTACTTTACCTATAGACAAGAACTTGGCAGTGTTTTATGGTATTCTAACACCCATGTTGAATCCACTCATTTATACTCTGAGAAATGAAGAGGTAAAAGATGCCATCAGAAAGCTCTTCACACGCCCAGAAGTTGTAGGTACCTGAGTGGTAAAAAAGGTAACAATGGTGACTCTGTTTCTCCGAGTTAAACAACTGAAGCTTGTTATTTTCACTACCAAATGTCATGCTACTCTATGTATCCCCCTCCATCTTTGTAGGCTTTTCTGGGTTACTGAGTTTTTTACTTAAATTGCACAGTTTTATTCTAGACTAGCTGTACAAAGTATATAAGAGCTGAATTATCATCATTCCTTATTTAGAAATAAGGGAGCTTGGTTGTCTGATGTGGTTAATTGACTTACCAAGGTTATCTAGTTTCATAAATCAAAATCAGTTATTTTTGACCCATTATCACCCATTATGACAGGATTCTCTATTTTTTAAAGGTATTTTATTGTATATCTCAATAAGCTGGGGAAATGTGAAGATAATTTATGTTTTAAAGTGTTATTTCACTAAATGATACAGATAAGACTTTTTAATGAAATTTCAAAACACAGGATATCATTGCTCCTGTCTTTAAATTGCAAGATAAGTTGGGTCTTTGTGATAATTAATTGATCTATAGAAAAGTGAGGAACAACACATCTGAAAAACCTTCATGCATTGAAATAGGAGATATTTAGAAAAGGGTGCTTTTCTAAACAAGCTCTGTCCAGCTTGTTTCTGGGCAGTCGCCATGTTCCTGCTGTTCCTGCTCTGACCAAGGCTTCTGGCTAGCTAGAAACACCTGCCCTAGCACCCACCATGTTACCTGGTGGCTGGTTCCTCCGATTAGCTCCTTAGAGATCATGTCCCAAAGCATAAATCTTGGGCCAACCCGTGACCCTCATGGCTCTCTGTTAAGCCCCTGACAATACCCGCCATCCTCGTCATACCTAGTAGAATGGTGACTCTTAATGCTTAAAGATTATCCAATAGATTTACATATTTGGAAATGCTCAATTAACAAAATGCCCACACAATTAGAACTGTTACCCAATATCTAACCTTTTGATAGAAATTGCTACCCAGGACTGCTTTTGACCCATCCGTCTTCTTCCATGGTTGATAGCCTCTCTCCTCCTTCCTCTTTCTTCTCTCCTCCCCTTTCTCTTTCACCTCCTCTTCTACTGCCCAATCACTGAACTCCACTGCAAATACAATGTAGCAGAATAAATATCCTGCTACAATGCATAGTCATGTATGTGTGCCTACAAGATGGTGTGCATCATCATCCTTTGTGACACTGGCAGCATGGCTTCCATACTAGCTCAGACAGGCCAAGAGCCTGGGCTTTGGAGACAGACCACAGTCTCAGTCTTAGTTCTTATGTTTATTACTGGGATGACCTTGGATAACTGATTCAAAGATCATAACTCCTTGATACATACATTTAGAATGAGGGTAAAGATATCTTATGTTTGCATGTCAGATCATGTTGTATTTTCTACATATGTCTGGTTTATTTCACTTAGAATTACCTCTTCCATGTCTACTTGTGTTATAGTGAGTGGCAGAATTCTCTACGTTTTAAAAGTATTAACTGTGTATCCCAATAAACTCAGGGAATTATGAAGACAATTTATGCTTTAAAGTGCTATTTTACTAAGTGATCTAGATGAAACTTTTAATTCAGTTTCCAAACACAGGAAGCTCCTAATATATTTTATATTATTGTCAAAGTGGTGCTTTTGACAATTAAACTAGATAATCTAAATCATGTTTTTAACAGTTTCCTGCACATAAGAAACTATTAACATGTTTGATACTATGTCTACTAAGTCCCTCTCAGAAATAGATTGCTGCCTTGTCTCCACTAGCATAAATATATATCCTGACTTTAGAGCAGAACTTTTTTGGTGGGAAATAGAGTGGCATTTCTATTTATTTATTATTATTTATTTATTTACAATGTCTTACATCTATATAATGTATTCTGATGATTCTCATCCCATTCTTTCTTGTCTCCCTCTGATTCCTTCTCCTCACATCCCTTTCAGAGACTAAAATCTTTTGTTTTGTGACTTATAATTATTCTTATTATACATTCCAAGGGGTTCTTATGTTCTGAAATCTTTTACTGAAAAAGATTTAGTTGTTTTACTTTTGAATTATGTGTGTATGAACACAAGTATGTGTAAGTGGAGCTGCCTACTGAAAAGGCTTGAGGCGTTGGATCTCTCTGGGGCTATAGGTGGCTATGAGCTGCCCAATATGAGTGCTGGGAACTGGGTCAGTTCTATGTAAGAACAGTATAAGCTCTGAAGTGCTGCACCATCTCTCTAGTCCCTGTTTCTTTGAAATTTAAGGCAGACCCATGCTTATTCCATCATTTTCTTGTTTTATAAAGTTTGATTATATGCTTTTCAAATTTTCACTCTTTCAGATTGTGTAGGTTCCATACCTTATAATAAATTTATCCTTTGTTTGATGCATAATCTGTGGCTCAGTATATTGTAACATATAGACCTTTCTCTTTTGGTGTATATGCTAGGTAAAAATTTCTCCACCAACCTCAAGTCTCATAATAGAGAACAATGTTATAAATTAATAAAAATGTACTCCATTATCAGGAAAAATAGAAAATATTTGGCTCCAAGAATTAATAAAAGCAGAAGATTACTGTAGAATTGTCATTGCTTTATTCTCAAACTTATGTATCTAATAGACTAGCAGTTGGGAGTGTTTTAAGGCCAAATACATGTTGTTACTTTTTCCATTTTGATATTAATTATATGATGTGAAATATATACATCATATATGATATGAATCAATTATATATGATGTGCTCTCACATATTTTCATGTATACTGATTATATACAGTTAATTTTATATTATAAATAAATGTTGTAAGTGGGGTTTTACAGTCTATGAAAGTTCATGTAAAATTGTATACAACTGGAAATCTAGATTTATCCCTAGAAGAGAATGTGGAGTCATTTGGGGGAGGTAAAAATTATTTCATGTGACCATAAAGATAAATTCAAGGTTAGAATGTATTGGAAGATTATTAGAAGATAATATTTTCGAATGCATTCATGGTCTAGGCTAGAGAAAATTTCCAAGATAAGATTAAAAGGGACTGAGAAATGTGACTACTTAATATATAAAATATTTTCAATGATAACACACAAAATCAGGTTATGATATTCACATTCTATTTTGCAACCAGCAAATGGAACATAAAGAATAATTATCCAAGGAAAAAAGTAAAGTTAACCAATAGATAATCAGTCAAATATGGAAAGAAGAATTTACAGTTTATATATACATTGGCAAAGATTCCCAATCTCAGTTTAAGTTTAGACACATGACAGTGTCAATGCTGTCAAAGATTAACACTCTGCTAGTGTCATAGTCTGTACAGAAAACCATTTGGTGGTATTTATTAAACATAGAAGTTACTCTGTTTTATTTATTCACAGGTATTTCTTTTATTTAGAAAACTTCCTCATGCATCTATTCACCACAGAATTGTCTTTTTATAATACATAGTAGATGCTTTTGTTAAAGAAAGAAAAAATATCAGTAGGGGAATGTTAAGACCACCCTAGGTTACATAGCCAGAATCAAAATATAGAAATAAAATGAGCAAAAAAAAAATGAACAAAGAAATAAAGTATGTGGTGTGTGTATGTTTTAGTTATACTATTAATGTGAAAAGAAGTCACTAACAATGTTTTTTTCCTATGGCTTATATTTTTTGATTCAAAAATCAGTGAAAGAATAATTATTAAACCAAACCAGGGAATGTTTCAATAATATACAACAGGTTTAATGAATTATTATTTTTTTCCGCTATAACAACATGAGGTTTAATGATACTGGTGCACAAGGGCTCCCTTGCATTGTAGGCAAGCGAACCCCGAGTTGAGGTTAAGAGCAGTTTTTATACAGTTTAAGGGGTGTACTAAAGAAACAGTGATTAGGCACACTATGATTGGCAGAACAGTTTGACTTTTAAACTGATTGATCTTTGGGAAATGAAGTAGCAAGGACCTTTCTTGTCTTTAAGTTTTGAGGGTTGGTCTGTACTGCAGAATGTGTCTACATGCTCTGGGCAATCCCCACATGCAGGTGGGTTCTCTTCCCTGTGGTCTGAGAAGTGTTAATCCCTTCTTCCTCTGAATGTTAATACAGCAGGGTAATCCAGTAGGTGTCCTTGGACTAAGGAATGTGCTCCTCCCAGGATGTGTCAGAGGGCAGCTAATTTTTAAGTTTAACCAAATTCTTAACATTCTCCCCTTTTCTTTGTGGCTGATTCCAATCTTGGAATCACAAGCTATCATCTTGGTATACACTGTCATATTGTTGTGAAAGAGTTAAAAATTTTTTAAACCTTCCACAGATGGAGTCAAGAGTGCAGATCAGCTTGTTCTGTGCTCTGGGTCCTAGGAAACTAGCTATCCACAAGACAAAATAGATAAGATAGGAGTTCAGAGCTGAGAGTTCAGGTCATCGTGACTGTGCACCATGGGTACCAGGAACTAAAAACTGACCATAAGATAGATTTGATAAGATAGGTTTGAGCTGGGAGTTCAAGTTAGCGTGCATGTGCACCCTAGATACCAGGAACTTGGCTGACCACAAGATAGATGGCTGATTACGTATAGGCTCTTAGGGAATAGCCTGTTCCTTGTACCCTATCACAAACTGAATAATGGGCTGGGACTTTCCACAGGTGCTCTCCAATAGCCCTCCCTTACTTCCCCTGGGTTGTGGTTCCCCCCCCCCCCGAGTTGTGGTTTTGGGCTTTAAATTCTCTCTGTCTCCAAAACCCCGGGGTTAGACCCCACTGCCCCTGTGTGGGTCATGGGTCTTGACCTCAGTATACTGATTAAAATATGCCTCTTGCTAATTACATCAAGTTCGGTGTCTTGTGGGTTACTGGGGTGGCCGTGAATACTTGAGACTTGGGTGAGGTCCTCCATTCGTGGGGGCCTTACAGTTGTCTAAGCATAAGCACGTGTATGGTATTAACACAATCTTTAACAAATTTAACTAAGCAATTTAGAATGTAGGGGCCAAAGGTGAGCAATAGAAGCAAGATTATAAGGGGTCCCATTATGGCTGAAACCAAGGTAGTAAACCAGGGAGATTTATTGTAGCATGACTCTAACCACCCCAGATTCTGTTCTCTTTCTTTTTGTCTCTTAGCTAGCCTTTCTCGGACCTTGGCCATGGAATCTTTGATTACTCCCGAATGATCTATATAAAAATAACATTTTTCTTTCAAGGCTGCACACAACCCACCTTGTTGGAGGAAAAGGAGATTTAATCCCCTTCTGTTCTGCATGATCACCTCAGAACAGAAGTTCTCAGAAAGAGAGGCCAAGGATTCCTGTAATTTAGAGACTGAATCTTTCATAGCCTGAATATCTACATCTATAGCCTCACTAAGTCTCTGGTAGTACTCAGGCTGCAGAGCTAGGGCAGTTCCTCTGGTAGCTACCTCTGCAGTTACCCCCAAACCCAAGAGGACTGCGAGAGTCGTGCTAACAGGTTCTCTTTTGGATCTGTGAAATCTTCCTTCCTAGGCATCTAGGAGACCATTTTTAGCATGGTATATTAGCCTAGGCACCAGCCAGACCATGACACAGAAGTCTTGGGCTTGGTTTAGCACCCTGGAATTAACACAGGGTGTAAGGACATGTAACACATGTCCACCAACCATCTTCAGGGGGAGTAAGTAACTAACACTGTCTTCCTGTGCTACATGGACGTTTGTATTGCACAGGTGAGAGTGAGTATGTAGGACCTTTCCCAGGCAGAGCCCTCATTGAGAGACCACTGTTAGCATGATCTTAGCACCTCAAGAGGTCCAGCGGCAGCTTGAGAGTGAGACAGAGGTTGAGTAATTACCTATGAGCCCCACAGCCTCATAGTAAGGAGGGGCTACATCATAACAGAGCCAGCATGCCTGAGTAGCCTCCGGGTTAGTACAGTTTAACACCTGAAAAGCCTGCTCTATTATCTGGACCAGCCTGAGTTCTGACCCATCCAAATTTGGCTGAGTCTCATCTAATACGGCTTTCTGGGTTGGAAGTACTGTGGACTGAGGAGACCTGGAAGGCATCAACTTTTGCAGGGCACGAGGGTTACCTCTAAGAGCTAGTCCAGGTCTTCCTACTAGGAACGGGATCACGGTCCAGACCATGAGTACCTCAGGTGGAATCATGTTAGTCAGCTTTAGTCAGCCTTTGGATCCTTATCTTGAGTGGGCTTTGAGTGTGCCGGACTATCCAATTAGGCGATGGTCCCTCTGGAGCTGGTTTCACATGAAAGGCGTGGATCTAAGCTGATATTTCATCAACCTTCACATGCGGTGGGAGTGGTCAGCAGCACCAGGAATGGTCCCTTTCAGCTGGACGTAGACCGGTCTCCAACCTGGAAACTGTGGGATGTTTCCGGGATCCCCGGTTCATAGGCATGGGCCAACAGGGTCCACACTTCTTTCTGCACCACCTGAAGTCCTTTTAACCTGCTCGAGCAAAAACCTCCGATTCCTGAGTCATGGGGTTCTGAAAGAGTGTATCTCAGTGGAACCTCCAAAATGTTGGACTTTAAAATCCAAAACCAGGGGATGCGCTACCCCAAAAACTCACATGGACAGGACATGAGGTTTAATGATACTGGTGCACCAGGGCTCCCTTGCATTGTAGGCAAGAGAACCATAATGAATTATTTTGTAGTCATTAAAAGAAAACTAAATCAAGTTTACATTACCTTAGGTAGAGGAATGACAAGACAGAAACTATCAAGCTGGGAAATGCTTAATAATAAAAGCAGATATATAATAAATTATTTTATAGTAATTAAAAGATAATTAAATTAGGCCTATATCCACTCTATTCCAGGTCTGGAAAGCAACATAGAGTGAAAAATACATTGAGGACAGATATAATTGTTTATGATGGTGCATGACTGTAATCCCAACACTTAAGAGGAGACATAGAAAAACCTTGAGTTTGAGACCAGCCTGGGTTACATAGTCAGAACCAAAAAAACAGAAACAAAATGAACAAAGAAATGAACAAAGAAATAAAGTATGTGGTGTGTGTGTGTGTATGTGTGTGTGCTAGTTATATTATTAATAAGAAAAGAAATCACTAACAATATTTTCTTATAGCTTATATTTTTTATTCAAAAAGCATTATAGGAATGATTATCAAATTCATCATAATAGTTTTTTTTTTATTCAAGACACATAAAAAAGCAGGAAAGACCTTTTCATATGTAAACATATTCATGTGTGGCTATTACAATTGGAAAATTAAAATTAAAGAGACATGGCACTTATAAAAATGGTGCCAACTGATAGTCATAAAATGATGATTGTCTTCTCTCTCAAAACAAGGCATTTTGGTGCTGAAAAGATGGCTCAGAAGTTAAAAGCACTCACAGCTCTTACAAGAGAATCTGGTTTCATTTTCCAGTACCCATATGGATACTCATAGCTGCCTGTAACTCCCATTTCAGGGGATCCAAATTCCTCTTATGGTTCTTTCAGGCACCAGGCATATATTTATATTTGTGTTTGTGTTTGTGTCTGTACATATATATTATACATGTTTACACTTAGGCACTAACACATGTGCATAAAATAAAAAATAAATCTTTAAAAACCCAAGATACTCTGTCACAGTTCTGCTCCCAGTCCCAAGAATTTCCTGTGTGTCCAGACTTTGCAGTATGCCTGCATTCATCCTTTCTGAAGTTAATCTTCTCAGTGATCCTGTCCACACACTACCTCCATGACTTCTTTACTGGTCAACCATTTTATTTTTTCTCTCCACTCTTCAATTATTGCTTCTTTAATGTAACATTAACTTCAGCCAATAAGTTTAAGCCTCTGCTGGCCTAAAAAGGGGATAAATTATTCCATTGTTCAGTTTAACAAAGCATCCTAGGCATATAAATCTTTATGATCCTGGTTCCTTGTCCAAAAATAAGTATTCATCCTTAGGCTATGCCAAGTGAAAGGAGAGAGGATAGGAGAGGAATAGTAGCTGGTGGTAATTGGAGGTTGGTTCATGATAGGGAAATTAAAGAATAAAGACTTGAAATATAGTAAAACTTCACTTTAAAGTTTTACAGAAAATATACAACTGAATAAAAAGAGAACAGACTCATTTAAAATTTATGCACAACACTACTTAAAACAGAATTTTCCCCATTTCTTAAATCACTGTTTCACAAATAAAGTATAGATTTCGATTAAATATGAGAGTGAATACAAATTTGTATTAAAGGTTTTCTTTATTCTCATTCCTTCTGACTTTCCTCATTGTATTTTAATGGCTCTGCATTTTAAACACCCCTCATGTATATGTAGGCAACACAAATTTGACTCAGTGTCCTATAAAAAAAAGACAAGAAGTTAGGGGCATCAGGAGGTTGGAGTGGATCTGAATAGAGTGCATATTGAATATGATCAAAATATGGTAAGTGATTTTCACTATTCTCACATTAAATAAAATAATTGTTTGAACCTTTGACACTTTACCCTCATAGATATCTGCTCAACAAAATATTAAAAATTGCATTTTCTGAGTGCATTGGTAATTGATAAATACAGTTTAAGTTGAATTTAGTGGTATTTACTTCTTTTTTATCTTAAGGAAATTAAACATTGTGGGAATAACAAGATTTATTATGACCCCTTTATGGTGCACCTACCTGCCATAATGTGTCAGTATAATTCACTTATACATACTTACAATTAAGAAATGTAATTTATATTTACATTAGAATATTACTCAACCATAGCATGAATGGAATCCTAGCATTTGTGGCAATGATAGTGGGTAGGTGGACCAACAAGGCAAATACTGCACATCCTCACTCATTTGTAGAAGTCAAAGCATTTTGATCTCACTGAAGCTGAGAGTAGAATAGTGGCCACAGAAGCTAGGCAGGTTAGGAAAGAGGAAGAGCAGGTAAAGTTAGCCGATGGGTATAAAGATCCACTTACTTCTAAGTAGAGGGGGTGGCCAAGCTCAGAACAACTTGTTATTCATTTTATGAAGAACAAAAAGAAAGGAGCTAAAGAATCTCAACACAATGGATGATATATTTTAATGGGGTGGAAACAGGCTACACTGATTTGATTACAAACTTTGTTTACATGTATTATGAGACTGTACATAACCAATAAATAAAGTGATTAAGCCAATTAAACCTTGAAGCAGAAGAAAATTGACTTTCTTAAATTTTATTCATTTCATAAGAAAAACAAATGTTTGTGAAAAAACACTAGACATTGTTTCTAGAGATACAAATCACCAGGTTTACATATCATTGGCTTTCCCCATTTGACCCCAGAGTTTCTTCATCACCCTTTTGACCTCCTCATTTCTGAGAGTATAGATTAAAGGGTTCAACATAGGTGTCACTAGGGTGCAAAACACAGTTACAGCTTTGTCAGTGGGGAAGGAGGTCATGGGCCTTAGGTATAGGTAAGAACAAGGTACAAAGAATAAGACAACAACAGTGACATGAGAAGCACAGGTAGACAGGGCTTTGCGACGCCCTTCTGAACTGTGATTCCTTAGGGAGTGCAGGATGACCACATAGGAAGCAACCAGCATAGAAAAAGTAAGCAAACACAGTGACCCACTGTTGGCAGCGATCAGGGGCCCCAGAGTGTGAGTGTCAGTGCAGGCCAACTCCAGGAGTGGTATTAAATCACACATAAAGTGATCAATGATATTTGGGCCACAGAAGGGTAACTGAGCCATGAACAAAATCTGTATCCCTCCATGGATGAATCCTAAGATTACAGCAGCCCCCACCAGGAATACACACACAGGTCGGCTCATGATGGTCATGTAGTGCAAGGGCTTGCAGATGGCCACATAGCGATCATAGGCCATGGATATCAGCAAGATGATTTCAGCTGCAGCAAAAAAATGCTCAGCAAAAAGCTGAGTCATGCAGCCATTGAAGGATATGGTGCTCTTCTCAGAGATTAGGTCATAGATCATTCTGGGTGCTATGGAAGAAGAGTAGAAACCATCTATGATGGACAAGTAGGACAGGAAGAAGTACATGGGAGTAGCCAGGGCTGGGCTGATGAAGATGGTGACTGAGATGAGCATGTTACCTGCCAGTGTGATCACATAGATCATTAAGCACACAACAAATAAGAGCTTCTGCAGATGTGGGTCTTGTGTCAAGCCCAGGAGGATGAATTCTGTGACATTGCTTATCCTTTCCATCAATTTAGTATGGTCTCTGTGGATATAGTCATCTGAAAAGAAACCATAGGGTGTCTCAGTGATGATATTTGAAGTGAAACTCTGAAGTACTCTATCATCTTATTACTTCTGGTCCCTGAGGTCAGTGTAGCTGCACTTTTGCTCACATCTGCAGACAGTAGCACATCCCATGCAGTTATAAAAACCAGATTAGATAGGTTGGATTATTTCTAATGTATTTTCATGGACTAGTGACAGCACCTTACAAATACTACAAGAACTCTTTTTCTCTTATTGGGTTGCCTTGTCCAGACCCTGTATGAGGGCTTTCACCTTTTCATATTGTATCTTGTTTTGTCCTACTTAGGTATTATCAATTGGAGGTTTGCACTTTTTTTTAAGAGGAAACAGAGGGGAAGTGGAATTGGAGAAAAGGGATGTTGTAGGGAGATAGGAGAAGTGGAGGGAAAAGAATCTTGTTAGGATCTATTGACTGAGAGAAATTCTATTTTGAAAGAAGAAGAAGGAGGAAGAGGAGAACAATGACAGTGAGAAGGAGGATGACAAGGAGGAGAAGGAAGAGGAGGAAAAGAAGAAGAAGAAGAAGAAGAAGAAGAAGAAGAAGAAGAAGAAGAAGAAGAAGAAGAAGAAGAAGAGGAGGAGGAGGAGGAAGAGGAGGAGGAGGAGGAGGAGGAGAAGGAGAGGAGGAGGAGGAGGAGGAGGAGGAGGAGGAGAAGGAGGAGGAGGAGGAGGAGGAGGAGGAGAAGGAGAAGGAGAAGGAGAAGGAGAAGGAGAAGAAGAAGAAGAAGAAGAAGAAGAAGAAGAAGAAGAAGAAGAAGAAGAAGAAGAAGAAGAAGAAGAAGAAGAAGAAGAAGAAGAATCAACTGTCAGTATTGATTACACAGGTAACTTCCAAATTCTAACCAGTCTCTGACATGGTTTATTTCATTGGGTTTTTGTAGGGTAAATATAATCAACATCACAATTATTTTGAAGTTATGTTTGTCTAATGTAGAACCACAAATACCACTATTCTATGAAATTCATCTGTGTACACCATGCTAAAGAAATAAATCTTCTTAAATCAAAAGCACCTATACTCTGTGGCCTATTATTCCTCTCTGTCGAATGAATGACTGGCACCTAAAGACAGCCACAACTAAAAACTGACCTTTTTCCTTCTGAATGTTAAGGATCCGCCTTTATTACACCTCTTTTTTAGCATAATCCATTTCATTTTATAGCTACAGGTTTCATGTCCAATTCACACCCAATTCTTTCATGTTACTTCACCTGTATCTTTGAAAGTGTACATGTGAGTGGTACAGTGTCTCCCCAGGGGCCCTTTGTATTTATAAAGAAAATGTGTTTGAAGTTAAACTTCTATCGTGTCCAGTAATATGCTCACTTTTAAGCCAAACTGTGCTTTACACTAACATTTTACAAATGAAGTAACTAAGACTAAGGCCACTCTAAATTTATTATTGAGAAGACATAAATGAGAGGATTAGCTAATATAATAAGTTTTTTCCTTTGGGGGAATAACTTCAGTCAAAATAAGATGAATTTATAGTCTTCATTGCCAAGTGCTAGAAAATTTGAAGATATACAGCTGTGTGTTTTTTTAAATGGACTATATGTGACTTTTCCAGAGCTATCAATGTTGAGATTTTTAATCTTTTTCTGCCCCATTTCCCCTTTCCATATTACCTGCAGAAAAATGTTCCATATAATTTTTACAACAGCTTTGGCTACAAGTTCATAATTGTTGATGTATACCCAATAAAAATGAGAAAAAAACATTTTGTTTTCAGGATGGCTAAGTCCCTGAGTGTATCTGTTCAGTTCCTGGCTCCTCTATGTGAGGGTTTTGTGGCTAAAAATTCTTAATGAGTTTAATTCACTCACAAATCATACTTTCAAAGTGACTGTGTGGAAATTATGAAAAGGGGGAAAGCTTCAATTGGTTACAAACAGAACTGTTCACAATCAGTGTACTTGAAAGATCCTTTAGACATGCTTCTTTCTCAATACAACCTGGTTTGGATGAATTACAGAAAGTATTTTCTTTAGTAACATAATGTTATGTTACATTTATTTGTTTTCATCGAAAATATTAAACTTTAACTAGTATACAACTACAAAGTCTCTTCAGTGAGAAACTGTCTAAGTCAAGTTAATTGGCTTAAAAGTTTTGAGGAAAAATGTAGTTTACACTAACCTGGGTCTAGTTAGTTGTGGATTCCTCTGTTTGTAGATTATTCAATCCTTATTGAATACTTCATTACTTCTTTCCTCTGGGACCATACAGCATGGCATTCACTGGACTCTATAAGCTGATACTGAAATTATTACTTTTCTAAACATTTCTCCAATGTAGATATTAATGTTCATTTGGTTCCAATTGTGAGTTGAGATTAGCTCCCAAAATAAGCTATGGAACAGCACGTTGTGATGTTTTGATAGTTCTAGGATACAATTCTTACTGCCTATTTCTGTTTTATTATCAAGTTCAAGGAAAACATTCAAATCAGAAAGTATCACTGTATTCAAATAAAAAACAAATAAGTGAATATATGCAACTTGTTTTTCTTTCCATATTTTGGCTTATGCTCGCTTTCTGAGAGTCCATGAACACTGTGCAGAGAAGTCATTTCATTTTAACTCAACCTCCCCTTTATATGTGTCCTTAGACACCTACCAACATCAGCCGCAGCAGCTCCTAAACAAATCTTCACTTTGTTGACATATGCTTGCTTCTGTTACTGCTCACTGACTACTCCACATTTTTTGATCCTTTCTTCTTTGATCTAAAATAAACCTTTAAATCAGGGATTCTCTGTGACTGCAACCCCTTTGAGGTTGCCCAAGACTATTGGAAGTCACAGATATTTAAATTATGATTCATAATAGCAGCAAAATTACAATTATGAAGTAGCAATGAAAATAATTGCATGGTACAGAGTCACTACAACATTTTCAGTTTCAGCATTAGGAAGGTTGAGAACCAATGCTTTTAAATAGACTTCCACAGTGTGCAGAATCTGGACATGCTTTGGCCTCTCAAATACCCACAAGATTGGTAATAGTCTCTGTGGAAGTCTTTGCCAAGGCAGCAGTCAAGATCTCTTGTTTATTCCCACTTGGTTCCCACAAAAATCATTAGCAGTGGCTAGTTTCAGAAATGCAGCTGGCATTAAGTAGACATCTAAGTTGTAGTTTAGATTGAGATGAATTGTAAGTCTTTGAAAGCTTCCTTCTGGGACTTGTTTGCTGATTGTGATGTTTTTGAACCTGGTCTAGAAATGGAAATGTCTTGCTTGCTATTGTAGATTACAGGGTTTTTTTTTTTTAAACCAGTGAATGGCTAAAGAGATTAAATGAAATGATTTCCAGCACTGAAGATTGTGTAGAAATTAAGAAAAGCATTAGAATGGCCACATTCTTTTAGTGTAATTATATATATATGCCACATGAGGAACTAGTTAGATTGGGGGGCATGTATCTTTTGCTCTCTATTCCACTGTCAGAGGATGCTGACACTTAGACTTAGGTACTATTCTCTAGATCAATAGCCACTGAGGAAGTCACACAGTCAGGTAATTGAGTGAGAATACCTTGAGAGTTAGGGGACAGAAGCACTCTACAAAGGCGATTCTACTATATTCTCTACTCTAGCCTTAGTGGTGATAAAAAACTGACTGCAACTTTGTGTGAAATCATCTTTCTTTGTTATCAACCTTTGAATTTAAATCAAATCAACAGATACTCCTGAATCCCAGGACTAGGAAAGCAAAGCAGATCTTTTAGTTCCATAGCCAGTAGTCCTTATTTTTTTATTGTTGTTCGCCTGTTTTTGTGCCTTTGTTTGCCACCAAACTGATTCATAGTCCCCTCTTACATTTTATCTTCTAAAGCAATCTATATGTATGGCTCTGTATATATTTTACATATGCATATAACAGAAATCCATACAAAGCTATTTTAAGCATTTTTTTGCATATTTTAAGCATATTTTAAGTTTTTTTGAGATTGACCCAGTAATAAAAAAGATCTCCTATAAGAGGCAATCTCAGAAGTAGATAGATTCACAGATCAGCAGCTTTTTCTAAAATGTTTTATTTTAAATAAGGTAACCCATACTCAAAAGTCAAAGATTTTCTGTCTCTCATGTGTAGGTCTTCGGCATACTTGTATGTATAGAGAGACAAGTGTAGTTATAGTCTATGAAATTGGACAGGAGATCACAGGAGGACAAAAGAGATGTTGAGGAAGGCTGGGAGAGCAATATGGCAAAGGTGACCTGAAAGCAGAAAGTAGTCTGAAGAGTAGAAGGGTGTGATGGAAGGCCCCTGTGTTAGGAAAATGAAAGGGGAAAGTCACAGCAACAAACTGTGTTTAAAATCCTACAGTGGAAAACTACTTAAAACAGTTTTTCTTAGGTTTACCTCCATTTGTGTGTTTTTTTTTTTTTTTTTTTTTTTTTTTTTTTTTTTTTTTTTTTTTATTGTTTCTACTTCCACTTTTAGGTTTTGGACTGCTTTATTCAATTTTTTCACCTGTTTGATTGTGTTTTCCTGTATGTCTTTCAGTGAGTTATTTATTTCCTCCTTAAAGGACTCTATTATCTTCATGGGATAGGATTTTAGGTCAGCTTCCTGATTTTCAGATGTGTTGGTTTATTCAGGGCTTGCTATAGTGGGAGAACTGGCTTCTGATAATGCTCACATATATTGGCTCTGTTGATTATGGTCTTGTGCTTGCCTTTCACTGTCTAGTTGTCCCTGCTGTTTGCTGGTCTGGGTGACTCTGTCTGGAGTCTGCTTTTTTAAAAATTTATTTTATATTTTATTTACATTTCAGATGCCATCCCCTTTCCCAATTTCCCCTCCCTAGAAAGCCCTATCCCATACCCCCTCCTCCTTTTTGCTTTTATACATTTTTTAAAATGTTAATCAAAGGCTTTATAAGTTTGGTAATGCTCAATCAGAAGTGTAACCCAATACCCAACCTAGATATATAAACTATCTTTGACTGGTGGAGACACATGAATATCTGCCTCCATGCCCCCGCTCTCTTTCTCTCTCTCATCACCTAGCTTCACCCTTCATGTTAAAATAAAACTTTTCTCTCAAAATGCACTTAGAGCATAGTCATTCCTAATTGTACCGGTGAGGTACAAGATAGTCCTAATACCCAGTCCATCATTTTGTTGACTAACCAGAACCTCTGTCATCTCTCCTAACTAAAGCACTTAGTTTTGAACCTGGCTTTTTTTTCCTTGCTTTTGAATGAATGTCAGCTGAAAACCGTCCACTCAGATCTGTTCTCTCAAAGTAAATAGCCAGGATTGGCTATGAGACTATAGGTCTTCACCCTGTCAGAAATCCAGAATGGCTGAGTTAACTGAAATTATGGGAAGCACTAAGCATAGCTTCTAAAACTTAACCAATTTATAGAGACTGCTGAACACCTGGAAAGCCCCTATACTACTGAACGTTGGAGCATCAAATCTTCAGCCTTCTGGCCCAGAGTCATCTGACAGACCTTAGTGCTGCAGAATTATTAAGGGCTGATTACTCTGTCTAGGCAGATATAATCAGTCGACTATTCTGCAAGTGTGTCCTTTTCTGGACAGTAATTTGTCTGTAGATGGAAAGAGGCAATTCTTGCCTAGTGGCTGTCACCGCACAACTGGAGTAACTCCAAGGATGCTTAATTTCTTCTTAGAATCCATGATCGAAGCTGTCAGGAGCAGACAGGTCTCTAATCAAAATGAACATTAATATAGAAATATTTGTAATGTCAATTCTATGGACTTCTGATGTTTTGAAAACCAACTATCCATGTAAGGTAACCTGGACTGTTGTCTGTTAACTCCTCTCAGCTATTTCTAAATATAATATAGAAAACACCCTAACAATAGACTTAAAGCCATGAATTTGCTATAGTCCCTTAACTCATAGGCTAACCATCCCAAATCAGTTAAAAAAGTTAAAGAAGGACTGGGTCTAAGCCTTGTATTCCTAAATGTGTTATACAGGCACAATGCCCATGAGAGTATCAATATTCATTTCACTTTTATATCAATAAGAAGCTCATACCAATAAAAACCTTAAATTTGAAATCAAAGTAAATTTTGTACCATTTAAGAAATTATACCTTCATCTTGATATTAATTATTCAGATTTCTACCAATAGGTTATGGCTATGCAATGAGTCCTAGCTAATCCTCCCTGTTCCAACAAAACCACTACTTTTCCCTAGAAAGACAGACCAATATTAACCACCTTAGTCCCCAAGCCCAGGGAATAGGGGCGTTGACTCTTCTTTAACTTCTTCAAGCTGATTACGGGTGTTGAGATATTAGAAGAGGGGTGGGGCGTAGAGTAAATTGATAAGCCTCTGACACTTTGTCTTCACTGCATCCAGATGGAATTCCAGGACATCGGAGGTTTGGGCAGGTCTGCTCAGGATGCTTGATGAATAGATATACCAAGGCTGTGTATTTTGCAATATACAATTCTCAGAACAAGTTTTAGTATCAAGAAAAAAATTTTTTTCTAGAAGGTTGACATTTTTTTAAAGATGTTGGTTCTAGCAACTTTTCTTTTCTTTTTTCCCCCTTTTAAAAAAATGGTTGTAATATTTACATTTCAAATTTTATCCCCTTATCCCATTCCCCCCACCACCCAGGAACCCCTTATCCCATCCCCCCTCCTTGTGCTTCTATGAGGGTGTGATTTTCCAGTTTCTATGATGCTGTTTCCATTAACATAAATTGCCTCCTAAATTTCTAAATCCTTCCCTTTATGTTATTAAATCTCCTATTTTTCTTTCTTTTTTTTTCTCATTTTCCCCCTTTTTTTATCTTTTTCTTTAAAAATTGGGTATTATATTTACGTTTCAGATTTTATCCCCTTACCCCACTTCCTCCCACCACCCAGAAACCTCCTTTCCCATCCCCTTCCTCATGCTTCTATGAGGCAGTACCCACACCTAGCACCCCACTACCCCCTCTCCAGCCTCAGATCCTCCCCCCACTCTGTGTTCATTTTTTATGGGACCAAGAAACTCCTCTCCCACCTATGCCAGACCAGGCCATCCTCCCCTACATATACTGCTGGAGTTATGGGTCCTTCCCTATGTGCTCCCAGGCTGGTGGTTTAGACCCTGGGGGGCTCTGGTTGTTTTGTATTGTTGCTTTCCTCCTGGGGTCACAACCCCTTTGTGCTCCTTCTGTCTTCTCTCTAAGTTCTCCATTGGGAAACCCTTGATCATATCAGTGGTTAACTGTGAGCATCTTCCTCTGAATGTGTTAGTCTTTGGCAGACCTCTAAGTAGACAGCTATACCATATTCTTGACAGCATGGATTTCCAGGCATCCACATCAGTGTCTAGCCTAGGTGACTGTACATGGGATGAAGACCCAGGTGGAATGGTCTCCTGATGGCCCCTCCTTCAGTTTCTGTCCCATGTTTGTTTCCATATTTGCTCCCTTGAGTATTTTTGTTACTCATTCTAAGTAGAACTGAGGCATCCACACTTGGTCTTCCTTCTTCATGAGCTTCATGTGGTCTGCGGGTTGAGTCTTCACTATTCCAAGCTTTTGGGCTAACATCCGCTTAACAGTGAGTAAATACCATGTGTGTTCTTTTGTGATTGGGTTAACTCAGGATAATAATTTCTAGATCCATCCATTTACCTAAAAATTTCTCAAATTCATTATTTTTAATAGCTGAGTAATACTCCATTGTGTAGATGTACCACATTTTTTGTATCCATTCCTCTGTTGAGGGACATCTTGGTTCTTTCCAGCTTCTGGCTATTATAAATAAGGCTGCTATGAACATAGTGGAGCATATGTCCTTATTATATGTTGGAGCATCTTCTGGGTATACGCCCAGGAGTGGTATAGCTGGATCCTCAGGTAATGTTATGTCCAGTTTTCTGAGAAAATGTCAAACTGATTTTCAGAGTGGTTGTACCAGCTTGCAATCCCACCAACAATGGAGGAGTGTTCCTCTTTCACTGCATCCTTGCCAGCATCTACTATCACTTGAGTTTTTGATCTTAGCCATTCTGACTGGTGTGAGGTGGTATCTCAGGGTTGTTTTGATTTGCATTTCCCTGATGACTAAGGATGTTGAGCATTTCTTAAGGTGCTTCTCAGCCATTCGAGTTTCCTCTGTTGAGAATTCTTTGTTTAGTTTTGTACCCCATTTTTCAATAGGGTTATATGGTTGTCTGGAGTCTAACTTCTTGGGTTCTTTGTATATCTTGGATATTAGCCCTCTATTGGATGTAGGATTGGTTAAAATCTTTTCGAATCTGTTGGTTGCCGTTTTGTCTCATTGACAATATCCTTTGTCTTACAGAAGCTTTGCAATTTGATGAGGTCCCATTTGTCAATTCTTGATCTTAGAGCATAAGCCATTTGTGTTCTCTTCAGGAACTTTTCCCCCGTGCCTAGGTATTTGAGGGTCTTTCCCACCTACTCTTCTATTAGTTTCAGTGTATCTGCTTTTAAGTGAAGATCTTTTATCCACTTGGATTTGAGCTTTGTACAAGGAGATATGAATGGATTGATTTGCATCCTTCTGCATGTTGACCTCCAGTTGAACCAGCACCATTTGCTGAAAATGCTGTCCTTTTTCCACTGGATGGTTTTAGCTCCTTTGTCAAAGATCAAGTGATCACAGGTATGTGGGCTCATTTCTGCATCTTCAATTCTATTCCATTGATCTTCCTGCCTGTCTCTGTACCAATAACATGCAGTTTTTATTACTATTGCCTTGTAGTATAGTTTGAGATCAGGGATGGTGATTCCCCCAGAAGGTCTTTTGTTGTTGAGAATAGTTCTCGCTATCATGGGTTTTTTTTTGTTGTTGTTGTTCCATATAAATTTGCAAATTGCTCTTTCTATCTCTATGAAGAATTGATTTGGAATTTTGATGGGGATTGCATTGAATCTGTAGATTGCTTTTGGCAGGATAGCCATTTTACTAAATTAATCCTGCCAATCCAGGAGCATGGGAGATCTTTCTATCTTCTGAGATCTTCTTCCATTTCTTTCTTCAGAGACTTGAAGTTCTTGTCATACAGATCTTTCACTTGCTTGGTTAGATTCACTCCAAGATATTTTATTTTATTTGTGGCTATTGTGAAGGGTGTCATTTCTGTAATTTCTTTCTCAGCCTGTTTATCCTTTGAGTAGAGGAAGGCTACTGATTTGTTTGAGTTGATTTTATATCCAGCCACTTTGCTGAAGTTGTTTATCAGGTTTAGGAGTTCTCTGGTGGAAGTTTTAGGGTCACTTAAGTATACTATTATATCATCCACAAATAGTGAAATTTTGAATTCTTCCTTTCCTATTTGTATCCCTTTGACTTCCTTTTGTTGTCTAATTGCTCTAGCTAGGATTTCCAGTACTATATTGAATAGGTAGGGTGGGAGTGGGCAGCCTTGTCTGGTCCCTGATCTTAGTGGGATTGCTTCAAGGTTCTCTCCATTTAGTTTGATGTTGGCTACTGGCTTGTTGTATATTGCTTTTACTATGTTTAGGTATGAACCTTGAATTCCTAACCTTTCCAAGACTTTTAACATGAAGGGATGTTGAATTTTGTCAAATGCTTTCTCAGCATCTAGTGAGATGATCATGCGGTTTTTTTCCTTTGCGTTTATTTATGTAGTGGATTACATTGATGGATTTCTGAATACTGAACCATCCCTGTATTCCTGGTATAAAGCCTACTTGATCATGATGGATGATTGCTTTGATGTGCTCTTGGATTCGGTTTGCGAGAATTTTATTGAGTATTTTTGCATCAATATTCATAAGAGAGATTGGTCTGTAGTTCTCTTTTTTTGTTGGGTCTTTGTGAGGTTTAGGTATGAGTGTAATGGTAGCTTCATAGAACGAATTGGGTAATGTTCCTTCTGTTTCTATTCATTGGAATAGCTTGCAGAGAATTGGTATTAGGTCTTCCTGGAAGGTCTTACAGAATTCTGTGCTAAAACCATCTGGCCCCGGACTTTTTTTGGTGGGGAGATTTTTAATGACTGCTTCTATATCTTTAGGGATTATACGACTGTTTAGATGGTTTATCTGCTCCTGATTTAATTTTGGTATCTGGTACCTGTCTAGAAAATTGTCCATTTCATCCAGATTTTCCAATTTTGTTGAGTATAAGCCTTTGTAGTAGGATCTGATGATTTTTTTAATTTCCTCAATTTCTGTTGTTATTTCTCCCTTTTCAGTTCTGATTTTATTAATTTGGATACTGTCTCTGTGCCCTTTGTTTAGTTTGGCTAAAGGTTTATCTATCTTGTTGATTTTCTCAAAGAACCAGCTCCTGGTTT
This sequence comes from Arvicanthis niloticus, assembly GCF_011762505.2. NCBI lineage: Eukaryota > Metazoa > Chordata > Mammalia > Rodentia > Muridae > Arvicanthis > Arvicanthis niloticus. The sequence continues at coordinate 63,799,128 of NC_047659.1, read as the reverse complement.
TGTTGATATTTTGTATAGTTCTTTTTGTTTCGACTTGGTTGATTTGTGCCCTGAGTTTGATTATTTCCTGCCATCTACTCTTCTTGGGTATATTAGCTTCTTTTTGTTCTAGATCTTTCAGGTGTTCTGTCAAGTTGCTAGTGTATGCTCTTTCCAGTTTCTTTTTGTGGGCTCTTAGAGGTATGGGTTTTCCTCTTAGTACTGCTTTCATGGAGTCCCACAAATTTTGATATGATGTGTTCTTATTTTCATTAAATTCTAAAAAGTCTTTAGTTTCTTTCTTTATTTCTTCCTTGACCAAGTTATCATTGAGTAGAGCATTGTTCAGTTTCCACGTTTATGTGGGCTTTCCGTTGTTTTTATCCATGTCAAAGACAAGTCTTAGTCCATTGTGGTCTGATAGGGTACAAGGGATTATTTCAATCTTTTTGTATCTGTTGAGGCCTGTTTTGTGACCAATTATATGGTCTATTTTGGAGAAGGTACCATGAGGTGCTGAGAAAAAGGTATATTCTTTTGTTTTAGGATGAAATGTTCTATAGATGTCAGTTATGTCCAATTGGTTCATAACTTCTGTTAGTTTCATTGTGTCTCGGTTTAGTTTCTGTTTCCATGATCTGTCCATAGCTGAGAGTGGGGTTTTGAAATCTCCCACTATTATTGTGTGAGGTGCAATATATGCTTTAAGCTTTAGTAAAGTTTCTTTTATGTATGTGGGTGCCCTTGCATTTAGAGCATAGATGTTCAGAATTGCAAGTTCCTCTTGGTACATTTTTCCTTTGATGAATATGAAGTGTTCTTCTTTATTTTTTTTTATTACTTTTGGCTGAAAAACGATTTTATTTGATATTAGAATCGCTACTCCAGCTTGTTTCTTGGGACCATTTGCTTAGAAGATTGTTTTCCAACTTTTTACTCTGAGGTAGTGTCTGTCTTTTTCACAAAGGTGTGTTTACTATATGCAGCAAAATGTTGGGTCCTGTTTATGTATCCAATCTGATAGTCTATGTCTTTTTATTGGAGAATTGAGTCCATTGATGTTAAGAGATATTAAGGAAAAATAAATGTTGTTTCTTGTTATTTTTGTTATTGGCAGTGGAGTTACGTTTGTATAGCTACCTTTTTTTAGGGTTGTTGGAAGATTACTTTCTTGCTTTTTCTAGGTTGTAGTTTCCCTCCTTGTGTTGGAGTTTTCCACCAATTATCCTTTGAAGTGCTGGATTTGTGGTAAGATATTGTGCAAATTTGGATTTGTCATGGAATATCTTGGTTTCTCCATCAATATTGATTGAGAGTTTTGCTGGGTATAGTAGTCTGGGCTGGTATTTGTGTTTTCTTAGGGCCTGTATGATCTTCTGGCTTTTATAGTCTCTGGTGAGTAATCTGGTGTAATTCTTATAGGTCTGCCTTTATATGTTACTTTGTCTTTTTCCCTTACTGCTTTTAGTATCTTCTCCTTGTTTTGTATATTTGATGTTTTGATTATTATGTGACAGGAGATGTTTCTTTTTTGGTCTAGTCTATTTGGGGTTCTGTAGGCTTCTTGTATATTTAAGGACATCTCTCTCATTAGGTTAGGGAAGTTTTTCTCTATAATTTTGTTGAAGATATTTACTGGCCCTTTAACTTGGGAGTCTTCACCTTCATCTATACCTATTATCCTTAGGTTTGGTCTTCTCATTGTGTCCTGGATTTCCTGAATGTTTTGTGTTAGGAGCTTTTTACATTTCACATTTTCTTTGACTGTTGTGTCTATGTTTTCCATGGTATCTTCTGCGCATGAAATTCTATCTCTTGTATTCTGTTGGTGATGCTTGAGTCTATGACTCCTGATCTTTTTCCTAGGGTTTCTATCTTCAGGGTAGTCTCTCTTTAAAATTTCTTTATTGTTTCTACTTCAATTTTTAGATCCTGGACGGTTTTGTGTAATTCCTTCACCTGTTTGACTGTGTTTTCTTGCATTTCTTTAAGGGCTTCTACCTGTTTACCTGTCTTCTCCTCAAATTCTTTGAGAGTGTTGTTTATGTCCTTTTCAAAGTCCTCTATCATCATCATGAGAAGTGATTTTAATTCTGAGTCCTGCTTTTCTGTTGTGATGTAATATTCAGGCCTTGCTATGGTGTGGGAACTGGGTTTTGGTGATGCCAAGTAGCTTTGGTTTCTGTTGTTTACATTCCTGCGCTTGCCTTTCGCCATTTGGTTAGCTGTAGTTCTACTCCCACTCACTGATTCTGACTGGAGTCTGCCTTTCCAGTTATCTTGGTTGTGTCAGAACTCCTTGGGGTCTGGATGACTCTATGATCCTGAGCTCCAGCTGCTCTGGGTACAGTGGCTCCTCTAGGATATTTCAGGATATGGTGTCTCCACAGTAGTAGACCAGCTAGGTGTTTACTGCTCTGAATGAAGTTGCTCTTCTAGGATGCTTCAAGAATAGTGTTCCCTGCTCTGCAGCTCTGTGGGCCGTGTACTCTCTAGGATGCCTGCAGCTCTGCAGTCCTTGACCTCTCTTGGGTATCTCTGCAGCTCTGCGGTCCTTGACCTGTGACCTCCCTAGGGTGCCTCTGGACTCAGTTTCCAGAGGGGAGTAGATCTGCTGGGAGATTGCTCCAGCTACCAGTATCCGGGCCAGGGGTGGAAGGGAGTGGCTCTCTGCAGGGGCAGGGTCTGGATGCCAGGTGTGCCCTGGGGTCTCCCTACTGCCAGTCGTGCTTCTAACGCCTAGGGCAGTGTGAGGGTTCTCCTACCTGCTGCTCTGCTGTCCTTGCCCTCCCTAGGGTGTCTTCAGACTCAGTTTCCAGAGGGGAGCAGATCTGCTGGGAGACTGCTCCAGCCACCAGTATCCAGGCCAGTGGCGGAAAGGAGTCTGCTTTTTTTTTGACCTTGGGTTGTACTGCCAGTAGGCCAGCAGCCCTGGCTTTACCACATCTGAGGCCTTCCAACTACGGGCTCTTCAGAGGGTGGAAGAGAACCTGCTGATCTGTTGCTCTGGCTGCAGTAGATCTCCTGGGAGGCCTTCAGACTGTTGGGTCTTCAGAGGAGCAGTCAGGCTGTTGTCCTGTGTGAAAATGTTCTTGGGGTGGGGTATGGACTGAGGTTTTTGTTTCCCCTGTGTACAGAGGAACTCCTGGGATGCCTTCGAGCTGTGGTGTCTTCAGGGGAGCAGACAAGCTGGGAATTTCATACATAAAAGTAGTGTATCTCCATCATTTTCATGCCCTCCCTCTTGCCACCTGAGCTATGTTCTTGCTTTAAATTCATGACATCATCTATAGTTATTATTACACACACACACACACACACACACACACACACACACACACACACACACACATATATATATTTAATATATCCTATTGAGGGGGCTGTAGAGATGGCTCAGTGGTTAAGAGCACTGACTACTCTTCCAGAGGTCCTGAGTTCAACCATGTGGTGGCTCACAACCATCTGTAATGGGATCCTATGCCCTCTTCTAGTGTGTCTGATGACAGCTACTGTGTACTCACATAAATAAACCTTTAAAAATTAAAAAAATATATCCTATTGAGTCCACTTAGTGTTGCCTGTATGTACAAACATCTCTCTCTCTCTCTCTCTCTCTCTCTCTCTCTCTCTCTCTCTCTCTCTCTCTCTCTCTCTCTCATCTTTCTGTCTTTCCCATTTGCTTTTGCTTGGGAACTAAAATTAGATCTTTAAAAGTAGTGAGTTTGCTTTTTAATTTTTTTTCAATTTTTATTCAATTTTTTGTTCACTTTACATCCCAATATCAGCCCCCGTCTCCTTTCAGATCCCCTCATGCAGATCCTCTCCCCATTCTTCCTTCCCCTTTTCCTTTGAGAAGCGGAGCCCCTTCTCTATATATACTCCCCCCCATTAAGTTTCTGCAGGACTAGGCACATCTTCTACTGAGGCCAGACAAGGGGGCCCAGTTAGGGGAACAGGATCCATACTCAGGCAGACAACAGATTCAGGGACAGCCCCTGCTCCAGGTGTTGGAGAACCCACATGAAGACAAAGCTGAAAAACATATTATTCCTTCCATATGTTTACAAGATGGGCATTCATGGTAAATCATAGTATGGCACCTGTTCTTTTGAATGTCCTGTATATGAATCTGACCTGGTGTAAAGTCTGAAAACCAGTGAATTCCTGGCAGCAGAAGGTATTCCAATCCCTGTAACACATACATTTCTGAGCTCCCCACAGAAACTACAAGCTTAGCACAGAGGGAAATCTGGTCCCAACTCTGTTGTGTCCAGTCTCCTTCTTCCTCCAGAGGACCAAGAGAGGATCCTGAGTGTTTTTTTCACTTCCCTCCAAGAATGCTTTCTTATGTTACAAAAAGCTGTATATTGTCACACATGCAGAATGATGGCTAGCACTATGGCAGTTTTACACATGTTTCCTCTCATATGTGCCTCCCTCCTGCTCTGTATCTTTCTGTCCTTAAACTGCTGCTCTCCCTCCTCTTCAGGTCACATCTCCTGCACCTGATTTTATCTCATATTTAGTCCATTGAGAACTCTGAACTCAAGTTTTTGTTTTAACAAGTTTTTGAATTGGCATATGTTTATTGTAGACAGTACAGGATTCTATAAATAAATTCCTGTATGAATATATAGCGTACTTTGAACACACTCATCCATTATTCCCCACCATTAATTTATCATAACACCTTTCTCCTGTTTGTTACTCTAGAGAGTGGTTTATACTTTCATGTCAAACAAACATAAACAAATGATTTATGTTCATAGCACCTAGACTTCACAATGTGAGTGACATGTGGTCTTTCTTAATTTGCTTAATATGATTATTTTCTGCTGCATCTGTTTCCTAAAAATGACATACTATTCATTAATCACATACTATTTTCGTTATTTTGGCAGTTTCACACAAATACACAGTATGATGTGATCATATGCACAGCCTACTAGGCTTTCTCTTACAGCCCTCTTACTTCTGCTGAGTTCTCAACAGTCCCTTTCCACTTCCATGTTTTTTAATATAAGTTTTATGCAGAATCCACAGCTAATGTGTGTTTGAGATTGTAATGGCCATGTCATATGCACAAGATAGTATTTCATAGCTCCCCTACACCCTCTGGCTCGTTTTTTCTGCTCCCCTTTCCCACAGTGTTCTTTGGATATTAGAGGGGAGATGACGATGCCTTGATTAGCTCTGACCTACTCAGTCACAGGTGTTCTACTAGGTTTACAGAACCAGATGTGAATTTCTGCACATGAATGACCCTCACATCCAATTAGAAAGAAGTTGGCTATATTCAAAACAGTATATTCTTGCCACTACTATATCAGTGGACACAATTTACCTTGGGAAGTTGGAATTAGCATATAGCATCCACAAAAAGGTAAGACTATTGATTGCTTTTCTCATGGACTGTTCTCCATTGCAACTTCTGGCACCATGAAGGAAGTTAGTCAGCAGGAAAGAAGCTCCCAGTTCAGTTCCAGCTTTATTTCCCCGTGTCCTGCATTCAAACTGTATGGTAACTTCAGCAAAAGATTCTTGCAATCCATTTTGTTTTGCCACCAAGAAGACTGAGAATAATTTTTGTTATTTTGGGAGACTGTGAGGGCCCCTCAACAATAATCTAAAGGGACAGATTTTGTATAATACTGGGATTTATTTATTTAAAGAATTTTATACAATAGATTCTGATCACAGTTTCTCCTCTCTTAAGTCCTACCAGAAAATCCTCCCCAAACTCTACAGGTTTTATTCATTCTCTCTCTCTCTCTCTCTCTCTCTCTCTCTCTCTCTCTCTCTCTCTCTCTCTCTCTCTCTCTCTTTTAAAATAAGGCCAACAGGCAAATAATCAAACAAACAAAAAATTCAGAATAAACCAGAGCAAATAAAAATCATGAAACATACATATGAACATGAGTGCGTGCACACACACACACCAACAAGCCATTAAAAATCCTAAAATTTGAAGCCATAATATACAACAAAAGCCTAGTAAGAAAAAATAATACCCAAATAAAGCAACTTGAGACATAAAGTCTACAAAACACCAGTGTTTAATTTTGTGTTGGTCATCTACAGCTGGGCATAGAGCCTAACCTTAAGTGGTTAATATACACAGACGCCATTGGAGAAAACTAAGTTTTCCTTTGTAAACTGATGTCAGTAGGAGATAGCTTGTTGGATAGGATTGAGAATTTATGTTCATTTCCCCTTCTCAGTGCTGGGATTCTGTAAGGCTTGAATCTAGCCAAGGCCTATATGTGCTGCCAAAGTCTCTATGAATTAATATGTGAATCAGTCTTATTGTGTGTGGAAGATACTGTTTCCTTGGAGTCATTCATTCCCTCTGGCTCTTACAATTTTTCTATCTTTGACATAGCTCCCTGAGTCCTGAGAAGGGAAGGTTTAATGTAAACATCTTATTTAATATTGTGTTTTTCTACTTTTCCCACTCAGTCCCCTTTTCATACCTTGTTTTTTCCTTTCTTGCTTTTAGAGCTCTATACGGATTTTAACTTAACTATAGAAATATAAAATTTCAAGTTAGATTCACACATGAAAGAGAACATACATTATTTGTCACTTTGGACCTGGATTATCTTGTTCAATATAATATTTTTTAGACTCGATCACTCATATGAAAATTATTTATTTTCATTTTTTGTGTGGAATAAAATTCCATTATGTATCTTACCACATTTTCTTTATTCATTTATCAATTACTGTGTACACATTGGTAATTTTCCTTTTTTAGCTAGTATGTAGAGCACAGCAACTAACACAGATGTACAGATATCTCTGTTGTAGGTTAGTACCTTTGAGGAAATGCCCAGGAGAGTTACACCTGGGTCATATTGTTTTATTTTTAGTTTTTTGAAAAAAACTGATTTCCATAGTAGCTGCATTAGTTTACCCTTCTATCAAAGTGAATAGGGGTTCCCTTTCCCTGCATCCTCCTCAGCACTTTGTCTCACTGAAGTTGACCAAAGTAAAGATCATTATAGACTAGAAAGGGCAAGAAAGAGAAGGAACAATGTGAAGTAGGGGTAACAAATTCTAAAATATGGTTTGATAGGGGAAATACTTTCTAAGCAGACTAGGGTGACCATAGTTCACAATAAATTATTTTAGATACCATAAAAAATTGAAACAGAATTTAAAGATTTTAAATATAAAGAATTAATAAAATTTTAATGTCATACAAGCCCTTAACATTTTGATGGGGTCATATTCTACATGTATAAATTATACTGTTCCTACTGCATTAATTCAAATCATCCATGTTCTAATTCTGATGCAAAGTATAATTGACTATATCAATTTAAATCACTTAGAGAAAAATCTATATGAATTATCATTAGGTATTACTGCCTTACTATAGAAAATTACTGGCTTTATTTAACCAGTGTTTGACTTGATTTGACCTAGGAGCTTCTTCATAACATTTTTGACCTCCTCATTTCTGAGGGTATAAACTAAAGGATTCAAAAGAGGCGTCACTAGGATGTAAAACACACTCACAACTTTGTCAATGTGGAAGGAGATCACTGGTCTCACATACAAGTATGAGCAAGGTACAAAAAATAATACAACAACAATGACATGAGAGGCACAGGTAGACAGGGCTTTGCGACGCCCTTCTGAACTGTGATTCCTTAGGGAATGAAGAATGACCACATAGGAAGCAATTAGCATTGAGAAAATGAGTAAACACATTGACCCACTGTTGGCAGCGATCAGGGGCCCCAGAATGTGAGTGTCAGTACAGGCCAACTCCAGGAGTGGTATTAAATCACATATAAAGTGATTGATGGTATTGGGGCCACAGAAGGGTAATTGAGCTATATATATAGTTTGTATCATTCCATGAACAAACCCCACAATTCCAGCTGCTACCACTAAGAAAATACATACATGTCGATTCATGATGGTCATGTAGTGCAAGGGCTTGCAGATGGCCACATAGCGATCATAGGCCATGGATATCAGCAAGATGATTTCAGCTGCAGCAAAAAAATGCTCAGCAAAAAGCTGAGTCATGCAGCCATTGAAGGATATGGTGCTCTTCTCAGAGATTAGGTCATAGATCATTTTGGGTGCTATGGAAGAAGAGTAGAAACCATCTATGATGGACAAGTAGGACAGGAAGAAGTACATGGGAGTAGCCAGGGCTGGGCTGATGAAGATGGTGACTGAGATGAGCATGTTACCTGCCAGTGTGATCACATAGATCATTAAGCACACAACAAATAAGAGCTTCTGCAGATGTGGGTCTTGTGTCAAGCCCAGGAGGATGAATTCTGTGACATTGCTCATCCTTTCCATCAATTTAGTATTGTCTCTGTGGATACAGTCATCTGAAAAGAAACCATAGGGTGTCTCAGCAATGATATTTAAAGTGATACTCTGAAGTACCCTATCATCTTATTACTTCTGCTCAAGTCTGCAGACAGTAGCACATCCCATGCAGTTATAAAAACCAGATTAGACAGGTTGGATTATTCCTGATGGATTTTCACGGACTAGTGAGAGAACCTTACAAATATACAAGAAATCAAAATGTCATTATAATGGATAACATAGATAACTTTCAAATTGTCTTCTAACCAGACCCTGACATTTCATGGTGTTTCTGGAGAGCAGATATCATCAATATCAATTAGTTTGAAGTTCTGTTTGTGTATTTATGTAGACATCTTTTGATGATAATTCAGGATTGAATGAATAAATGGAGTTTACACACACTACAAAGTCAAATGTTGCTTAAATTAAATCACTTAAACATTGCAACCTACAATTCTTCATAAAATCTCCATAAAACACCCCAATGTTTCAGGAATAAATTTTTCTTGTGGTTGAACTTTGATCATAAGAATAACCATTCTTAGAATTGTGTTAATTTCTCCTCTCTAATCACATTTTACAACTAGAATTAAACTAGATATGTTGTACCTCAAATTTCTTGTTGATAATACACAAATGACAGGGTTACCTAAGATACCACACTTTTCCTTTTAGTAGAAAATTCAGTCAAATTCAGATGAACTTATAGTTTCATCATGAAGATGAAGAAATATTAACGACAGTACAATATATCCTTTAAAATGACCTAGATGTAGGTTTCCCAAATATGAATTAGAGCTGTTACTAGTGAGTGGTATTTAATCCTTTTTCTTTATCTTTTTGCCTAATATCTACACAAAATCATACCTAAAATTTTGTCAGTGTACTGCAGTTAAAAAATTCCAATAAATTGCAGCCTCTTTAATAGTGAGAAGCAGAGGAATTGTGAAGAAGCACTGGGTCTTCAATTTGGCTTAGTCCCAGAGTGACTCTACTTTGCTTATGGCTTCTATAGAAAGGGTGATGTAGTTAATCATTCTCAGTAAATTCACTCACAAATCATAACTTCAAATAGACAGTGTTAAAATCATGAGAAGGGGTCATTACCAAGAAACATCTAGAATTAAGGTATTTAGTGAGACATAGCCATAAACCAAAGTATATTTTAGAAGTGATTTCAATCATTCTAAGCAGTGCCTTATTAAGTAAAATTACAGTCAGTATTTTCTATGGATATTTTTATGCTTTTGTGTCTAAATTTATTTTCACAGAAAAACATAAAACTTTATTTCAAGCATATAACTGCAAATTCTACTTCAGTTTTTAAAACTAACAGTTTTATAAACTGAGAATAAATTCAGTGCGAATAAATTGGCTAAATCAAATCAATCTGCTTAAATTTGGGGAGAAAAGATTTAGTGGTCACCTACTGGGTTGTAGTTGGTTGTAGATTTCTTTGTTGATTGATCGCAGTTATTTTTTCTTCCCCTCTGAGAATATCCATTATAGTATTCAGCCGACTCTACAGGCTAACACTGGAGTTATTATTTTTCTAAACAATTCTCTAATTTAGGCATTTTTAGTTTTTATTTTTGGTTATATTGCCAGCATTTATTCCAAAAATAAAATATTCCAATTAAAAACATTGATTTTCTATGATTGAATTCCTATACCACATTAATAGATAATAACACAGAGAATAAAGCCTAATTACTCAAATCAGAAAACATTAGTATATTCAACTATAGTATGTATAAGAGATAAAATTAAATTGGTTAGATTTCCCCCTTTATGCTTTGGGCATTTTTCTTTCCTTCCTAAGAGTCTGTGAACAATGTGGAAATAGGATTTCTATTATCCCTCATTTCAAGCTCCTCTCTAACTCCTTCTCCTTAGAAACCTACAAGCATTAAGAATAGTTTCTCTTAGACAAATCTTCATTATCTTGATTCATGCTATGCTTCAGGCATTGATTGATGCACTAACCCTTTATTTGGATTCTTTTGTTTCTTCCTAATGCTAGAGAAATATTCAAATAGATTTTCACAGTCTGGAAGGTCTGGTCGTGTTTTAGCTTTGCAGATACCCAGAGGATTGCTAATCATCTCTTTTGGAACCTTTGCCAAGGCCCTCTTGTTACTCCCACTTGGTATGTACAATCATTAGCAGTGGCTAGTTTTAGAAATGAAGTTTCATTGTGGATTGAATTCAGATTCATGTACCTCCTAGCCAAGAATTTTACCCATCTATCTCAAAAATATTAACCCCCAAATTCTCATGTTTAAAGAAAATTCAGGGACAAAAAGTGGAGCAGGGACTGAAGGAGAGGTCATCCAGAGACTGCCCCATCTGAGGATCCATCCCATCTGCAGACAACAAACCCAGACATTATTGCTGATGCCAGGATGAGTTGCTTGCTGACAGGAGCTTAGTGTAGCTGTCTCCTGAGAGGATCTTTCAGAGCATGACCAATACAGATGGGGATGGTCAAAGTCAACCATCAGACTGAGTACAAGGACCCCAATGGAGGAGTTAGGGGAAGGACTGAAGGAGCTGAAGGGGTTTGCAACCAGAGAGGAAGAACAACAATATCAACCAACCATACATCCCAGAGCTCTCAGGAACTAAACCACCAACCAAAGAGTACACATGGAGGGATCCATGGCTGGAGCTGGATATGTAGCAGAGGATTGCCTATCTGTTAACAATGGAAAGGGATGTCCTTGGTCTTGTGGAGCCTCGATGACCCAGCATAGGGGAATTCTAGGGCTGTAAGGTGGAAGTGGGTGGGAGAGCACCCTCATAGAAGCAGGAGGAAAGGGGGATAGTATAGGGGAAACTGGGAAGGGCAATAACAGTTGAAATGTAAATAAGTAAAATAACCAGTAAAAAAGAATTTTTCCATTGAACATCATATACAGACCTTCTTTATATATTAAAGTGAGTGGGATGTAAAAATAGCATGTCCTCTGAGAGGCTCCACTCAACAGCTGACTCTGACAAATACAGACACCCACAGCCAAAGTGTGGATTGAACTTGGACTCTTATGGAAGTATAGAAGGAAGGATTGTGGGTCCCCAAAGGGACAGGAACATCACAGGAAGACCAACAGAATCAGCTAACCTGGACTCTTGAGGTTCTTAGAGTCTGAACCATCAACCAAGGAACATGTACAGGCTGGACCTAGGCCTCCTCACACATATGTAGCTGACGTGTAGCTTGGTCTTCATGTGGGTCCTGATCAACTAGAAAGTGAGTGGGATGTAAAGTGAATAAATAAAATAAATAAATAAAAATTAAACTAAAAAATTATGAAAGAATCAATAATTGAAGCCAACTAGTCAGGGATTTTCTTTCTTGATGACCTGCTTCAGTCTCAAAAAGGAATTGAATTTAAGCACATGCTCCTACATAAATGAGTTAAAGTCAACACTCTAAGCCAAATAGGGAATATATATATATATATATATATATATATATATATATATATATATATATATATTGCTGTGTCATCTTATCTCTGACATTGATTAGCACTGTGAATGCATGCCAGCTGCTTCACTCTGTACCTGATTGGTCAGTAAAGAGTAGAATTACATGTTTTTAAAATAGCAAGACATAAATTATTTACACTAATGTAGTGCAGTAGTTGAAAGATTGTGAAAGTTGCTAACTCTAAACAAGCTTTAGGGATGTTACTGGAGGGTAACGGATACTGGGGCTGTCATTCATAATAGAATGTTCGTAGCACACAACTACTGTCCTACAGTAGCCATGACTGCAAGAGGCGTCTTGGTTTTGATTTGTTTTACGTAGTGCTTTGTCTATATTGAATTCAGGTTCCATATTAAATATTAGCCACATAAAATGAGTTTTGAAAAATTCCTTTGCCTCAATTTTGTAGAAGACTTTAAGAAGTGCTTTATGTAAGTCTTTTTGTAATATTTTGAGAACATGAGAATATCATCCTGAGTGAGATAACCTCATCCCCAAAGGACATTCACGGTATGTACTCACAAGTGGATATTAGCCATAAAATACAGGTACCATGAAACACTCCAGAGATCCAAAGAAGGTAAACAGGGAGGAAGGTGGAAGCGAGGAAGCATGACTCTCACTTAGAAGGGGGAATAAAATAATCATGAGAGGAGATGGAGGAAGAGAACTGGGAGGGAGGGGGTATTTTATCAATCAAGGCTATTTTCTTTACTCAAGGCTATTTTCTTTACTCAAGTCAATTTCCTCAGTGCTTTAAACAAGTTTTACTTTTATTTAGTTTTTAAGTGTTTCGATGTGTGTGTGTGTGTGTGTGTGTGTGTGTGTGTGCATGTCACTGTTTGTTGACTTAAAAATTTTCCCACATTACTTTATGAGACAAGGTCTCTCACTGATCCTTGAGTTCACTGCTTAAATAGAGTGTTACCTCATAAGCCCTGGAATCTACCTGACTCCTTTTCCAACATTGCTGTTACACATGCTTTCTGCCATGCTTGGTTTTTATGAGAATTGAGGATCCAAACTCAGGTTCTCATGGCTGGCACTTTGCACAGAAAGCCATCTCCCCAGCCTGAATTATTTTAAACATATAATTTCATACTTGAAGACATAACATAAAAGAACCTCTGAAAGAAATTGGTTTTGTGTGTGTGTGTGGAGGGGGCTTAGAAATGCTCTCTCTCTCTCTCTCTCTCTCTCTCTCTCTCTCTCCTTCTCTCTGTGTGTTAAGTGAAAAGCTTTCAACTGTATTAGTAGATTTAATATATTTGATAACCTCTCTAACTTAGGAAGATAGAAATCATATTTGGTGCGCATTTTCTTAGAGATGTTCAATCTTCTATACTAATTTCATATGTACTTGTCTCTGTTTCTTTTAAAATATAACTACATTTAAAATACAGCCTGAAGGGTTGAGAATGAAAAGTACCAAATATTTTAGTGTTGATCTATTTCACACCTACAACAATAGAACCATGTGAATTCTTGTTTCTTTTCTCTGTATAAGTATTTTTCTAAAAAAAATATTAAAGTTTATGTTTATGAATGCCTTGGTATAATGATGAGTATTGTTTAAGTGGGTTTAGATTATACTCATTTTTCTTATTTTATAGAAAATAAGTATTGTTGGGCTTCTAAAACGTTGTGGGCTGTTGCTGTTTCTTCTGAGTCTTAATGTCAGTCCAGTCCATTATATGTACTCCTAATGTGAATTGATATTTCTGCTAGTGAAGGAAGAATGAGCTAATAAAATGTGGTATGATTCAGTGTAGCTGGTCTTTGCCACTTTTTCTGTTTTTCTTTTTCCCATACTTTACCCCACATCCACTTCCACCCTCAGTGTACTCCCCTAATACTAGTTAGGAGAGAAATAAGGACTGTGGAGAGTGAGGAGTTAGGACAAATTCCTGAATCTAATTTCTTTCCTGTTGTTTCTTCTTTGACCATTGCTACTAACAACCACAAACAATCTCCCTAACTGACCAAGAACCACTGACTGCCTATTGGGGTTCTAGCATATTTGTACCCTCTGCAAAGTTCCCAGAATTCCAAATATCACACAATTGCTGAAATTATCTGTAGCTGGCAAAGCCAAACTTCTGCCAGAGCATGAGGCAAATCATGCTCAGCCGCTGTGGACAGCCCAAAGCAGCCCCACAGCCCTACATCTGGGACTTAAATGACAGCACGTTCTCATAATATTTCTTTTGTCTTTTTAAAGAAACCTAACTTCCAAACTTGTCTCTAGACTTCAGCAACCATATTGCTGTGTTTTCATAGGCATGATATCCCTGCCATGGTTAGTAATCATTACTTCACAGCAGGCATTCTAAACTCTTGCCCTTACAATGATCCTGTCCCTCTTCTGCAGTGTTCCCTGAGCCTTAGAGACTGCACTTAAGATGTAGTATTTGGCAGGTAATCCATGACCACTTATTCTCTGCATTTCGACTAGTTGTAGATCTCTGTAGTAGTTTCCATCTGCTGCAAAAAGAAATTTCTTTGATGGGAAGTAAGAGTTATACTTATCTGTGGGGATAAAGAAAATTATCAGGAAGAACGTTAGAAACTATATTGATTTAACATAATGAGGACACCAGTTGACACAACAATATTAACTGGGGAAATTTCTCAAGACTGCATACACATCCCTAGATGAAGAACTATAGGCAACCAATAGTTCCCGAGAAAGAATTAGTCTTTTTTAGGGATGAATTTCCTAATAGATTATCTAATAAGTAATAGTAGTCATCTCTAAACACATGTTCTTATGAGTAACACTTATGAGTGCGTGTGCACACGCGCGCACGCGCACGCGCACACACACACACACACACATTATAGAAAAAAATATATGTAGTTGGATGGAGAATAGAAAGAGGTGGAGTTAATAAAAATACAGCATTCAAGTAAGAAAGTCTCAAAATAATAAAAACTATGATGTGTGTACTGATAGTATGATATTCAGTTATAAAAAAGAATAGTTTGTAGCACCCTGCATGGAACTGGAGGGACATAAGGAAACTACCAGGGGCAGCAATGCAAATGTTGCATGCTGTCACTAAAATGTAAAAGCCAAGAAGCTTTATTTTATTGAAGCTGAGAGTAGAACAGTGGTCATAGAGGCTGGGGGCGGGGACTGGAAAGAGGAGAATGTTATGAGGTTGGAGAACAGGAATTAAAATAGAGATGCCTCGGAAGAATACATACTAAACACGGGGATGGACATGCTTAACAACAATTTATTATGTATTTATAAGGAACTAGAAAAAAGTTTAAAGGCTTTAAAAAGAAACAATAAACATCTAATGGGATACTGTTGCTGGAAATATTTAATCCCAATTAGTGGCTTCCTCCCCACCTTTGATTATGAAATTCAAGATAAAAGACACATGTGACCTTTAATTTATAATAAACCTTTATCAGCACTAAAGCTGGGCAGTATGTACCCTCTATGATATTAGAATCTACTATCCTATCGATAACCCTGAGTTATTACTTACTATTCTATCTTACTTACTTATTACTTACTGTTCTATCTGGGCTGCTCTTAACTCCATCTGGCCGAGCCTTACCATGATTTTGAGATTCTTACCATATGGCATCTTCTCCTCTCTCCAACTCTTCAGTTTCCTCAATCTTGAGTGGTCACTCAGACCCCATGCCCAGAAACTCCAAACCCTGCCTATGTCTCTTCTGCCTAGCTATTGATTGTTGGCATTTTTATTTAACCATTATTTTTAAACTAAGGACCATTGTACATGCAGATTCACTCATTCCTGGGAGAAACTAGACCTTGGGGGCCAGTACTTATCATTATGATACATATCAAAAGATCAAACCTCAACAGGATAGAAACATTTTTCACCATGATTTGATCATATCTTCATGGATTCACAATGTACTCTATTTAAACATATAATTGTTATTCAATGAAAATGTAATACTGATAAGATATAATTCATTATTAACATCGTCATTACCACCACCACCTCTATCAACACTGCCACCACAACCGAAACCACCACCATCACCATCATTATTTTAACTATTAAGGAGAACAAATGTCCATGGAATAGCATTAGGCATTGTTTCTAGAGATACAAATCACCTGGTTTACATATCACCAGCTTTCCCCATTTGACCCCAGAGCTTCTTCATCACCCTTTTGACCTCTTCATTTCTGAGGGTATAGATTAAGGGGTTCAACATAGGTGTCACTAGGGTACAAAATACAGTTACAGCTTTGTCAGTGGGGAAGGAGGTCATGGGCCTTAGGTACAGGTAAGAACAAGGTAGAAAGAATAAGACAACAACAGTGACATGAGAGGCACAGGTAGACAGGGCTTTGCGACGCCCTTCTGAACTGTGATTCCTTAGGGAGTGCAGGATGACCACATAGGAAGCAACCAGCATTGAGAAAATGAGCAAACACAGTGACCCACTGTTGGCAGCGATCAGGGGCCCCAGAGTGTGAGTGTCAGTGCAGGCCAACTCCAGGAGTGGTATTAAATCACACATAAAGTGATCAATGATATTTGGGCCACAGAAGGGTAACTGAGCCATGAACAAAATCTGTATCCCTCCATGGATGAATCCTAAGATTACAGCAGCCCCCACCAGGAATACACACACAGGTCGGCTCATGATGGTCATGTAGTGCAAGGGCTTGCAGATGGCCACATAGCGATCATAGGCCATGGATATCAGCAAGATGATTTCAGCTGCAGCAAAAAAATGCTCAGCAAAAAGCTGAGTCATGCAGCCATTGAAGGATATGGTGCTCTTCTCAGAGATTAGGTCATAGATCATTCTGGGTGCTATGGAAGAAGAGTAGAAACCATCTATGATGGACAAGTAGGACAGGAAGAAGTACATGGGAGTAGCCAGGGCTGGGCTGATGAAGATGGTGACTGAGATGAGCATGTTACCTGCCAGTGTGATCACATAGATCATTAAGCACACAACAAATAAGAGCTTCTGCAGATGTGGGTCTTGTGTCAAGCCCAGGAGGATGAATTCTGTGACATTGCTCATCCTTTCCCTTGATTTAGTTCAGGCTCTGTCATATGGTCATCTGAAAAATACAAAAAAGTATACCCATGTGTTATTTTAAACTCTAAGCTAAAATACTTTGTCATCTCATTGTTGGCATGGCTGAAACAACAACAACAACAAAAATGTAAATTTTCACTTCTTCAGTTAAGATCACTGTGCAGGTAATTTTGAAGATGAGAAGTAGGTTGGTATACTACTAATACTTTATTGTAATACTTCAACAAACCAAAGTCTTTATGTTCATTGACTGATGGTTAACTGCCAATTTATTTTAAATCAAATTCATTGAATAATCCCAAACAGGGCTTTCCTTTACTGTTGTGTTTTGTTCTTACAGGAGAAATTTCATCAATCTCAATTTATTTGAAATTACAGTTGTGCATGATTGTGAAAGTTGAAGGCCTATGAACTCAGTGTGTATGATTGTAAATGGGACAGTAAAGAACTAAAGCCTGGAGCCTGTGTTATATATGTATCATTCCTCTGTATCTTATGATACACATGAACTCAGGGACAGAGACAGAATTACAGTGTTATTCTGGATAACAAAAGAACATTTGTTTTTACAGCTCATTGTGTGTAATTAATTCTAGAACAGCAGGTGTTGTGCTAGACTTCTCACGGTTCCTTCTTTCATGATCCTTTCATTTCTTTGTATTGTTGGATGCATACATGCAAAGGCTACAAAGTGACTCTAGTTCTCACAGAATTTTATAATTTTTTTCTAAATGTTCAACTATTTCTTCATTTAGGATCGTGTTCAAGGTTGGGTAAAATTCTCCTGTTTTGAACTGTCTGTAAATGAAGCTACATGAGGAGAGGGCACCTAAAATAATATACTTTCTGTTTTTGGTATACATTCAATCAAAATAGACAACTGGTAGAAATGTTGATTGGTGCTATAAGGAATTTTTTTCTCTCAGTTTGTGTAATCATGACTTTCACTGGCATGTCAGTGGTCTTACAAAGGAGGAGAGAATTTATTCTTTCTCTTTCCATTTTTGCGTCTTTCCACAACATCTGCCAAAAAAACAAAACAACAAAACAAAACAAAACAAGCCACATAATTTCTTTCCCATAATATCCAAATTTGAGGTAGAGATGTCAGCATCAAGACCCCTCAATTACAATAAACGTGAAGAAAAATGTATTTGGATTTTAGAGTGGTTTATTACCTGAGAATTTTCCTCCTATTCATGGGTCTTCAATATGAGGACTAAGTGATTAATCATTTTCAGTGTATTTATTACTTAAAGCTCTAATTTTAAAGTAGCAGCATGGAAATGGGAAAGGGTGAAAACTTTCAAATTGTTACAATTTGAATCTCTGCATTTAGTGAGACTACTGACCACAGCACTTTTACAGTGATTTCAGTCATTTGAGATAAAACCTGACTTGTATTTCCCACAGATTATTTAATGCTATTGTGTTTCACTCATTTATTGTTATAGCAAATCACTTTGAGTGTACTATAAGATTATAAAGTCTGCTTTAGTGAGAACAAATTGTCAAAATCAATGGAATCTGTTTAAAAATTGTAAAGAAACAATGTAGTTTTCACCAACCTGGGCATAGTTGAGTGCAGAGATGTCTGTTTGTAGATTTAATGCAGTCATTGTTTCTTTCCCTCTGGACACAGCACTGCTTTCAGTAGACTCTGTGAGCTGATGTCTCTCTAGAGTGGATGTTTTCTTTCTTTCTTTGTTTTTTCTTATTCTCATTGTCACAGCTTACTCTGAAAGGAGCTATGTTAGCCAGTAAAGTTTGATTGTTCTTGGGCTTAGTTCCTATGCACGTTGATATATATTTATAGCCGTATGTATTTCCATATATGTGGAAATAATATACTTAATATTAAAAGCCCAAAATAAAGCCAAAATCTCAAAGAAAGCATTTGTGTATTCCACTAAGAGATGTGTATGTGAATAGAATAACCTGATTGGACCTGGTTTTCTGTACCTCTTTGGACACTTGTTTTGGTTCTTATTAGCCCACGAATATTATGCAAAGAAAATATCTTTCAGTCCTAATTCAAGTTTTCCTTTAATTTAATTCTGTAGAAACTCACCAAGTTCAAGTAGTGTCTCTTAAAGAAATATTTTTACTATATCTCTAATAATTGGCTGACAAACTCCCTGGAATTTATTCTCCCTTGATTCCAAAGAGTTGTTTAAAAAGGTTTTCAGGTATAGGATCTGGTAATGCTTTGACCTCTCAAGTACCCAAAGGACTAATAATTGTTTCTGATGAAATCTTTGCCAAGACAGTAGTCAAGATCTTCTGCTTATTCTCACTTGGTATCTACAAACAACATTAACAGTGGCTAATTTTAGAAATGCAGTTGGGTCGATATTAAATAAGTATCTACATTACTAGTATTATCTTTCTAAAAGATAAGACCTGAGTGACAACAACTTCTCCCTCTCTCCTCCTCCTCCTCCTCCTCCTCCTCCTCCTCCTCTTCCTCCTCCTCCTTCTTGCTATATTGTGCTATTTAAATAATGTCTTGATTTTATTGCTGCAGATTACTTGGGTTTGGGTATTAGGCATATACATTTTCAGTGTGACAATTCATTAATAATAATAATTAATATTAATTAATATTTATTATTATTCTTTAATCTTTTTTTACAGTCCAATCGTTATCTCCCTCTCAGCCCACCCTCTGACTGCTCCTCATCCCATACCTCCTCCTCCATTTCCAAGAGGATGTCCTCATCATTCAAGCCCACTCCACCAGACCTCCCCACACCCTGGGGCCTCAAGTCTTTTGAGGGTTAGGTGCTTCTTCTCTCACTGAGGCCAGACCAGGCAGTCCTCTGCTGAATATGTGTCAGGGGCCTTATATCAGCTGGTGTATTCTGTTGCGTCTTACACTTTCAGCTGTTTGTTGGGCCTATCGGAGGGCAGCCATGCTAGGCTCCTGTCTGCAAGCACACCATAGCATCTGTAATAGTGTCAGGCCTTGGAGCCTCCGCTTGAGCTGGATCCCAATTTGGGCCAGACACTGGACCTCCTTTCCCTCAATCTCTTCTCCATTTTCGTCCCTGCAGTTCTTACAGACAGGAACAATTCTAGGTCAGAGTTTTGACTGTGGGATGACAACCCCATCCCTCCACTTGATGCCCTGTCTCTCTACAGTTGCCTGTTTCCATTCTTTCTGCTTATTCTCAGAGCTTCAATCCTGTTCCCCCCTCTCAATACCTGATCATGTTCCCCATTTCCTCTCCCTTTCCCCTCTCTCACCCAGGTTCCTCTTGCCCCTCCCTGTGATTTCTTTCTTTTCTCTTCTAAGTGGGACTAAGGCATCCTCACTTGGGCCCTTCTGCTTGTTAACCTTCTCGAGAGTTCTGTGGATTGTATCCTAGGTATTCTGTACATTTTTTTTTGCTAATATCCATTTATTAGTGAGTTCATACCATGCATGTCCTTTTTGGTCTGAGTTCCCTCATTCAGGATGATATTTTCTAGTTTCATCCATTTGCCTGCAAAACTCATGATGTCCTCATTCTTAATAGCTGAGTAGTATTCCATTGTGTAAATGAACCACATCTTTTTTATTAATACTTTGGTTGAGGGACATCTAGGTTATTGCCAGTTTCTGGGTATGGTTGAGAATCTTTTGAGTATATGTCCAGGAATGTTATAGCCTTGATGTAGAATTATTCCCAGTTTTCTGAGAAGCCATCAAATTGATTTCAAAAATGGCTGTATCAGTTTGTACTTCCACCAGCAATGGAGAAGTTGTTTTTTTTTTTTTTTTTTTTTTTTTTTTTTTTTTTTTTTTTTTTTTTGGCTAGGTTTCCATTGCAATGAAGAGACAGACACCATGGCCAAGGCAACTATTATACAGGACATTTAATTAGGACTGGCATACAGGTTCAGATGTTCAGTCCATTATCAACAAGGCAGGAAGCATGGCAGTGTCCAGACTGGTATGGCTCAGGAGGAGCTGAGAGTGCTATATCTTGATCTGAAGGCTGTCAGGAGAAGACTGGCTCCTGCAGGGCTAGGAGGAGGGTCTCAAATCCCACTCCTACAGTGACACAATTTACAATTTCTCCAACAAAGCCACATCTACTCCAAAAAGACCACACTTCCTAATCATGTCACTCACTGGCCCAAGCATATTCAAACCACCACATTTCCTTCCCTGGTTGCCATTGACTTGTTCAAACATAGGATTCTATGGGGGCTATACCTAAACACAGTATAATGCAAAATACATTTAGTCCAACTTTGAAAGTTCTGAAGACTATAACAGTTTCAGTACTGTTAAAAGTCCAAAGTTAATCCCCTATAAAGTCAAAATCAAAAAGCAGATCACATACCCCCAACATCGCAGGATATATTACCATTCCAGAATATCATAGTGAGGAAGCACTGGACCAAAACAAGACCAAAAACCACCTGGGAAAACTTCAAACTTTGCATCTCCATATCTGATATCAAAGTGCTTATCAGGTCTCCAACTCCTTTCTACTTTAATGAGTGCAACACATTTCTTTCTCTTGGGCTGGTTCCACTTCCTGTTAGCTGCTTTCCTCAGCAGATAGCCCACAGCTCTGGCATCTCAAACATTTGGGGTCTCCAAGGCAACTTCAATGTTACAGCTTTTGTTCCAATGTCTGGGATCCACATGTGATCTTCTGTGCTTCTCCAAAGGCCTTGGGTCGCTTCTCCAGCTCTGCCCTCCATAGCATTCTAGGCTCTGGTTGACTCGACTCCACTGCTGCTATTGTTTTTGGTGATCATCCAATGGGTACTGGCATCTGCAATATGCTGGGGATCTTCTGCTGCAACTAGGCCTCACCAATAGCCTCTTATAGGCTTTCTTCATATTATTAAGCCTCAACTTCTTTTCATGGCCCCTTCAGTCCTAGGCCTTCAACTGCAACTGAGGCTATACTATCACCAATGGCCTTCCCTGGCCTCTCACAGTGACAAACCTCATCTCTTCTCCATGACCCCTTCTTACCTTCAAAACCAGTACCACCTGGATGATTCTTATACATTATCAAGTCCAGCTGCAATACGAGGTACAACCTTGGCTATCTCTGGAATACAGCTTTTTTGTGTTCCCAGAAAGCACTTCTCAGAAGATTTCGCCTCACTGAGTCTGGTCTCTTCTTAATCACCACTAATTTTTTAGCTCTAGCTAACCAACATCAATTGTCCCAGTAGTGCCTTATATTCTTAACTCTAAAGCCAGAGTCACATGGCTGAAGCTGCCAAGTTCTGCTGCTTGCTGGGGCTGTAAAATTCCCCCTTGTTCTATTACATTATTACCAGCTTTCTGGTTTACAACTCCTTCACTGCCTAAGCTTGGCTGTCATGGAACTTGTTCTGTAGACCTTGAACTCAAGAGATCTGCATGGCTGTGTCTCCTGAATGTTGAGATTAAAGGAGTGGCCCACCACACCTGGACCTAAGATTGTCATGGTGATTATGTTTTAAGATCTAGATCAAAAGCTTGTGTCATCTCATGTCAGTTTGACATACAATGATATCTCCTTATGTCCAAATAAAAATAATAACCAGGTTATAATAATATAACTATCCATTGTTCAACTACAAATACAAACAAAAGCTTAACTGGGTAGAATCTTGCCCTTCAGTCACCACTCTCTTAATCTGTTTATCTCTTTACTTCCATTATCCATACATTTTGTAAGTTTTCTTTTCTTTTTTTTTTTTTAGATTTATGCATTTATTTTATGTAGGTGAGTACACTGTTGCTGTCTTCAGACACACCAGAAGAGGGCATCAGATCTCATTACAGATGGTTGTGAGTTACTATGTGGTTGCTGGGAATTGAACTCAGGACCTCTGGAAGAGCAGATGGTGCTCTTAACCACTGAGCCATCTCTCCAGCCCTTCTTCTTTTTTATTTTTAAAATTGTTTTACATTTAATATTTACATTTCAGATGTCATCTCCTTTCCCTTATTCCTCCTGAAACCCCCCATCCCATACCCCCTTTTCCTTTTTGCTTATATACCATTTTAACTGCATGCAAGTGTTAAGGTCAGTTCTACGTTGAGGATGCAGCAATACAATAGATGCAAATAGTCAAGGAACAAGCAAGACAATAAACAATAAACAAAGCCCCCAAAGCTCTCCACATCTGCCCATTTTTAATTTCATAAACAAGCAATTGGAGAAGTAGTGGTGCTAGCAATTAATGTAATTAAAGCTCTTATAATCAGCAATAATCAAGCCCATTGCCCTCCTGCTTCTGCTTAAAGCCTGACTCACTTCTTCCAGTAGTTGCAAGCTTTTTTCAGAATACTGAGGTTTTGTAATACGCAGGGCAATAAAACAAAAGCTGATAGACCTCTATCACAGACATTTGAGGTTTCAACACACTAACACAATTAGAAAGTGCACAATCAATGCAACTTACATTAAATTCTGTAGAAGAAACAAAAGTAATTTTAACTTGACAATTAAAAGAGCCTTAACACATGTACTAACACCTGTTTGAAATCCAGATCCTGTCCCAACTTTATCTCTTGCTAACATAGCATCATAGAGAATTGCAATTAACTTCCAAATATGTCTCTGAAAATGTCCAGAACCAGACTTCCAAATGAATACTGTTATTTCCAATTTTGGATTGATTTCTAGACCAGTCCATGGTTGAGTCTGAATAATTGGTCACATTTAAAAAAACAAGAATCATTTTAACTTCTCTTTATGATTCTCTGTTTCACAAGGTCTAAAAACTCTAGACAAGGCAGCTCGTCCCATCTGGAATATAGGTAAGCATAGGTAGATTGGGAACATATGTCCAATACAGCCTCCTAGTCACCATTGTCAGGGCACTCAGCAAGCTCACAGGTCAGCATCATTCTTTGACCTGGCATCAGCACGTCTCACCTGTCACTCTGGCAGCCACCATGCTCCTTCAACATCCTGCAGAAAAAACACAAACATGTCAGCTTCCCCATAGTAAATACCTGATTTGGATCATGCCATATGCCAGTAAGTGGATCCTTCCCTTTCACCTAGGCATACTTTCTTTTTTATAATTTAAATTATTTTATTTATTTACATTCCAGTCATGCTGACCCCTGATCTCCCTCCCTTAGTTCTTCATTCAGTTTCTTGTTGCTTCTGAGAGAGTGCTATCCCCACCACCAGGCCTCATCCTTCTCTGGAGCTTCAAAGCTCTCTAGGATTAAACACATCTTCCACTGAGGCCAAACCAGGTAAACTTCTGCTACATATGTTCCAGGGCCCTAGAGCTAGCCCATGTATGCTTCTGTTTGGTGGGTCAGTCTCTGGGAGCTCCCTGGTGTCTGGATTAGTTGAGACTGCTGGTCTTCCTATGGTGTCCCCTTCAGCTTCTTCAATCCTTCCTCTAATACAACCATAGGGGTCCTCAACTTTAGTCCAATGGTTGGGTGTAAGAATATGCTTATGTCTCAGTCTGCTGGTAGGGCCTCTCTGAGAAGAACTATGCCAGGCTCCTGTCTCTAAGCACATCATAGCAAAGTAGTGACAGGCATTGATGCCACCCTCCCACCTCCACCTCATGAGATAGATCCTAATTTGGGCTTATCATTGGACCTGATTTCCTTCAGTCTTTTCTCTATTTTTGTCCATGCAGTTCTTTTAGACAGGAAGAATTCTGGGTCAGAAATTTTGACTGTAGGTGAGTAACCCTGCCCCCCCCCCCCCACTTGAGGCCCTGTCTATCTACTGGATGTGGAGTCTTAAAATTCCCTTTCCCCACTGTTGGGCATTTTGGATAAGGTCACCCCCAATGAGTCCTGAGAATGTCTCACATCCTGGGTCTCTGGTAATTTCTAGAGGGTCCCCCCATGCTGCTTATTTCCATTTATTCTCTTGGACCTCTGGGCTTCTCTCCTGTCCCATCCCTGCTCATATCTGATCCTATTCCCCTTTTTCCCTTCACCTCCCCTCTCCCACCCAGGTCCCTCCCTTCTTTTACCTTCCATGATAATTTTCTTTCCTCTTCTAAGTGGGGTTGAAGCCTCCTCATTTGGGCATTTCTGCTTGTTATACGTCTTATGGTCTGTAGGTTGTATCCTAGGTATTCTGTACTTTTTTGGCTAGTATCCACTTATCAGTGAGTATCTACATCTATCTATCTATCTATCTATCTATCTATCTATCTATCTATCTATCTATCTATCTATCTACCTACTGATGCATGTCCTTTTGGGTCTGAGTTACCTCACTCAAGATGATATTTTCTAGTTTCATTCATTTGCCGAAAGATTCACAATGTCTTCATTTTTAACAGCCAAGTAGCCATGTGTAAATGAACCACGTTTTCTGTATCCGTTTTTCAGTTGAGGGACATCTTGGATGTTTCCAGATTCTGGCTATTACAAATAAGGCTGCTATGAACATGGTGGAGCAAGTGTCCTTGTGATATGGTGGGGCATTTTTTGGGTATATGCCCAAGAGTAGTATAGCTGGGTCTTTAGGTAGAACTATTTCTAATTTTCTGAGGAACTGTCAGGTTGATTTCCAGAGTGGTTGTACCAGTTTTCAATCCCACCAGCAGTGGGGGAGTGTTCTTCTTTCTCCACATCCTTGCCAGCATGTGCTGTCATTTGAGTTTTAGCCATTCTTAATGATGTGAGGTGGAATCTCAGATTCTTTTTGATTTGCATTTCTCTGATGACTAGGGACTTTGAAGATTTCTTTAAGTGCTTCTCAGCCACTCAAGATTCTTCTGTTGTGAATTCTCTGTTCAGCTATGTGTCCCCTTTTTAAATTGGGTTATTTGAGTTGTTAGATGTTAGGTGGAGGTTCCATAATTGTCTCTTGATTAGGTAAATAAAGACAGTAGAAGCTAAACATTGTGTGAAGAAATAGATGTGGGTTTCCTGGGTCCCAGGAGGAGGAAGAGGAGTTAAGATAGAGAAAGGGCTTTTTGGGCCAGGCTTTGGAGGGTGAAGCATGGACACCATGTAGACCTGGAAGCTATTAGAACCAGTCATGGCTTTCTACCATCAGATGAATTGTAATATAGAATAGCTGATGAGTTTAGGACAATAGATTCCAAGCTCAGCGGTTGGGTCATCTGGCTAATTTTAAAATATGAAGATTGTCTGGTGTTTTTCATCTGTCACAATTCAAGTGGGCAAGAGAGAGGGTGCAAGCACATGGTGGTCATTGGTGGTCAACAGAGCTAGTCATGAGGGTAGATGGTTGGTGTAGATTGATAAAGGGTGGCTACTGTTCCTAGAGCCTAGCTGAAGCAAGTGTGTTTTTAAAACTACACACTATAGTTGGAGGTTTACTTCCTGAGTTATTTGTATATTTTGGATATTAGTCCTCTGTTGGATGTAGGGTTAGTGAAGAGGTTTTCACAATCTGTAGGTTGTTGATTTGCACTTTTGACAGTGTCTTTTGCCTTACAGAGTATTTTCAGTTTCATGGGGTTCCATTTATCCATTGTTGATGTTAAAGCCTGAGCCACTGGTGTTCTGTTCAGAAAAATTTCCCCTGTGCCAAAAAGTTTGAGGCTCTTTTCCACTTACTCTTCTATTAGATTCAGTGTATCTGGTTTTATGTTGAGGTCCTTGATCCACTTGGACTTGAGCTTTGTGCAATGTGACAATTATGGATCTATTTTCTATTCTCTTATCTACAGACATCCAGTAGGACAAGCACCATTTATTAAATATGCTTTCCTTTTCCCACTGTATGGTTTTGTCTTCTTTGTCAAAGATCAACTGTCCATAGGTGGGTGCGTGTATTTCTGAGTCTTCTAATATATTCCATTGATCAACCTATCTGTCTCTGTACCAATATCATGTAGTTTTATCACTATTGCTTTATAGTATAACTTGTGGTCAGGGAAGGTGATTCCCCTGGGAGTTCTTTTATTTTTGAGAATTGTTTTCACTATCCTGGGTTTTTTGTTTTTCCAAATGAAATTGAGAATTGCTCTTTCAAGGTTTCTGAAGAATTGTGTTTGATGAGGATTGCATTAAATCTGTAGATTGCTTTTGATAGCATGGTCATTTTTACTATGTTAATTCTACCAATCCATTAGCATGGGAGATCTCTCCATTTTCTGAGGTCTTCTTGATATCTTTCTTGAGAGACTTGAAGTTCTTGTCATTCAAATCTTTCACTTGGTTGGTAAGAGTTATCCCAAGATATTTTATATTATTTATGGCTATGGTGAAGGGTGTTTTTTCCCTATTTTCTTTCTCAGCTTGTTTATCATTTATATAAAGAAAGACTATTGATTTGTTTGAGTTAATTTTATATGCTATCACTTTGCTGAAGTTGTTTATCAGCTGTAGGAGTTCTCTGGTATAATTTTGGGGGTCGCTAAAATATACTATCATATCATTTGCAAATAGTGATACTTTGACTTCTTCCTTTCCAATTTGTATTTCCTTGATCTTTTGTTATTTATCTAATTCTTCTATCTAGAACTTTGAGTACTATATTGAATAGATAGGGAAAGAGAGGACAACTTTGTCTTGTCCCTTATTTTGGTGGGATTGCTTTTAGTTGTTCTCCATTTAATTTTATGTTGGCTGTTGATTTGCTATATTTTGCTTTTATTATATTTAGGTATGAATCTTTAATTCCTGATCTTTCCAGGAGTTTTAACATGAAGAGGTGTTGTATTTTGTTAAAGGCTTTCTCAGCATCTAATGAGACAGATGATCATGTAAGTTTTTCCTTAAGTTTTTTTTTATATAGTGTATTATGTTGATAGATATTCATGTAGGACAGTGAAAGGCTAGTTTGGTTTCTGGTTGAGCACTGGCTAAAGATGGCCAGAGATCCAACAGGTATCTCTGCAAGGGACAGCATGCATTTTGCCATGTCCCAGACTCCAGGCGCCTGATGTGAGGCCAAAGACCCCCATTGATCCGTGCCTTTCAATTACATAGGGAAACGCCCCTACAGCCCCTCCCAAAGAGGGTTGTGCCATGTATCACAGGTAGAGGGTGTGACTACAGGCTGCAAAGCCTTAAGAGATCTCTATATTAATGAGATACCTAAAGGCCAGAGGGCATAGCCAATTAAGTATTCCTTCCCAGACCCTCCTCCTTGCAAATGGTATTTAACCTCAGGCCCTCCCTGAGAACATGGGATACACCTTCATCTACTTTTTGCCATGACAACAAATGTTTTAACATCATGGGCTTCCTCTCATCTTTGGAGCCTGCTCTGGGGGACCGTGGAGAAGGTCTTTAACTACTGAGCCGCCATATACATAATTTTTCTTTGATGAATATAAAGTGCCCTTCCCCATCTATTTGATAACTTTTGGTTGAAAGTCTATTTTACTGGGTATTAGAATGACAACTTCAGCTTGTTTCTTGGGATCATTTACTCAGAAAGCTTTTTTCCAGCCTTTTATGCTGAGGTAGTGTCTATCTTTGTCAGGGAGGTGTGTTTCTTGTATGCAGCAAAATGCTGGATCCTCCTTTTGTATTCAGTCTGTTAGCCTGTGTCTTTTTTATTGGTGAATTGAGTTTATTGATGTTGAGGCATATTAAAGACAGATGATTGTTAGTTCTTTTTGTTGCTGGAGGGAGTATTATGTGTGTATGATTCTCTTATTTTGGGTTTGCTGTGATTTGTTTAGTTTTTTGTGTTTTCTAGGGTGTAGTTACCCTCTTTGTGTCTGGGATTTTATTCCAGTATCCTCTGTAGGGTTGGATTTTTGTTTAAATTTGATTTTTTCATGGAATATCTTGGTTTCTCCATCTATGATGATTTGAGAGTCTTGCTGGGTATAGTAGCCTGGGCTGGCATATGTGTTCTCTTAGGGTCTATATGACATCTGTCCAGGCTCTTCTGGCTTTTAGGGTCTCAGTTGGGGAGTCTGGTATAATTCTGTTAGGTCTGCTTTATATGTTACTTGGACTTTGCCCCTTACACCTTTTAATATTCTTTCTTTATTCTGTGCATTTAGTGTTTTGATTATTATGTGATGAGAGGATTTTCTCTTTTGGTCCAACCTATTTGGTATTCTGTAGGCTTCTTATACTTTTATGGCCACCTCTTTCTTAGTGTTTTGGAAGTTTTCTTCCATGATTTTGTTGAAGATGTTTTATGGCCCTTTGAGCTGGGATTCTTCACTGTCTTTTATTCCTATTATTCTTAGGTTTGATCTTTTCATTGTTTCCTGAATTTCCTGAATATTTTGGTTTAGGAACTTTTTATACTTTGTACTTCCTTTGAGTGACATGTCTGTATTTTTTAAGGTATCTTCTACAGCTGAGATTCTCTCTTCTATCTCTTGTATTCTGTTGGTGATGCTTGTGTCTGTAGCTCCTGATCTCTTTTCTAAGTTGTCCATCTCCAAGGTTACCTTTCTTTGTGTTTTCTTTATCATTTCTATTTCCACTTTTAGTTTGTGGACTATTTTTGTTCAATTCCTTTACCTGTTTGTATTTTTTCTGTATTTCTTTAAGCAATTTGTTTCTTCTTTAAGGGCTTCTACCTGTTTGCCTATATTTTCCTGTATTTTTTAAAGGGAGTTCTTTATATCCTCCTTAAAGGTTCCTATCATCTTCATGAGATGGAATTGTAGACCATTATTTTTTGCTTTTCATGCATATTAGGGTTTACAGGGCTAGCTGTGTTGGGAGAACTGGGCTCTGGTGGTGCCAAATTGCACTGGGTTCTGTCATTTATTATCTTGTGCTTGCCTCTGTCCATCTGTTTATCTCTGAAACTGTTCTCCTTGGAGGCAAGTAGAGCTCTGTGACCTGAGTTAGGGCTGGTTTCCTTGGAGTCAGGCTATATTGTCTCTGGTTAGGGTGGGTCTCCCATGTCTTTGGTTAGAGCAGGGCTCCTATGCCCTTGTTACTGTGGACCTCCTGGGAGGCTTGAGGGCTGTAGTATTTGGGTGGGTAACTGCCAGGCTGTTGCTCTGGCCCAGTGTGGAAATAGGTGGGAAGGAACTTGGGCGCAGGGGTGAGGGGTGAGGGGTGAGGGGTGAGGGGTGAGGGGTGAGGGGTGAGGGGTGAGGGGTGAGGGGTGAGGGGTGAGGGATTGTTTCTGAGTCAGCTGGGTTTTGTGGGTATCTCAGCTGGCAAGGGTATTTGGGTGAAATTTTCACCTGTGTCTTTTGTACTCTGGACCTCTTGCAAAGAAGGCAGGCTGCAGTGTTTGGGTGATTATCCGCCAGGTAGCTGATCTGACCCAGTGTGCAAGTGTGCTGGAAGGAAGGTAGAGCTGGGAGAGGAGTAGTTCCTGTGTCAGCTGAGTTGTATGGGTATCCTAACTGGCATGGGTTCTTGGGTAATATTCTCATCTGTGTTCTTTGTTACTGTGGACATGGAAAGCAAGCAGGCTGCAGTGTTTGAGTGGGTATCTGTCAGTCCACTGATCTCACTTTTTCTTTTTAAGCTTTCTATGCTTGATCAAAATGTTCTTCATAAGACTGAACCACAGGATAAACTCCAAACTAGATGTTTTTGAGACTTTCTTTGTCAATACAACTAATCTGAATCTTCCCTTTAGCCTCAGGCTGACTCTTCAGACAAAGGCAAAATGCAGTCAAGTTCTCTATAATGTTCCAAGAATAGTCTCTTGGCCACATTCTAATATTTTTTTTCCTTTGAAAACTCTTGAGCCAGACCCCCATGGCTCAAGTCACCCTCACCACAAATATCTTCCATATTCTTACTAAGATGGCCCATTTAGCTGAACTTAAAGCATTCCATCACTTTATAAATCCGAAGTTCCCAAATCCAGATTCTTCCAAACAAAATCATGGTCAAGTTTATCACAAAAATACCCTAGTTCCTGGTACCAGCTTCTGTCTTAGTTAGGGTTTTACGGCTGTGAAGAAACAACATGACCAAGGCAACTTTTAGAAAAGACAACATTTTATTGTGGCTGACTTACAATTTCAGAGGTTAAGTCCATTATCATCAAGGCAGGAAGCATGGCAGTGTCCATGTAGTCATAGGACAGAAATAGCTGAGGGTTCTACATCTTGCTCTGAAGACTGACAGAAGACCAGCTTCTACATGGCTAGGAGGAGGGTCTCAAATCCCATTCCCACAGTGACACACTTTCTCCAACAAGGCCACACCCATCCAACAAGGCCACATCTCCAAAGTGCCACTCTCTGGGTCAAGAATATTGAAACCACCACAGTTTTCCTTTCTCTATATCCTCACCAGCATGTGATATCCCTTGATTTTTTTATATTATCCATTCTGACAAGTATAAGATGTAATCTCAGAGTCATTTTGGTTTACATTTCCCTCATGATTAAGTATGTTGATTGAACATATTTAAGTGCTTCTCAGCCATTATCAATTCCTCTATTAAGAATTCTCTGTTTAGCTTTGTACCTCGTTTTAAAATTGGGTTATTTGGGTTGTTTGTGTCTAGTTTCTTGAGTTCTTTTTTATATTTTGGATATTAGCCTTCTGTCAGATGTAGTGTTGGTAAACACTTTCTCATTCTGTAGGCTGCTGTTTTGTACTACCGATTGTGTTTTTTGCCTTACAGAAGCTTTTCAGTTTCATGAGGTTCCATTTATTAATTGATTTTATTGCATGAGCTGTTGGTGTTCTATACAGGAAGTTGCCTCTGTGCCAATGGGTTCAATGCTATTCCCTACTTTCTTTTCTATCAGATTTAGTGTATCCATTTTATGTTGTGGTCTTTAACCCATTTGGACCTGAGTTTTGTGCTGGATGATAGATATGGATCTATTTGCATTCTGCTACATTCAAAAATTTAGTTAAACCAGCACTATTTGTTGAAGAAGCTTTCTTTTTACAATTGTATAGTTTTGACTTCTTTTTCAAAAATCAAGTTTCTATATGTACCTGGGTTTACTTCTGAGTCTTTGATTCAATTCCATCAATCAACCTGTTTGTTTTTATGCCAATATCATGCAAATTTTATTATTATTATTGTTCTGTTATACAGCTTGAAATCAGAGATGATGATGATACCTTCAGAAGTCCTTTTATTGTACAGAATTGTTTTAGCTATCCTGTTTTTTGTTTGTTTGTTTTGTTTTTCTATATGAAGCTCAGAATTATTCTATCAAGGTCTGTAAAGTATTGTGTTAGAATTTTGATGGAATTACATTGAATCTGTAGTTTGCTTTTGGTAAGATGGCCATTTTCACCATGTTAATCCTACTGATCTACCTTCTTGGGAGATAATTTCATATTCTGATACTTTCTTCAATTACTTTCTTCAAAGACTTGAAGTTCTTGTCATACAAAATCTTTTACTTGCTTGGTTGGAGTTACACCAAAATATATTTTTATTATTTGTTGCTATTGTAAAAGGTGTTATTTCCATAATTTCTTTCTCATCTAGTTTACTGTTTGTGTTTAGGATACCTACTGATTTTTGTGAGTTAATTTTGTGTCCATCCACTTTGCTGAAGTTTATCAGCCATAGAAGTTCCCTGGTTAAATTTTGGGGTCACTTATGTACACTATCATACCAACTGCAAATAGAGATGCCTTGATTTCTTCCTTTACAATTTGTATCATCTTGAACTCCTTTTGTTGTCTTATTGATCTAGCAAGAATTTTAAGTACTACATTGACTAGATAGAGAGTACACAGCCTTGTATTTCCCCTGATTTTGGTGGAATTACTTTAAGTTTCTCTCCATTTACTTTGGTGTTGGCTATTGGCTTGCTGTATATTTCCTTTATTGTGTTTATGGGCTTTGTATCCCTAATCTCCCTAGGACTGACTTTCTCTCTCTCTCTCTCTCTCTCTCTCTCTCTCTCTCTCTCTTTCTTTTATTTTACTTACATCCCTCATATTGTCCCCCTCCTGGTAGCTTCATCACAGAGTTCCTCCCCCTATCCCTTTGCCTCTGAGAGGGCAGAAGTGCATCAAGTCTGTGCAGGATAAGGTGCATCCTCACCCACTGAGGCTAGATATGGCAGCCCTCTGCTACAAATGTGTTGGGGGCCTCAGAGAAGCCCATGTATGCTCTTTGGTTGGTGGTGTAGTCTTTGGGAGTTCTCAGCATCCAGGTTAGTTGACACTATTGGTCTTCTTTTAGGGTTTAAATCTCCTTGAGGACCTTTAATCCTTTCCATAACTCTTCCACAGTGGTTCCTGACCTCTGTCTAATGTTTGTCTGTGGGTATCTGCATCTGTCTCAGTCAGCATCTCAGTAGAGCCTCTCAGAGGGTTGCTGTGCTAGGTTCCTGTCTACAAGTACAACATATCATCATTAATAGTGTGAGGGATTGATGCCTGCCCATGGGATGGGTCTCAAAATGGGTCAGTTACTGGTCTGACATTCTCTCAGTCTCTGCTGCAATTATGTCCTTGCATTACTTTTAGACAGGACCAATTTTGGGTCAAAAGTTTTGAAGGTAGGTTGGTATCCCCATCTCTCCACTAAGATCCTGTCTGGCTATGGGAGGTGGTCTTTTCAGGTTCCATATCCCCATTGCTGGACATTTCAGCTAAGGCCATTTACATTGACTCCTGGGAGCCTCCCTCATCCCTGGTCTCTGGGACTTCATAGAGATTCTCTCCACTCCCCATCCATAGCAGCTGCGTGTTTCCATTCACTCTCCTAGCTCTCTAGGCCTCTCTTTTTTCTCTCCTGATGACTGATCCTGCCCCTTATTCTGCTAGCCCTTCCTTCTCTCACCCAGGTTCCTCCTTCTGTCTGCCTCCCATGACTGTTTCTTTCCTACTTCTAAGTGAGATTCAAGTATCTTCATTTGGGCCTTCCTTTTTGTTTAAGGTCTTTGGGTCTGTGGAGTGTATCATGAGTATTCTGTACTTTATAGTAATTATCCACTTATTACTGAGTTCATTCCATGCCTGTCCTTTTGGGTCTGGGTTACTTCACTTAGAATGATATTTTCTAGTTCCATCTATTTACTTGCAAAATTCATGATGTCCTTGCTTTTAATAGATGGATAGTTTCTGTATCCATTCTTCAGTTGAGGGACATCTGAATTGCTTCCAGTTTCTGACTAATATGAATATAGCTGCTATGAACATAATGGAGCATGTATCCTTGAGTTACAATAGAGCAACACCCAGAACTATTGGCAATTTTCTGAGAAACTGCCACATTGATTTTCAGAGTGGTTTTACAAGTTTGCAATACCACCAGCAATGGAGGAGCATCCCCCTTTTGGCCACATCCTTGCTAGCATGTGCTGTTGCTTGAGATTTTGGTCTTAGGCATTCTGATTCGTGTAAGGTAAAATCTTAGGATCATTTTGATTTGCATTTGCCTGATGATTAAGGATGTTAAACATTTGTTTAACATTTCATTTTTTTAAGTGTTTTTTAGCCATTGGAGTTTCCCTTTTGACAATTCTCTGTTTAGTTTTATACCCCATTTTTTGATTGATTATTTTTCTGTAGTCTAACTTCTTGAGTTCTTCATGTATTTTAAATATTAACCTTCTGTTGGATGAAGGGTCAGTGAAGCTCTTTTCTTATCTTTAGGATGCAGTTTTGCCCTATTGAGAGTGTCCTTTGCCTTACAGAATCTTTTTAGTTTCATGACGTTCCATTTATCAATTATTGACCTTAGTACCTGAGCCATTAGTGTTCTATTCAGGAAATTTTCTCCTGTGCCAATTCGTTCAAGGCTATTCCCCACTTTCTCTTCTATTAGATTCACTTTGTCTGGTTTTATGTTAAGGTCTTTGATCCATTTGGACTTGAGTTTTGTGCAAGGTGATAAATATGGATTTATATGCATTGTTCTACATGGAGAACAGTTAGGCCAGTTAGACCAGCACCGTTTGTTGAAGATGCTTTACTTGTTCCATTGTATTGTATTGGCTTCTTATTAAAAGTCATGTCTCCAAAGGTATGAGTTTATTTGGGGGTCTTTGATTTGATTGAAGTTTTTATTACTATTGCTTTATAGTAAAGCTTTAGGTCAGGAATGGTGATACCTCCAGAAGTTCTTTTACTGTGTAGGATTGTTTTACTGTGTAGGATCAAAAACCCTGGGATTTTGTTTTTCCATATGAAGTTGAGAATTGCTCTTTCCAAGTCTGTGAAGAATTGTGTTGGAATTTTCGTGGGAATTGCATTGAATCTGTAGATTGCTTTTTGGTAACATGGCCATTTTTACTACGTTAATCCTACCTATCCATGAACAAAGGAGATCTTTCCATGTGAAGAGTACTGTTTACCTGACTTCTTTCTCAGCTTGTTTATGGCTTTTGTGTAAGATAGCTGATTTCTTTAAGATAATTTTGTATCCAGCCACTTTCCTGAAGGTGTTTTCCAGCTGTAGGATTTCTCTGGTAGAATTTTTGGGATCATATATACATACAATAAAATCATCTGTGAATGGTAATATTTTGACTTCTTTCTTCCAATTAGTATCCCATTGATCTCCTTTGGTTGTTTTAGTGTTCTAGCCTGAACATCAAGTACTGTATTGAGGAGATATAGGGAGAGTGAACAGCCTTGTCTTGTCCCCAATTTTAGTGGAAATGCTTGAAGTTTCTGTCCATCTGATTTGATGTTGGCTATTATCTTGCTGTATATTGTGTTTAGGTATGCCCCTTGTATCTCTGCTCTCTCCAAGACTTTTATCATGAAGGGGTGTTATATTTTTTAAATGCTTTTCCCAAATCTAGTGAGATGATCATTTTTTTGCTTTCAGTTTGCTTATATGGCATATTACATTGATGGATTTTCATATATTGTACCACCTCTACATAGCTGGAATGAAAACTATGTGATCATGATGGATGATGTTTTTGATGTGTTCTTGGATTTGGGTTGCTAGTATTTTATTGGGTAGTTTTACATCAATATTCATAAGTGAAATTGGTCTGAAATTCTCTTCTTTTGTTGAGTCTTTGTGTGGTAGGTATCAGTTTGACTGTGGCCTCATAGAATGAGATTGGCAGAGTTCCTTCTGTTTCTATTTTGTAGAATAGTTTGAGGTGTATTGGCTTTAGCTCTTTGAAACACTAGTAGAATTCTGCACTAAAACAATCTGGTCCAGGCCTTTGTTGTTTTTTTGGGTGGGATTTTAAACAACTATTTCTATTTCTTTAGGGGTTATAGGAATATTCAGATAGTTTACCTTATCTTGACTTAGCTTTGGTTATTGTTATCTGCCTAGAAAATCATCCATTCCTTTTAGATTTTACAGTTTTGTTGAATATAGGAATTCATAATAGGATCTGATGATTTTTTTTGAATTTCCTCAGTGTCTATTGTTATGTCTCTCTTTTGTTTCTGATTGCTTTTAATTTTTTTTTTTTTTTTTTTTTTTTTTTTTTACTGTTTCTCTGCCTTTTAGTTAGTTTGGCAAAACATTTGTCTATCTTGTTGATTTTCTCAATCAGGTCTTGGTTTAGTTGACTCTTTGTATTGTTCTCTTTGTCTCTATTTGATTGATTTCAGCCCTGAGTTTGGTTATTTCTTGCTATCTACTTCTCCTCATTATGTTTGCCCTTTTTCCTAGAGTCTTAAGTTATACTTTTAATTTGTTAGTATGAGAACACTCTTCAATTTCTTTATGAGGGCACTTAGAACTTAGGAACTTTCCTCCTAGGAAAAGTTTTTATAGTAACCCATAAATTTGGTTATGTATCACCCTTATTTTCATTAAATTCTAGAAAGTACATTTATTTCTTCCCTAACCCAGTAATCATTGAGTAGAGAGTTGTTCAGTTTCCATGAATATATAGGCTTTCTGTTGTTTCTGCTGGGATTGAAGTTCAGCTTTAATCCATGATTATCTGATTAGATGTATGGGTTACTCCAAATTCTAATATCTGTTGAGGTTTGCTTTGTGATAAGTTATACAGTCAATTTTAGAGAAGGTTCCAGAAAGTGCTGAGCAGAAGCTATATTCTTTTGTTGTTCACTGAAATGTTCTATAGATACCTGTTAAATCCATCTGAATTATAAGCTCTGTTAGTTTCATTATTTTTCTGTTTAGTTTCTGTCTGGGTGATCTGTCCATTAGTGAGAGTAGGGTGTTGAGGCTTCCCACTCTTAAATGTATGGGGCTCAATGTGTGATTTAAGCTTTAGTAAGGTTTTCTTTACAAATATGAACATACTTGCATTTGGGCCATGTTCAGAATTGAGATATAATCTTAGTCTAATTTTCCTTTGATGATTATGGAGTATCCTTCCTCATCTCTTGATAAATTTTGGTTGAAAATTTATTTTATTTGATATTCAAATGGTTATTCCAGCTTGGTTTTACTTTGAAGTAAAGTCTATCTTTGATGCAAAAAGGTGGGTTTCTTGTTAACCTGTGTCTTTTCATTGGGGGAATTGAGTCCATTGATGTTGAGAGATATTAAAGATGAATGGCTGTTACTTCCTGTTATTTTGGTGGTGGTGGTGGTGGTGGTGTGTGTCTTCAGTTCCCTTTTTTTTGGTTTTGCTGGTGTGGAATTATTATTTATGGTGTTTTTTTGTTTTTTGTTTTGTTTTTGTTTGTGTGTGTGTGTGTGTGTGTGTGTGTGTGTGTGTGTGTGTGGTTAACCTCCTTTTGTTGGAGTTGCCCTTCTAGTATTTCTTGTAGGTCTGGATTTGTGAATAGATATTATTTTATGTGCTTTTGTCATAGAAAATCTTGTTTTCTCCATCTATGGTGATTGAGAGTTTTTCTGGGTATAGTAGTATGGGCTGGCATGTGTAGTCTCTTAGAGACTGCAAGACATTTGCCCAGGCCTTTCTGCCTTTTAGAGTCTCTGTTGAGAAACTGGGTGTAATTTTGATAGGTTTGCCCTTGTATCTTAATTGACCATTTTTCCCCTGCAGCTTTTAATAGTCTTTTTTTTTTTTTCCTGTAGATTTAGTGTTTTAATTATTATGTGGCAGAAGGATTTTCTTTTTAGGTAAAATCTTCTTGGTGTTTGTAAGCTTCTTATATGTGTATTGTTATCTGTTTCTTTTGGTATGCAAAATTTTCCTCTATGATTTTGTTAAAATTATTTTCTTGGCCTTGTAGTTGTAAATTTTCACTTTCTTCTATTCCTATTATTTTCATAGGTTCCCAGGTCTCTTGGGTATTTTATGTCCAGAGATTTTCTTTTACTGGTGTTTCAATCATATCTTCTTCACCTGAGATTCTCTCTTTCATTTCTCTCATTTTGTTGGTGATATTTATATATATAGTTCCTGTTCTCTTTCTCAGTTTTTCATCTTCAGGATTCCTTCTGTTTGTGTTTAATTTATTGCTTTCATTTCCATTTTTCAAGTCTTGAACTCTTTTTTCATTTCCTTCACCTATTTGAGTGCATTTTCTTGGCTTTATTTAAGGGATTTAGTTATTTCCTTTTTAAAGGCCTCTATCATCTTCTTAAGATTGGATTAAGGTCATTATTTTATGCTTTAGATGCGTTATCATATCCAGGGCTTGCTGTAGTAGGATAGCTGTGATCTGATGGTACCATATTGCCCTGGTTGCTGTTGAATATGTTTTTACCCTTGCCTTTAGCCATCTGGGCTTTTTAATTATTGTAGGTTTAAATAATGTTTTTGAACTTTATATTTGTTGGATGGATTTTTTTCAATGTTTTCTCCCTTTGATTTCTGTTTCCTCTGTGCCTTCTGGCCTGAGCAGCCTGGATTTCTGGTGACTAGCAAGTTTGAGTCTTCAGGTTTACCCCTGTATTTGTTTTTTGTTTTGTTTTTTTGTTTTTGTTTTTGTTTTTGTTTTTGTTTGTTTTTTTGGTGGCCTATGTGGCCACTGGGGTTTGGGGTATTAACCTTGCCTCTAAAGTCCCAAGTTCCTGTATAGTCTAGGGTTTCTAGCGATGGTGTGTCTCCAGAAAAGCAAGCAGATTTGTGGGCTTTAAAATGAGGTCCAGGGGGTAAGGTGTAGTTTAAAGCCATTGGATGTGTTTTAAGGGTATATAAATCAGGCAAGAGCTTGGGGAGGGTTTTATGTGTCAATTATTAGTTGAGAGTAAGCTGTATTTTGTTGTGGTTACATAACAAACACATTTTGAATTCTCAGTTTAACACATACAATTTCATTACCCACTCATCTCAGTATTGGTGGGGTGATCTGCATGAAAAAGCATTCTCTATATTGTTACTCACTAATCCAGGTTGTTTCTCTAAAGACACTTCCAACTCAGTGGATACCTTCTAGTTTTATACACCAGGGAAAAATGATCTATGAAAGAGTATATGGCTGTTTAATGGTTAAATGTGCAAGTGACAAAACTTGTACATAGTTTATTACCTGAAACAACTGGGCTGGAAAATGATGGCAGCATATCTTTATTTAGTGATCAGAAAATGGTTAAGAAAAACTTATGTCCAACTTGGAGGTAAATAGTGATATTTAATATAGATGTAGGTGTGTCTAAAGACTTACTTTGATATATTGGTCTTTTTGATAGTAGTAATGAAATTGCTAAGATTTGGAAGATTGCCTTCTTGATTCTGATCTGTCATTTTCTTTCTTCCTTCTAAATCAGATTATATTTATATTTATTGTTTTGAGAATTTCATACAATGAGTACTGCATTTACATAATTTCTGCCTCTTTTCTTTCCACTTCTACTTCCTCCTGCAGCTATCTCAACTTTGTGTCCCACTTAAATTAATTATGTCTTTTTCAACTTTACACACACACGCACACACACCCTAGTGGATTAATTTAATGTTGCATGTATGTACATGTGTTTAGGATTGAGCACGTGGATAACAAAAGGGAACTTGTTCTTGGATAAAATTGATCATCCTTCTGTCAGAAGCCATTAATTGCCTGTAATCACAGAAGAGGGGAAACTAAAAAAATGCAATAGCTAATGTACCAGGATGCTGTTGATTCTTTTAGACATGACAGGGAAGCTGCATGCATGGAATCCTAACAAAATGGTTGTCTAATCAAGACCTGCCTAATGAAAAGCCCAGAGGCTATGCCTCATAATGTCAAAATGAATATCTTAAGACCCTATTTAAGATGAAGTGCTTCAGACAATACATGTTTTTCCCTAATAATTATAGTGCTTATGTCTCAAATTATTCTATATTGCATTGATCTACAATTGCATATGCAGACTTGAGTGTTTAGAAGTTATTTCTGATTTATTCAAATAGCCATTATTTTTATGTATTGTACCTTTCTTCTTACAAACTAAGATACTGACTTATCCAAGACAAGGTGTTTTGGACAAAAAGTATGTGAAAAAAAATTTTCACTCACATGAAAATTTACAGAAAACACCTTTTATCCAAAAGATTGAGCTATTGAGTTATCTAGATTATTCTATGGTCATATGTAGAAGAAATTTACACCACTCCTTGGCTTTGATCAGAGAAAATCATTTATTATATAAAAAAAGCAAGGTTATAATGTCAACATTGCTCCTGGAATTGGGTAGTATAGCCATCTAAGTTTTGGGATCAATTTTGTCCCAAAGACTTTTATTGCTTAAAATGTTCTAGGTAGAAGAGCTTTCAGTTATCGTTAGTAAAATATCAAATTTTATAAAAGAGAAACCCATAGAATTCTAGAAGATAAGGAAAATGAACTATACACATATATTCTGAGTTCAATAGGAGTATTATTTACACGATTCACACTTGGTAAAATAGGAAACAAATCTATTGCTATTCTTTCTATTCATGCAAATCTTTTCCCAGGTTTTCTCTGGTTCCAGAGTTTTCTCATGGCATTCTTCACTTCTGTGTTCCTGAGGGTGTAGATTAAAGGGTTTAACATGGGTGTTATCACAGTATAGAACACAGCCACAGCTTTGTCAAAGGGGAAGATAACCATGGGCCTAAGATAAACGAATATGCAGGGTACAAAGAATAGGAGGACCACTGTAATATGGGAGGCACAGGTGGAGAGAGCTTTCAGCTGTTCTTCAG
This sequence comes from Arvicanthis niloticus, assembly GCF_011762505.2. NCBI lineage: Eukaryota > Metazoa > Chordata > Mammalia > Rodentia > Muridae > Arvicanthis > Arvicanthis niloticus. Next base: position 63,758,426 of record NC_047659.1, on the reverse strand, counting down.
TGCTATGAGTCTTTAGAGAGCAAAAGATGAGTACATAAGAGGTGATAAGCATAGAAAAAATTAGCATACACATTAGCCCACTGTTGGCAGCAACAAAGAGTCCAAAGATATGGTTGTCAGTGCAGGAAAGTTTTAGAAGTGGGAAAAGGTCACAGATGAAATGATCAATGACATTTGGGCCACAGAAGGGCAACCAGACCATAAAAAGAATTTGAATTAAAGCATGGATAAATCCCCCAGCCCAGGCCATGGAAACCAGGAAGCCACATACTCTCCTGTTCATTGTGATCATGTAGTGTAGGGGCTTGCAGATGGCCACATAGCGGTCATAGGCCATGGCTGTGAGCAGGATGATCTCAACTCCACCAAAGAAATGTTCTGCAAAGATCTGAGTCATGCAGCCATTAAAGGAGATCGTTTTCTTTTCAGCAAGCAAGTCAAATATCATTTTGGGGGCCATGGTGGAAGAGCAGCAGCCATCTACAAAGGATAAAAATGACAGAAAAAAATACATGGGGGATCCCAGTGTTGGGCTAGAGATGACTGTTACAATAATGAGCAGGTTGCCAATGAGGGTAAGAGAGTAGATGAGTGCAAATATGACAAGCAAGAGTTTCTGCACATCTGGGTTCTGTGTCAGCCCAAGTAGAATGAATTCTGTCACATTGTTCATTTGCTTCATGGATCTAGTTAGAAATTTGAATAATTGATTGATCTGTGAATAACAAAACAATTAAAATTGTGGCTGATAAATGTTGAAGAATCGAACAGTTTTTTTCATGTATCTTTCACTGGAACACATATGGGGATACAAAGCAGCAAACCCCACTTTTAAAGTTCCTTAAAGTATTGGTTATATAATAAGTGTATATAGCCTTTGGATCTTTCAGATCTGGATCCACAAAGTTACTTGAAACTTCAGAACTCATTATATCAGAACTTCAGTCATGTTTTGATTTCTGGGGGCATTTGACACATATGAGTACAGTTTAAGAAAGATAATTTACTAAGGCAAAATTACTATTGAGCTAAAGAAGCAAAATTCTGATTTATTGGACAGAACACATTCTTTAGAGTTAAATAGACTATTATGAATCCACCAACTAAATTTTGTCATATTTAACATAGGGGAAGTCATAAACTGTATGAAGGTGTTAATGAATGCATTTATTACATATATCAAACTTTAAGTCTCTTTTATTTGTGTGTGTGTGTATGTGTGCACACAAACATGTGTGATGTATGTATGTATATATTTCTTTGGGTATGGATATGTGTGGGTGTGCTTGCATATATATCTGTGGACCAGGAGGACAGTAGTCAGTGTGATGTGTCTTTCCAAATCGCTTTTCTTATTGTTTGAGATAGGCTGACTCACTATTCCTGTAACTCAGTGGTTGGCTAGACGGGCAGATCCTTGCTGATCTTCATGCTCCTAGTGTAGGAGTTTCAGATAGGTGCTGACATGTCCAGATTTTACATGATGCTTGGGTTCCAAACCCTGGTTCTTCCACGCTTGTAAAAAAGTGCTTCATCTACTGAGCCATCTCAGCCCCGAAACATACAGCTTTCCACATACTTAAGATATTTGATAAAAGAAAAAAATAATAAAAATGCATGTTATTATTTATTTTTCAAAAACATTTACTTTAATGTTAATCAGAAGACAGATAGATAATTCAACTCAGGAAGTTAAAAACTAAGTATTGAATACATTCAGAAAATAGTTAAATGCAGAAATAAATACCTTTAGCCATATGAAAATATATAATATTCTTGGTACTTTAAAAATATAAGCAGAACTTAGGTTAACCCAGCCCCTCAAAAATATGGTTTAGAGACAAGAGGACATTATTTTTCACAAACATTTTTAAATATCTGAGAAATAGTCTGTGAAATAATAATCACACATTGTTTCTAGGAAATTTTTAGCAACTAGGCAGGCAACTTTCAAAACAGAGTCTTTTCTCACTGCTATGAAGAAATCAGAGGGGGAAAACAAAACATAGATCATTGGAAAACAGAAAAAATAACTCAAGTATAGATGTATTTACATCAACAAATGTATACACATGCAAATATATATATATATATATATCCATCCATAGAGAAGAGATTTTAAGTGAAAATGCCAAATTGGTTTGTCTCATAAGTTACAAAGATGCAATTAAAAAACAGTGAAATTCTTAAAGCAGAACTGACAAAGATTTCTTTACTTGCATTATCCAGTGTTGATAAATAGTAGTTGTTATCTTCTGAGATCTGATTCCAAGAGGCAAGGGGAATATCATTGGTTATAACCTTAGCCAAGTACTTCTTAGGTTACAAGTGTACTCAAGAGAAATAAAGACAGAATTATGCTTGAAGGTATTTCAGAACACATCTTCATGACAATAAAAAGAACAACTTTAATGTTTACATAAGGAAGAATAATTGAATGAGTTAGATCTATAAAATTTCAAATAGGCATTAAGGTCATTTTCAAATAGAATTAACAATTTTTAAAGAATCTGACATATGAATGGGAAACACAAAATACAAAATAGCTTATATTATCTCAAACGCTGAAGATACACAGAAACAGTTCTGAAAAAGCAGACCAAATACTGATAATGCATGCCTAAATTGTGGGGATTAGGCCAATTTTTGTGTCAACCAAAGATTCTAATCTGAGTTTTGTACAAAGAAAAAGTTACTTTTCAGATAGTTAAATAATTTAATAAAAGAACTTTCCTTTACTATCAGGTTTGAGGCTATGGTATCTACAGTGATCCTTAGTTGATTAGGAGATTTGGTTACTTTCAAGACCAAACTCACAGCATTAGAAACACATATTTAAATGTATCCTGTCTGAGTGTATTATATCACTCAGAACAAGTTATCCAGACAGCCAGACACTTGTAATCTGAGTTCTACAGAAGCCAAGGCTTGAGAATGTGAGTGCAAGAACAACTTGCCTCACATACAGAGACACTAGCTCAAAGGGATGACAAAGATCATTCATAAACAAAGTTCAGGTTGTACCTACCTCTAAATATGTTTGGAGTCAACAATTCACTCCACAGGAAGTCAGTTCCTTGGCAGAGATTCACTTACATGGAGTTAGCATTCCCTAACCCTTTACTAGCTGCTTCCTCTCAAGTGTGCTCATTTTTCTTTAAATGTATTTATTTCCCTTGTTAGTGACTCAAAAATTATTGCCAACAAAAGGATTTGTCAGATCTCTTTTGTTCTAAAGGTCATGGAATCCTGTGATTATGAGGAATAAGCATTCCAAGAGAGAAAATAAAACACATTAAAATCAGCTTCAAAGCATTCAAAAAATTGATGGGAAAAAACCACCCAAAACATAGCACATCTTTCTCTAAGCTATTTTTCTATGTGTCTGCCTGGATGATTAGGTAAAATATGTTATTTTACCTAATATAAAACCCTGAATATGAGATCTTACCTGATATAAAACCCCAAAATAGCAAAGAACAGTAGCATAGAAAAGTCAGGGATTGCAAGATCCAGAGATCAGTCCTGCATATACATTTCCTTGGAGTAGCGGGTGCTGAAGTTGGCTCTTTCAAGTCTTTCTCAAAGAAAGCCTATGCACTCCAAAGACACCTTCACTGATTCCTAAAAGCCTGGAACCAAAGGGTTATAAAATCAGAACCCTATGGGTTCTTATGCCTATATGATCTTTAGAACAGGAATCCCCAAACTCTGTCCTTACCAGTGTTTTCATGAGTGGATTCAGGAAATGTTTGGTACATTTTATATAAATGCAAGAAGTTAGGGATATCCCAAACTCTCAGCTCCCAGAGGTCTAGAATAGCTTCCTCAGCCAAAATGTCACTTAGGTCAACATATCCAATTTTCCCTTTTGTGCTATGACATCTGTGATCAAAGTTTGGGAAGGAGCCAGCTTAGATGAGCAAATAGCACCTGTGTAGTTATCTGTGGAAAATGAGTTAGAGCCTGAGACTTAAAGCCCAGAATAGTTCAGTCCTGAGGAAACTGGTGAGGGATTTGGTTTCAGCCCATAAAACAACATTAATAATATCTTTTTATAAAAACAGTGTTATTGGGAAAACTGGGCAATACATGAAAGGTATCCAACTCAGAGCAAAACAGGTCTGTTTCTAATATCAGTGTTTTAAGGCTAGATAAGCACAGATTAAAAGACTGTTCTTCAATACTATAGTCATAATGTTTTTTAATACTAGGAGCTTTGATAACTCCTTGTTAATGGTAAGACTTTTCTCAGGGAAACCCAACACATGCATCTACCTACTCTGGGTAGGAAGTCCATGACAGACCAAAGTGTGAATAGCACAAATGTCCAATGCAGTGAATCAAGGAGTTTTATAGAAGTATCTCACAGGAATACAGATGAAGGGTTACTTGCAGGAGCAGAAATGACTTAATGACAGCTGTGTCACCAAAGCCTACCCCAGCAAGAGTGAAGACAGCTAAAATGCCTGGGAATATAGAACATACTGCAGAGCTCACAGGCAGCTCAGCACGTTGGAGAGAATCCTTTCTGGGGGTCTCAGTTGCTTTAAACCTTTTCCAGTCAGATGTGCTAATGTCTGCTTCTTCCAGGCAGCTGGTGTGGTCTTGGAGTCTTCTTTGCAACTTTGCTTACCTGAGAGTCTTTCTTTGCTGTGTGGCTTGTCTGAGAGTGACTTTCATCTGTCTTTATGTTTACTCTTAGGAGGGAATGGGCCTAGTGAATCTGGTCAGTTTCAGTATCTTCCTGGAGATATTTTGAGTTGTTTACCTTCTGTCTTAAAGAACTTCCTTGCATAAAGAAATGTTTCATTCTTGGAGGAAACTGCTCTACAACATTCCTCTGCTGCAAACTCTGTGATCTGGCTTTTTGAGCTTTAATTTACTTCAGTTTCTACATTGCAAAAAGTAAATGATAATATTACTGAATGAGGAGACAAGATTAATACTTGGTATATCTGTTACTTTGCTGTTTGTATAATAAAACATTATGACCAAAAAAAGGCTTTGGTGGGGGGAATGTTTATTTTGGTTTAATATTTCAGAAGAATAAGAGTCTATCATGGCAGGGAAGAACAAACCCATAGTCAACATCTAAGCTAAATGCCAAAAAGGAAAAACATTTCTGTTAAACCAGGAACAAATAGAAAATGTCTGTTACAGTTAGGGTTTTTATTGCTGTGAACAGACACCATGGCTGTGGCAACTCTTATAAGGGAAAACATTCAACTGGGACTGGCTTACAATATCAGAGGTTAGTCTGTTATTGTCATAGTAGGAGCATGGTGGTGGGCAGGCAGACATGGTGCTGGAGAAGGACCTGAAATCTGGACATCTTGATTTTCAGGCAGCAAGGAGAGAACCGACTTGGGCATCCAAGACCTCTAAGTTCACACACCAAAATGACACACTTCCTCCAGCAAGTCCACAGCTACTTTCATAAAGCCATACCTCCTAATAGTGGCACTTCCTATGGGTCAAGCATTCACATACACAAGTCTATGGTGGCCATTCCTATTCAAACTACCACATACCACTCCTTGGCCCAGATAGGTTTGTATTCATAATATAATGTAAAATGCAAAATGTATTTAGTCCAACTTCAGAAGTCCCCATTGTCTGTAACAGTCTCTAACTTGTTTATTTCTAAGTTTCTTTTGAGACTTATGCAATCTCTTAACTGTAATCCCCTGTAAAATAAAAATCAAAAAGGAGCTCACATACTTCCAGCATACAATGGCACAGAACATATATTACCATTCCATAATGAGGAAAGGGAGCATGGTAAGGAAATACTGGACCAAAGCAAGACTGAAGACCAGATGGGTTGTAACCATTTGGTCTTCTCTATGTTGTTCATTTCTTGAATAGTATCATGGAGATCTATTTGTAGGCTTAATTTTTTACACCCTACTTTTAATAAGGGTTCAATCTCTCTTCTAGCCCACCACCCAGCAGAGGTAGTGGAAGAGAAAAGTTATTAGGGTATGAGGAAAGTGGACCTGTTCAGCAATAGTGCTTTAGGGGTGAGCTTGATCTTCTTTGGCAGCAGTTCAGTCCTGTAGAAAACACCAGTTAAGATTCAGCAGGAACTGTTAGGCTTGCCCACCAACCTGAGGTGAGGCTGTGCAAACCTCAAGAGCAGTTCTTGGGTAACCTTCTCTCAATGGCAGCATTTGGAGCAAACCAAATCAATGTTCCATGCTCATCTCCCACTGTCTATGGGGTCTTATTCCAAAGAAACTTGAAGTTTCCACTTCACCTGTTTATTTATGAATTTTTGCCTAGGCCTTCAACTAGGCTTATTTCTGAACAAGCTTATAGCTCATTAACCCATTTATATTATTCTATGTCTGTCACATGACTGGCTACCTCTCCTCAACTCTCCTCCTCCTCCTCCTCCTCCTCCTCCTCCTCCTCCTCCTCCTCCTCCTCCTCCTCCTCCTCCTCCTCCTCCTCCTCCTCCTCCTCCTCCTCCTCCTCCTCCTCCTTCTTCTTCTTCTTCTTCTTCTTCTTCTTCTTCTTCTTCTTCTTCTTCTTCTTCTATTCCAGGATTTATACATACTTTTAGCACAGAAAAAGGAGTTGGGTTTTCAAGGCATGTCACATATAATAGGGATGTCAGTAGGGAATATATGGGAACCCAATTCCCAGAAAGAATTTGGTGAAGTCTATTTATGCAAATTGACCTTGGGTCAACTCTCCATCTCTGGTACTCTTTTCTTCCAGCTGTGTGAGTGAAGAACACATTTCCACAAAGGGAAATCCACATGCTACTTTTCAGTGAGGCTACTACCTTCCCTTCAGGGTCTCTGGGACTTCTAGAGTTTACCTCAACCTTACCAGGCTTCTTCTCATGGTCTGATGCCATGCAGTGGCCTGCTTACAGTTTTAGAGGTTTAATTTTTGTCATGACGAAAGAGTGGTGGCATGCAGGTGGTCATGGTGCTGGAGAAGGAGCTGAGATCTTGTACATCTTGATCTGCAGGCAGCAGAGAGAGACTTGAGCTTCTGAGAGATCAAAGTTCTCCCCCACAGTGACACACTTCTTCTAACAAGGCCACACCTATAAAGCCACACTTCTAAAAGCAGCACGTCCTATGGGTCAAACATTCATATACATGAGTTTATAAGGGCCATTCCTATTCAAACAACCACAATGTCCATGAAAGAACACTGAAGCTAGCCCCAAAGTCTATTCCCTTATGATGAGTACATTCTATTCAGTTTGGTGTGGTTGGGATGCTGCCCTTTCACTTTTGGTGGCTGCACTACTTGAAGCCACCAGTATCTGCTCTTAACTGTCTGGAAATCCTGTCAACATGTCCTGAATTTCTTGATCCCACTGGGTCTGGACCCCTTGGAGTCCTTGGTGATGGAGTCTGGGTGATGGCTCTTGCCTTTCTACAGATTCTGTTCCAGCCTCTTAAGATTAAAGAGATGTTCTCTTTCTCAACTTTTGGACACCAGCTTCTACTGATGATAGAGAAACACTTTCCCCCATTTGAAAAACTTACATTAATGGTGCACTTTAGAACCCAACAATAACTTTGGTACCTGAATATGTCTATTTTCATGTCTGCTCTAAGCCCTCTGTGACTCTTACACTCTCTGAACTTTGTGCATGAACTTAGTTTCATGTCCTCTGTGAACTGCAGGGATACTGATTGCCAGACACTCTATGCTAACAGCTGTTGAGTTGCCAGTTCAGCTATCCCACTAGGCTCTGACACTGCAGGCCACACACTTCAGGCATAATTTACTACTGCTGCTGCTATTCCACTGCCCACAGCTGTCTGAATTCCACCTCCCTTCCTTTCAGCTTTGTTCCACAGCTAAAAATTAAATGCTGTTCTTTTCTGACATCTGAAGCCCGGCTGCTTCTACAAGGAAGCAAGGTGATCCTAAGCCTCAAACGACTAAGTATGTCTCTGTCATTTTAATCTGTATGGACCCTTTTAATTATACTTTCTACTCAGATTTATTCTTCACAGATCTCTGATGACATTGATGGCTAACTGTAGCTTTAACAACAGCAAACACCCAGTGGCCTGATCAGTCTATTTCATATGTACCATTTGACTTGCTGACAGGCTTCACACTAATAGAAATTTGGAGTTCCTAATGGTTATGAGAAACAGACAAGTAAATCATATAGGTCAAGGAAAATGAATGATAAAATTTATGGCAGTCTAAGAAAGTAACCTAAAGGATACATGAGCCTGAAGATATAAAGCTTAATTAAGTAAAAAAAGGTTAGAAAAAGCCATTTATGGGTCTGGGAATGTAATTTAAGGTACATGAAAAGTTGTTTCATGTTTCTTTACCTCTCTCTACATTGCTGTTTGGATCTCAATCACTCCTCTCCCTCACCCATAGTCAGAATCCACAAACTCTCCAATGTTCCTCCCTTACCATGCTGTTTTCAAGTCTTTTTTATCCTCATTCCCTCATTTCCTATTCCTTTACTTGGAAAGGATGTCATCTCTATCATATTCAAGCATAAATTTTTCCTTTTTTCTATGACAACAGCTCTCAGGATACTCCTACATCTCTCGTCTTCCTTTCTCCACCTCCGTGTGAATATCCCAACATCACTTCCTTAGTCAGCCCCATTGTATAGGGCACCTGTGGGCAGCTGACAGAAGGTGGATATCATCCTTGCAGCCATCTTGAGCCATATACCCTGATAAGAGATTTGATTACAATAGCCTGCAACTACTGAGCACACTCTGATAACATCTTGTTTTAGATACCCAGGATCTTCCCTTGGGTGTGTGAGACTTAAAGGTGTGATTTAGAGCTGAGATTTAAGGGCGTGACTTAGAGATCAGATTTAGAGACAAGCCCTAAGGGATAACTTAAAGGCGTGACTTAGAGGCATGGCTTAGAAGTGAGACATATAAAAGGAGAGAGGCAGACAGAAGAGTTCAGTACAACTTGGAACTAGGAATTAGGTTAGAGTACAACTTGGAGTACAACTTGGAGTAGGAATTAAGCATTAGACCTTGGGAACTTAGCACTTGGAAGAAGTAACTTGGAGGCACTAGGGACTAGGAACTAGGGACTAGGAACTCAAGACTTGGGACTTGGAGAAGAAGAGAGACTGAAGAATAAACAGGATTGAATCACACTCTGCCTTGTCTTCATTCCTCGTGTCCATCCTCACTCTCTCTCTTGCTGAACCTGGAGGAGCTTGGGGCAGTGCAGGCTCTAACAACTTAGCCCCCAAGGCTTTGACAGTATGGGTTCCAATATTGATAGAGTGGTCCCCAACATTTTGGCCCCCAAACGTGGGCCAGCTCGGGCTGCAACATTTTTGGCTTCCAAGCTTGGGGCAGAGCGGTTCCCAACAGGCACCATCTCCTTTTCCACTGCTGCACATCACAAATACCTCTTGACCATACTCAAAGACCCTTCTGCCTACATCTCCAACCCCCAAAATTTCTACTCTTAATGAGTTTCTGCTTAGGCCTCAAACCCATCATTTCTATGCCTCACCTCTTCACCCTACAATGCTCTCACATTAACAGTCAGACAAACACCTATTGAAACCTTCCACTTCATCCAGGACCTTCACTCCATTAGCTGTTGTCCCTTTAGACTCTCAAGTCTCTAACCCTTAGGCCATTTTCTCCATTATCCTTATAACACCACCACTTTTCAGTCCTAAATATTAAAGATGCTTTCTTTTCAATACTTCTGGGAAGTCCACTCCCAAAATCATTTGCCTTCACATAGATTGACTCTGATACTTAACAACCTCAACACTGACCTAGACAGTCTTTTCTTCCCTAGGGATTTAAAGACAGTCCCCAACCTTTTGGCCAGGTGCTCCTGCAGACTTGGCCTGCCCTCTCTCCTTTCCTCCCCACCTGCTTCAAAGTATATAGATACTTTCCTCCTTTACAGCCTTTTCCTCTCTGAGAGCTAGTCTGACACTGCCTCACTCAATTTCCTCAGTTCCAGAAGTTACTGGCTTTCACCTTCCAAAGCTCAACTCTCTTCTCCATGTCACCTATCTAGAATTGTCTCTCACACTACCCATAATATTTTACCTTAAGACCACCTTGCCCTTTTAGTCCTATTGACAGTGTCCTTTGCTTTATAGAAGCTTTACAATTTTATGAGTTCCCATTTGTTGATTGTTGATCTTAGAGCATTAGTCATTGGTGTTCTGTTCAGGAAAATTTCCCCTGTGCCTATGTGTTCAAGGCTCTTCCTCACTTTCTCTTCTATTAGTTTCAGTGTATCTGTTCTTATGTGGAGGTTCTTGATTCACTTGGACTTGAGCTTTGTATAAGGAGATAAGAGTGGATCAATTTGCATTCTTCTAGAAGCTGACCTTTGTTGAACCAGCACCATTTGTTGAAAATGTTTTCCTTTTTCTATTGGTTGGTTTTAGCTCCTTTGTCAAAGATCAAGTGGCCCTAGGCGTATGGGTTTATTTCTGGGTCTTCATTTCTTTTCATTTTTTATTGGATATTTTATTTACACTTCAGATGCCATTCCCTTTCCCCATTCCCCCCCTTAGAAAACCCCTATCCCATTCCCCATTTTCCTTTTTGCATTTATACACTTTTTAAAAAATGTTAATCAAAGGCTTTATATGTTTGGTAATGCTCAATCAGAGGTGTAACCCACTACCCAACCTAGATATATCAACTATCTTTGACTGGTGGAGATACGTGAACATCTGCCTTCCTGTCTCCCCCCTCTTTCTCTCTCTCATCACCTAGCTTCTCCTCTCCTTCCTTTTCTCCTCTCCTTACTCCTTCTCTTCCTCTCAGTACTCCTCTCACCTTAGCTCCCCCTACATATCACCCTTCCTGTTAAAATAAAACTTTTCTCTCAAAATACAATTAGAGCATAATTATTCCAATTTGTACCAGTGAGATACAAGATAGTCCTAATACCCAGTCCATCATTTTGTTGACTAACCAGAACCTCTGTCATCTCTCCTAACTAAAACACTTAGTTCTGGACCTGGCTTTTTTCTTGGCTTTAGAATGAATGTCAGCTGAAAACCATCCACTCAAATCTTTTCTCTCAAGGTAAATAGCCAGGATTGGCTATGAGACTATAAGTTTTCAACCCCATCAGAAATCCAGAATGACTGAGTTAACTATAGTTGTGGGAAGCACAAAGCATAGCTTTTAAACCTTAGCCAATTTATAGAGACCTCTGAACACCTGGATACTCCCTCTACTACAAAACGTTGGAGCATCTGTTCTTCCGATCATCTGACTGGGTCTTCATTTCTATTCCATTGATCTACCTGCCTGTCTCTGTACCAATACCATGCAGTTTTTTTTTTTTTTTTTTTTTCACTATTGCTTTGTAATACAGCTTGAGGTCAGGGGTGGTGTTTCCCCAGAAGTTCTTTTTTTGTTGTTGTTGAGAATAGTTTTTGCTATCCTGGGCTATTTATTTATTTATTTATTTATTTATTTATATTCTGATTGTTCTTTCTAACTCTATGAAGAATTGAGTTGGAATTCTGAAGGGGATTGCATTGAATCTGTAGATTGCTTTTGGCAAGATGGCCATATTTACTGTATTAATCCTGCCAATCCATGAGCATGGGAGATCTTTCCATCTTCTGAGATCTTCGATTTCTTTCTTCAGAGACTTGAAGTTCTTGTTATACAGATCTTTCACTTGCTCGGTTAGGGTCACACAAAGGTATTTTATATTATTTGTGACTATTGTGAAGAGTTCATTTCCCTATTTTTTTTCTCAACCTGTTTATCCTTTGAGTAGAGGAAGGCTACTGGTTTGTTTGAGTTAATTTTATATCCAATATATACAAAGAACTCAAGAAGTTAGACTCCAGAGAACCAAATAACCCTATGAAAAACTTGGGTATAGAACTAAACAAAGAATTCTCAACTGAGGAATACCAAATGGCTGAGAATTACCTAAAGAAATGTGCACCATCCTTAGTCATCAGGGAAATGCAAATCAAAACAACCCTGAGATTCTACCTCACTCTAGTCAGAATGGCTAAGATAAAAACTCAGGTGACAGCAGATGCTGGCAAAGATGTGGATAAAAAAGCAACAGCCCTCCATTGTTAGTGGAATTGCAAGCTGGTACATCCACTCTGGAAATCTGTCTGGTGGTTCCTCAGAAAATTGGACATAGTGCTACCTGAGGACCCAGCTATACCACTCCTGGGCATATACCCAAAAGACACTTCAACATATAACAAGGACACATGCTCCACTATGTTTATAGCAGCCTTATTTATAATAGCCAGAAGCTGGAAAGAACCTAGATGTCCTTTAACAGAGGAATGGATGCAGAAAATGTGGTACATTTACTCAATGGAGTACTACTTAGCTACTAAAAACAATGACATCATGAAATTCTTAGGCAAATGGATGGAATTAGAAAATATCATCCTGAGCGAGGTAACCCAGTCACAAAAGAACACATATGATATGCACCTACTGATAACTGGATATTAGCCCAAAAGCTCAGAATATAATCCATATATCCATATATCACAGATATAATCCATAGATCACATGAAGCTCAAGAAGAAGAAAGACTAAAGTGTGGATGCTTCAGTTTTTCTTATAAGGGAGAATGAAATACTCAAAGGAGAAAATATGGAGACAAAGTATGGAGCAGAGACCGAAGGAAAGGCCATCCAGAGACTGCCCCACCTGGGGATCCATCCCATATACAGACACTATGGTGGATGCCAAGAAGTGCTTGTCGACAGGAGCCTGATATAGCTGTCTCCTGAGAGGTGCTGCCAGAGCCTGACAAATACAGAGAGAGGCAGATGCTCACAGCTAACCATTGAACTGAGCATGGGGTCCACAGTGGAGGAGTTAGAGAAAGGACTGAAGGAGCTGACAGGTTTGATACCATAGGAATATAGAACAATATCAACCAACCAGAGCCCCCATAGCTTCCAGGGACTCAATCACCAACCAAAGAGTACAGATGGAGGTACCCATGGCTCTAGCCACATATATAGCAGAAGATGGCCTTGTCAGGCATCAATGGGAGGAGAGGCCCTTTGTCCTGTGAAGGCTCAATGCCCCAGTGTAGGGGAATGCCAGGGCAAATAGGCGGGAGTGGTTGAGTGGGTGAGGGAGCACCCTCATAGAAGCAAGGAGAGGGAGGATGGAATAGGGGGTTTCCAGTGTGCGAACCAGGAAATGTAAATAAATAAAATATCCAATAACAAAAAAGACTACTTTGTCCATTGTCACTCCTTATAGTTACCTTCCCTAATGGCCAATTTCTTCTGCCCATGGGTCCCTAAATACTCACTTCTGATACAGACCCTATACCAAGCTACTTCTGGACCACCTCTCTTCCAACCATAAATAATTCTTTAAACTTAAAATATTCTCCTTTCTGCCCCATATCTTCTAACTCCTGTCCAAAAAAAAAAAAAAATGTCAAAGACCCTCCTTCATCCCTTTCACACACAAGAGCTATTTCTGTCTACATTTTATATAGATGACAGCTCCTTCCTGTCAGATGGCCACATCTGACTGACCCTTTCATTATCAGTACACATCCTCACCCTCTGGTTCCTGTTTCCACATGGCTGCCTATTCCACACACATCTTATCTTTTTTCTGATACTCCTACTTTTCATGATACAAATGATTGACAAAGATCCACCTCCAACTGACTCTTAAATTTATTAACTGTACAGATGAACTCAGGCATCAACCACTCTAAATAAATCCTACATTCCCAATTAAAGACACAACTAAACCCAAGCCATCTACTCTCTGACACACACACACACACACACACACACACACACACACACACACACACTCATGGCCAAATCCTAATCTGTGTAAACACCATCCAACAACTTCTCTCCTAAACTCCACTGATACCTACTTCAATGTCTCCCACTTCTTTTTTTGCTTCTCTTATCAATATCTTCCATTAGTCACAATCTCTCTCACTATTGATACCCTCTCCCTTTAGCAAACAAAGCCAAGTCCTCTCAAACTTTCTATACCAACCCTTAAACCTGTTAAAGACCTTCCCTCTCACCATTTGTCAAAAGCCTTCCCAATCATCCATGTTGCTAAAATATTTCAATTTCAGACCCACCTGAATACCCTGGGAAAGACAAACAATGCAACAAAAGCCCCTCAAATTGTATTTTTGTATTTTTTCCTTTACAGCCAGACCCAGACCCTGCTTTCAGATAACAGTTGCTCCTAAATTAACCTTATATAGCCAATCTAAGTTTTTCTGGCTCCTCCCAAGAACTCTCAACCAGACTCCAGATTAGTATTCCTGCCAACCAACAGCCTAAATTTTTCTGCCTATTGCTTGTTCCTAAGGGTGAAATATTTCCCCGTTTCCCTGGTTTTAGGCCTCCATTTCCTAACCACCAGGAGAATGAACTTAAAAAGTTTCAAATGTACATCCACGATATTTTTTTCTAACTTCCTTAACTTTATCTCTGTTCCTAGTCTATCTGTTCCAAAAGATTCTAAATCCACTATAGATTGCTCCAGAAACTCCAGTGTCAGCTTCAAATGTGTTCTTGAATCAACATCTTGGTCCAGCCTCAGATGGTCCTACAGAACCTGGTCATAGACTGACACAGCCTGCTTTACTCAACCTTGACTAGCAACCAAGCTTCCTTGGGTTCCCTAGAACAACACTTCAGTGTCAGCAGGAAGCAGCTTGTGACCTGATGATAAAACAAAAATTTAAGAATGAAGAAACTCTAGCCAGCTCACAAACATGGCTCTTGCTCTTCTCCCCCATTCCTGTTTTGCTAAAAATTACATTCCTAAAGCTAGACCCAATGCCTATTCCCTTATTTGGCCACTTCCTTCTCCTGGGGTTGATTTTCAAGGTCTAAGCATCAAAGTGTTGAAGGCTAGCAATCATGTAATTAACATGCCTAATTAAAGATTAAACACCTCATTCTAACAAGGGGTTTCCTCTTTTATCTTTATAAAGTGCCATTTTCCTATGGGCCATGTCTGTCTCTTCTCTATCTAGTCAGTCCTTTGTCTCACCTAATAATACATGCTCCCCTTCTTCCTTGTTCCCTCTCTCTTTTCCCTTGTCTTATATCTTCTGTCTTTGTCTCTTATTCCCAAGTCCTTTGTCCCTTTGGGGCAAATAAATATCTTTTGTGCTGAAAGCTTGGTCTTGGTGGTTCTAGGATGATACTGTACCCTTACTGTTTACTCTCTCCATTTCTGTTCAATGTAGTATTTAAAGTCTAAACTTGAACAATAAGACAAGAGATAGATAAAAATGATACAAATAGGAAATAATATGTCAAATTATACTTATTTGTACATTTTATACATAAAGACTTCCAAGTCTCCCCCCAGAAATTTGTACAGTTGACAAACCATTCAACAAAGTAGCAGGATACAAAATTAACAAATAAAAGCCTTCTTGCTTTCCAAAGACAAATGTCTCAAGAAAGTAATCTAACAAAATCTTGAAATTAATACAACAAAGGGAGTGAAATACTAGTCCAATAAAAGCTGAGACACTCAAGGAAGAAGTCGAAGGAAGTAGCAGAAGATGGAAAGCTCTCCTATGCTTAATGATTGACAGGATCATTATTGGGAAAATGGCTATGGTACCATAAAGAATATATAGATTCTACACAATCCCAATATTTCTTTTTGTTTTTACCAATTACTGTACTTATCAATTTTCATCAAAAAAGATATTTTTTTTGCCTGTGGCAGTTGATATGCAAATCTATAACTGGCCACTGTGCAGAGATTAGAAGCTGTGGAACACTTAGTTCTGCTTTAAACACTTATATCATAATACTACCCACAAGGTTCAGGGCTCACAGTTGAAAGGGCTTTGGGAAGATTTTACAAACTAGAGGTAGTAGAAGCTTATAGTAAAAGAGAATTTTCAGGGCACAATAAGGGTGTTGAACACATATAATCCTTGCAACTGTGATTTCATGAATATGACTTGTACAAGTCAAGTCAGACAAAAATCCCAAAATGGATAAAGTGGATTTGGGGTGGGGCTAATGAGGACCTGTTTGGAAATGAAATCTGTTAGGGGAGTCAGTTTTTTTCAGGGATGTGGTCCCTGAGAGGTTACTGTGTTCCAGTGGATGACCACATACTTATACACATGCAGTTACCATGGAATAGACTCAGTGGGCTTAAATAAAGAACATATAAAGTTGGGAGAAAAAAGTTGCATGGTAACTAGGTGAGGAGTTGGAAGGGAGGCTTGATTCAATTACCTTTTCATTTTTTGAAAAATTCTATCAATCTGTTACCCATGCTGATATTTCCCCCTTCTGTCTGCTGGCATCACAAGTACACATCCATGGGTTGATCAAAAACACATGAAGGTATGAAGTTCCCAAATAAAAGAAAATTAACATTACAAGAGGAATACAGAATTTACTAGGCAGTGATCTTCAGTCACCACCTTGCTGAGTTTTGCATGGCCATGGAAGGGATGGAGTGTGGCTCAGTTTTTGGACCCTAAAGAAGAGCCAGCAGGGCATGGGCCTCCATGAGTGTTGACTGTTGGTAGATGTAAGGCTTGTTTGTATAATAATGTATGTATTTCACTTCATATTCCTTCTCAGGAAATATTCTTCCTGCCAAGATTATCAGGCAACGACTCCCTGCCCAGGTTAATGACTCCATGATAATTAGAAACAGCACTAGTTTGGAAGGTGAAAGTGTATCTAGTGTTCTTCAGCAAGGTAGTGAACACTGTTAACTTCAGGATACGCCTTATGGCTGTAGGAAATAACTCTGAAAACATGAGTTCAAGAATATGTAAATAGAATTTCCTAACTATGGAAAATATAAGGATGGAATATAAATTGTATGAAGGGCTTCATAGACCAAAGGAACAGAGGAAGCTGCTCTAGTGACTCAGTAAAGGAAACGAAATTATTAAAAATCAAGGCTCATTGTTCAAAAGGAGTCAGGAAGTAAGGGAGTGGTGATCTCAGAATGGTATCCCACCCAGCCAAGCTTATTGTTTGTGTTTATAAAGGCAGTCAGACTTCTGAGGTCAAGGTCAGCCTGGGACAGTGCAAATTTAGGTCCAAGCATGGTGCGAGGGGTGATGAGCCAGATCCCATCCAGCTAGCTTATTGTCTATGCTTACAAAACCAGGCAGATCTCTGAATTCATTTGCTATATTAAGAAAATGTACTCGCTATCTCTTTTTAAGAATCAAGGGACTAATGTCATAAAAATGCCAATTCATAGCATAATCAAAATGGAACCTCGGGTAATGATTGAATTGATATGTAAATAAAAGACTGGGCTTTGGTTTGCAAGAGCTAAGCTATCTGCATGAGCTATCTAGAGAGCTGTCTCTAGTAGAATAGAACATTGTTAGCTTGTACCCATGATTGACTTCAAGTTGTTCTTTTTTTGAATTTAAAAAGGATTTTAATGATCTCAACCTTAGTGATTTTGGTAAACATTTCTTTTTTTTTTTTTTTATTAGATCTTTCATTTACAATTCAGATACCATCCCATTTCCCCATTCCCCCCCCCTTAGAAAACCCCTATCCCATGTCCCCTTTTCCTTTTTGCATTTATACATTTTTTTAAGAAATGTTAATCATAGGCTTTATAAGTTTGGTATTGTTCAATCAGAGGTGTAACCCACTACCCAACCTAGATATATCAACTATCTTTGACTGGTGGAGATACATGAACATCTGCTTCCCTGTCTCCCCCCTCTATCTCTCTTTCATCACCTAGCTTCTCCTCTCCTTCTTCTTCTCCTCTTCTTACTCCTTTTCTTCCTCTCAGTACTCCTCCCACCTTAGCTCCTCCTACACATCACCCTTCCTGTTAAAATGAAACTTTTCTCTCAAAATACAAGTAGAGCATAATTATGCCTATTTGTACCAGTGAGGTACAAGATAGTCCTAATACCCAGTCCATCCTTTTGTTGACTAACCAGCACCTCTGTCATCTATCCTAACTAAAACACTTAGTTCTGAACCTGGCTTTTTCCTTGGCTTTAGGATGAATGTCAGCTGATGACCATACACTCAGATCTTTTCTCTCAAAGTAAATAGCTATAAGTTTTCAACCCCATCAGAAATCCAGAATGACTGAGTTGACTATAATTGTGGGAAGCACAAAGCATAGCTTCTAAAACTTAGCCAATTTATAGAGACCTCTGAACACCTGGACATTCGCTCTACTTCAAAACGTTGGAGCATCTGTTCTTCTGCCTTCTGGCCCAGGATCATCTGACAGACCTTAGTGCTGCAGAATTATTAAGGGCTGATTACTCTGTCTAGGCAGATATAATCAGTCGACTATTCTGCAAGTGTGTCCTTTTCTGGACAGTAATTTGTCTGTAGAAGGAAAGTGGCAATTCTTGCCTAGTGGCTGTCTCACCACAACTGGAGTAACTCCAAGGATGCTCAATTTCTTCTTAGAATTTAACATAGGAAGCTGTCCGGAGCAGACAGGTCTCTAATGAAAATGAACATTAATACTGAAATGTTTGTCATGTCAATTCTAAGGATTTCTGATGTTTTGAAAACCAGCTATCCATGTAAGGTAATCTGGACTGTTGCCTGTTAACTCCACTCAGCTATTTCTAAATAAAACATAGAGAACACCCTTATAATAAACTCCAAGTCATGAATTTGCTATAGTCCCTTAACTCACAGGCTTACCATCTCAAATCAATTAAAAAAGTTAAAGAAGGACTGGGTCTAAGCTTTGTATTCCTAAGTGTGTTATACTGGTACAATGCCTATGAGAGTAACAATATTCATCTCACTCTTATATCACTAAGAAGCTCATGCCAATGAAAACCTTAAAATTTGTAAACAAAGTAAATTGGTACCATTTAAGAATTTATATCTTCATCTTGATATTAATTATACAGATTTCTACTAATAGGTTATGGCTATGCAATAAACCCTAGCTAATCCTCTCTATTCCGACAAAACCACTACTTTTCCCTAGGGAGACAGCCCAACATTTACCACCTTAGTCCCCATGCCCAGGGAATAGGGGCGCTGACTCATCATTAGCTTCTTCAAGCTGATTATGGGCGTTGAGATATTAGAAGAGGAGTGGGGGGGAGAGCAAGTTGACAATCCTCTGATGCTGTGTCTTTGCTGCCTCCAGATGGAATTCACGGACCTCAGAGGTTTGAGCAGGTCTGCCCAGCTTGCTTGTTGAGTAGATACACCAAGGCTGATCATTCTGCAATATACAATTCTCAAAACAAATTTTAGTATCAAGATAGTTTTTTTTTAAAAGAGGGCTGACATTTTATTAAGAGTGTTGGTTCTAACCGCTTTTCTATTTTTCCCCTCTTTTATTGGATATAATATTTACATTTCAAATTTTATCCCCTTACCATATTTCCCCCACCACCCAGGAACCCCTTATCCCATCCCCCCTCCTCCTGCCTCTATGAAGGTGTTTACCCACCTACCCCCAGCCTCCCTCCCCACCCTCAGATTCCCCCCCCCTCAGTGCTCAGCCTTCAGGGTACCAATGATCTTGTCTCCCACCTATGCCCAACAGGGCCATCCTCCCCTACATATACAGCTGGAGTCATGTGTCTCTCCCTATGTGCACCTGGGCTGGTGGTTTAGACCCTGGGGAGCTCTGGCTGGTTGGTATTCTTGCTCTCCTCACAGGGCCACCAGCACGTATGGTTCACGGTTCCCTCAATTTACTCTCTAACTCCTCCATTGGGAACTTTGATCAGATTAATGGATAGCTGTGGGTATCTGTCTCTGGGTATGTCCGACTCTGAGAGACCTCTAAGGAGACAGCCTTATCAGGCTGCTGTCAGCTTTCCCATCCTGACATCCCTATCAGCGTCTATTTTTGGTGACTGCCTATGGAATGAATACCCAGACACAATGGTCTCCCTACAACCCCCCCTTCAGATTCTGACCCACACTTTGTCTCCATATTTGCTCCCTTGGTTATTTAGTTACTCCTTCTAAGAAAGACCTAGGCATCCTCACTTGTTCTTTCTTCTTCATGAGCTTCATGTCGTCTGGTAGTTGAATCTTTGTTGTTTCAAACTTTTGGGCTAATCTCCGCTTATCAGTGAGTAAATACCATGTGTGTTCTTTTGTGATTGGGTTACCTCACTCAGGATGATATTTTCTAGATCCATCCATTTACCTAAGAATTTCTTGAATTCATTATTTTTAATAGCTGAGTAATATTCCATTGTGTAAATGTACCACATTTTTTGTATCCATTCCTCTGTTGAAGGGCATCTGGGTTCTTTCCAGCTTCTGGCTATTATAAATAGGGCTGCTATGAACATAGTGGAGCATATGTCTTTGTTATTTGTTGAGGCATTTTCTGGGTATATACCCAGAAGTGGTATAGCTGGGTCCTCAGGTAGTGCTATGTCCAATTTTCTGAGGAACCGCCAGACTGACTTCCAAAGTGGTTGTACCAGCTTGCAACCCCACCAACAATGCAGGAGTGTTCCTCTTTCTTCACATCCTCGACAGCATCTACTATCACCTGAGTTTTTGATCTTAGCCATTCTGACTGGTGTGAGGTGGTATCTCAGTGTTGTTTTGATTTGCATTTCCCTGATGACTAAGGATGTTGAGCATTTCTTAAGGTGCTTCTCGGCCATTCAAGTTTCCTCAGTTGAGAATTCTTTGTTTAGCTCTGTACCCCATTTTTTAATGGGGTTATTTTGTTGTTTGGCGTCTAATTTCTTGAGTTCTTTGTAAATATTAGATATTAGCCCCCTATCAGATGTAGGATTGGTAATGATCTTTTCCCAATCTGTTGGTTGCCGTTTTGTCTTGTTGACAGTGTCCTTTGCCTTACAGAAGCTTTGCAATTTGATGAGGTCCCATTTGTCGATTCTTGATCTTAGAGCATAAGCCATTGGTGTTCTGTTCAGGAACTTTTCCCCTGTGCCTAGGTATTCGAGGGTCTTCCCCAACTTCTCTTCTAATATTTTCAGTGTACCTGGCTTTATGTGAAGGTCCTTTATCCACTTGGAGTTGAGCTTTGTGCAAGGAGATAAGAATGGATTAATTTGCATTCTTCTACATGTTGACCTCCAGTTGAGCCAGCACCACTTGTTGAAAATGCTGTCCTTTTTCCACTGGATGAATTTAGCTCCCTTGTCAAATATCAAGTGACCATAGGTGTGCGGGTTCATTTCTGGGTCTTCAATTCTGTTCCATTGATCGTCCTTTCTGTCTCTGTACCAATACCAAGCAGTTTTTATCACTACTGCTCTGTAGTACATTTTTAGGTCCGGAATGGTGATTCCCCCAGAGGTTCTTTTATTGTTGAGAATAGTTCTCGATATCCTAGGTTTTTTGTTATTCCAAATGAATTTGTAAATTGCTCTTTCTATCTCTATGAAGAATTGATTTGGAATTTTGATGGGTATTGCATTGAATCTGTAGATTGCTTTTGGCAGGATAGCCATTTTTATTAAATTAATCCTGCCATTTCAGGAGCATGGGAGATCTTTCCATCTTCTGAGATGTTCTTCAATTTCTTTCTTGAGAGACTTGAAGTTCTTGTCATACAGATCTTTCACTTGCTTTGTTAGATTCACTCCAAGATAATTTATTTTATTCGTGGCTATTGTGAAGGGTGTCATTTCCCTGATTTCTTTCTCTGCCTGTTTATCCTTTGAGTAGAGGAAGGCTACTGATTTGTTTGAGTTGATTTTATATCCAGCCACATTGCTAAAGTTGTTTATCAGGTTTAGGAGTTCTCTGGTGGAAGTTTTAGGTTCACTTAAGTATACTATCATATCATCTGCAAATAGAGAAATTTTGACTTCTTCCTTTCCTATCTGTATCCCTTTGACTTCCTTTTGTTGTCTAATTGCTCTAGCTAAGACTTCCAGTACTATATTGAATAGGTAAGGTGAGAGTGGGCAGCCTTGCTTAGTCCCTGATCTTAGTGGGATTGCTTCCAGTTTCTCTCCATTTAGTTTGATGTTGGCTACTGGCTTGCTGTATATTGCTTTTACTATGTTTAGATATGGGCCTTGTATTCCTGATCTTTCCAAGACTTTTAACATGAAGGGATGTTGAATTTTGTCAAATGCTTTCTCAGCATCTAGTGATATGACCATGTGGTTTTTCTCTCTGAGTTTATTTATGTAGTGGATTACATTGATGGATTTCCGAATATTGAACCATCCCTGCATTTCTGGGATAAAGCCTACTTGATCTTGATGGATAATTGTTTTGATGTGTTGTTGGATTCGGTTTGCGAGAATTTTATTGAGTATTTTTGCATCAATATTCATAAGAGAGATTGGTCTGTAGTTCTCTTTCTTTGTTGGGTCTTTCTGTGGTTTAGGTATGAGTGTAATAGTAGCTTCATAGAATGAATTGGGTATTGTTCCTTCTGTTTCTATTCGATGGAATAACTTGAAGAGGATTGGTATTAGGTCTTCCTTGAAGGTCTGAAAGAATTCTGCACTGAAACCATCTGGCCCCGGACATTTTTTGGTGGGAAGATTTTTAATGACTGTGTCTTTTTCTTTAGGCGTTATGGTACTGTTTATGTGGTTTATCTGCTCCTCGTTTAACTTTGGTACCTGGTATCTATCTAGAAAATTGTCCATTTCCTCCAGATTTTCCAATTTTGTTGAGTATAGGCCTTTGTAGTAGGATCTGATAATTTTTTTAATTTCCTCTGTTTCTGTTGTTATGTCTCCCTTTTCAGTTCTGATTTTATTAATTTGAATGCTGTCTCTGCGCCCTTTTGTTAGTCTGGCTAAGGGTTTGTCTATCTTGTTGATTTTCTCAAAGAGCCAGCTCCTGGTTTTGTCGATATTTTGTATAGTTCTTTTTGTTTCGACTTGGTTGATTTCAGCCCTGAGTTTGACTATTTCCTGCCGTCTACTCCTCTTGGGTATACTAGCTTCTTTTTGTTCTAATGCTTTCAGGTTTGCTTTCAAGTTGTTGATGTATGCTCTTTCCACTTTCTTTTTGTGAGCACTTAGAGCTATGATTTTTCCTCTTAATACTGCTTTCAATGAGTCCCACATGTTTTGATATGATGTGTCCTCATTTTCATTTAAATCTAAAAAGTCTTTAATTTCTTTCTTAATTTCTTCCTTGACCAAGTTATCATTGAGTAGAGCATTGTTCAGTTGCCAAGTGTATGTCGGTTTTCTGATGTTTTTGTCCATGTCAAAGACAAGTCTTAATCCATGGTGGTCTGATAAGGTGCTGGGGATTATTTCAATCTTTTTGTATCTGTTGAGGCCTGTTTTGTGACCAATTATATGGTCTATTTTCGAGAAGGTACCATGAGGTGCTGAGAAGAAGGTGTATTCTTTTGTTTTAGGATGAAATGTTCTATAGATGTCAGTTAAGTCCAATTGGTTCATAACTTCTGTTAGTTTCATTGTGTCTCGATTTAGTTTCTGTTTCCATGATCTGTCCATAGCTGAGAGTGGGGTGTTGAAATCTCCCACTATTATTGTGTAGGGTGCAATGTATGCTTTAAGTTTTAGTAAAGTGTCTTTTATGTATGTGGGTGCCCTTACATTTGGGGCATAGATGTTGAGAATTGCAAGTTCCTCTTGGTACATTTTTCCTTTCATGAATATGAAGTGTCCTTCTTTATCTTTTTTGATTACTTCTGGTTGAAAACTGATTTTATTTGATATTAGAATCGCTACTCCAGCTTGTTTCTTGGGACCATTTGCTTGGTAGATTGTTTTCCAACCTTTTACTCTGAGGTAGTGTCTGTCCTTTCCACAGAGGTGCGTTTCCTGAATGCAGCAAAATGTTGGGTCCTGTTTACGTATCCAGTCTGATAGTCTATGTCTTTTTACTGGAGAATTGAGTCCATTGATATTAAGAGATATTAAGGAAAAATGAGTGTTGTTTCCTGTTATTTTTGTTATTGGCAGTGGAGATATGTTTGTGTAGCTACCTTCTTTTACGGTTTTTGGAAGATTATTTTCCTGCTTTTTCCAGGTTGTAGTTTCGCTCCTTGTGATGGAGTTTTCCACCAATTATCCTTTGAAGTGCTGGGTTTGTGTTGAGATACTGTGTAAATTTGGATTTGTCATGGAATATTTTGGTTTCTCCATCAATAATGATTGACAGTTTTGTTGGGTATAGTAGTCTGGGCTGACATTTATGTTCTTTTAGGGTCTGTATGATATCAGTCCAGGATCTTCTGGCTTTTATGGTCTCTGGTGAGAAGTCTGGTGTAATTCTTATAGGTCTGCCTTTATATGTTACTTTGCCTTTTTCCCTTACTGCTTTTAGTATTTTTTCTTTGTTTTGTACATTTGATGTTTTGACTATTATGTGGTGGGAAGTATTTCTTTTCTGGTCTAAACTATTTGGAGTTCTGTAGGCTTCTTGTATATTTATGGACATCTCTTTCTTTAGGTTAGGGAAGTTTTCCTCTATAATTTTGTTGAGAATATTTACTGGTCCTTTAAGTTGGGAGTCTTCCCCCTCATCTATTCCTATTATCCTTAGGTTTGGCCTTCTCATTGTGTCTTGGATTTCTTGTATATTTTGGGTTAGTAGCTTTTTGTATTTTGCATTTTCTTTGACAGTTGTGTCTATGTTTTCCATGGTATCTTCTGCACATGAGATTTTCTCTTCCATCTCTTGTATTCTGTTGGTAATACTTGTATCTATGACTCCTGATCGTTTTTTTAAGTTTTCTATCTCCAGGGTGTTCTCCCTTTGTGATTTCTTTATTGTTTCTACTTCCGTTTTTAGATCCTGCATGGTTTTGTTTAATTCCTTCTCCAGTTTGGTTGCATTTTCTTGTAATTCCTTAAGGGATTTTTGTGTTTCCTCTCTAAGGGTTTCTATCTGTTCTTTGAGAGTGTTATTTATGTCTTTCTTAAAGTCCTCTATCATCATCATGAGAAGTGATTTTAATTCTGAATCCTGCTTTTCTGGTGTGCTGGGGTGTTCAGGGCTTGCTATGATGGGGGAACTGGGTTCTGATGATGCCATGTAACTTTGGTTTCTGTTGCTTACGTTCTTACGCCTGCCTTTTGCCATCTGGTTAATTCTAGTGCTACCCGTACTTCTGTCTCTGATTGAAGCCTGTCTTTCCAGTTGTCTCGCTTGTGTTTGGTCTTCTAGGAGTCCAGATGTCTTTGTGATTTTTTTCCAGCTGCCCTGATTACAGTGGTATCTCTAGGATGCCTCAGGATATGGTGCCTCCAAGGTAGCAGTCCAGCTAGATGTCTGCTGTTCTGGGTGCAGTGTCTCCTCTTGGATATCTCAGGGTATGTTGTCTGACACTCTGAGTTCAGTTGTTCCTCTGTGGCTCTGGGTTGAGCGGACCTTCCAGTATGTCTCAGGTGGAATCCGGGGTCCACACAACTGCAGACCTGGTAGAGGTCTGGTCTGGGACTCAGACCCTGCAGGCCTCAGACCGGAGGGGGGGCGAGCAGCAGCTAGCGCTGTCTATGGGTTCTATGGATCCCCCAGAGTGTGTCTGGGGGGCTCCTGGGTGCACTCACCCACAGGCCTCAGACTGCAGGAGGGGTGAGCTGCGGAAGGGGCGTGCTAGCGCTGGCTATAGGTTCTTTGGATCCCCCAGAATGTGTCTGGGGGGCTCCTGGGTGCACTTACCCGCAGGCCTCAGACTGCAGGAGGGGCGAGCAGCAGAAGGGGCGTGCTAGCACTGGCTATGGGTTCTATGGATCCCCCAGAATGTGTCTGGGGGGCTCCTAGGTGCACTCACTCGCAGGCCTCAGACTGCCGGAGGTGCGAGCTGCGGAAGGGGCATGCTAGCGCTGGCTATGGGTTCTATGGATCCCCCAGAATCCAAGTTGTTCTTTCGTCACTCACAAACACTCATTCCACAGGAACTCCTCTCCAAGCTGAGTGTGGTCCTTGTCACACCCTATTTCCTGGGAATGATGAAGGCAAAAGCTCCTTTCTATTTGATGGGGAACACTGTTGTATTTTTACTTGCTGTATAGTCCATATGTTGCTAATCTTCTTGAAACAATTTCATAGTGTAACAGAGAAGTGTAAGTATGCTGCTAAAAATGACATTTAATATTTTCTAGAAAGGATGTTGGAATGTTAATTTGTAATACCTACAGACTCAGATCAAGCAGGAAAGACATGGATTTGCCCTTAGAAAATGAAAGCTGAAACCACATGCCTCCATTAAACCACATAAACCTTTAAAAATAGCTAAATAGCCAGTAATTCAGGAAAAGACTACCTGAGGCTGAGCAGGATGTGTCCTTGTGACTCCAGAAAGGAAAGCAGGGACAATAGCAGCATGGGTGGCAGAGTGAAAGAATTTCTTTAAAAACTGAAAAAAAAATCTACCTTATAAAATTATAAAATAATCTGTGAAAAGATGTGATCACTACTAATATACTTACTTGATAGAATTCTTTTCCATTGAACTTAAATCCATATGGTCATTGACATAATAAATACCTAGGCAGCAACACATGCAAGCACTAGAAAAACTCTTAAGTCCTTTCAACCTCTTTGCTATAGATATCATTTTAAAAGCTTTAACCAATTTAATTTTTGACCAAGTAAAACAGTAAATATAAATAAATGCTGTGCATAAATGCAGCAAATACATGGAGCTGTAAGAAATCAAACATCTCTGTGGAATCTAACTTGGAAAGTGCAGCTTTTTGCTCCTCTGTCATTCTAGAGACCCCCATCGGTCAAGGATGTTGTATTTTAATAAAGGGTTTGGGAAGTACCACTACCAAAATATTCTCTACACAGAAAAGAAATGGGACTACACAAGAGCATAGCAGAGCTTTTCTAGCACTGAATGAGCACTGAATAGGCCAAGCCTCAAGAAAGATAGACAAGAGAGGCCTAGGATACAGATATTTCCTCAAATCTACCCTTATAATCACAGTTTTAAACTCAAGCACTGTGGTAAGCCTGTCAATGTTTAGAAACTTGGGATAGTAAACAATAATTTTTGAGGTTTTTGACTTTCTTTGAAATGGTTACAGAAGACCTCACAAAGGCACACAAGGATTTTGATATTATTTTGAAATAATCCAAGAATTTAATAGGTAGAAAAAGGCTACTACAAGAAAAAAAAAGCCAGGTTCAAAACTAAGTGTTTTAGTTAGGAGAGATGGCAGAGGTTCTGGTTAGTCAACAAAATGATGGACTGGGTATTAGGACTATCTTGTACCTCACTGGTACAATTAGGAATAAGTATGCTCTAATTGTATTGTGAGAAAAAAGTTTTATTTTAACAGGAAGGGTGATATGTAGGAGGAGCTAAAGGGGAAGGAGTACCAAGAGGAAGAGTAAGGAGAGAAGATGAAGGAGAGGAGAAGCTAGGTGATGAGAGAGAAAAAGAGAGAGAAAGAGAGGGGGGACATGGAGGCAGATGTTCACGTGTCTCCACCAGTCAAAGATAGTTTTTATATCTAGGTTGGGTATTGGGTTACACTTCTGACTGAGCATTACCAAACTTATAAAGCCTTTGATTAACATTTATAGAAATTGTATAAAAGCAAAAAGGAAAAAGGGGCATGGGATAGGGGTTCTCTAGGGAGGGGAAATGGGGAAAGGGATGGCATCTGAAATGTAAATAAAATATAAAAAAATAAAAAAAAGAATTTACTATAAGATTCTAATGGCAAATAGCTATTAAGTAACCTAATCTCTGTGAGTGGAAATTCATGCCTTCAGCCATTTCTAAATTACTGATGGGTTGTTTTCTCTCATTTTTGGTCTTCATTATTCCTTTTGTTTTGTTTTGTTTGCAATTATGAAGAATAATCATACATTGAAGGTTTTTACCTAAATCATTATCAACCATAATAACCTTTTGACCTACTACAAAAAGTAAATCATTTCTTGTAATCATAAAAAAAGAAAGAAAAAGGCTACTGTCCTTTAAAAAGATACTGGTCTGTTAAACCCTTAATAATTCGGCATATGTATGATGAGAGCCACTATTCTTCTGCCTTAGGAATGAACAAGAAATAATATATACTCTCTTGTCTATGGCACAAGTGATGACTTTTTTTTAACAATCACAAGAAATTCAAACCTTTTACAGAAAAAAATTACATTTTTCCTTACAGTAAAACATTGGTATAAATATACTTACACAATTTGTTAATATTTTCAGTGGAAAAAACAAATAATATGTGTCTCAAGTCTTTTTCTCATATTTTTGAAGAAGAATGTATTTTTGAAAGTAGGTCAAAGAGCTGCTCAAGGGGCCAGAGATAGATCAGTGGTTAAAGTGCTTGCTCTGTAACACAGATACAATTGAATTCTTCCTATTGTTTTCTAGGGAGGAGTTCAGGGC
Organism: Arvicanthis niloticus; assembly: GCF_011762505.2. NCBI lineage: Eukaryota > Metazoa > Chordata > Mammalia > Rodentia > Muridae > Arvicanthis > Arvicanthis niloticus. The sequence goes on along the minus strand of NC_047659.1, from coordinate 63,730,128 downwards.
TTATGTTATTGCTAGGATTGTAACTGAAGTAGTGATGGATAGAAAGATGTATCCTATTTACAATGGTGAGATTTTATTTATTCTCTTAGGGCAATATACTGATCCTTTGCACCAGCTTCGCAAATTTCCTCCAATATTGAACTACTGAACCATTCCACCCTTCACTTGCTCTGAAGGGAAGCTCCTCAGGAGGGATTGCAACTCAAAACAGCTCAAAATGGTCCCTGAAACTGATCAGATTCACTAGGCTCCTTTGCTGTCAGAGAGCAATAAAAGCTGAGAGTCCCTCTCAGATAAAAGTAAGCTGAGCAGCAAAGAAGACTCTCAAAAGACCCAACCTCATACAAGCTGTCTGGAAGAAGTTTAGACCAGCTGAAGTACCTGAACAGGACATTCTCCAGCCTGTTAAGCCATCTACAGGCTGTGCAGTTTCTCCAGGTTCCCAGCTTATTGTGCTGTCACCCATGCTGGGTGGGATTTGGTGATGCAGCTGTCTTTGAGTCATTTCTGCTCCTGTAAGCAATCCTTCACCCATATAATAAACTTATTGTTTCAACAACTAGGACTTTGGTGGTATGTGCATTTTGTTCTCCCCTGAGTTCCTTATCCAGAGAAGAAAAGAGTTTTGTCACACAACAGTACCTACTAGGTTTTATAACTGTAAAATTCTATTTATTCTTTGTAATTAGCCAGCATATTGTGAGAAGATATTTTGAAGGGCACTTACTTATATTTTGTCTTCTATAATTGACCACCATGGGATAGTTTCCTAAAAGACAAATGTACTAGTTAGGACCAGCTGATCTATGTTGAGATGATTTAGGTAACCCTGTGCTCTGCTGAAGGGAACTGAGATATGTATCAACTCATTCAAACTTCCAACTTGGGCAAGAGAGCACTCTGAAATCCTGGACCCAGTTTGGGTTAGGGAAGGCTTCCACCATCCAGAAACGTTGATTTGCGTTCTTTCAGGTGACATCATAACCAGCTATGGAACCTTGAAGGCTGTGACTAGGGGCAGCCCCCTGAGTTAGACATCATTCGTGAGGTTGGCTCTGATGTGTTAGCTGCTAGGTTTAGGCCTGTTGTCTTAATAGTGATTAACTAGAACAATTAGTCCAATTTTGAAATTTTGGGTAGCTGGTTACAACACCCTAGAAGAATACTGCTGAGGAAGTATTCTTAGAACTCCTCAGAGTTTCCCAGAGTGAACCCTGGTGAACTGCCAACATCTGACTATTCACCAATAGGTTTCCGATATTGACAGCTTAATTATCTCATTTCTTTAACCCTGATGTGTAAAGTCAACTCTGTTGAGAAGAGCTCTCCTGAGCCTAATAGGTTTCCGACCTTGAACCAATCATCTACTGGAAGAAGTGATTCTTTTACATCAGGGCGAACAACCCAAGAATACCAACCCAGAGCCAGGCATATGGTTCTTGGAAATCAGAAAGGCTGGTACTGTCGAAAAAGCAATCCAAGCAGTTCTCCATGTGGCAACCTAAACAGCCTGGGGTGGAGATGAAGCACGAAGCTTTATGAAAAGCTCAAAAAACAGAAATACAAGGATGGAAATGGGACAGAGACAGAGTCTGAAGCTTTGGGACAAAGTTCAAAAAGGAAATGCCAGGATAGAACAGAGATGGTATTTAAAGAAGCCGGCGATGCTTGGAAGAAGCCCTAGGTCCATTAAGACCTAGAGCTTCAAAGAGACCAGCCGGGCAAGAGTCAGGTACAGAAATCCCAGGAAGAGAGTCCAAGACAACTAAAACCCCTAGAGTGTACCAAAGGTCCTCCAGAGCAGGCTGTGACTGAGAGGAAGCCTGCTGATGGTCACAAGGGTCACAAGCACCCCTATTCCATCATGGAAAAAAACGAACAAAGCCCCCCAAAGGCAAAGCACGGAAGATTACTTCAACACCTTAAACGTGACCATCATGTAAGGTCAGACCCACACAGGCCTCATGCCATCCTTACAGACATCTCCAAGATCAAAGGAGGCGTGTCAGGGCACAGTCATGGATCAGAAATAATGCAGAGAGATCCAGAACCATCTACACCAGACAGGGGCGGGGGGGGGGGAGAGAAGAGAGAAGAGAGAGAGAGAGAGAGAGAGAGAGAGAGAGAGAGAGAGAGAGAGAACGAGAGGTGTTCAGAGAATAAGTCTGTTACACAAAAGAAAGGTGGTGTAAACCATGAAGGAAGAAAGGGGAACAGCTTGGAGCCTGACTTAACGGGAACACCAGCTCTAGTCATCCTGGATAGTGACGGAGGCGATAGGTCACTCCCCAACAAGATGGCAGTACTTGTGGTAGAGAAAAAGCCTCTCACAAACCAAGAAAAGGGCAGAGAAGTGGATCAAAATTTTCGTGTTACAGAGCACATGGAGAAGAAAATTAAGAATGCACTGGGTCCAGGACCCCAAAAGGAAATCTTAAGTAGGGGATTCAAGTTGCAAATCACCCGAGGAGATATCCAGACTCTCGAGAATGGTCAATGGCTCAATGATGAGGTCATCAATTTCTACATGAACCTTCTGGTTGAGAGAAATGAAAACCAAGGCTACTCAGCTCTTCATGTGTTTAGCACTTTCTTTTACCCCAAGCTAAAGCATAGCGATTACAGTTCTGTGAAAAGATGGACTGGAGGAATCAATCTCTTTGACAAAGAACTTATCTTGGTGTCTATTCACCGGAAGGTACATTGGAGCCTGGTGGTAATCGATTTGAGAAAATAAAGTATTTTATACCTTGATTCAATGGAACAGACAGGGAAGACTATCTGTGAGACCATCTTCCAATATTTGCAAAATGAGAGCAAGACACAAAGGAGCATCAAGCTGGACCCTTTGGAGTGGAAGCAATATAGTATGACAGCAGAGGAAATTCCTTAGCAACTGAATGGGAGTGACTGTGGGATGTTCACCTGTAAATATGCTGATTACATCACTAGAGACCAAACTATCACCTTCTCTCAGCAGCACATGCCCATCTTCAGGAAGAGGATGGTATGGGAAATCCCGCACAGTCACTTACTGTAACAACATCCACCTGATTGCTGTGGTCACCACCCCTGTATTTTTCTATCGATGTTTCTAATATACCTCAAATAGGGTGAGTTGAAGAGATTTAAAATGGGTACTGAGCTGTCTGACCAGATGAAGCCCACTCTCTTTAATATAGTCCTAACTTGGGAAGTCACACTGCTGCCCTAATGCCATCTCTAGGATGCATGAAACTACTGCAGGCTTAGATACTGCTACTGTCCAACCCACAGGAGACCATGTGTTCAAGAAATACTGTTTTAATGCTGGATTTAGTTAATGAATTGCTGTTTTTTTTGTTTTATTTTGTCTTGTTTTGTAGTGTTGTGTGTTTATTTGTCTGTAGATGAAAAGAGGCAATTCTTGCCTAGTGGCTGTCTCACCACAACTGGAGTAACTCCAAAGATGCTCAACTTCTTCTTAGAATCTAAGATGGGAAGGTGTCAGGAGCAGACAGGTGTCTAATCAAAATGAACATTAATACAGAAATGTGCCTTCCGTCCCTCTCCGGATCCATCCCAGTAGCGGGAGCAGACACTCAGCCAGCAGGGTCTGCACCCTTGGGGAGACTATATCCTGAACCATCCCTGGGAGGCCAGTGTCCTCAGGGAGGCAGGTAAGGCCAGTGGGGCACTGCCCTATGCACCAGACCCACATCTGGGAGTAGGAAGCTCTCAGGACCACCACCACCCTGCCCCCCGTCCCCAGGTACCAAAACCCTGCCCTTGTGGAATTCCACTCCCCTTCTGCCCCTCTTCAGATCCCGGTGGCAGGAACAGGCATCCAGCGGGTCTGTACCCTTGTGGAAACTGCATCCAGAGTCAGCCCAGAGGGGTCAGTGTCCTCAAAGAAGCAGACACCCAGCGGGTCTGCACCCTTGTGGAAACTGTATCCTGAGGCATCCTAGAGAGGCTACCGACCTCAGAGCAGGGGACATCATACCCAGAGTCATCCTAGTGGAGCCACGGAACCCAGAGCAGCAGTCACCTTATCCTGAGACATTCTAGAGGAACCACTGCACTCAGAGCAGTGAACACCTAGTTGGTCTGCTCTCAAGTAGACACCTTACCCTGAGACATCCTAGAGGAGACACTGCACTCAGAGCAGCTGGGGCTCAGGATCACAGGATCACAGAGACATCTGGACCCTGAGGAGTTCTGACACAAGCAAGATAACTAGAAAGACAGTGCCCAGTCAGAACCAGTGAGAGAGGGAAGCACTAGAGTTAACCAAATGGCGAAAGGCAAGTGCAGGAATGTAAACAACAGAAACCAAAGTTACTTGGCATCACCAGAACCCAGTTCTCCCACCATAGCAAGCCCTGAACAGCACATCACACCAGAAAAGCAGGACACAGAATTAAAATCACTTCTCATGATGATGTTAGAGGACTTTAAGAAGGTCATAAATAACACTCTCAAAGAATTTGAGGAAAACACAGGTAAACAGATAGGAACCCTTAAAGAGGAAACACAAAAATCTCTTAAAGAATTGCAAGAAAACACAACCAAACAGGTGACGGAATTAAACAAAACTGTCCAGGATCTAAAAATGAAAGAAGAAGCAATAAAGAACTCTCAAAAGGAGACTACCCTGGAGATAGAAAACCTAAGAAAAAGACCAGGGGTCATAGATGCAAGCATCACCAACAGAATACAAGAGTTAGAAGAGAGAATCTCATGTGCAGAAGATACCATGGAAAACACTGACACAACTGTCAAGGAAAATGTGAAATGCAAAAAGCTCCTAACCCAAAACATCCAGGAAATCCAGGACACAATGAGAAGGCCAAACCTAAGAATAATAGGTATAGACGAGGGTGAAGACTCCCAAATTAAAGGGCCAGTAAATATCTTCAACAAAATTATAGAGGGAAACTTCCCTAACCTAAAGAAAGAGATGTCCTTAAATATACAAGAAGCCTACAGAACCCCAAATAGACTAGACCAGAAAAGAAATTCATCCCGTCACATAATAATCAAAACATCAAATGTACAAAACAAAGAAAAAATACTAAAAGCGGTAAGGGAAAAGGTAAAGTAACATATAAAGGCAGACCTATAATAAGAATTACACCAGACTTCTCACCAGAGACTATAAAAGCCAGAAGATCCTGGACTGATATCATACAAAACCTAAGAGAACAAAAATGCCAGCCTAGACTACTATACCCAGCAAAACTCTCAATCAATATTGATAGAGAAACTAAGATATTTCATGACAAAAGCAAATTTACACAATATCTTCAAACAAATCCAGCCCTTCAAAGGATAATGGATGGAAAACTCTAACACAACGGGGGAAATTACAATGTAGAAAAAACAAGAATGTAATCTCCCAACAACCCCAAAAGAAGAAAGTTACAAAAACATAATTCTACCTCCAACAACAAAAGTGACAGGAAGCAACAATAATTTTTCCTTAATATCTCTTAATATCAATGGATTCAACTTTCCAATAAAAAGACATAGGTTAGCAGACTGGATAAACAAGCAAGACCCAACATTTTGCTGCATACAGGAAAGACACCTCTGTGACAAAAACAGACACTACCTCAGAGTAAAAGGATGGAAAACAATCTTCCAAGCAAATGGACCCAAGAAACAAGCTAAAGTAGCTATTCTAATATCAAATAAAATTGATTTTCAACCAAACCTAATCAAAAAAGATAAGGTAGGACACTTTATACTCATCAAAGGAAAAATGTACCAAGATGAACTCTCAATTCTGAACATCTATACCCCAAATGCAAGGGCACCCACATACATAAAAGAAACTTTGCTAAAACTCAAAGCATACATCATGTAGGGAGCCGACTTCTTTGCAGCCATCTTGAGCCATATACCCTGACATGAGACTTGTATTACAATAGCCTACAACAGCTGAGCACACTCTGATAATCTTGGTTTAGATACCTTGGGTGTGTGAGATTAAAGGTGTGTGACTTAAGAGTGTGACCTAGAGATCAGATTTAGAGACAAGACCTAAGTGCATGATTTAAAGGCGTGACCAAAAGGCATGGCTTAGAAGTGAGACATATAAAAGGCAGAGACAGACAGAAGAGAGTAATTAAGTACAAGATTGAATACAACTAGGAACTAAAATGAGTACAACTAGGAACTAGGAACTAGGAACTAGGAACTAGGAACTCAAGACTTGGGACTTGGACTAGGAAGAGAGACTGAAGAATAAACGGGATTGAAACACACTCTGTCTGGTCTCCATTCTTTGAGTCCGTCCTCACTCTCTTTCTTGTTGAACCCCGACCCGCAGACTGGAGCAGCAGCTTGGGCCGGGATACAGTGGCCACCAAGCGCTGAGTGGAGAGGGCCTCAACATTTTAGGCAGCCCAAAGTGGGGCAGCCTAGGCACCAACATTTTTGGCCCCCAAACGTGGGGCTAGTGTGGTTCTCAACAACATCACATCTCACACAATAATAGTGGGGGACTTCAACACCCCACTCTCAGCAATGGACAACTCATGGAAACAGAAACTAAATAGAGACACAATGAAACTAACAGAAGTTATGAACCAAATGGATTTAACATATATATATATATATATATATATATATATATAATTTATATTATATATATAATTTAAATTATATATAAATATTTATATTATATATAATTTAAATATATATATATATATATATATATATATATGAAACATTTCACCCTAAAACAAAAGAATATACCTTTTTCTCAGCACCTCATGGTACCTACTCCAAAATAGACCATATAATTGGTCACAAAACAGGCCTCAACAGATACAAAAAGATTGAAATAATTCCTTGTACCCTATCAGACCACCATGGACTAAGGCTGGTCTTTAATAATGTCAAAAACAATGGAAAGCCCACATACACATGGAAATTGAACAACGCTCTACTCAAGGATGACTTGATCAAGGGAGAAATATAGAAAGAAATTAAAGACCTTTTAGAATTTAATGAAAAGGAGGACACCTCATACCAAAACTTGTGGGACTCCATGAAAGCAGTACTAAGAGGAAAACTCATAGCTCTAAGTACCTACAAAAAGAAACTGGAGAGAGCATACATTAACAACTTGACAGCACACCTGAAAAGCATTAGAACGAAAAGAAGCAAACCTACTTAAGAGGAGTAGACGGCAGGAAATAATCAAACTCAGAGCTGAAATCAACCAAGTAGAAACAAAAAGAACTATACAAAATATCAACAAAACCAGGAGCTGGTTCTTTGAGAAAATCAACAAGATAGATAAACCCTTAGCCAGACTAAACAAAGGGCACAGAGACAGTATCCAAATTAATAAAATCAGAACTGAAAAGGGAGACATAACAACAGAAATTGAGGAAATTTTAAAAACCATCAGATCCTACTACAAGGGCTTATACTCAACAAAATTGGAAAATCTGGATGAAATGGACAATTTTCTAGACAGGTACCAGATAACAAAATTAAATCAGGAGCAGATAAACCATCTAAACAGTCCTATAAACCCTAAAGAAATAGAAGAAGTCATTAAAAGTCTCCCCACCAAAAAAAGTTCAGGACCAGATGGTTTTAGTGCAGAATTCTGTCAGACATTCAAGGAAGAACTAATACCAATTCTCTTTAAGCTATTCCATCGAATAGAAACAGAAGGAACACTACCCAATTCGTTCTATGAAGCTACCATTACACTCATACCCAAAACACAGAAAGACCAAACAAAGAAAGAGAACTACAGACCAATCTCTCTTATGAACAATGATGCAAAAATACTCAATAAAATTCTCACAAACCGAATTCAACATACATTAAAACAATTATCCATCATGATCAAGTAGGCTTTATCCCAGGAATGCAGGGATGGTTCAATATTTGAAAATCCATCAATGTAATCCACTACATAAATAAACTCAAAGAAAAAAACCACATGGTCATTTCACTAGATGCTGAGAAAGCATTTGACAAAATTCAACATCCCTTCATGTTAAAAGTCTTGGAAAGATCAGGAATTCAAGGCTCATACCTAAACATAGTAAAAGCAATATACAGCAAGCCAGTATCCAACATCAAACTAAGTGGAGAGAAACTTGAAGCAATCCCATTAAGATCAGGGACTAGACAAGGCTGCTCACTCTCACCTTACCTATTTAATATAGTGCTGGAAGTCCTAGCTAGAGCAATTAGACAACAAAAGGAAGTCAAAGGGATACAAACAAGAAAAGAAGTCAAAATTTCACTATTTGCAGATGATATGATAGTATACTTAAGTGACCCTAAAACTTCCACCAGAGAACTCCTAAACCTCATAAATGACTTTAGCAAAGTAGCTGGATATAAAATCAACTCAAACAAATTAGTAGCCTTCTTCTATTCAAAGGATAAACAGGCTGAGAAAGAAATTAGGGAAAGGACACCCTTCACAATAGTCACAAACAATATAAAATATCTTGGAGTGAATCGAACCAAGCAAGTGAAAGATCTGTATGACAAGAACTTCAAGTCTCTGAAGAAAGAAATCGAAGAAGATCTCAGAAGATGGAAAGATCTCCTGTAAGGCCCGACAGGTAGGGAGGAACTCCCTCCCTGCTCTTGGGAATTCACGGCCACCCCAATAACTGCAAAGACACCGAATTTGATGTAACAGCAAAAGGTATATTTCAATCAACACGTTGAGGTTGCACTTCCAGCCTGTCCTACGCAGAGGCAAGCAGTGAAGTACAACCCCCACTTAGGGAAAAGATAGAGTTTTTATAGTAAGAACCGTGACCCAGGGAAACGAGGGGGAAATATCAAACACTATTCAATTTGTCTTGTGGTTCGTTTTGTTCCTGGTATCCAGGATGCATGGGCACACTGATAACTCTCAACTCAAACTCTCCTGGTATCCAGGGTGCACAAGAACTTGAACTCTCAGCTCAAACCCTATTCAATCTATCTTATGGTCAGTTTTTAGTTCCTGGTACCCATAGCACTTGGTCACGCTATCTTGAACTCTCAGCTCTGAACTCTATTCAATCTATCATCTATTTTGTCTTGTGGATAGCTAGTTTCCTAGGACCCAGAACGCAGAACAAGCTGATCTGTACTCTTGACTCCATCTGTGGAAGGTTTAAAAAATTTTAACCCTTTCACTCCCATGCTCCTGGATTGGCAGGATTAACTTAGTAAAAATGGCCATCTTGCCAAAAGCAATCTACAGATTCAATACAATACCCATCAAAATTCCAAATCAATTCTTCATAGAGATAGAAAGAGCAATTTGCAAATTCATTTGGAATAACAAAAACCCAGGATAGCAAGAACTATTCTCAACAATAAAAGAACTACTGGGGGAATCACCATCTCTGACCTCAAACTATACTACAGAGCAATAGTGATGATAATGCATGGTATTAGTACAGAGACAGGCAGGAAGATTAGTGGAATAGAATTGAAGATCCAGAAATGAACCCACACACCTATGGCCACTTGATCTTTGGCAAAGGAGCTAAAACCATCCAGTGGAAAAAGGACAGCATTTTCAACAAATGGTGCTGGCTCAACTTGGGGTCAGCATGTAGAAGAATGCAAATTAATCCATTCTTATCCCCTTGTACAAAGCTCAAGTCCAAGTGGATAAAGGACCTTCACATAAAACCAGATACACTGAAACTATTAGAAGAGTATGTGGGGTAGACCCTTGAATACCTAGGCACAGGGGAAAAGTTCCTGAACAGAACACCAATGGCTTATGCTCTAAGATCAAAGAATCAACAAATGGGACCTCTTTAAATTGCAAAGCTTCTGTAAGGCAAAGGACACTGTCAATAAGACAAAACAGCATTGAACAGATTGGGAAGAGATTATTACCAATCCTATATCCAATAGAGGGCTAATATTGAATATATACAAAGAACTCAAGTAATTAGACACCAGAGAACAAAATAACCCCATTAAAAATTGTGTACAGATTTAAACAAAGAATTCTCAACTGAGGAAACTCGAATGGCCAAGAAGCACCTTAAGAAATGCTTAACATCCTTAGTCATCAGGGAAATGCAAATCAAAACAACCCTGAGATACCACCTCACACCAGTCAAATGTCTAAGATCAAAAATTCAGGTGATAGTAGATGCTGGTGAGGATATGGAGAAAGAGGAACACTCCTCCATTGTTGGTGGGGTTGCAAGCTGGTACAACCACTCTGGAAGTCAGTCTGGTGATTCCTTAGAAAACTGGACATAGCACTACCTGAGGATCAAGCTATACCACTCCTGGGCATATACCCAGAAAATGCTGCAACATATAACAATGACATATGCTCCACTATGTTCATAGCAGCCTTATTTATAATAGCCAGAAGCTGGAAAGAGCCCAGATGTCCTTCAACAGAGGAATGGATACAAAAAATGTGGTACATTTACACAATGGAGTATTACTCAGCTATTAAAAATAATGAATTTGAGAAATTCTTGGGTAAATGGATGGAACTAGAAAATATCATCCTGAGTAAGGTAACCCAATCCCAAAAAACACATATGGTATTTACTCACTGATAAACGGATATTAGCCCAAAAGTTTGAAACAACAAAGATTCAACTAACAGACCACATGAAGCTCATGAAGAAGGAAGAACAAATGTGTATGCCTAGGTCTTACTTAGAAAGAGTAACAAAATACCCAAGGGAGCAAATAAGGAGACAAAGTGTGGAGAGAAACTGAAGGAGAGGTTGTATGGAGACCATTCCACCTGGGTATTCATCCCATGTGCAGTCACCAAAAATATACACTGATATGGATGACAGAAAGTACACGCTGGCAGCAGCCTGATAAGGCTGTCTCCTTAGAGGTCCCCCAGAGTCTGACATACTCAGAGGCAGGTACTCACAGCTAACCATTAATCAGATCAAGGGTTCCCAATGGAGAAGTTAGAGAGAAGATTGAAGGAGCCAAAAGGGTTGATGTCCCCAGGAAGAGAGAAACAATACTAACTAACCAGGGCCCCCAGGGACTAAACCACCAGCCTAGGAGGATATAGGGAGGCACCCATGACTCCAGCTGTATATGTAGGGGAGGATGGCCTTGTGGGGCATAGGTGGGAGAGGAGGTCTTTGGTCCCATGAAGGCCGAACACTGAGTGGGGGGTAATCTGAGGGTGGGGAGGTGGAAGTGGGGAGTAGGTGGGGCATACCCTCATTGAAGTAGGAGGAGGGGGAATTGGGTAAGGGGTTCCTGGGTGGTGGAGGGAATGGGGTAAGGGGATAAAATTCTAAATGTAAATATTATATTCAAAAAAAGCAAGGAAAAAAAGAAAAGCTGTTAGAACCAACATCTTTAATAAAATGTCAGCCCTCTAAAAAATTATCTTGATACTAAAATTTGTTTTGAGAATTGTATATTGCAGAATACACAGCCTTGGTGTATCTACTCATCAAGCAAGCTGAGCAGACCTGCTCAAACCTCTGAGGTCCTGGAATTCCATATGGATGCAGTGAAGACACAGCATCAGAGGCTTATCAATTTACTCTTCCCCCCCAACCCTCTTCTAATATATCAACACCCATAATCAGCTTGAAGAAGTTAATGAAGAGTCAGCGCCCCTATTCCCTGTGCTTGGGGACTAAGGTGGTTAATATTGGGCTGACTTCCTAGGGAAAAGTAGTGGCTTTTGTGGGAATAGGGAGGAGTAGCTAGGATTTATTGCATAGCCATAACCTATTGGTAGAAATCTGTATAATTATTATCAAGATGAAGTTAAAATTTCTTAAATGGTACAAAATTTACTTTGATTTCAAATTTAAGGTTTTCTTTGGTACGAACTTCTTATTGACATAAAAGTGATATGAATATTGATACTCTCATAGGCATTGCGCCTATATAACACATTTAGGAATACAAGGCCTAGACCCAGTCCTTCTTTAACACTTGCAACTGATTTGAAATGGTTAGCCTGTGAGTTAAGAAACTACAGAAAATTCATGGCTTGAAGTTTATTGTTAGAGTGTTTTCTATATTTTATTTAGAAATAGCTGAGTGGAGTTAACAGACAACAGTCCAGATTACCTTACATGGATAGTTGGTTTTCAAAACATCAGAAGTCCACAGAATTGACGTGTCAAACATTTCTGTATTAATGTTCATTTTGATTAGAGACCTGTCTGCTCCTGACAGCTTCCTGTCTTGTATACTAAGAAGAAATTTAGCATCTTTGGAGTTACTCCAGTTGTGGTGAGACAGCCACTGGGCAAGAATTGCCTCTTTTCATCTACAAACTAATTACTGTCCAGAAAAGGACACTCTTGCAGAATAGTCGACTGATTATATTTGCCTAGACAAAGTGATCAGCCCTTAATAATTCTGCATCACTAGGTCTGTCAGATGATCCTGGGCCAGAAGGCTGAAGATCAGATGCTCCAACATTTTGTAGTATAGGGAGTGTCCAGGTATTCAGTGGTCTCTATAAATTGGTTAAGTTTTAGAAGCTATGCTTTGTGCTTCCCATAATTTTAGTTTACTCAGTCACTCTGATTTCTGACAGGGTTGAAAACTTATAGTCCCATAGCCAATCCTAGCTATTTACTTTGAGAGAAAAGATTTGAGTGGATGGTTTACAGCTGACATTCATTCTAAAGCCAAGAAAAAAGCCAGGTCCAGAACTAAGTGTTTTAGTTAGGAGAGATGACAGAGGTTCTGGTTAGTCAACAAAATGATGGACTGGGTATTAGGACTATCTTGTACCTCACTGGTGCAAATTGGCATAATTATGCTCTAATTGTATTTTGAGAGAAAAGTTTTATTTTAACAGTAAGGGTGATATGTAGGAGGAGCTAAAATGAGAGGGGTACCGAGAGTAAGAGATGGAATAAGGAGAGGAGGAGAAGAAGGAGAGGAGAAGCTAGGTGATGAGAGAAAGAAAGAGAGAGAAAGAGAGGGGGGACATGGAGGCAGTTGTTCACGTGTCTTCACCAGTTAAAGATAGTTGATATATCTAGGCTGGGTATTAGGTTACACTTCTGATTGAGCTTTACCAAACTTGTAAAGCCTTTGATTAACATTTTTAAAAAGTGTAGAAAAGCAAAAAGGAAAAGGGGGCATGGGATAGGGGTTTTCTGGGGTGGAGGGAATGGGGAAATGGGATAACATCTGAAGTGTAAATAAAATATCCAATATAATAATAATAATAATAATAATAATAAATAATAATAATAATAATAATAATAATAATAAATACAGAAATGTTTGTAATGTCAATTCTGTGAACTTCTGATGTTTTGAAAGCCAACTATCCATGTAAGGCAATCTGGACTATTGTTTGCTAACTCCTCTCAGCTTTTTCTAAATAAAATATGGAAAACAATCTAACAATAAACTCAGAGCCATGAATTTGTTATAGGCCCTTAACTCACAGGCTAACTGTCTCAAATCTGTTAAAAAATTTAAAGAAGGACTGGGTCTAAGCCTTGTATTCCTAAATGTGTTATATAGGCGCAATGCCTATGAGAGTAACAATATTAATCTCACTTTTATATCAATAAGAAGTTCGTACCAAAGAAAACCTTAAATTTGAAATCAAAGTAAATTTTGTACCATTTAAGAAATTATAACTTCATCTTGATAATAATTATACAGATTACTATCAATAGGTTATGGCTATGCAATAAACCCTAGCTAATCCTCTCTATTCCTACAAAACTACTACTTTTCCCTAGAAAGACAGCCCAATATTAACCACCTTAGTCCCCAAGCACAGGGAATAGGGGCGCTGACTCTTCATTAACTTCTTCAAGCTGATTATGGGTGTTAATATATTAGAAGAGGGTTGGGGAGAAGAGTAAATTGATAAGCCTCTGATGCTGTGTCTTCACTGCATCCAGATGGAATTCCAAGACCTCAGAGGTTTGAGCAGGTCTGCTCAGCTTGCTTGATGAGTAGATACACCAAGGCTGTGTATTCTGCAATATACAATTCTCAAAACAAATTTTAGTATCAAGATAATTTTTTGTTTGAATTCTGGTGGCCTGCCTTTGTCATGTCTATTCCATATAATTCTGGGAGTTTCTATGAGGGTGTGCTCCCACCATCCTCCTATTCCTGCCTCTTTGCTCTCGAAATTCCCCAACACTAGGGAATCCAAACTTTCAAGCACCCAGGCCATTTATGTGGAGCCATGAGTCCCTCCCTTTGTGTTCTCAGACTGGAGATTTTAGAATAGCTACTCCAGCTTGTTTCTTAGGACCATTTGCTTGAAAAACTGTTTTCCAGACTTTTACTCTAAGGTAGAGTCTGTCTTTGTCACTGAGGTGGGTTTCTTGTATGCAGCAAAATGCTGGGTCCTGTTTACGTATCCAGTCAATTAGCCTATGTCTTTTAAATGGGGAATTGAGTCCATTGATGTTAAGAGATATTAAGGAACAGTGATTGTTGTCTCCTGTTATTTTTGTTATTAGAGATGAAGTTATCTTTGTGTGGCTATCTTCTTTTGGATTTGTTGGAAGAGGGTTACTTTCTTGCTCTTTCTAGGGTATAATTTCCCTCCTTGTATTGGAGCTTTCCTGCTATTATCCTTTGTAATGCTGGGTTTGTGGAAAGATATTGTGTAAATTTGGTTTTGTTGTGGAATATCTTGGTTTCTCCATCTATGGTAATTGAGAGTTTTGCTGGATATAGTAGCCTGGGCTGGCATTTGTGATCTCTTAGGGTCTGTATGACATCTGTCCAGCATCTTCTAGATTTTATAGTATCTGGTGAGAAGTCTGGTGTAATTCTGATAGGTCTGCCTTTATATGTTACTTGGCCTTTTCCCTTACTGCATTTAATATTCTTTGTTTTGTGCACTTGGTGTTTTGATTATTATGTGACAGGAGGTATTTCTTTTCTGGTCTAGTCTATTTGGCATTCTATAGGCTTCTTGTACGTTTATGGGCATCTCGTTCTTTAGATTAGGGAAGTTTTCTTCTATAACTTTGTTGAAGATATTTATTGGCCCTTTAAGTTGGGAATCTTCACTCTCATCTATACCTATTGTCCTTAGGTTTTGTCTTCTCATTGTGTCCTGAATTTCCTGGATATTTTGTGTTAAGAACTTTTTGCATTTTCTTTGAAAGTTGTGTCAATATTTTTGATTGCATCTTCTCCACCTGAGATTCTCTCTTCTATCTCTTGTATTCTGTTGGTGATGCTTGTGTCTGTGATTCCTGATTTCTTTCCTAGGTTTCTATCTTGAGGGTAGTCTCCCTTTGTGATTTCTTTATTGTTTCTACTTCTATGTTTATGTCCTGGATAGTTTTGTTCAACTCCTTCACCTGTTTGGTTGTGTTCTCTTGTAATTCTTTAAGGAATTTTTATGTTTCCTCTTTAAGGGCTTCAACCTGTTTACCTGTGTTCTCTTCAAATTCTTTGAAAGTGTTATGTCCTTCTTAAAGTCCTCTATCATCATCATTAGAAGTGATTTTAAATCTGAATCTTGCTTGCCTAGTGATATGGAGAATTCAGGACTTTCTTGTGTGGGAGAACTAGGTTCTAATGATGCCAAGTACCCTGGGTTGCTGGTGCTTATGTTCTTGTGCTTGCCTTTTGCCATCTGGATCTCCTTAGTGCTACCTGCCCTGTCTCTGAGTGGAGCCTGTCTTTCCTATTATCTTGGTTGTATCAGAACTGTGTGGGTTGGGTGTTTCTATTGGGGTTAGAGCTGGAGCCCAAGATCTGCTCAGTGCTCAGGAGCAGACAGGAAGGAACCAGTGCTCCGGTCCAGGAGAGACTTCCTGGGTCCTAGTGGGTCCTAGTTATTCCCTGTTTGGGTTGGGCATTGCTATCTCCTTACCTAAGATTCTGCCTGGGTTAGAGCTCTTGGGAGGCCCTCTTCCTCTTGGTTCTATGAGATTAGTGGCAGAGCTGCTACCCGGGATCTGCTCAGTGCTTGGGCCCAGACCGGAAGGACCTACTTAAACTTTTATGATAGGTGATTTAACAATAAGCTCTCCTCCAAGATGTAGAGAAATTTTCATACTTTATGTTTTCAGAATCTTGGGATACTGAACTATTTTTCTGGTAGTATTATGAGTGAAGAATATCTGATTTTTTTGAATTTTTTTAGTTTAAAAGTTATTCTTTTCATACAATATTTTTTCCATTAATTAATTAATCAATTAATTCATTTTACTTCTAAGTCACTGCTCTCCTATCTCCCTCACATAGACCCTACCCTCAAACAATAAATTTTTATTACTTCTTCCTTTTTAAGTTTATAATATCATTGAATTATTTCTCCTTTTTCTTTCATAGCTTATACCTCTATAACTTCCCATATTACCCCTCTTTACTCTCTTTGAAATTCATGCCTCTTCTTTCATTAATTATTGTAACATGCATATATGTATATGCACATATATTATTAAATAAATCTTGCTTATATTCTGGGTTTTTTTTTTTTTTGAGTAACTCTTCTTTCATTGAGAAGGCGCTGAAATACTTAAATTTCTAAAGCAATGTCAATGGGAAGGTATAGAAAAAAGGATGATTTGGATTTTTCACAGGAACTTAATAGCAGTATTTTAGCTTCTAGATATGACACTGCTTAATACTGTACCAGTTTCTAAAACTCATTCCTAGGGACAGACAGGTACCAATCTATTCTATACAGTTAGGGAGTATCTCCATCTCCTACATGACCTTAGACTGCAAGGAAGCTTCCTCAGGGCTACAGAGTGAGCAAAATCCAGGTTGTTATTCATACAGTAATGAGAGCCCTTCCTGTCCCAGTCATGGTCCCAAGGGCTGATGTAACATGTCATTCATTACAATACTCCTGATCAGATATTGACTATTAATAAATTAGTTTTAACTGCAAAAAAGAGAACTAATCACTGAATTGTTTAGAGATAAGTACTCCGAAGTATCTGTTCCTAAGGTAAACTCTTCAAAAAACAGAAATAATTAATTCCTGGGAGGGCAAAGGTGAGACCTGTTTGCCCTTTAATAAAGCACTCAGTAGCCTTTCTTTCTTTACACGTTTCATTTTTTTTTCTTCCACTGGATAATTAAAGGGTAGACATATTTTTGTCTTGCTTTGTAACTTGATGTGGCGATAAAGATTAGAAGATTCCTTTTAATATGGAGATCTTTGTTGATTTCAATAGAGCCCCCTCCTTTTGACAAGCATTACAAAGCCATCAAGATGTGAAAATACTTGTTAAATGCATGTGAAGCTTGTGTCATTTGACAGTCCCTGCCTCCTGAATTATTGTTCAGTCATTGTGGATTTGGGATAGACACATTACATGAAATGATGTGTAAGTAGCTGTATGTAATAATTACTCTAAAGAATAATTATTTCTAAAGATCCTGGGCATTTACGTCAACTGCAGCAGAAGCCACAGTGAGTTTCCAAGAATCCTTATTTTTAATCTAGTTTATGGTATTTCCAACCTTCCCTAAGAAGTTGCCATAAAACTCATCAAAACAATCTTTTTGAATGTTTTCAGATGTTTTAGGAGATTTTGCAAAAATACTTGTTCTTTAAACTATGGATATGGATACACAGGCATGTTAATTTTTTAGAAAAAGGCTTTCAATTCATGAAAACTGCAAAAACCTATTTCTAGGTTTTGAGCATTTTATAGATGCTGAAGTAGCTGGGTGGGTCACTGAGAGTTTCCTGCTGCATAGGACATAAGATATGCTGGTCTGGGTACTTTATTGGCTTATTTTACAGTCACACATTTTCTAGAAAAACTTGCAATGGTTATTCTCAGGAATTCAAGAGAGGGGAAAATATCAACTTGTACCAATAACAGGAGAGAATGTAGCTGAGGATGAAAACAGGGTCTTTGAAGTTAGAGCTCTGATAGATATGTGACCTTCACTACAGTCAAGACAGGTCAGAATGTTAGGAAGAAGAACAGCATTTGAATTCTGTTTTCCAAAGAATTCTTTCACCTCTGAAGCTGAGGTCAGTGATGGATAAATTAAAATTTCACTATCCAGAATGGAAAAAACGATACTTTCTTCTGTCATTGGGAATCTGAATTAAAAGTCCGCTTTTTGACTTAATTTTGACCTCATCAAATGTTCTCGGATATCGTATTAAACACTGAGAGCTTGCCTTTGCAATAGTAAATCTTGTCCTGTTACATGACTAAATATCTATAACCTTAATCTGAAAGTCAAGACAGGTATTGATAATTAGAAGCTAATTCTCTGACCTTTGCAGCTATTGTTTCCTTGTATATATTCATATTGTTTTGTCCAAAGAAAGGTAATATAGTGACACAGAAAATATCAGTGTTATAATTTAGTAGATCTAGGCTTTTCTTGCCCTTCATCACTGATAGGCTCTGTTTCGTTATTCAGCTGACACTTAGCCCCTCAAGTTTAAAGTTTGTATAAGTTGATAAAATACAAGCTACCCATGGACTTCTAATGTAGAGTGTTCCAGAGGCTGGCAGACTAAAGATCTAAACTCATTACCATCTGGCTTCCTTTTGGAGCTTAGCAGAGGACTGAGGAGGTTTCCTGTGACCACAGCTGGTAGCTTTAATGCACAAGTTCACTGTTCTGACCTCTGGCAATACTGACTCTCAAAGTGAACTGAATCTGTGTTGGAGACAGACATCCTGGATTTGAATACAGGGTCCTCTACATTTTATTACTGGGACTTTAGGTAAGTTGTTTACCTCCCAATCATAGTCTTTTTTTTAAATGCACATTTAAAAGTATGTAAACATTTTGGCATTGTTGTGAGGAATAGGTGAAATACTATACACAAATCACTTAGTACCATCGTGCCAATTGTACTCTGCCAGTGCTCAGTATGGGGATATCCCACAGGAAGCATGCATATCACAAGGAAGCCTCAGCATGCTGCACAAAATGTGGAAAAGTAGAGCCCAGATAAAGCTCCATGTCCAAATATCTGAGCAGTGTGGGATGAGGTTGTCCCTTTACATCCTTGCCTCTTCAGTGCAGCCTTCCTTTCATGGAAGATCAGACTCTCCTTGCTCCTCTGCAAATGCCACAGGATATGCTACTAGCCTTTGAACCAAAACAGGGAACGAAACTCATTTATTTCTTGAATCTATCATCGAGCAGTAAAGACATCAGTTTAGACAAATGACTGAGTTGTTCAGTTAATGTTTTTGTCTATGGTGTGAGGGAAAAAGGAGAAGAGAATTAAAATGTATTTAGATTACTTGAAAATTTGCAGGACATGGAAATACTAACTGAAGTAATGATGGACAGTCAAGATTTGGATTTTATGTGTGGTTTTCATCATAAAATGTGACTTGGGCACAGACATTTGAGTAGTTATGGAAACATATTAGTCCAGTCTTTGTTATCCTAAGGATTAGCTCCTCTAGAGAAGATCTGGCAATTAGAAATGCACTACATTTTATTCTCAAGGGTTCTTGCTCCTGGGAGGATCCTCTAATATTTTGGGCTATTTAGAAGAAAGGCTGTAATTCCAGGTTTAGAGCTGTAATGTCCATGTGTCAATGAAGTATTCTTGAGGCCATTTGGGAAAATGTTTCTTTCTCATAGACTTCAGTATGTATCATGACTACAAGTGATGAAGACAATTCATATTACCCTTTGCAGTTCTGTTGTGTCAGGAACTCATGAGGATATTTTTAAAAGATTAATCTGAAGTCTAGGAAAAATAAAAACTGATAATAATAAAACATTTTTTAGTAATATTGCAAAGCTCGAGAGATATCTGCATTCTTCATCAAGTAAATAAATGAAGCAGATTTTGAATTAAGTAGGTTCTGGTTGACTATTTAGGCTTGAATTATTTACTGTTCAAATGAATTGCTAATTAATGGGGTTAATTCAATGAGCACCCATATTTTACTGTAGAATAAGCATAATATCCAGTGTTATTCTAAGAGTTGTGTGAGTAGTCAGGGTAATCTCATTCTCTTTCCTGTGTGCCCATTCACTAGTACCTGTTAATGCCCCGTCCTATGCTCATTTTGTGAATTGACAATCATAATTTTATGAGAACATTCCATTATCTTTCCTATGCTATTTCTTGGATTTCCACAATGCGTTAATGTACAATCACTTATATATTTTTTCATCATAGTTTACTCAGCTTAAGTGTCCATGTTTTCAATTGGAGGGCTAAATACTGAAATCAAAATTATTTTCTGATAATAGAAATAGTAATATAATCTACAGTAATTTGAAATGATAAAAAATTTAAGAAATAACAAGTCACACATAATTTTATATCTGAAGTAAATAGCCTCAATATTTTAATTAATTAAGTTATTTTCAATCTAAGTTTTGGATGGCTATAAAGCATTTTTTAAAAGTTGTGTGTCTATTTGTGTCTATGTGCATATGTGAGTTCAGGTTTTTGTGAGAAGAAGAAATCTAGAATTTCCTGAGCTGGAGTTGTATTTGATTGTGAACCACCTGATGTAGGTTCTTACCTTACCTGAGGTTCTCTCCAGGAGCAGCATACAATCATAACCACTGAGCCATCTCTCCAAATTCTAACTTAATTTTTATTAACATGTAGTAATTGCACATCTTAGTGTAGCACATGTTGCCTATTCAACATTTATACACAGTATATACTGATCAAATCAATATTTTCTCTTATCATTATCTTTTTATACTTGTAGACTTTGAGCTCTTCTAATATTCATAAATCATATGGGATACTGTGAACTGTAGTCATCCAATTGTGATGTGGAGCATGTGGCAGCAATGTGTTTGAGTATTTAATTGTTTGGTCCCTGTTCTTGAGATCCCCATTTTCTAGTACGTTCTTTCTTTCTTATTTATTTATTTATTTATTTATTTATTTATTTATTTATATTTTTTCATTTTTCAGTTCTACTTGTATGTTTAGACTGATGCTAGTTTTAGCATCCCCTTATGAGAAAGAATATGTGATATTGACATTTGACTTATTTCACTTAACATTTCCTCCATTTTCATACATTTTCTGGAAAGATGTGAAGAAAATGAGACAAATATAATTGTGTTTTAACATCAGTGAATCACAACCTATAAAAATTTATGCAAAAACTTCAAAATTTAATTTTATTCCTGAAATACACATATAAAAACAAAATCTTCAAGTACCAATTACATAATTATTATCACTAATTTTTACTTGTTACATTTACATAACTAGAATTAGTATTTAAGGACTATTTTATGGTGGTAATTTACCATACATACATACATCCAATCATATATACATATATACATACATATCTTGCTAATCTCCAAAATTTTTACTGCTAATGTTGCATCATTCTGATGCAAAAGTGAAGTTTTCAGTTGCTCCTCTGATTGTACAAAATGAGATCTTTCCTTTGGGGTGTTTTATGACTTTTAAGAATTCTTTTCAATTAAAAAAAAGGACTAGGAAAGTCACCTAAGAAAAGGTTTGACCTAATATATATATATATATATATATATATATATATATATATATATATATATATGGGAGACTAGGTCTCATCTGTGATTTGATATAACTCATAAGATTAGAATTTAAGATTATTTAATTATTTTCTGATTTTCTATTTTCTTTTTTCCTGAAGATAAAATACTTTTCATTTGGATTTAAAAACATTAACTATACTATACAGATGGAGAATAAAAGGAATGTGACTGAATTCATCTTGATAGGTCTTACACAGAACCCCCAAGTGCAGAAAGTAGTGTTCGTGACATTTTTGGTTCTGTACATGATAACAATTTCAGGCAACCTGCTCATTGTGGTCACTGTCATCAGCAGCCAGGCTTTGCGTTCCCCAATGTATTTCTTCCTGTGCCACCTCTCCTTGATAGATACTATTTACACTTCTTCTTCAGCTCCAAAACTGATTGTGGACTCCATTCAAAAGAACAAAGTCATCTCCTTCAATGGATGCATGGCTCAAGTCTATGCAGAGCACATTTTTGGAGCTACTGAGATCATCCTCTTGACAGTGATGGCCTATGACCGCTATGTGGCCATCTGCAAACCTCTGCACTATATGACCATCATGAACCACAAGCTGTGTATTCTCCTGGTGGGGGTGGCCTGGACTGGAGGATTTCTCCATGCAACCATTCAGATCCTCTTTACAGTGTGGCTCCCCTTCTGTGGCCCCAACATCATAGACCATTTTATGTGTGACTTGTACCCATTGTTGGAACTCGTCTGCATGGACACACACACCCTTGGTCTCTTTGTTGCTGCCAACAGTGGGTTCATTTGCCTATTTAACTTCCTGCTCTTGATGGGATCCTATGTGATCATCTTGCGCTCTCTAAAGAACTATAGCTTAGAGGGCAGGCGCAAAGCCCTCTCCACCTGTGTGTCTCACATTACAGTGGTAGTGTTATTCTTTATTCCTTGCATATTTGTATATCTACGCCCAGTGACCACTCTGCCACTTGATAAAGGTGTTGCTGTCTTTTATACTATGGTGGCTCCTATGCTGAATCCTTTAATCTACACTCTCAGGAATGCTGAGGTAAAACATGCAATAAAGAAGCTCTGGAGAAAAAAAGTGACTTCAGACAATAATTAAACCTGTCACTGAACTTTGCATATAGGACACACAGAATCTTAGCCACCATTTTTTTTAATCTAGAGATGAGGATGTTAACTCTAAGGCAGAGTTGGATATTACTTGGATATAGCTATTTCAGCAGAAATTTAAAACTGGGCTATCATCTATATTTATGTTCTCCTGTCTCAGTTTGTCATCACAAATGATTGGTTCTGAATCAGCAAATTCTTGTAAACTGATTAGAAATCTAAAGCACCTCTAAACTTTAAGAAAGCATAAATCTAGAATACCATTTTGATAGTAATTATTCTATGTGATATTGAGATACTAGTTATTATTGAGTAATGAAAGTAAGTTATTTTTTTTACGCTATCCCTTCAGTTTAGAGTCTTGGATCCACATTAATTCTCTATTTTCTGAATTTTATTATCTATTTAATATTGGTTGTGTAGCAAAAAAAGTTTTACTGTTCATTTTATAACTATAAGCCTTCCATTGCTTTTATATTTTATTAGATGAAATCCAATCAGGATACAGACCACAAATTACCCCTGAGTAGAACAGATAAAATTTAACCACAATGAATAATTTTATTAGGATATTAATGATAGAGATGTAAAAACACCCTGATATTATATGGCAATTTTCTAAGTAAAATACATATTTTTAAAGTAGGTTCATCTATGAACACTGTGATTCTAATAATTTGGAAAAGCATAGTTGTCCATTACTAATGAAGTTCATTGTGTTTTCTAATGCCTGGATAGAAGCTGGTACAAAATAAACTCATTTGATAAAGTTAATAAGCTTCAAACCTTCCACTGAGATAATTATAATGGTGTTGATGGATGGCTGGTGGTGGTGGTGGTATGTGTGTATGTGTGTGTGCACGTGTGCGCAAATGTGATTGCGTGTGTGTGTGTGTGTTTATGTGCTGAGACCAGTGAACAAGGAGGCTTGTCTTGAATTGATAGCCTAGACTGCAGGGGAATGATACTTCAGAACATATGCATCACAGAGCCAACAGGCAGACTTTGGAAATTAATGGATCCTAGTGTGATTTGCGGATATCTTCTCACAAAGGTAACAAATGAATTTAGTGGGAATCTGTCCATGAAGATAACAATGCAATTCAATGAAATTAGTTCTAGTAGACATTTCCTCTGTTGCACAAACACACACATTGTTGGAAACTACAGTCAGAATTAAATGCAAGCTGAAACACACTGAGATTGAGAAGAAATATCTCATAAGGTTTTGATTAGGTATGTCCTGGCAGTTTATTAATCCTCCATTGAAAATGAATAGACAGATGATGAATCAAGTATTTAGAGGTGATTTGTAGATAATATATAAATGTTACACTGCACACCTTCACATGTCAAGTGTGAAGGCTTAGTCTCTGATTCTTTATAAAAATCATTGATGAGTAAGTAAGAGTGAAACTCTGGCACCAGAAGGTGGGCACCATGATACTAAGAAGGTGAGAGTATATAGACAAGTAAGATACAGATAACAGCCAGTGAAGGTTAAAACCAGAATTAATAGTTACAGATGAATGAAAATTCAATCTTGCAGAAGTACTACACACACACACACACACACACACACACACACACACACACACACACGACAAATTTTTAACGCCAAGAATGCTTAAGATATTTCAGAATGATGGGTATAAAACTGGCAGCAACTCTATAGTGCATTCAACATATCATCAGGTTTTGAGTAAATTAATACAGTTGGTCTGTTAGGATAGAAAAGAGTTCAGTTTTTAAATTTGAACATATTATGTTTTTTCTTTTTTTTTCATACAATATATTTTAATCATATTCTTTCCCTTCCTCAACTCCTTCCAGATTCTTCCCATCTCCTTACTTATCCATCCATTTATTCTTTCTCTCTCTCAGAAAAAAACAAAAATCAAAACAAACAAGCAAACAAAAGAATAAGACAAACCAAATCGAACCAAATCAAAAGTCATAGCAAGTATGTATAAGCAAAGCAAAGCAAAATAAAATAAAATAAAATAAAATAAAATAAAATAAAATAAAATAAAATATGGAGTCTGTTTTGTGTTAATCAGCTAATCTTGGGCATGAACCTTAGAACATGGTTGATATACCCAGTGACACTTTATTGGTGCAAACTAGTTTTCTCTTTCCCTTGGTTAGGAGTAGTAATTTTTGTTCACTTTCACTTCTCAATGCTGACGTATTTTTTATGCTTTAAACATATGCAGTTCTTGTGCTTCCTCTTATGGTTCTTCATTGATGTACCCAGATGGTCCATCAGTTAGGCAATAATGAGATCCACACACTCTGTACTTCTTTATATTAGTTGCTTTGCCTTCTATCCCGTTGGGATTCTATTCTTTGTATTGCAGAGATATTGTATACCAGAGAAATATTTGACAGAATGAGTCAGAGATCAGATACACCTAACTCTCAAAAGTCATTCAGTTCTGTCATTCAAGTTGGGAGTCAGTGCAGTGAGTGCAATGCAATGGAGTTGAGTTTGTTAGTAAGTTTGTTTGTGAGTTCAATTTAGTCAGTCAGTTCAGTTGAGTTCAGTCAGTTTAGTTCAAATCAGCTTTCAGCCAGAGAATGAGCAGGAGTCAGAAGATTAGACAAATTGCTAAAGTAATTCAGTAAGAAGCTGAGAGAAGGCAGATTGAATTAGTCAGCTTGGAGAGGAGTTTGAGCCAGAACAGCTGAGTTGAACCAGCCAGCCAGAGTTCAGAAAGAATTAGAAAGGGTGAGTTTATTCATCAGTAAGCCTCTAAGATGACAACTACATCAAGTGAATAAAGTATACTTTTTTAGGAAACAGAAGGAGCATTGCCAGATTTATTTTATGAGGCCACAATTACCCTGATACCCAAACCACATAAAGATTCAATGAAAAGAGAATTACAAACCACTTTTTCTTATGAACATAGGTGAAAAAAATACTCAAAATGCTTGCAAGAAGATTCTAAGAACACATCAAAAAGATCATCCACCTTGATCAAGTGTTTTCAACCCATATATGCAGGGATGGTTTAACATGTGGAAATCAGTCAAGGTAATTCACCATATAAATAAACTGAAAGAAAAACAATCTACATGATCATCCTATTAGATGCAGAAAAGGCCTTTGAGAAAATTAAACTCCCCTCCTTGATAAAAGTACTGGAGATATTAAGGCTATAAAGGACATACCTAAACATAATAGAGCTAATCTACAGCAAGCCAGTGGCCAGCAAGACATTAAACTCAAAGCAACTTCACTAAAATTAGGAAAAAGACAAGGTTGTTTATTCTTTCCATATTTATTCAATATAGTCCTTGAAATTTTAGTTAGAGCAATAAGACAATTAAAGGAGATCACAGGGATGCAAAATGAAAAGAAGTCAGAGGATCCTCACTTACAGATATGATAGCATATATTAGTGATCCTAAATGTTACTAGGAAACTCTTATAGCTGATAAACACTTTCAGCAAAGTAACTGGGTACAAGATTAACTAAATAAAAATCAACAGCCTTCCTATATACAAATGACAAATGGATTGGGGAAAAATTATGGGATATAATACTCTTCACTTAAATAATATTAAATATCTTGGGGTAACTCTAACTAAGCAAGTGAAAGTCTTGTATGATAGAAAATTCAAAGATTTAAAGAACTAAGTTGAAGAAGATATCAGAAGATTAAAAGGTCTCCAATACTTATGGATCTGTTGGATTAACAGTGAAAATGACCATCCTACTAAGAGCAACCTACTGATTCAATGCAACATTAATCAAAATTCCAACAGAATTTCTTACTGACTTGAAAGATTATTTCTCAACTTCACTTGGAAAAATAGCAAAACTCAGGATAGCTAAAATAATCCTGACTAATAAAAGAACTGGTGGAACTATTAATTACCCCTGATTTCAAGTTATACTAGGGAGGTATAGGACTTTAAAACTGCATGACATTGGCATACAAACAGACAGTCATTAATCAATAGAATAGATTAGAAGACCCAGACATAAATTCACAAACATATGGACACCTGATTTTGATAACAAAGCCATAAATGTTCAATGGAATAAAGAATCTTCAACAAATAGTGTTCGTCTAACTGTATGTCTGCATGTAGAGAATGTAAATTGATCCATATTTATCACCTTGCACAAAACTCAAATCCAAGTATATCAAAGATCTCTCAGATACATTAAACCTGATTAAAAAAAAAAATGGAGAATAACCTTGAATGCAGTGGCCTAGGAGGCAACTTTCTAAACAGAACACCAAATAGTGTAGGAACTAAGATAAACAGTTTATATCAAGGACCTCAAAAAACTGAAAAACTTCTAAAGGCAACGGGAGAGCCTACAGAATGGGAAAAGTTTACAAACTCTAAATTTGAACAAAGTCTAATGTCCAAAATATATTAAGAACTCAAGAAACTAGATATTAAGAAACAAATAATCGGAAGATCAGACCAGCTGAAGGTCACCCTCACCTCCTTCCTTGAGTGGGTAGAGGTGAGGGTAGAGGGTGGGGAGGTGACAGTGGGATGAGCAGGCAGGCTGTGCCACTAAGATGAACAAATGAGTGATGGTGAGGTGAGAAAGATGAACAAGTGGAGCAGTGCTTGTGCATTATGGGAGGAGGAACTGGAGCGGGGATGTGGTGACAGATGGGAGAGAGGGCTACAGTTGTCAGTGGAACAGGCTGTTGTCCAGTGTGGTTGTCATGATAGAGTGCAGAAGCCTGGAACTTAGACACATGCAGACACAAACACACCACTTGCCACTGGATTGAGGAACAGTTAACTTTCTTTAGACCTCCTAAACAGACCACAAAGGTCTGTGATACCTCTGAGAGCTATGTGTGGGTCAGTTGTCCCACAATAGCCAGGGTCTGTGTAGATGTGAAGGCAGTGAGGACATCTGTGGTCTATGCTGCATCATGAGACCATGTTGATGTCTGCTGGGCATGTTGCTTTCTGGGGCTATATTCATGTGTGGCATGAACTGCTCCCTGAGGTCATAGGGTTGGTCTGTGTTGCTGCCAAGAACTATAACTAGGTCTGAGGTCCTACTGCAGCTAGGGTCTGTGTTGATGACCATGACCCTTATTACCACCAAAGACCATGTGGGTGTGCATGGTCTATGCTGCAGCCTGAAACAATATTGACGTGCCTGTGGTTCAGCCTGCTTCCAAGGGGCTTGTTTGGGACCATGGTCCTACTGTAGCTGGGGGCCATGTTCATGGTCTGTGCTGTCACCAAAAACCATGAGGAAGCCCATGATCTGACCTCCGGGTGACAATAAAGAACAATGAAGCTACACTGGCAGTGTTATTAATGAAGATGAGCAGTTGAGAAAGAAGGATGTGGAAGGCTTCTGTGACAACTCCTACCTCATCCCAACCTTACCAACAGTAACAATCTAAACAGGAAGTCATCAAAGAGAACTCTTAAAAATTGTGATAGGGATGCTGAAGTGTAAGTCTCCACAACTGATGGCTTCTGGCTTAATTTTCTTTAGTGTGAGGGCCACTGGGAGTTTGACCAGGCTCCAGTGAGTGTATGAATGACACAAATTGGACTTTGCTTATTATTCATTTTTATTTTATTTTCTTGGGTGGGAGGTCACAAGGGTGGGGTGGACATGAGAGTGTGACAGGTGAAATTCACTTAAGATAAAATTCCCAAAGAATCAATAAAAAGTACTATTTGAAAAAACAACCAAATAATCTAATTAAAAATGGAGTATAAATATAAACAGAGAATTCTCAATAAAGAACATTCAAATGGTTGAGAAAAAAACTTAAAAAAAAATGTTCAATATCATTAGCAATCAGAGAAATGCATATCAAAACTACTTTGAGATTCCATCATACACCGGTTAAAATGGTTAACATATATGAACCATCATACTATTGCTGATGATTTACTGTTGCCAGGAGCCAAGACATTGTTTGAGTTATGATAATAGATGAATTTGTTACACAATTGACTGCTCTTTCCTTATCTAATAACTGTCTGCAAAAGAATGAATGTTATGTCTGCTAATATTCTTGATCAAGTAATCCAGGAAATTAAATATGCTTCACTTCCAATATTTAGTATCCAGATCAATGAATATACAGCTATTGCATTCTGTTTTCAGTTAATGGCTTACACAAGTTATATTAATAATGATTACTCTAAAGATGGTTTTTTTTTTTTTTTTTTTTTTTTTTGCAAACCTCCTGAGACTGCAACTACTACACATGACATATTTGACACAGATGGTTCATTTCTGAAAGGACATAAGATCTTTTGGGGAAAGGTTTGTGGTGTTTGCACAGATGGTGCTCCAGCTGTGCTAGGATATTGATCTGGATTTCAATGTTTGAACTAGTCACCAAAAGTCATTGATTGGAACTCATTACATGATTTATTGACAAATATTAGTAATGAAGATGCTGCCACAGAGTTACAAGTAGTAATGAAAAGTGTCACAACTTCTGTCAACTTTGTAAAGGAGCACTTTAAATAGTCGACTGTTTTTGAAACTATACAACCAGTTAGATGAATTGAACAAAGTTCTACTATTTCATAGTGACGTGAGATGGTTGACAAGGGGAAAAAGTTTCAAAATGTGTTTTGGGGCTTTTTGATGAACTCAAATGTTTTAAATCAGAAAGCAAGAGTACAGTTTGAAACATTTTTTCAGTGATAAAAGTGAATTGCAGAAAAATACTGCCTTGATGTCTTTGCCATCTTGAATGAATTAAATTTATTACTGTTGCAAGGACCAAATGCAACATGCCTCAATTTGTCTGAGGAGCTTGAATCATTCTGAATGAAACTTCAGCTTTGGGGAAAAAAGATTGAAAATAAGATTTACATGTTGCCTACCTTATCTGCTAGCACTGAACCAGACAAAAGGATTACAATGATAATTTCTATGAAAGAACACTGACACATACTTGCAGTCAAAATTTCATTTTAATTTTTAAACCTACCTGACTTTTAAATCTACTTGTCAGAAGCCTATTCACAGTCACAACTGAAGATATTCCTGTGACAGCACAGGAGAAGTTTATTGAGCTTATTAATAGCAATTCAACAAGATCTGAATTTCTACAATGCCAGTTAAATTTTTGATCAAGTGTTGGCCACCATACCCTATTCTGTCTGAGGCTATGTTGTGTTTTCTTCATTTCCAATAGCAGATCTTGGTGAAATAGTGTTCTTCAGTTTGTTGATTATCAAGTTTAAATACAGAAGTCGACTTGTGGAAGATGGTCTTCATTGTGCTTTTGTAGAGACAACCCTGAGAGTTTCTGATCTGGTGAGAAAGAAGCAATCTCTTCCTTCTCACTGATGTTGTGTTTTAACCTGTACTGTTGCAAAATGTAGCAATGTAGTTTATTTTTGCTATATTAAGACTGTTACTCAGGCTATTCTATGCTTCAAGACAAAATTTTATTTTTTTCTAATTAGAAATAAATGTTTCACAACACATTAATTACATATTGATTTTGTAATTAATCACTATGCTTTGTGCTCAATTTGTAAAAATGAAAATATATCCTTCATATCAGATATTTACATTATTATTCATTATAGTAGCAAATTACAGTTATGAAGTAGCAACAAAAATAATCTTATTGATTGGGGTCACCTCAACATGAGGAACTGTATTAAAGGCTTGCAGCATTAGGAAGCTTGAGAACCACTGTCTTATTGTATCTTGTTTCATGCTACCTTGCTGTCTTCTTTTGGAGACCTGCTCTTTTCTGAAGAGGAAATGAAGATGAATTGGATTTGGGGGAGAGAGGAGGTGGGGGAGTTAGGAGGAAAGGAGGGAAGGAAACTGTGGTGGGGATGTATTGTATGAGTGGAGAACTTTTTCAAAAAGAGTTCACACACACAAAAAGAACCAAATAGGCATTGTTGGTGAAAATATATGGTTATGGTCAAACAAATAGAAAGAGCTACTGACATCTAAAAGAGAATGTGTAACCTGTAACTTACTTTGAATATTATAAAAATAGAACATGAATGCATGGGAAGAAGAATGGTAGATACATAAAAAACTAATGAGGTAAAAATCCCCAACTTTATATCTCAAGTGTATACTGACACACAGACACACACACACACACACACACACACACACACACACACACACACTATGCACACATACAGAGATATGACACACACAATTGACAGGATTTCCTTTACCCTTTATGGTTGAACAGTATTGCATTTTATGCATGCAAATATACACAATCACAGAGCATTTATTCATTTATTTTGAACACTTGATTGAGCCTACACTTTACTATTATGAATAGTGATATAATAAAAGTGAGGGAATAGATATTATTTTGAAGCAATGTTTTCATGTGCATTTGAACATGTAATCTGATACCTCAGGGTCATTTTATTTTTAAGTTTTGCAAGGAATCTTTTCACTGTTTTCTATGATTCTACTAACTATTAGTCCTATAAAATCTTGAGAAGTACTTTCACTATCATATCCTCACTATCTTTTGTCTTTGGTGACAGCTATCAAACAGATATAAGGTGATGGCCCTTTTGGATTATGTTAGTCCATTCCTTTGACTATGGGAGATGTTGACAATACCCCACATAGACTCATTGGTCATTTTGAAATATATAAGTACAGTTCCTTTGCCCATTTCAAAATAGTGGGCTGTTTGACTGTTTCATGTATACTAGATATTGGTTCTTGTCATATATACTGTATGTGACTGTTTCCCTTATTATATACATTGCCTTGTTTACTCCATTGATTTTTCTTCCTGTCACTTATGAAGAAGCCTTTTGTTGTTAATTTAATAATATATTATTTTCTTATTTATTCTGTTGTTGTGTTGATGTCTCTGATTTTGTATTTGATACACAAATCACTGCTTAGACCAAGACGTTGCTCAGTGCAGGTCTATAACTCAGAGACCTTACATTTAAGTTCCCCCATTTTGAGTTGATTTTTATTGTGGTAGGAAACAAAGTGCTCATTTTCATTCTTCTTCATGTGATATTTATCCTCCATCATTTATTGAAGAAACTGTTATTTTTCATATGTAAGGTATCAATAAATGATACACTTAAGTCTCTGGAATTTCATTCCTATCATACATATTTTATATGTGTATTTTAATGCTGTTATCATGTCATTTTCGATTACTACAGCTTTATAAGATATGCTGAAATTCAGAAATGAGGTGCTTCCAGACATTATTTTTGCTTAAGAATGCTTTGGCTGTCTGTGGTCTTTTATAGTTCTATGAATATTTTAGATGTTTCTGTTTATATGAAAATCATATTAACATGTCAATATTAATTGCATTAAATCTCAGGATTGCTTTGCAAAATGTGAATATTTTCATCATATTAATTCTTTTACATGAGCGTTGAATATCTTTGCATTATTGCATGTTGTCACCATTGAAACTCATCAGTGTTTTATAACCCTTGGTATACACATATTTCATTTTTCCAATTAATTTTACTCCTAAATATTTAATTTTTTATGTCATTATAAATGAAGTTAGTTTTTTGCAATACTTATATTTAGTGTAGAAATTCTTGGTCTGATGATTTTGTAACCTGAAATCACATTTAATTTATTAGCTATAAATTCTTTTGCTTTTTTGTATGATCTTTAGGGTTTCAATTTGCAGGATCATCAGCAACAGGCAATTTAATTTTTCTCTTTAAAATTTAGATTAGTTTTATTTCCTTTTTCGCCAGATTCCTTTCATTATTAATGTTGAACAGAAATGGAGAAAGTGATATCCTCATTTTACTCCTGACTTAAAGGAAAAAAAACAACATTTTACTGTTGAATATAATGTTAGCTTTTGGATTGTTATATATAGCCTATGTGGTCCATTTCCAGAATTGCTTTTGTTTTTTAAAGGAAACTTTACAGGAAGATAGAAATCAAGATCCAGAAAGCTCAAAGGTGTCAAAGGTACACTTAATAGCATGACTTCCAACAATGATATCAAGGCATACTATAGTCAAGTGGTCAAAAGCTAAATAAAAAAGAAGTTAAAACAACAACAACAACAACAACAACAACAACAACAACAACAAAACAAAAACCCAAAAAGCAAAACACCAAAAACCAAACCCTAAACCAAACCATAACAAAAACGCAAACAACTCCAATTTGCTATTTATAAGGAATTCATAATTAGGCTATTACTAGTGTTGAAACACATGCTTTGCAAATGTCTCCATGCTTGATACATCACTTATGTTCAAAAATTGTTGCTAAATGAATGAGGAACAAAGATGGTGAAGAATTTTTTTTTTATTCTGATATAGCTTCATATGTAAATAAAGCACCATTTTAAACAAATTTTTCACAATAGACTTTGCCAAAAATCAGAATGACTAGTACAAAGTTGTAGCCCAAATATCTCACAATCATAGGTTAATGATATTTTACTGAGAACCAAGAGAATTTCAAGGTAAATAATTTTTGCATATGCGGAGAATCTATTTTAGTTTTTCCTTGTTTTTACTCTAACAAACTTGTCATTCCCTAAGTAGTCTAAATAGAATTTTCCCTATGCTTTTAATCATCAAAGGGTAAGAAAGAATTCCTTAGCTTACAATATTTCACCTCTAAATGTTGTAGAATTCATTTGTCTTCCATAATATTTTCATTCAATTATTACTTATTTATTATATATATTAAATATTGTGCTATTTTCTAGAAGTTGCTGGTTCTACCTAGCAAGCACTTTATAGAATATAATTGCATAACTAATAAAGAGAAATTTCTGCCAGATAGTCAATGTTCTTTTGTTGTTAAACCACCATCCTTTTGGATGGAGGATCAATGTAATATAGGTGATAGAAACAATAGAAAATGTTTTTGAAGTTTACATGAAATTTTAAAAAGATGTGGTGATAAATTTTATACCTAGTTATTATAAATTAAATTGAACATTGGTGTTATAGCCCTGTACTAGATATTGCAATGCTCAAGATAATTAACAGCCATCAAATATGATTATATGATTTATAAAAAGGCAGAAAGAGTAATAAATGATTATTTTCAGATATATATATATTCCCAAATTTCTTACTAAAAATGATAAATAGTTTATTTCTCTGACTTGCTTATCATCATTATGTGATATAATATCATCAAAAATTTCAATATCCTGAAAAATCAATCATGGTTTGTTTAATGGGTCATGATTATGGTCTTGCATCTCACCTGTAAAATGGAGACAATACAAATGTAGAGATTATTCTTCAACACTACTACATTTTATTATTCTTTGGTGAAGAAAAGCCCATCAACACATATTGACTGAAGTTTGTGAAGCTAATTTTTAATCTGGTAGAATCTGGTACATTAAAAATTAGTGTGAAGCTAATGTTTAATCTGGTAGAATTTTAATCTGGTACAAGTCCTGGGTAAAATTCTTGCTGGCTTCAAATACAGTGTCATTTTGATGACTCATTTTTTGATACTTGTCTAAAATGTTGAACTTAAGTTACATTTATTTGTTGATGGAAATATCATCTTTCTATCTACACATTTTCTTAATTGCATCTTTCATCTGAGCATTTCTCAAAGTGTAGATTAAA
This sequence comes from Arvicanthis niloticus, assembly GCF_011762505.2. Taxonomy (NCBI): domain Eukaryota; kingdom Metazoa; phylum Chordata; class Mammalia; order Rodentia; family Muridae; genus Arvicanthis; species Arvicanthis niloticus. Next base: position 63,695,983 of record NC_047659.1, on the reverse strand, counting down.
GGATTTAACAAGGGAGTTATCATAGTGTAGAACACAGCAACTGCCTTATCAATAGACAAAGTGGCTGAAGGTCTCATGTACACAAAAATGCAGGGCACAAAAAACAATACAACCACTGTTATGTGGGAGACACAGGTGGAGAGAGCTTTGCGCCTCCCCTCTGCACTGTGATTTCTTAATGAACGGAGGATGACCACATAGGAGATCAATAGAAGGAGGAAGTTTAACAGACAAATAAAACCACTATTGGCAGCAACAAACAGCCCCAGAATGTGAGTATCAGTGCAGGCAAGATTAAGCAAAGGGTTCAGATCACACATAAAGTGATCTATTACATTTGGGCCACAGAAAGGTAGTCTAAATATAAACAGAATCTGTATGGTTGCATGAAGAAAACCTCCCACCCATACCACTCCTACAAGCAGGCCACATACCCTTCTGCTCATGATGGTTGTGTAGTGTAAGGGCTTGCAGATTGCCACATAGCGGTCATAGGCCATCACAGTAAGCAGGATGCCCTCAGCACCTCCAAAGAAATGTTCCCCAAAGACTTGGGTCATGCATTCATTGAATAGGATGGTCTTTTTTTCATGGAGTGAGTCTATGATCAATTTAGGAGTGTTGACAGAGGAATAACAAGCATCAATGAAAGAGAGATAAGCTAAGAAAAAGTACATAGGTGAGCCCAACGATGGACTGGCAGTGATAGTGACCACAATGAGCACATTGCCTACCACGGAGATGATGTAGATGACAACAAATACAACAAATACAATTTTCTGCATGCTTGGGTTTCTGGTGAGCCCCAGGAGAACAAATTCTGTCACGTTGTTCCTAATTTCCATGTAGTTTGCATGTTACTCAACTATGTTATCTGAAAAAAATATTGTACACTTGGTCAAGTAAAGAAAAAACAAGTGTTTCAATTCTATATGAGGTATGAGATTTTATTAAAGGATTTTTCCTGAGAGGGAAGTAAATGTTCCTAGATCTTGAAGATAACTCAACTTGTGTTTTAGACCGTCTGTCAGAGTCCAAGGCAGAAAGTCATTTGGGATGGCTAAGCATCTAATTTGAAATAGTTGATTGGGCACATAGAACCAGTTAAATTTGCAAAGGGATACTGAAGAGGAATTTAAGGTCCACAAAGGCAAAGCTATGGAATCTGTTCTTTGTCCCCTTCTTTTAAAAATAATATTGTATTGGTTCTTTGACTATTTTATATAGTACATTTGTATCATATTCACCACTTCTGAACTCTTTCCAAATCCCCTATTCTCTGAATACCTAACTTTGGTTTTTAAAAACATCTTTCAATATTTATTCTAGAGTACAAGAAAACAGGGTCAGGTAGTCGAGAATAGAAGTAGGTGGATGAAGATGCGAATGAGAATGTTTAAATAGTCTTCTCTTGTATGATGTGGAACCCAGAGAAGAGAATACCAGGAGGTAGGGTATTCATAACATTTGACATAGGGAGCCGGGCAGTGGTGGCGAGCCGGGTGGTGGTGGCGCACTCGTTTAATCCCAGCACTTGGGAAGCAGAGGCAGGCGGATTTCTGAGTTCAAGGCCAGCCTGGTCTACAGGGTGAGTTCCAGGACAGCCAGGGCTACACAGAGAAACCCTGTCTCGAAAAAACAAACAAACAAACAAAAAAAACCAACAAACATTTGACATAGGGGTAAGTAGGCATTGGTGATGACAATGGGAAACAATTTTGTCTATTGTCTAGTCCAATGAACTTAAGAATTGTTAAAAATACCTACCTTTCAGTAAATACTCTGTACAAGGCATAGTAGTAGAGGTTTTGCCTTTAAGGTTTCATTCATCTCTGATAACAATCCAAATGCTTGATTGCATTTTATCCAGTTTACTGATGAGGCAATGATTTCAGAGACTAATTACAGCACCAACACAAAAATAATCATAATATATAAATTTTAAAAATGAAAAGCTATAAAAATTAGTTATCTGAATTCAATCTTTTTGAATAGGAATGTTTTAAATACTTCACAAATATTTGCTACTTAAATCAAATAAATACTATTATAATTTTGTATTTGATTTTATGTATGAGGTAATAAACATATAAAGAAATTAAGTATCATGTCTAAAAGCAACAGCTAATAAAAGTCATAGCCTAATTAGGTCAGATTATACTTGTTAAGAATTTTTCCTCTAAATCCTAAAATCAGGTTCTATCTTCTAATAAACAAATAATCTGAGCAAGTATCTCCCTTAGACACAGCCAGAAGTTTCATGGAGAAGTTTTATAACCATGAATGTTTGTAAAATATGCCCTCTTAAAGTCTTGTCTCCCTATTCTTTGGTAAAATATTTAATAATTTTTCACAGTACTTAAGTATATTAGATACAGAATTATAAGTATATTTGCTTATAGTCTTGATTCCTACTAAGTTATATTTCTTGGCATCGTGCATCCTGCTTCCTAATTTACCATGTAAAACTAATCTCATGATTTTACCAATTGTTAGAGGAATTAATGGAATGTATATGAAAACACACACCACAGTGTTCTGGACACATATGGAATTTTTATTTATTTTTAATAAATGTATATTTGTAATAGATGGAAAGAATCATTGATAGGAGCTAAAGAGACAACCTGTGATAGCTGTGATAGACTGAAGAAGAACCATCTCTAATGCTACTTTCACAGAAGACACAGAAACTCATCTACAGTGGCAATCCCTGGGAGGGCTGTCTGTGTTCATTCTTAAAACGTGGTATGCATATAAATATTCATATTTATACCTTTCATGAGTAGGAAGTATATTTAAATATTTTCTTACTTTCTATGGTTAGTCTTTATTAATAAGGAAGTATTTTATAGCAAAAACAAGCTACATTCTACAAATTACTTAGTCTTGCTAAACCTCAATTTTTCATTTGCCAAACTAGATCGATCATGTTTAATGAACTATGTTTGAATAATTGGCTGAAAATAGAAGGTGCTATTAATATAGCTAAGGCATTGAGATATAGTATTTACCATATACAAAGTGGAAAGAGAAGACCAACACAATTGAAACACTTACCTTAGTCATTTTAGTAGTTAGAGGTTGATCCTAATTCTGCTTAGGGACACTGGGAACAAAAACCATCTGAAATCAATTCCTTTTGGAATCAGTAAGTTTTATTATTAGAGATGTAACACAGTTGAGAAAAGTACTATTCTGACAATTCAATATTAAATAAACAGTTATTAAGAAATTATACACATTAACATGCTATTTTTTGTAGATCAGTTATAAAATGTAAAGCCATACAACACAAAGTAAAATATTCTTAAAAGTAAAAATGTCTCCATCTAGCCTAATCTTTAAAACATTTCACAAAAATATAGATTCTGAATCAGAACAGATTTACTTTTAACACTATAAAGAACTGATTCTTGTATGTTGTTCTGGTCCTATTAAGTAGGAAACCACAGTCTGCAGGAAGTGTTTGCTTTTATATGAGCCACCTCACCATGCACGACGACCAATCTTCTCAAATGGCAACAAAACATTTCCACCTTACTTTTCACAGATAGTCACAAAGGTTTCTGAAAGGTTCAGGGACATTGTTCTTTCTCTCTCAGGAATTAATTATTTCCTTTGATGGAAAGAGTTTATATATGTATTGTTTTTCTAAAATTATGTATTCTGAAGAGACGTGTTTGGGAGGAGACTATTCTTGAATGGGGAATTTAATTCCCTATACTTAGAATCTAAGTCTTTCAGTGAACCTGGGTTATTAAGAAAGTGGATACCATGAGAATAACATAGTGCCATAAATATTTTATGTGGATTTGTGATGTATTTTCTCTGTGGACTTACATTGAGAGAGTTGTTTTATTTTCAGTATCAAGTCTTTTCTGAACACTCAACTGCTGCTTACTTGATATCTAGAACAGTGAGGGCATAATTGTTTTCTGATGGACATTGAATAATCATGTTTTCAAATCTGCCCTCCCTTTCTCTCATCTCTAACAATATATTCTATATATTAACTCTCTGTTACATGTACAGTTGATAAAGACTTTTTTTCATTTTGCAGTTTTCCTCTATTCAAGTGATCATGTTCTTTGCTGTAAAGAAGCTTTTTAGTTTCATGTGGTCCTATCTGTCAATTATTGGTCTTCATGCCTATGCTACTAGAGTCCTGTTCAGAAAGACCTTTCTTATGTCTATAAGTTCAAGCCCATTCCCTACTTTCTCCTCTGTAAAAGTCACAATATAAGATCTTATGTAAAGGTCCTTAATATATTTGACGTTGAGATTTGTTCAGGGTGAGAGCTTAGGATCTAATTTTATTCTTGTTTATATAGCTATCCAGTTTGACTAGCACCACTTATTCAAGATGCTGCCATCTTTACAATATATATATATTGTTTGTATCTTCATAAAAAAATCAAGTGGCTATAGGAGTATGGGTTTATATACAGGTACTTAATTTTACTTCATTAGTCAATGAATCTGCTTTTATGACAGTATCATGCAATTTTTATTACTGTGGTTTTGTAATATAACTTAGAATCTGTGATGATTATACCTCCAGCAACTTTTTTTTTTTTTTCAGGATTATCTTAGTTATCCTGGATCATTTGTATTTTCATATTAAACTGAAGACTGTAATGTCAATTTCTATGAAAAACTATGTTGGAATTTTTAAATTTATTTTTTCTAGTATTGAAAAACATTTTCTTTTTTTTTGGTTTTTCGAGACAGGGTTTCTCTGTGTAGTCCTGGCTGTCCTGGAACTCACTCTGTAGACAAGGCTGGCCCATTTTTTTTTCATATAGTATAATTGACTAACAGAAAACAAGCTCAGTGGAATCCTCAGGGTTGCTTTGCTTTGCTTTTTTGTCTCAATGTTTTGTCAGAGCAATGTTTTGATACCTTATAGGTCCTTTGCATATATATTTTGGCTTCTGGTTTTGTGTTTGTTTTTATGGAATTTCTGTACTGAATTTTTTTGGGAGGGGGATTGTGTTATATCTGGAGGTTGCTTTTGTTAGGATAGCCAGTTTTGCAAAACTAATCCTATCAATCTTTTGGTTTCCTCATCTTCTAGTATCATCTTCAATTTCTTTCTAACATGCTTTAAAGTTTTTGTCAAAGGAGTCTTTCCTTAGTTAATTTACTTTAAACTGTTTTATCTTTTTGAGGCAATTGTAAATTGTATATTTCTTTTAATATTTTTTAGCATGTTTATCATTTGTATATAGGAAATATACTGATTTTTCTGTGTGATTTTTATATCTTGGTACTTTGATTAATCAGCTATAAGAGTTTCCTGGTGGAGTCTTTTTGTACAGAAATACATCATCTATAAATAAATATACTTTGACTTCCTAATTACCTATTTATATTTCCTTCACTTTTCTTATTGCTCTAGCTAAGATATCTATTAATATGTTGAGTAGATGAGATAAAGTGGACACCTTTATCTTACTCTTGATTTTAATAGAAGTGTTTTGTGTCATTTTCTGTTTAGGATCAAGCTGATTATGTGCTTTTTATATATTGACTTTATTATGTTGAAATAGGTCTACCATATTCCTAGCTTCTCCAGGACTTTTATCATGAATGGATGCTGAATTATGTCAAAGGCCTTTTATGCACGTAATAAGATGATCATGTGAACCATGTCTTTTAGTCTATTTATATGATGTATTATTTAGGCAAGCCCAAATAGATCACATCAACACATGGAGGAAAAACTAGGCATAAAATTCCAGCCCTAGCCAAAAAAAAAAAAAAAAAAAAAAAAAAAAAAAAAAAACTACTGTTAGCTACTGAGATAGGGAGATTAAGTTTTCTCCAAAAGTTTAGACCATGCCCTAGTGGAAGGTCACACATCCAAGATGGGTTAAGAAAGGAGGAATAAGGAAGGGGGGTGTGAATCTGAAAGGATTTGGGAAGGAGGTAATAATGACCAAACACATTGTAAGTTCTCAAAGAACTAAGAATATATTAGGAGACAGGAAGAAATAAAATGTATCAACCAGAAAAGAAATAGAAAAATTATGCTTATTTATAGATGATATTTTAATATTCTATAAAGACTCAACCATAAAACGAACCAGATACATTTTTTCATCAAAGGTAGATTATAATAAATTTATATAACCAAACCAAATTTGTAGGGTCTAGCCCAGCAAATATTCCTTATCTCCTCATCCTCACATTCTCCTCATCCCTCTAGATATAGCGTGGGTCACAAATCAAGTTCCCAGTCCTAGTCTTGCCATCCATACTTGTGCCACAACCAGCTTGTAGGCTTCTGGTACCCTCCTGAACACTATCTATCTATCTATCTATCTATCTATCTATCTATCTATCTATCTATCTATCTATATTCCACACAGACAGAACTCCAACTACCTTCTATATAAATGGTCTATCCTGGTAAATCTCTCTGACCTTCCCATCTTGAATTTCTCTCTAAACAGCCCAAAATAGCCCTTGTCTTACATTCAGTGTCTCAACCTACTTTGGCCTCCTCTTCTGGTGCCAAAGCGGATATCTAGGCATCTGCTGAGCTATTCCTTACATATCACCCAACCTATAAGCCCCTTCTACATCTCATCCCACCTATTCACCCAGAAAGGTCTATTCTCACATTCCAGACTTGGAACAGGAAGCACACCTGTACACCAGTATAATCCTCTCTGTCTACTTGACTTTATTCCAAACCCAACACATTTCCAAACTGTGTATCCATCCTGCCCATGCACTCTCTCTCTGCCCTAACCTATTCTGTCCACATCAGACTTAGAAGTAAGAAAAGAAGCTCATATGTCCAGATCTTATCTCTGAAATGCCAACCGTATGAATGATCAAAACAGTATCTTCTCTTCAAAATCCACCAGTTTTATCAAAATGCTTCCCAACAAAGAATTTCCCAGATGAACAGAGTATAAAAAAATAATAGTAAACTTCATCAAAGAATTCAAGATGTTTAAGGAAGACAAAAGTGAACAGGTCAACAAAATCAAGAAAGAAAGTTTAAAGAGAATAAACATCTGAGTGATACCCAAGGAAACACAAGTATAAGGCAAATGGGAATGACAAAAATCTTGAACTTGAGGACAGAATTCAATAAGGACATGGAAACAATAAAGGGGACTCAAGCCAAAATGAAGATGGAGGAGAAAACCTCAATAACTCAACTAGAAAACTTTAAAAAATATACTATGAGTAGAAAAAAAAATCAAGCAGTAGATAGAATATCATGACTTGAAGACTAAGTACAGATTCTAGACCAAATAAGCAAAGATATGAAAAAGTTAAAAGCATGCTAGGGAGGAACATACCTTTTCTGTAAATTTTGGATCATACAAAACAAACAAACAATCAACCAAAGAACAACAACAATAACAACACCCCAAACAGTTGTATTGTCAACATAAGGAGAAAAATCCCAAGACAATGGCTTTGACTAGATCTCCCACAAGATCAAAGACGAAAACTTCCACAAAGCAAGGAAAAACATATCCATGCAGATATGTGAAACACATAGAACATCAAATAAACAGGACCAGATAAGAAAATTCCCATGGCATATCATAGTTAAGATATTACAACATAAAACTGGTGGATACACTAAATCTGATAGAAGAGGAAGTCAGGAAGAGCCTTGAACATGTTGGCACAGGAGACAACTTCCTGAACAGAACACCAACAGCTCAGGCACTAAAATGAACAATAAATAAATGGAACCCAGTGAAACTGAAAAGCTTCTGTAAGGCAAAGGACACATAAGTGGATATTTCTGGTTGTGTCATTTGATGCAGACTCACTTGATACTTTGCTAAAGCAGAGTGATGTGATATTTTGCTGAGGCAAGACCTGTGAGAAGACACATGTGGTGACATGTTTGAACTGGAGTGCTGGCTTCTTGGCAAATAGAGACTGGAATCACCCCCAAAGAACTACTTCTAAACAGGTTCACTACCCCTGTCCTATTTATCATCTCTTCTCCCCTACCTTTAGACACTGGGCTAGAAGGGGTGTGTGTGTGAAAGCCCTTATTAAAGTAGGTTTTAAAAAATCTAAGCCTACAAGGGTAACATAAGTAGGACAAAATGGCAGCCTACAGAACGGGAAAAGATCTTCACTAATTCTAAATTTGACAGAGGACTAATATCTAAAATATATAGCAAACCCAAAAAATTAGACACAACAAACCAAATAACCCAATTAAAAAATGGGGTACAGAGCTAAAGAGAGAATTCTCAACAGAGGAATCTCTAATGGCTTAGAAACATTTAATGAAATGTTCACCACCCTTAGTCATTAGGGAAATGCAAATCAAAATGACTCTGAAATTCCATCTTACACACATCAGAATGGCTAAGAGCAAATACTCAACTGACATCACATGTTGGCAAGAATGTGGAACAAGGGAAACATTCCTCCATTACTGGTGGAGTAATGTAGAAATAAAGCAAACTTCTACAACCACTTTGGAAATCAATTTGGCATTTTCTCAGAAAATCAGGAATAGTTCCACCTCAAGGCCTTGCTATAACACTTCTGGGCATATACCCAAAAGATGCTCCACTATACCACAAGGACACTTGCCCAACTATGTTCATAGCAGCTTTATTTGTAATAGCCAGAAACTAGAAACAACCTAGATGTTCCTCAACCAAAGAATAGATAGAGAAAATGCGGTATATTTACATAATGTACCACAGCTATTAAAAACAATGACATCATGAAATTAGCAGGCAAATGGATGGAACTAGAAAATATCCCGAGTAAGGTAACCCAGACCCAGAAATACAGGTGCCAAGAAGTTCACAGTTGTGAGCAGACATTGTTCACTGGAGAGGCCTGTGCAGTAGAGTGTAGATCCTTTCATGTACTGTACTCTACTGTATACCTGCTACTGTAAACTTACTGTAATCACAATACCTCACATGGAAACCAGAGAAGATGCTGGGTCAGCAGCAAGCTGTAGATTTTAAAAATGTTTTTAGTTAAATGTTGAGGAGGGAAAAAAAAGGCTTTTCCCCCAAAGTATCATGTGGGAACCTACAACACCGTGGCCTCTTTCTCTCCTTCTTGATTGTATGAATAACCCTGAGATCACCTCTTAGAACTGGTTTTAACCTTTAGCTGCAGCAACTGTGCTGCCGTGTGTGTGTGTGTGTGTGTGTGTGTGTGTATGATGTTGTACATTGCACATACCCTTGAATCTCCACAGTTTGGTCCCCTTCCTAGCTACTCCTTTATAGTATGTCGAGTTAACAAGTTGGTGACCTGCACAAAGGAGACACAGCTATTTAATCTCTTGCCAGACATTGCCCCTCTTGGTGTGATGAGTTACAGGTCTCTTTAAAAAATCCTTGCTGTCTCAGCAGCCAATCAACTTACAATTTATTTTTTTCTTGGTTTTTGTTTTTTTTTTCCTCTCTAATCAATGTATGGAAAAGTTCTAGGTTTGTGGGAAAAAACAAAAAAACAGAAAACCTCATGTCGGGAGTCCAGCGGTGGTCTGGCAGTGGGGTCCAGGGCAGGCTTTCCACATTGCCAGTGGAGGATCCCACATTCACACAGCCATTGCAGGCGGGTCAGTGGCTGCATCGGCAAGGTTCAGGGTTCCAAAGGCTGGGAAACTGGCAGCGGCAGGCCCAGGTGACACGTGGAGTCTGGTTTTCCAAAGCTTTTATTGTTCATGGCATGGTGAGTGGGTGTAGATGGTGCGTGCTCCCTGCAAAAGCCAGGGGAGCCTGACTTTTATAGGGAGGGGGAATAGGGGAGGGAATAACTTAATTAACTACGCCCCCTGCCTTTAGATAACTCATTAATATTTTAATCTCTGGAGGTGGAGACTCGTCAATCATACCCTCTACCTGCATCCTACATGATTGATGGTGCAGGTTAAATGGCCAAGGCGACATCCCACTCTCTTTTCTTTCATAAAAGGAGGGGCAACGTTGTGTCATCTGTAGTCTGCAAGGTGCAGGTTAATGAGAGATGTGGATTGCACGGAGTAGTCTGGAATCTGGGAGCATGGGGAGATAATTGCCATCCCTGACAGGCAAAGTCCTGTTGGGTCCCTGGCTACCTCAAACCCAGCGCTTTATGGGGGGGGGGCAGGAACAGAGCTGAACGACTTCAGTCCCAGGGGGTCTCTGGGGTTCAAAAGTTCATTTGACCAGGCTATGTCCAAACCATCTCTTCATGGCCCAACATCTTACTCTCTTTTAGTGAAAATTTTGGATGAGGGAGTCAAAAGAAAACACTATGTAGCCCGGAGGGTGTAGCATAATTAAGCCAAGGGTAATGGGAATTGAGTGTATGGTTGGGAAGGCAAGGAATCATTGAATCAATTAAATATAAGTTGTACAGTTTGAGGGTAATGACATCTGATTAATCTAACTAGACATTATGTTTTCCTCACTAACATGTAACTTTAGCTATGTGACTGGCAAAAGAGTTCATCTGTAGCTGGAAGGTCTGGGTCTGTCTTCTGTAGTGAGCATCTCTGGGTTTTGGCATGTATTTCTGGAGTCTGGTGTGGGTCTCTGGATCTCAGCATGCTCTGGGGTCTTCAGTCAGATGAGGTGGCTGGGAGAAAGCAGCTTGGCATCTCAGGCAGGTTCAGGAGGATGGTGTGGACTCTGTTGGATCTGTGGGTATACCTGTAAGATAATCACAGCAGGGAAGCAGCATCTCTGGCAGGTAGATGTCTGTAAAGATGGAAAATTGAGCATTAAATTGCTTGGGAACAAGCACATTATGGACTGTCATTAAGATCCTAGAAAAGCAAAGGTGTGTGAAGAAATTTTAGTTCTGGAAGGTATCTTTGAGTCTGTTTTTGGATAGCTGAGGGAGAAAACATAATGTTAATTATGTATCTAGAATTGGCAGCAACAGTTTGTCTGTAAAGAAATTAGTTGTTAATTAAGACTCAAGAAATGGTGATCAGCACGTTGACTTAAACTGTGGAAGGAAATTAGATGGCTTTTGAACCTTGAAGAAATTATAAAGGTTGAAAAAACATGTTGGACATATATCATGAGTGTTAGAGAGAAAAGGCAGCATTAAAACTAACTAACTAACTAACTAACTAACTAACTAAATAAATAAATAAATAAATTTTTGGTTGAGAAACACAAGCATTGTTGTTTTAGGTGTTCCTGTTAGGGAGAAAAAGAAATGTTTAAAATTTTTGGTTGAAAAACAGGAACGTTTGTTGTTGCAGGTCCTCCTGTTGGGGAGAAGGAGCAGTAATGGTGGGCTTAGAAGCAGTGGGGGAAGGGGCCTTGCTCTGCCATGTGGCGTCTGGGTGCTCTGGCAGAGAGGTTCTGTATTCCCCCTTTGTTTTTCTTAAAAAACTTAAATGTAGAGAAGGAGAAAAAGGCTAACTTTGAAGAAAAGTTTAAGGCAAGAAGAATTGGGGCTTGATAGGAGAGCTAAGAGTCAGAAAGAGTGAGAGTCTGTGTCTATGGGAAAGACACGTGGAAGTTGGATTGGAGCCAGGCAGCTTTTGAGAGAAATTGGCAGGTGGCACGAGGGCAATGGGTGCAGGCAGGATTTTAGATCTGCTGCTTCAGGCAAGCTGGCTGAGCTAAGTAGCTTTAGCTAGCTGCAAATGACTGAGGGTGAGGGGAAGCATAAGCTGGCTAAGGAACATAGGGTTGGGTAGCAAGCAGGGTCCCGCCCTGTTGCTTCAGGCAAGCAGGCTAAGCCAAATAGCTGTAGCCTGTTGCATATGACAGGGTATCAGGGAAAGATGCTACCTGGCAGGGCACTAGGGACTAGAGTTTGGAGCTGGAGATCTTGAGAGAGAGAGAGAGAGAGAGAGAGAGAGAGAGAGAGAGAGAGAGAGAGAGAGAGAGAGAGAGAGAGAGGACAGTCTCAGCTGTGAGAAGGAGTTTCTCAACCAAGGGAAAGAGCCTTAGAAAGAGGGTTACAGCAGGTGCTGTGGCTTGAAGGACAGCTGTTAGCTGTGAAGGAGCCCCCTCTGTGGAGCTGGGGGGATGGGAAGAGTGGGGGACTAGGAAGCCGCTGCCATCTTGCCCTTGAGCTGGAGAACACATGGGGAGAGAGACCTAGTCCTTTTGCACTAGGCAGTAGTTAGACTATAGCTAAGAATCAGGGAGAGAGAGAAAGAGGGGGTAGGTTGGACAGAGAGAGATGTTACTCACGGTTTTTGCAGGCACCAGTAAATATAATTCAAGAAGGGGGCCAGGTTCCACCCCAAGCAGGATATTGAACTTGGCAGCATAAGCACAAGGTTCTGGCTTTAGAGTATTGGGGAGTGGGGGGTGTTTTGTCTTCAGAATATTGAAGGATAAGTTGCCTTGGCCATATTTTCTCCTCACAGCAATAGAAAGGATGCGGAAACAGTCACTTTTTCAGGATCCTGAGTTGTGCTTTGGAAAAAAAAAAATCTGTGATTATTATATAGTTTCTGAAAGGGATCAATGAAATCTTATAACAGTCAGTGGTAGTACAAGGTAATTGGCTGCATGACTAGCTGTTTTTCTTAAATCAAGTATGGCTCCAGGAAACAATTTTGCATCTGTAAATTAGAGAATAAAATCCCCCCATACTACCCCCAAACCTATTTGTTAATTCATAGAAAAATGCAATCAGATGCAATGGATATAATAAGGAATTATAATTAATATTTTTATTCATTTTTAAGAGTGTTCAATGATATTTTACCACCTGTCCAAGACCATGGGGGAAAATTACTTCTAATATGTCTCAAAACCACAACTGTCGCATGAGGCTACCTTCACCCAGTTAATGTGGTGGCATGGCCATGGGGATGTCAAGCTATGATTGTATGTATGTTTTCTGTCACTAGGGATTGAACCCAAAGTCTAAAACATGACAGACAATGATCTTTGTCACTGATCTAATATCCTTAGCCTTCTTTGCTTTAAGACAAGTCAATCTTCAATTTATCCTCTCCCTTCCTCAGCCTCAGGAGTATCTGGGATTCTAGGTATGCACAGTGGTTCTTGTTCTGGGTTTTCTGATCCTGAGATTGGCTCAAGTTCTTTGCTTGCTTCTGCTTCTGCTTCTGCTTCTGCCTTCTGCTTCTTCTTTCCTCCTCCTCTTCCTCTTCTTCTTCCTCGCTCTCGAACTTATTTATTTATTTATTATTAATCATTCCATTCATTTACATCTCAAATGATATCCCATTTCTTGGCTACCCCTCCACAAACACCCATCCCATGATATCCTACTTCCTGGTTATCCCTCCACCAATCGCCCATCCCACTTCTATCCTTCCCCTCCCATTTGCCTGTATGAAGGTACTCTCCCATCCACCCACACTCTTCCACCCCACCGCTCCAGCATCCCCCTATACTGGAGCATCAAACCCCCCCTGGTCCAAGGGCCTCCCCTTCCATTGCTGTCAGGTAAGGCCATCCACTGCTAAGTATGTATCTGGAGCCTTTGATCCCTCCAGGTGCTCTCTTGGTTGGTGGTCTAGAGTCTGGTAGCATTGGGTGGTCAGGCCAGCCTATGTTGTTCTTCCAATGGTGTTGCAATCTTCCTCCGCTCCTCCAGTCCTTCTGCCAGCTCCCCCACCAGGTTCCATCCCTGAGCTCAGTCTGATGGTTGGCTCCAAGCATCCGCATCTTCATTGGTCAGTTGCTGGCCCGACCTCCCCAGGAACTGCCTCACTTGGTTACTATCCGCAATCGCCTCTTGACCACAGCAACAGTGTTGGGTTTGTTGTCTGCAGACAAAATGTATCCACAGGTGGGGCTGTTCCCCAGTTGGCCCTTCCTTCAGTCTCTGTTCCATTTTTGTCCCTGTTCTTCCTTTGGACAGGAACATTTCTGGGTTAAAAACTTTGAGGTGGGTGGGTAGCCTCATCCCTTGACCAGGGACCATGCCTATCTACTGGAGGTGATAGAACTCAACATGTTCTATCACCTCCTTCTCTGTGCATTTTCTTTCTTTCTTTCTTTCTTTCTTTCTTTCTTTCTTTCTTTCTTTCTTTGCAAATTGGATATTTTATTTATTTACATTTCAGATGCCATCCCCTTTCCCCATTTGCCCTCTGGAAATCTCCTATCCCATCCCCCCTCCTCCTTTTGCTTTTATACCATTTTAATTACATGCAAGTATTAAGGTCAGTTCTAGGTTGAGGAACTAGCAATACAACAGATGCAAATAGTCAAGGAACAAGCAAGACAATAAACACAATAGTCAAAGAAGAAGCAAGGTGATAAACGAAATTCTGTGAAAATAGAACTCTTCTCAGTTGCTGCCTTCTGAAAGTTTGCTGAGTGACATTATGAATGACTTCTCTAAATCTAGCTTGTTGTGTAGGAGGAATTACTTGTTAACAAATTTAAAGTTTGTAGAGACTGAGGCTTTTTCCTGCAGTTAAAACCATTGGTTTGCTGCTGCATTCAAAGTTGTTTGTATTATTCAATTTACTGTTCCCATTTCAATCGGGACCCTATGCTGACATTGAATTGCTTTGTGATTTTCTCTGGCTTTTCCTTTTGCTTCTTAGGTGGGTGACATCTTTTTCTTAGCTCCAGGAATTCTGATTTTCTCCTTGAAGCAAAGACTCCTTTGTTGTGCTGATTCCTCTCTTTGTACTAAAACAGATGGTTTGAAAAAGATGGCATCTCCTACCAAGTTCTCTCTGTCACCTCCTGTGACTATTTTATTCCCCCTTCTAAGTGAGATTCAAGCTTTCTCACTTGGGACGTCCTTCTTGTTTAGGTTCTTTGGGTCTGTGGAATGTAGCATGGACATCTTGTACATTTTGGCTAATACCCACTTATAAGTGAGTACATATCATGCATATCCTTTGGGGTCTGGGTTACCTCACTCAGGAGTATATTCAGGAGTTCCATTTATTTGCCTGCAAAATTCTTGATGCCCTTGTTTTTAAGGCTGTCCTTTTTTCCTGTTGACAGTGTCCTTTGCCTTATAAAAGCTTTTCAGTTTTATGAGGTCCCATTTATTAATTGTTGGTCTTAGTGCCTGAGGTATTCAGGAGGGTATTAGGGAGTTAAGGATCAAATGTGATGAGAGACAGGAAAGAGGACTAGAGGGCCAGGAGAATGAATGGGGTGGGGCATGGGGGCATTTTCAGGACATGCCAAAGACCTGGGATGTTGGAGGCTCTCAGAAGTCTATGGTGGGAGGTGACTTTAGCTGAGACTCCTAGCACTGGGAATATAGAATGGGAAGTGGCCAACTTCTGTAACCAGGCAGGATCCCCAATGGAGGGATATGAACACTAACCCATTCATCATAAAACTTTTGAACCAAAATTTGTCCTTTCTACAAGAAATGCAGGGACAAGGATGTAGCAGAGACTGAGGATATGGCCAACCAATAACTAGCATAACTTGGGACTCATCCCATAGGTAAGCATCAACTCATGATATTATTAATGATACTCTGTTATGCTTGCAGACAGGAGCCTAGCATAACTATCCTCAGAGAAGCTCTACCTAGCAGCTAACTGAAACAGATGCAGAGGCCCATAGCCAAACATCGGACATAACTCCAGGAGTCTTACAAAAGAGTTGGGGGAAAGCTCGAGGGACCTGGAGAGGATAGTAACTCCACATAAAGACCAACAGAATCAACTAATCTGGACCTTTGGGGGCTCTCAGTGATTAACCACCAACTAAAGAGCATACGCAGGCTGGACCTACCCCACAACCCCCTCACCACATATATGTAGCAGACGTACAGCTCAGTTTTCATGTGGGTCCCCCAACAACTGAAGTGAGGCCTTGTCCCTAAAGCTGTTGCCTCTCTGTGGATCCCATTCCCCTAACTGGGCTGTCTTGTCTGGCCTCAGTATGAGAGGATGGACCTAGCTCTGCAGAGGCTTGAGAAGTGAGGTGGGGAGAAGGTGGAGAGAAGATTATGTGTTGTGGGGACTGGGAGGGAGGGCAGCAATCAGGATATAAAGTAAATGAATGAATGAATGAATGAATGAATGAATAAATGAATGAATAAATAAATAAATAAATAAATGGGAAAAGGGGCATCAAGTTGGGAAGGAGATGACGTGGGAGTACTAGGGGTAGTTTGAGGGAGAGAGTGGTAGGTGGATATGATCAATGTATATTATATAAATGTATGAAATTTTGAAGAATGAAAGAGTATGTAAAATACTAAAAGACAGACAGACAGTCAGACAGAAGAAACACATTCAAAAGAATTAGCTTTAGGGAGTTTATCACCCAGGGACTTTTAACTGAATTGCTGACATTTTGGTGACATAGTTAGGGTTACTGTTGCTATGATGAAACACAATAACTAAAGCAACTTGGGAGTAAAGATTTAGTTGGTTTATGCTTCTATATCACAGTTTATCATCAACAGAAGTCAGGACAGAAACTTAAGCAGGGCAGAAACCTGGATGCAGAATCTGATGCAGAGAGCACAGAGGAGCGCTGTTTACTGGCTTGCTCTGCATGTCTTACTAAGTCTGTTTTCTTATAGAACCCAGGACCACCAGTCCAAGAATGGCATCCCCCATAAATGGATAGAACCTTTTCTATCAATCACTAATTAAGAAAATGCCCTACAGGTTTGCCTACAGCCTACTCTTTTGGAGGCATTTTCTCAGTTCAGCTACCTGATTCCCTGATGACCCCATCTTATGTTAAATTTACATAAAACGAGCCAGTGCAATTGGTAACTGAATTTTCTTTCCTAGCTTTAAAAATAGCTTTCAATACAACCAATCAAAATGCAGAGTTGTGGAGTCCGATATCTAAGGCTCAGGGAACATTGTAGTAGAGAGGGCAGAAAGATTGTAAGGGCCAGGATTAGAGAGTTTGCTGAGATACTGGGCCTTTTATGAATATCAGAAGCTACACCCATAATGTCTCACCAACATGGTTGCCCAAATGTGGGCTGAGAAAGGATGACATCAATAGACACGCCAATGCAGATGGGGGAAAAGCCACAAAACCTCAGACCTGCACAAAGAACTATGGACAAATAAAGAATGCAGAGTAGGAAAAACGGTCTTCTCCCTGGAAGAACACACTAATTGGTTATCTAATACCAAACTGTCAGCCATGAAAACTACATTTAAAGGGACATGATACAGACTGTGCATCTCTGTGTCTATACATGTATGCCTGTATCTAGCCATTTACCATCTCCTATTGATTTCATGGCTCTAGCAAAGCCTGAAGAATGATAGATCCTGAAAAAATAAAGTATACTGATTAATTATAATCAATTACAGAATATTTATTTTCTGTAAAGAAGGTACTATAAAAATATCTTTTATCCATCCAACATAATTGTCATCTTCAGGACTCACTGCTAAATTAGCTCACCCTTTCTAACTCTTTCTGAATTCTGGCTGGCTGGTTCAATTCAGCTCTTTTCTGACTCAAACTCCTCTCTCATCTGAATGATTCAAACTGCCTTCTCTTAACTTCTAAGTGAATTGTACAGCTTGTTATTAATATAACTCTAGCAACCGGTTCTAATATTTTGGCTCCTTCTCATTCTCTGCTTCATTATGTCTTCACTTGGATCTAGCTTGTTCTCTCTGCAACCTGTCTCTATAAAACTGTGCTTGTAAAAACTGCCTCTGAATTCCACTCCACTGTACTGCCTTTCAACTCACTGACTCAACCAAACTGAGTGACTAGAACACAGAGATTCTCATGCCTCTGTACCATGAGTGCTGGGATTAAAGGCATGTGCTACTATACTTGGACCTAAGCTTGTCTTTACCTGAAACATGGTCTATACCAGGCTGTCTTTGAACTCAGAGGTCTGCTTGCCTGGATCTCTTGGGATTAAAGGCATGATATTCCAGCCAGGTCATACAGATCTGGAAGGTCTTTGGATATGATCCCTTAACATAGGAGTCATGTTGCTAGATTAAAAATCCTCCACAATGTAACATGTGGTTTTTATATGGTAACCATATGAATATATATATGAGGATGAGTGACTGAAATAGTCTAATTTTATAGAATTTCCCAAATATGCAAGGAATAAATGCTGACTTTTCTTGAACCAATTTTCACTCTTTTTAGTGAAGAATTTGTAAATAATTTGCATTAACTAGTTTTTTTTTATTCTTTTTATTACTAGTTCTCTTATTTTTTTTCTCATACATCACATCCCAACCACAGGAAGTTCCCCTCCCCCCACTCCTGCCAGTCCTTCTTCTGACTTCCCCTCTCTCCCAGATCCACTCCTCCTTCATTTCCCTTCAAATAAATGAGCAGGCCTCCCAGGGATATCCAACAAACATGACCTAAGAAGTTACAGACTAGGCCTAGAGTCTCATATCAAGGCTGGAGGAGGCAGTGAGCCCTGCTTAGTTGATTCTTACAGAAGCAGTGAGAGGGGGATGGGATAGGGGGTTTGTGGAAGGGAAACCAGAAAGGGGGATAACATTTGAAATGTAAATAACATAATCAAAAAAAAAAAAAAAAAAAAAAACCCAATAAAAAACTAGTTTTCTTCTTATCTAATAAATATGTTTTGTTAAAATTATAGAAAGTACCTGTTTTATTTTCTGATTCAGTTTAATTTATGCTGTGTTCCAGCTAAGTTTATTTATCACTTGAAAGAATTTTAGTGCTACTCAATTTCTTAATGGCATCTTTCATCTGAGCATTTCTTAAAGTGTAGATTAAGGGGTTTAACATGGGAGTTATCATAGTGTAGAACATAGCAACTGCTTTATCAATGGGTAAGGTAGCTACAGGTCTCATGTATACAAATATGCAGGGTACAAAGAACAAGACAACCACTGTTACGTGTGAAATACAGGTAGAGAGGGCTTTGTGCCTTCCCTCTGCACTATGGTTCTTTAGGGAGCGCAGGATGGCAACATAGGAGACCAATAGAAGAAGGAAGTTTAGCAGACAAATGAAGCCACTGTTGGCCGCAACAAAGAGTCCAAGAGTGTGAGTATCGGTGCAGACAAGGTTGAGCAAAGGATTAAGATCACACATAAAGTGATCTATGATGTTAGGGCCACAGAAAGGCAATTGGAAAATGAACAGGATCTGTATGGTGGCATGAAGAAATCCTCCCAACCATGACACTCCCACTAGCAGGCTACATAGTCTTCGACTCATGATGGTTGCATAATGAAGGGGTTTGCAGATGGCCACATAGCGATCATAGGCCATTACTGTCAGCAGGATGATTTCAGCACCTCCAAACAAATGCTCCCCAAAGATCTGAGTCATGCATCCATTAAATAGGATGGTCTTCTTTTCACAAAGTGAATCTGCTATAAGTTTAGGGGTGCTAACAGAGGAATAACAGGCATCAATAAAGGACAGGTAAGCCAGGAAAAAGTACATGGGGGACTCTAATAATGACGTAGAAGTTATGGTGACTATAATGAGAACATTTCCTGTTATAGAAATGATGTAGATAAGAAAAAACACAATGAATACAATTTTCTGCATCTTTGGGTTCTCTGTGAGTCCCAGAAGGATAAATTCTGTCACATTGTTTTGGTTCTCCATTTACTTCATATGATGGCTGGTTATATCACCTGAAAAAATATCAATGCAAACATGAATCTATTAAAATTCCCCAACTTAATAGGTTTCAAATCTTTATATACTATTTATCTATGAACTTTAATAAGGCTTTCATTTGAGTTCTAAAAGTTTTTGAATTCTTCAAATTGCTTCTTAGGTGACAACTCTCTTAAGAGAATCAATATGAGGAACTTTTATAAGTATGTAGGGCAGGAGACAGCTGAATATATTACTTTAGTAGATTCTGTGCTAGTGGTAGCTAAGCTTTAAGGAAGAGGTAGATTGTGTGTGCAAAGAAAATGAATGAAAAACTATAGCATTTTTTCCTATGTCCATGTGAAATAAGGAAACTTGGCAGGTGTATGACTATAAGTGGGATGATAAAAAGGACATTGAAGAAGGGAAACTATTAGATACTAATGTAGTAAAGTTGTATATGTGAGGTGGATGAGGGAGTCTGAGGTTGAGTACTAGAATGAAAGCCAGAAATAGGAGTTCAAGCCCTATTTAGAGTAGGGTGTAACTGATGACAGTGTAGAAGATGTAAGGGCTGTGGTGGAAGGTGAAAAGCAGGGGTAGAGGAGTATGGGAGAAGAGAGGAAAAGATCAAGAAAGAGCACTTTTTTTTTTTTTTTTTTGCTTGAAAAATGATAGAGGGAAGTCTGATACTTTGTGTTCTAATAAAAATCTGAACTAACTGATCGTGAGGTCCCCAGGGGTAGAGAGGCGGTAGAGAGAAGAATGAAGGAGCTGAAGGGGTTTGCAGGCCCACCAGAGCTCCCAGGGTCTAAACCATCAGGCTGGGAAACACGCATGGAGGGACCCATGGATCCAGCTGTATATGCAGTGGAGGATGGCCTTGTCAGGCATTGGTGCTCCGGAGAGGAGGTCCTTCGTCCCATGAAGGCTAAATGCCCCAGTGTGGCGGAATTCAAGGGCAGGGAAGGGGGTAGTGGGTAGATGGGTGGGACACACCCTCTTTGAAGCAGTGGGAGAGGGGACTGGATAGGGAGTTCCTGTGGAAGGTAAGAGGGAAAGGGGATAACATCTAAAATGTAAATAAGTAGAATATCCAATAAAAAATAAAGTCAAAATGCTTATTAAATCGAATGATGTCACAGTAGTACTGTATGCTTTCATGTGATTGAATTTTTATGGGGCATGACAGTTTCCTGTGCACATATTACTTTCTTAATGTTTATAACAAATTGTATGGTTGACATTGTTTTATCTGTTTTTCAAATGACTCCAGAATAATGAAGATTAAATGTGACTTGGCACAAGAACAACATTGCTTAATCACCGGTCTAAGTGCCTTCTGAATTTGTAGATATTTTCCAATTAAATTCATTATATTTTAAAGAGATGGTTACAATAGCTATTTTTACATTATTTAAAATACTAGGAAAATAGAACCAAATAAATTAGCAATAGAATCCAACATTCAAGGAAATAATAAAGAACAGTCAAGTTTGCATTTCAGGTTAGTTTTATGTATTTATTATTTTACTTTAAAGTCTTGACTTACATTCTATATCCTTATAATAAGTGAGTTTTAATAGTTCTATTTAATCTTTTTATTATGGCCAAGATAACACAATTATTTTGAGACTATCCTAAAATTAAACTTATGTGGAACATTTTAGCCTCTTTCATGGTCACTCACCTCTCCTTTAATACAAGTACAAAGTGAAGGCTCTAGGACTGTACTTCATGACACGGATATCGATTTTATAAGGAGATAAAACTCCAGTTTAGAATCCTGGTTTTTCCATATGTGATTTCTTTTTATCTTAGGTGCATTTCTTGGCATGTTGTAGTTTTATTTACTCTTTTATAAAGTGAAATATTATAAGACATTTTACAGATTGTTATGAGAATTATTGTAAAGAACATAAAGGAAATCATACCATAGTCTTATACAGGCAGTATAAAAAAATAGATCAATAGTATAAAGAAATACTTAATTGCCAGTAAGCTCAGGGAGAATTATCAGTGTTACTCTCTATGGTACCAAAAACTCATGTTATCCATCACAGTCTTCCCAGGAAGGGTTTTCTATAAGCATGGAATAAACCTTTCATAATTTATGTCACCTGAATTTGTATTTAAATCTTTTGTGCATTTGGAATATATCGAAAATTTCATAATTTGTTTGTATTTTTTTTGCAGGAGGTAGTCCATGGCAAATGCATGATGTTTTGCTTCAGAATGTTATGTCCTATAAATCCTTTAAAATGTTAAATTTCAATTGTAAAATCATGTGAGTGAAACTTCTTAATACTTAAGTGTTATAGACTTAAGGTGAGGATAAAACTAAATATATTTTAAAGGCATTGAAAACAATTATTATACACAGAAAGTAATAATCTTCTATAATTATCAATATCAATATAAATCTTACCTTAGTAATCTTAGTTGGTTCCAATGATGTCTGGAAATGCTTAGACACAATATCATCTTCAAACTGACCTTCTATTCAAATAATGAATTTCAATGTGAAACATAAGCCACACTTAGAAAAAGAATCACTTAGATAAGTTCATATGAAATCAAAAGTTGAGTCTGTAAACCCAAATCTTCTCTTTTATAATAAAGTCTCAAAGCCTATGTTGCAGAAAACTTGAGATTTGAAGTTTTAATAGATTTATATGGAGAAATATTTTATGCAAAACTGTTGTTCTTGCAGGGCAGAAGGCAGAAAGAATGGAAGAAATAAATTTAGACAAACCATGTTACTCATGATGAATCCTGATCTTGAGATATTAACAGCAAATCTGTTTTTATCATGGACTATACACATATTTAAAGAGGACACTACACAGATGCAGAGGCATTATCTTGTAGCTGTTGTTTTTTTTTCTCCTGGGATTAATTATCTCTTTTGATGGAAAGGATTTGTCTTGGAAACAGATATTCTGGGGAGATATTATTGGAATAAAAAACATTGTTGAGTGGGAGTTGCATTTTCTGAATTAGAATGAAAGCTTGTAACATTCCTTTATCTCTATTATCTCAGGTTAAGAAATCCAAGTGTTACATCAATATCACGGTGGCATAACTTCAAGATATTAAACTGTGGCTTAATTTTGTTGTTGAGCCATGCCACTGAAGCAGCTTCAATTTTCTTATAAACATTAAAGTTTCTCAGAAAATTTACCTTGTCTTGCTAGAGCAATGAGGACATTAATAGGAGCCTTTAAACTAAATCTCCCTAAATACTGGTTTCCTTCCCAACTACCTCTTGGTATCTTTTATAAAAATAAATTTAAGATTAATTAATGAATTTTTATATGTATACAATATAACATAACAACAACAAGTAAGCTTAGCAAATAATTTAGCATCCTGGTTAACTGCTTTGTTTATAGTAAGAAAACTCTCATGGCAAATTTCAAGTTTCCAGATTTCCTCCCTCGTCAAAGTCCTTGGCAATCACCTTTTTATTTTTGGTATCTATGGCATTGGCTATTTTCTGTTCCAGAATATAGGTGAGATTATATATATTTGGATTTCATCTGGTTTCTTTTTCTTAACGTAATGCCTTCCAGGTCCACAAGCATTGCTCCAAATGGCAATTTTTTTTCATTTAAAAGATGGAATGGTATTACATTTTGTATATGGGATCTTCTTCTCTCAATCATTCTGTATTCTTTTGTATTTTGATGGACAATTACACTAATTTCATATCTCATCTATTATAAATAGTGCCGAAACAACCATTTTCCTTATAGTTAAGCATGATGAACACCTTTTCTAAATATTATTGGTATTTATAATTCTTTGAGAACTGTTATTCAGCTTATTAGTATATTTATTGATTTATTAACTTTTGTAATTTGTTTTTGCATTTTTATATATTCTAGATATTAATCCTCTGATGTATAGTTTGCTGTAGGCTGTCTCTTCAACATGCTAATAGTTTCTGTTGCTTTTCAGATATCTATTTTTTTTGTACTTCGAAATCACATTAGTAAATTTTTGGGATTATTTTATGTGCTATTAGAATCTTTTTAAGAAAGTCTTTCCTATGTCTATATCATAAAGTATTTTCTCCTCATAGTTTCAAAGTTTCAGAGCTTACATTAACATCTTTGTGTTAAGAAGTTATCAATTATTTTGGGTAAATGTCAAAATAGCAAATGAATGAATAAGCAAAAAGTCATAAAAAATAGAAAAGCAAGTCTAAGTAAATAAAAAGAAGATGATTTCAAGTGGAGAAAAATTATGGAGCTTCTAGAAAAGAACAAGAGTTAGAAAAGATAAAAATAAAAGAAAAAAACCTAAAGAAATATTTTCCAATAAGAGAAAGTAAGAAAATAAAATTCAAGAAATGTCCAAAAGAAAAATATAAGCCAAGTAAAGAGGAAAGTCATCAAATAGGGAAAGAATCTTTGACAGCTATACAACTGCCGGGGGGTTAATATTCAGAATATACAAAGATAGCAGAAAGTAAAAAACAAAACAAAACAAAACAAAAAACAAAACAAAGAACCAAGAAAACTAACAACTGAATTGAAAATAGGCTATAGATTTGAAATGAGAGTTTTCAAATAAGGAAAAAATGATGAAAAAATACCTTTAAAATGCTCAACATACTTCGCAATCAGGGAGATTAAAAATGAAAAACACCTTGAGATTTAACCTAACCCTCATCTTGATAGCCAAGATCAAGAAAACATGAGGTTAGGCATAGAGTAAGGGATTAGCAGGGAGGAAGGAATTTCTCAAGAAGGGGAAATAGAATAGTTAGAGAGAACCACTGGGGAGACCGGAACTGGCAGATTAAAGGGGGGAGGAAATAGGGGTAAGGAAGGGAAAGTCAACATGAAGGACCAACCACTTGAAGAGATATATGGAAACCTATTACAATAAAACTTTAAAAAAATCTATACATAAATGATAGAAATCTAAAAGAAATCACCAAATGAGGAGAGAGAAATCCTGTATCAGGCATCTCATGCCACCAAATGAATTCTCTAGTGATGGAATGCATTATATCTAACTGAGTTTTTGGAAAGTTGAGCTAGTGCCTAATTAGAGGCTTTACCCCCTACTGAATACTGCTCATGTTCCTGGAAGGTACTCTACATGCTACCAGAGGGGAAAGAAACACCAACCTTGCTACAAATACTTTTATGTACATAGGTGTCCTGCCTGCTGCTGCAGGATACTTGATTACATACTGAACGCCAAGACTGTGAACTGGAAAACCTTTGTTGTAGTGTTTCTCAGCCCTAGCACACATCTTTAACCTCGAGCTTTTTGTTTATTATAAACAAATAGCTGTGGTGTGGCTCAGCCCTTGCACACACGTTAGCCCAAAAGTCTTCTGAAACCAAGATCTAAATAAAGTCAATGATAGGTCAAGAGGTAAAGCAAGGAACCAGTTGACAAGGAACAAACATAAGAAAACCTAGGAAAGAGTAAGGAGAGTCATTGAGTTGAAGGGTATTTAAGACACTGAGGAGAAGGAGAAAGCTTATTCCTTCTAAGACACTGGTGTAATAGGAAGGTCAGCTGGATGCATTCCCCGCCTCTCTGAGCAAGCAGGCTTTCACTATAGCATCTGGCTCCTGAGTCTTCATTTGGTAAATTGAATGTTTGGGATTTTGACTTTAAAAACAATAGCCTGCATGTTACACTGGCACAATAGTGGCACAATTGTTGTGGGAGTAACTAATCACTTTGTTTGGACTTTGGGCCCACTCTGTTAGATGAAACCTATGCCAGATGCTGCTCATGTGGCTAAGAATCTGAGACTAGATGCCACATGGTCATAGGGGAAAATCAAATACTATTATTTCACCAAAGGAAAGTAGCCAGAAAATGACTCCCAACGACACTCTACTATACCCATAGATCATCCTATCACTCATCAGAGAAGTTTTCCTGTAATAGATTAACAGAGAGACACATTACTGGACAATGTGGGTAGAGAGAGAGAGCTTGGAATGCTTAGTGGTTTTTTTCCTCTCTTCTATGGCAATTTTTAATTTTTGATGCAGATACTAAGTCATTGAATTCTTTTGTTTGTTTGTTATTTTCCCCTTTATAACAATCTTTGTTGTTCTCACATAACATACCTTGATTATGATGTTCTCTCCCTGTATTCCTCCAAGTTCCTCTTTAAGTCTTCCTCCATCTGGATCCATTCCCTTCCTGTCTCTCATTATAAAACAGGCTTACAAGACAGAATTATAAAATGAAATGGGATAAAATAAAAAATATAATAAGATATAACAAAACCAGAATTGTATGAAACAAATAGAAGGAAAAGAACTCATGAGAAATCACAAAAATTACAGATACTGACTTGCTTGTACACTCAGAAATCTCATAAAAACACTAGACTAGACCCCATGATATATATATAAAATCAGGATATATATGTATATACATACAAATATTCATACATAACTGGTGCAGATCTCCTCATGCCCTGTGCATATTGTTTCAGTCTCCGAGAGTTCATTTTAGTTTGCTCATGTTGATTTAGAGGGCTTTGTTTTCTTGGTGTCCCCCATCTCCTTACTTTCTTTCTGACTCTGCAACCTCACAGAAATCACCTAACAACTTAGGCTGTGGCCAAAACTGTAGGTTTCTTTCCACACAAGGCCCCTTTGTTGAATACAACACACACACACACACACACACACACACACACACACACCACTCACTGAATATGAAAATATTGAGGCAATGCCGACATAGAGCCTGCACTTGATGATCCAGATTCCTTGGTAAAGTAATTTATTCTCCACACTATAAAAAAGAAATGAAAACACCAAGCCATCTACAAACCTTTTGATCTACAATGATGTTCTGTGTAATTTTAAATTTGTTTAATATCTATTTTTAATGCTGGTTCTTAAATGCTTTAACCTCCTTTGTAGCCTACCAACCAACCACAAGAGGTAGTGGAAATGAAAGGACACAGGGAAAGTGGACCTGTCTGGAAATCAGCAGTTCAGTTCACAGGTTAGCAGTGGCAGCTCAATCTACTTGAGAACACTTCACGGATATACCAGCAGTCCAGTTCAGTAAAGTTGGGATAGCAAACACAAATCAGTAGCAGTAGCACTACCTGGCAGAGACAGTCAGGCCTCAGATTTGGCACAAATCAGCAGGAATGCCAGGAGAAGTTCTTGGCTATGTCTCTGTCAGTGAAGCATAAATCAGCAAAGACATAAGACCAACCAGCAATGCACAGCTAGCACTATAAACAAGCCTAGTTCCTCCTCAGTCACTCTCTGTCAGTCTAGTTCTGTTTATACTCCCTCCAAACATCACTAGTCACCTGTTTTGCCTCAGCATGTGGGTCTGTCTCAGCTGACATCACTCTGTCAATCAGCCTGAGTCTGGGAAGTGGAAAAAAAAAACTATAGCATACCACCAGGAGTTTTTTTGGTGCATTTCTCTCTGTGGAGTCCTAACAAATGGAGCTCAACTATGCAACGAAAGGCAGACCAATACATGTGTGTTGTTAACAAAGAATCCTTCACCATGTGCCTTTTTATGTACTTGCTTTAGCAAAACATCCCTCTGCTGTGTCTGCTTCAGGAAAACACTCCTTCATGAGTCTGCCTTAGCCTTTCACCTGTGTCTACTTCAGGAAAACACCCCTTCATGAGTTTGCTCCAGCAGAACACCTTCCAACACAACTGACTTTCCAAAGAATCCTTAGGTTCCCACTTCAGTCCTGCCTGCCAGATATCCTAGGTCAGTGGTGGCACAAAGCTTGTGGAAGTAAACAACCAATAACTTATTTGACATAAGGCCCACTCCACAAGATGAAAGCCATAACTGACTCTGCTTGACATAGGGTAAAGCCAAATAACACTCGTCTAAAAGATGTAGTGATAAAATGACTCCTAATGATATTCTGGTATATTCATAGATCAGCTCCTTGTTCAGCTATCATCAGAGAAGCTTCTTCCTGTAGCAAATAGGAACATATCCAGATATTACACAGAGAGTGAGAAACTTTGGAATACTCAGTCTTAAATGGGGTATGTCTAACTAATATATCTCTGTTATTTGTTGAAAGACAACATCCTTAACCAGTGGACACTTCTAGGATGCTAAAGGTTTAAAGCGCTTCACTTTCCAAATTACATTCCGCAGAGACATTTTATTTTTCAAAATTTCATGTACCTGCTGCATTCATGCACTACATTCATTTATATTCACTGCTTTACTTTTAGCCTATTTAATTTCCCCAAAATTAAATGGGCTAAAGCTATTAACATGATATGTATAGCAGAGGTTGAGAGGTCTTAACTCTTTTTCAGTGCCCATAAATCTTGCTGCCTAGGCATCAAGTACAAAATATTCATAAGGGATTGAGCTCATTGGAATAGAATTCCATCAAGGAAGTATGTGAATAGAGACCACATTTTTTTCCACAAATTATTTTATAATTGTATAATATTCAATTATACTTTTGTTTTTGGAGGAATTTTCTCTGCCATACAGGCTGATATTACCCCTCTCTGGGTACTGAGGTCACAGGTAAGAATCCTGCTCAGTGTCAGGCAGTCTTTTCTTGCATTACCTCTTTTTTCAACTATTTTAAAGGTTTATGTGATTTAATGGTGACATGTGGTTCAGCACTATTTTTCTAAGAGGAAATCCATGTCTTTTCTACTTGACCTGAATCTAAAGGTATTATAAATCAACATTTCAACATCTTTGCTAAAAATATAGAATGCCATTTCTCAGTGACAGATGTATTCTCTATTACACAATGAAACTTTGTCAGAAATATTAGCAACCTACAGACTATGCAGTAAGTAAAAATACAAAACTGTTCTCCAAATAGAAAGGTCATTTGACTCTTCACCATTCCTTGGAAATAGGTTGGTGACTGAAGACCACTGCTTAGTAAGGTTTAGATTCCCCTCTCTCAAGATAATTATTTTTTATTATTTGAAAACTTCACACCTGCATCCTGCATATGTTTTGTTCAAGTCCATCCACATTTCTTCCCACTCAATTCATTGCTTATTTGCCACATTACTTTCTCTCCCAACTTTGTATGTTCTTTATGTAAGCCTGCTAAGTGCATGGGCATGAATGTGTGGGCATCCACTGGAGTGCTGTCACCTCTCAGGGACCACATACCAAAAGCTCCTTGTCAGGCCATGGAAGGGTGTCCTGGTTCTTGGGTTGTGGGTTCGGCCATGCCTCCAGAACCCAGGCTCCTGTCATGAGGTCTAATCTCCATTCAACCTGTGCCCTTCAGTCATGTACACAGGTGGAGGGCATGATGAACAGGCCCTAGAGAGATTTACATACTAATGAGGTACCTGAAGGCCAGAGGGTGGAGCCGATTAAACATTCCTCCCCAACCCCTCCCCCCTCTTACCCTCCCTATTTAACTCAGGTCCGCCCTGGGTTTTGTGAGGTGTGGATCCAGATCCATCCCTCATCCTCCATGTCAATAAACCAGTTTTGGAAACCCAAGGACTTCCTCGTGTGTTGGGGCCACGCTGTGAGGAACTGTGGAGAGGCCTTTAGTTAATGAGCAGCCCAGCCTAACTTCCAGCTGGAGGAACCCAGGGCTTTCCCAGCTGACTGCCCACAGCATGGTGGGAGGAACCCTGGGTTCCCCAGCCATATTTTTTTTCCCACAGCTCCTCATAAGACCCAGCCTGCCCCACCTCATCCATCCATTTTGGCTGACTTATGCTGGTCATGTTCTTGCAGTCACAGCTGCTATCATTACACTTTCATGTCCTGAAAGCTCTATTTTATTATTAATAGTCACTATTTCTAGTTCATGCAATCTTTCCATACCTTCTTCAGCTGCGGTCCTGTACCTTGTGGGTAGTATGTATGGTATAGTTGTTTGATTTAGAGCTGTTCATTCTACAGCCCTGCATTGTCTACATGGTGAACCATTGTGAATCTTTTTTATCTTAATGATCATGTGCAGACAAAAATAGCTTCTTTGATGAGAGTTGATAAATGTACTAATTAGTAAAAAAGAAAAGAACATTGGACTTGTGCTAAAACTCTAGATTCTTTTTGTTAGGATGGCTATTTTCCCAGTAGAGATCTGGACAGTCAATGAGCATGGGAGGCCTTTCCATTTTCTTCTGTCTTCTTCAGTTTCTTTCTCAACTGTCTCAGCTTTCATCAGACAAGTCTTTCACTTCCTTTGGTATATCTATTTCAAGCTTCTGACCTCCTCTCTCTTAGGCTATTGTGAATGGGATTGCTTCCCTGATTTCTTTCTTGGGATGTTTGTCTTTGGAAAAATCACAAGGCTGGTGGTTTTCTTCAGCTAATTTTGTATCCTGCTACTTTGCTGAATAGGTTTTTATTAGCTGCACAAGTTCCTGATGGGGTCTTGTTGGAGTCTTGGAGGTCTTTTACAAATAAAATCATGTCATCTTCAATAAGTATAATTTGACCATACTGTAATTCTTTTTCTACTTCTGTCTTTTTTTTCTCTGCCTCTTCTTTTACTGCTCTAGCTTAGACTTTAAGTACTATATTGAACAAGAACAGCAGTAAGAGTGGACATCTTTGATTTGCTTCTGAACTAGTTGACATGTTTTGTATACCCCTCCCCAATCCTTTAGTATAATATTGGCTGTGGACTTATTGTATATTTTCCCCATGCCATGATAAGACTCTTATTTTTCTGAAACTGTAAATGGAAATAAAATTCTTCCCTTACTCCAAAAGTCTATTTTTGTTATAGTGGTTTATATATGTTTATTTTTAAATTTATCTTTTTTATTGTAGCAAGATAAAATTAACAAATACATCAAACAGTCACCTTGAGTCCTCACTCACTAACATTATCTCCTGGCAAAGCAAACTGAGGTGGAGGAACCTAGATCACAGTTTACAGGAGAGCAGTGGTTTTCAAGCTGTGGCTCACCACCATTTTGGGGGGTGTTGAACAACTCTTTCACAGGAATCATCAAGACCATCGTAAAACACAGATACTTACATTATGATTCATAGGGGTAGCAAAATTATAGTTCTGAAGTAGCAACAAAATTAATTTTATGGAGTATTAAAGGTTAGCAGCATTACAGATGTTGAAAGCCAGTGCAGTAGAAGAATGTGGTACAGCAGTTTCCTCCAAGAATGAAACACTTTAACAGGCATGGAAGTTCTTTAACACAGAAGATAAAAAAACTCAAAATATCAAAAAATGCTTTCCGGAAGTCCCTGAAACTGACCAGATTCCCTAAGCCCTTATTTTCCAGAAATAAACATAAAGACAGATAAAAGTAACTTTCAGATAAGCCAAGCTGCAAAGAAGATTCTCAGACATGCTATGTTGCAAAGACCTCGAGCCCAGACCTTCCTGGAAGACCAAACATAAATCTACTTGGAAGAGGTTTAGACCAACTGGAAAGGATACTCTCCAACCTGTTGAGCTGTTGAGCTGTCTGCCAACTGTTCTGTCTGCTCCAGGTTCCCAAATTTGTGACCTGTCACCCATGCCAGAGTGATGAAGGGACTCTAGCCAACTTAAGAATGGCAAACATTGTACCAGCAGGCTGTGACCTTCTCCCCAATCTCTCTGCCTTAGCAAAACCCATTAGACTACATTCATGAAGTTAACCTGCAAGTCTTCCTTATTTAGCTACTTTCTCCTTCTGAGACTGACTACCAAGGATCAGCTATCAAAGTATTAAAGTCTAGCAATTTACTGAAGAATGATACTCTGGATTCAAATAGTATGTAAATACAAAGAGTGTTTTATTCTGCAGCAAGCTGGAGTCTCCCCATTACCAAGACAAAGACACCCAAGTGAGCGTGCAGGCCTGATTTAAAGCACATAAGGGAATTCCAGGATATATGACCTCTATATTAATCTGTTAGATCCATCTTCTATGGACATTCCATTACAGGGGTGTGGGGGTTGGAAACTTGCTGGGGAGATCTGAAAACTGTTGGCTGAGGAAGTCTGGAAACTGCTGCTGACCCATTGTCCTTGCCTCAGGCTAGGTGGGAGGGCAGCTTCTGAGGCCAGGACTTGCCAGGAATTACCGAGCCTTGGAAGCAGAGATTTAGGATTCTTCTTCTTCTTCTTCTTCTTCTTCTTCTTCTTCTTCTTCTTCTTCTTCTTCTTCTTCTTCTTCTTCTTCTTCTTCTTCTTCTTCTTCTTCTTCTTCTTCTTCTTCTTTCTTCCTTCTTCCTTCTTCCTTCTTCCTTCTTCCTTCTTCCTTCTTCCTTCTTCCTTCTTCCTTCTTCCTTCTTCCTTCTTCCTTCTTCCTTCTTCCTTCCTTCTTCCTTCTTCCTTCTCCTCCTCCTCCTGCTGCTCCTCCTCCTTTTTCTTCCTCTTCCTCTTCCTCTTCTCTTCTTCCTCTTCTTCTTTTATCGGATATTTTATTTACATTTCAATTATTTTCCTCTTTCCAGGTCTCCCCTTTCGGAACCCCCTATACCATCCCTTCTCCCCCTGCCTCTATGAGGGTGCTCCCCCACCCACTCAATCACCTACTCCTGTCTTCCTACCCTGGCAATCCTCTATACTGGGGCATGGAACACCCTCAGGCTCACAAGTGCCACTCCTCTCACTGACATCCAACAAGACCATCCTCTGTCACATATGTGGCGGGGCCATGGGTCCCTCCATGTGTACTCTATGGTTGGTGATCTAGTCCCGGGAGCTCTAGAGGGTCTGGCCAGTAGATACTTTTGCTGTCCTCCATGGTAGGATTGCAAGCTGGTACAACCACTGTGAAAATCAGTCTGGAGGTTTCTCAGAAAATTGGACATAGTAGTACCTGAGTACCCAGCTATACCACTCCTGGACATATACCTAGAAGATGCTCCAACATGTAATAAGGACACATGCTCCACTATGTTCATAGAAGCCATATTCATAATAGCCAGAAGCTGGAAACAACTCAGATGTCCCTCAACAAAGGAATGGATACAGAAAATGTGGTACATTTACACAATAGAATACTACTCAGCTATTAAAAATTGTCTTCATGAAATTCTTAGACAAATGGATGGAACTTGAAAATATCATCCTGAGTGAGGTAACTCAGTCCCAAAGAATGCATATGGTATACATTCATTGATAAGTAGATATTAGCCCAAAAGTTCAGAATACCCAAGATTCAATTCACAGATTATATGAAGCCCACAATGAAGGAAGACCAAAGTATGGATGCTTCAGTGCTTCTTAGAAGGCGGAACAAAATACAGGAGGAAATATGGAGATAAAGTGTGGAGCAGAGACCATCCTGAGACTGCCCCACCTGGGGATCCATCCCACATACAGACACCAAACTCAGACACTACGGTGGATGCCAAGAAGTGCTTGCTGACAGGAACCTGATATGGTTGTCTCCTGAGAGAGAGGCTCTGCCAGAGCCTGACAAATACAGAGGTGTATGCTGGCAGCCAACCACTGGATTGAGCATGGGGTCCCTGAATGAGGAGTTGGAGAAGGGACTGAAGGAGCCGAGGAGTTTTGCAGCCCCATGGGGGAGGCCTCATCTTCTGAACTGCCAATTTGAAGCCTGTTATGGAATCAGTCTGGCCTTCCCAGTATGAACAATTTAAGCTTATCCATAACTAGCTTACAAATAAATAAGACTCAGATTATGATTATTTTATTTGGCTTTTATAATTACTGGGGTCACCTCTAATCTACTCTTCTAACTGCAGGCCTGGCTACCTCCCCAGCAGTGCACCCCAGATACTTGCCTTGTGCTTGTGCATGGCTCCTCTCTTCCCTCATGGCAGCTTCCTCTTCCTTCTTTCTCTTACTTCTGGTCTCTCCTCCTCCAACCAGGTAACTCCTAACCCACCTACCTCTAATCCCTCCAGTAATTGGCTATAGCCAATTTTATTTAAACAATGGTTTTAAATCAAGGAGCAAAGTTTGCATATCAAAAGCTTGTAAACTTGAGAAGTCACTCATAGAACCAGATAGGATAAAGTTTGCATTACAATACATAGCAGTAGACCAAACCTCAACAAGCAATCAAAAGCCCCCTTTGTTTCATCTAATTAACATGACCAATTAAACCTAAACATCTCATCCTAACACAAGGTTTCCCCCTTCACATTTCTAAACTGTCATTTACCTATGGGGCAGGTCTATCTCCTTTTTATTTAGAAGCAGTCCTTTGTCCAACTGGACTAATACCTTTTCCACCTCTCCCTCGCTCCCTTCCTCGTCTCCCTTATCCTTTATCTCCTGTTTTTGTTTCGTATTTGCTGCTTTCTGTTCCTCTGGATCACTTGTGCTAAGCACTTGTCCTTTGTGCTGAGAACTTGGTCTTGAGGTGATGCTGATCTCTTATAGGTGATGTCACTGTCTTTGAATCATTTCTGCTTCTGTAAGTAACCCTCCATATTTATTCCTGTGAATTACCTCAGAAATACTCATTGGTTCATCATGTTGGACTTTTGTGCCATCCACACTTTGGTCTGTTGTGGGTTCCCTACCTAGGGTGGGTAGATGTGTGTACTTTGTTTCCCTAGGAAAAGTCTTATTACACAACAAGAATTTATTAAAGCTCTTGAAATTCAGAAGCATCATGACTATAGTATTGAAGAACAGTCTCTTTAGCCTGTGCATGTCTATTCTTAAAAGAGTAACAATAGTAGCAGGTCAGCTTTGCTCCGAGTTAGATGCTTTTACATCTCACTTTGCTTAGGTATCTCCATAACTCTGTTAAAAAAGTATTACTTTTGGTTGCGAGCCTTACCTTTAATAGCTGAGCCATCTGAACAACTGGAGTGGGGAAGGGAAGGGAACTATCCTCAAAACTGTTGCTTGTACTTGGGATATGTTCTTCTAGCTGGGCTGCCTTGTCTGGGCTCAGAGGGAGAGGGTGAGCCTAGCCTCATAGAGTCTTCCTATGCTAGGGTAGGGAATACCCAGGACTGCTTCTGTCTCCTCTCTATCCAGAAGAATTCCTTTGCTCTCCTGGACAAAGACTACCTCCACCCCCACACACCTTGTTCCCTTCTTCTTCCTGCTCATAGGAGAAGGGGAGAGGGGATGGGAGGAAGGATTTTAAGGACAGTGAGCCGGATGTAAAGTGAATAAGTAAAATAAGATAAAAAATACCTTTAAAAAGTATTATTAATGTTTCATATGCCGAAATTGTTTCCTTCACCCATTTCCTCCTGAGTAGACTATTCTGTGATTTAAGTCTCAGACTTTAAACCACTTTCCATAAGCAACCATACAGATGCTAATAGCTGAGCCTAGCTGGCTTTTTCTTAAACTTTTGGTCACAGATGTCAGGGGCACATGATTTATATGACATCTTGGCTGAGGAAGCTATTCTAGACCTCTGGGAGCTGAGAGTTTGGTATATCCATAACTTCTTGCATTTATATAAAATGTACCAAATGTTTCCTGAATCCACAGATGAAAACTCTGGTAAGGACTGAGTTTGGGGATTCCTGTTCTAAAAATCATATAGACATAAGAACCACTTATACTTCTTTATGTTTACAACCCATTTGTTCTAGACTTTCAGGAATCAATCAAGGTGTCCATGGGCTTCGTTATAGGGAAGACTTCAGCACCTGCCACTCCAAGGAGATGCACATGCGGGACTGATCTCTGGAGATTGCAATCCCTGACTTTTCTATGCTCCTGTTCTTTGCTATTTGGGTGTTTTATATCAGGCGAGATCTTAGATTCAGTGTTGATATAATTTTACCTAGTCATTCAGGCAGAAAGGTAGTTTAGAGAAAGATGAGCGATGATGGTTGCAGTGTTTTGCCCCATCAATTTTTTGAAACTTAATACATTGAAGCTGACTTTAACATGTTTTATTCTATCTTGGAATGCTTATTCCTCATATTCACAGGATTGTATAACCTTTGAAAGCAAAAGAAATCTGACAAAATTTTTTGTTGGCAATGAGTTTTGAGTCACTAACAAGGAAAATAAATACATTTAAAGAAGAATGGGTACATTTGAGAGGAAGCAAGCAGCTAGTGAAGGGTCAGGGAATGCTAACTCCATGAGAGCTAATCTCTGCCAAGAAACTGACTTGCTATAGAGTTAACTGTTGACCCCAAACATATTTAGAGGTAGTTACAACCTACATTTTCCTTGTGAATGATCTTTGTTGTCCCTTTGAGCTAGTGTCTTTGTATGTGAATCAGGCCGCTCTTACACTCACACCTCAATCCTCAGGTTCTGTAGAACTCAGATTACAAGTGTCTGCCTGTCTGGATAGCTTTCTTTGAATAACATAATACATTCAGACAAGATAGATTTAAATATGTGTTTCTAACACTGTAAATTTGGTCATGAAATAGACCAAGTCACCTAATCAACTAAGAAAGAATCACTCCGGATACCATAGACTCAAACCTGATAGCCTTGTCTTATTCCTGATTTTAGTGGAAATGCTTTAAATTTCTCTCCATTTATTTTGATGTTGGCCATTGCTTGCTGTATATTGCTTTAATTATGTTTAGGTATGTGCCCCGTATTCATGATTTCTCTAATACCTTTAACATAATGGGGTGTTGAATTTTATCAAAGGCTTTTTCAAGATCTCATGAGATAGACATGTGAGTTTTTTTCTTTCAGTTTGTTTATATAGTGGGTTACATTGATGGATTTTCATATATTCAACCATCTGTGCGTATCAGAGATGATACCTCCTTGATATTGATGGATGATGTCTTTGATATATTCCTGGATTCGGTTTGTGAGTATTTTATTGAGGGTTTTTTTTTTTGTTTTTGTTTTTGTTTTTTTTTTTTTTTTTTTTTTTTTTTTTTTTTTTTTTTTGCATAAAAGTTCATAAGAGAAAATGGTCTGAAATTCTCTTTCTTTGTTGAGTCTTGTTTGGTTTAGGTATCAGGATGACTGTGGACTCATAGAATAAGTTTGTCAGTGTTTCTTCTATTCTATTTTGTGGAATAGTTTGAGGAGTATTGGTATTAGATTTTCTTTGAAATTCTGGTAGAATTCTGTACCAAAATCCTCTAGCCCTGGGTTTTCTTCGGTTGGGGGACTTTCAATGGCTCCTTCTATTTCTTTAGGAATTATGGTGCTGTTTAGATAGTTTACCTGATCTTGGTAAGTTTTCCTTAACTTTGGTAAGTGGTACCTATGTAGAATATTGTCCATTTGGTTAATATTTTCTAATTTTGTGGAGTATAGACTTTTGAACAAAGACCCTATGATTCTTTAAATTTCCTCTGTGTCAGTTTTTATGTCTCCCTTTTCATTACTTACTTTGTTTATTTGGATACTGTCTCTTGATTATTTTGGCTAAGGGTTTGTTTATCTTGTTGATTTTCTCAAAGAACCAGTTCTTGGTTTTATTGATTCTTTGTATTGTGTTCTTTGTTACTAACTGATTTCAGTCTTGATTTTGATTATTTCCTTCTGTCTACTCCTCTTTGATGCGCTTGCTTCTGGTGTTTGGTTATTTTATTTTGTTTTTTGTTTTCCTAGAGTTTTCAGGTTTACTTTTAAATTGCAGACATGAGAACTTTCTAGTTTATTTATGGAGGCACTTAGTGCTATAGACTTTCCTCTTAGCACTGCTTTCATTGTGTCCCAAAAATTTGGATATCTTGTGCCTTCATTTCCATTGAATTCTAGAAAGTCTTTAATTTTTTTCTTATTTCTTCCCTGACCCAAACATCAATGAGCAGAGAGTTGCTCCATTTCCATGCATGTGTTTCTGTTTTTGTTGAAGTGCAGCTTTAATTCATGGTGGTCTGATAAGATACAAGGTGTCATTTCAATTTTCTAGTATCTGTTGAGGCTTGCTTTGAGACCGATTACATATTCAGTTTTGGAGAAGGATACATGAGGAGGTGAGAAAAAGGTCTATTCTTTTGTGCTTTGGTGAAATATTTTATAGATGTTTGTTAAATCCATTTGATTAATAATGTATGTTAGTTTAATTATTTCTCTGTTTAGTTTTTGTCTGGATGTCTGTCAATTGGTGAGAGTCAGGTGTTGAAGTCTCCCACTATTAATGTGGGGTTTGATGTGCAATTTAAGCTTTAGCATATATTTTTTTTGAAATAAATGTGTGTGCCCTTGTGTTGGGGCAAAGATGTTCAGAATTGAGATATTATCTTGGTAGGTTTTTCCTTTGATAAGTATGAAATGTGCTTCCCAGTCTCCTTTGATTAATTTTGGTTGAAAATAAATTTTATTAGATATTAGAATGGCTAGTCCAGCTTACTTCTTAGATAAATTTTCTTGGAAAACTTTTTCCAGCCCTTTACACTGAGGTAGTGTCTGTCTTTGATGCTTTGGTGTGTTTCTTGTATGCAGGGAGTTGTGGGGGATGATTTCGAATCTACTTCATTAGCCTGTGTCTTTTTATTGGGGAATTGAGTGCATTGGTGGTGAGAGATATTGATGACCAGTGATTATTATAGCCTTTTATTTTAATATTGGTGGTGGTGGTGGTGGTGTGTGTGTATGTGTGTGTGATTTCCTTGTTTTTGGTATGGAATTACTTATTTCCTGTGTTTTCTTTGATATAGTTATCCTTCTTAAGGTTGGAGTTTTCCTTCTAGTGTTTTCTGCAGGGCCAGATTTATTGATAGATATTGTTTGAATGTGGATTTATCTTGAAATATCTTCTTTTCTCCCTCTACGGTAATTGAGAATTTTGCTGGGTATAGTAGTCTAAGTTGGTAACTGATTTTTTGGAGGTTGCAGAATAACTGTCCAGGCCCTTCCAACTTTTAGGGTCTCTATTGAGAAGTCCAGTATAATTCCAATAGTTCTTCCCAAAGGAATCAACCCTATACAAAGAACCGCAGACAACTAAGGAAAGCTAAAAGCAAGAGTAATCGTCTTCTCTAGGGAAGAACACTCCAATGGATTATCCAATATTAAATAGTCAGAAGTGAAAACACACATACAAGTAACATATTTTTTTAAAGAGTTTAACAAGTAGATAACGTTGCTCCCAGCAGCCATAGTTTAGTAAACGAAAGTCTGAATATCCCTATCAGCCTAGGGGAAAACCAACTACTATTGTTCAGTTAAAGGCATATAGCATTCTGTCATACTCATAGATCTGTGTCTTACTCTTCATAAGAGAAGATTCCTTCTGTAATAGATGGCAACAAACACAGAGAGCCACAATGGGACAATTGATAGAGAATGAGAGGCTTCAGAACACCCAGTACTAAATTTAGCATCTTCATCAAGCTCTTTCCTTCAGCCCCCCAAAAATGTGGAGGAGGAGTGTCAACGACTGTTAGAGTCATAGGGAATAGATGATATTAAGGAAACAGTGTCTTTCAGAGACAATAGGACTGATCACATATGAAGTCACAGAGGTCATGACAGCACACTCAGGGATAGTACAAGTATAAACAAGAAAGAATACCAACATGCAGATGCTGAAGTTGGAGCTCCCATTCCCAAACAAAATGCTATCTCCAGTTAACAACTTTTCAAAAAAGAAATGATAGTTGTTATTTTTTAAATTTCCACTGGGTACATAAAACATAAACCAGATGATATTCTTAGAGATTTTTTTTTCATTTTGCTTTGGGAGACATTTTATTTAACTTTGCTTCTCTTTTATTTTTATATTATACTTCTCAATTTTGTGTCTTTATGGAGTGTGTGTGTGGGGGAGTGTTTGAGTGTCTGTGTATTTATATATTGTGTTCTTTATCTTTTCTTTTATTAATTGTTTTTGTTTATTATTTCTTTCTTTTAAAAAAATCTTTCTTTGTTTGTCCTTTTAAATTTACCTGTTTGTTTTTCCAAGATAGACAAAAACCATGTTATTAGAAGGATGAGGGAGTGGGAAAGATCTGAGAGAAGACTAGGGATGGGAAAGTGTAATCAGATTATAGGATATGAAAATAACTTTAGTTTCAGTAAAATGTGTATGAAAAAATGCTGGCAAGAATGTGAGAAAATAGAACTCTCATTAAATGTTGGTGGGATTGTAACTTTGGAAATCAGCTTGGGATATACTCAAAAAGCTAAAAGTAGATCTATTATGTGACCCAGCTACACCATTCCTTGGCATATATTCAAAGGACTCAATAGCTTATCTTACAGATACCTCCTCAGGCATGTTCATTTCCATTTTACTTACATAGCTAGGAAATGAAAAGAACTTAAATTTTCTTCAACTATTGGATTAGTAATAATTCTCTTCATCTTTAAAGAAAATGTCATAATGACATTTGTAAGAAAATGTATGGAACTGAAAAATATACCAAGTGAGGTAACCCTGACTCAGAAAGCAAATGTCACACAGTCTCTCAGATATGGTTATGTAATCTGAAGTAACCACAGAAACCAGGGAAGTAAAAAGGGAACATGCAGGAGAGGGAGAGAAGGGACTTTAGAGAGGGAAATAATATGAAGGAGAAAATAAGGTATGGGTTTAACTGGAAAACAGAAAGGAGGGCAATACATAACGACAGGTAGGGGAGGAATAAACAACACTAAGGATTTTTGAAAAGGTAACTGAAAACATTTTTTTGTAGTTACTTAAAAACATTTATAATATGTAGACAGGAGCCTAGCATAACTGTTTCCTGATAGACTTCTAGCAGCTAATAGAAACAGATGCAGAAACCTATAGCCAAAAATTGGGCAGAGTATAGGGAGTCTTGTAGAAAAGTGGGGGATAGGACTGAACAGGCTAGAGGGGTCAAGGACACCACAAAAGACCTATAGTGTCAATTAATCTGGGCCCATGGGGGTTCACAGAGACTGAACAACCAACTAAAGGGCATGCAGGGGCTAGACCTAAGCCCCCTGCTACACATTTGTAGTAGATGTGTAGCTTGGTCTTCATGTGGGTCCCCTAACAATTGGAGCAGGGTCTGTCTCTGATTCTGCTGCCTGCCATTGGATTTCCTTCCCCTAGCTGGACTGCCTGGTTAAACTTGAGTGAGAAAGGATGTGCTTAGTCCTGTTGGGGCTAGATGTGTCAGGGCAGGGTGGTATTTAGTGGGAGTTTTTCTTTCTCTGAGGAGAAGGGGAGAAGATAATAAGAGGGAGGGATTTGTAAAGGTGGGACTGGAAAGAGAGGAGGGAGGTGGGGCTGGGATCAGGATGTAAAGTGAACCCACAAATAAATTAATTAATAATTAATAAATTAATTAAAAAACCAGGAACCACTTTGTCTATGAGTATGAATATAGGTATTTAGACAGTTTGCTTCTGTGTCATTTTATTTATCCCTTATGAGTTCCTCACATGGTACTATTACCTCCCTTCTCCAGACCTGTATTGCCAGTCAGGCTGACAATATCAATCAGTCACAATAACAATCATTAATCCCCCTTCTCCTGTGAGAAGTCAGCCTGGGCTCTGACCAAAAGCAGCTGGTTACTCACACCGCAGTCACATTTAGCTATTTAAATAACATTTACTGAAGACCATCTGGAGGGGTAAATGATCCAGGTTCTGACTGAGGGTTGATTATCAACTCCATGCTATAGATGAACTCCCAACCAGTCTTATTCACCTTCAAAGGGACAATAAGAGGATGGGATAAGTGGTTGACATTTTGGCACTAACACTTGCAATTAATTGCTCTTCCCCTGTGAAAATGGCGTAGGGTGGAGTTACTGCTAGTATAAAATTCATGTATTTATATTCTAAAAATTTAAGCAATTATGAGTGCATGTTGATAGGACTTCCATACCAAAGGTAGTACCTGTCCTCTCAATCACACTATACAGTTACAACTGGAATTCTGAGAGCAAAAAAATCTGACTTACAGACTAACTATGCTGCTCTAAGCTTCCCACTGATGCTCTAAGAGTCTAAGTGGATTCATGGAAACATTGACTGAAGACGCTTCTCACCCATGAAATGTTATACCAGCTGCTGATACATGGGAATCAGTCTTACTTCACTAGCTTTAAAAATGATGACATAATCCCTAATGTCCAAGTCAAGACTATTGGGCAAAAGAATGGATATGGTTTAGGTAAATTTTATGACTTCTCTGAGTCTCACAGAGGACCAGGTAGATCATTGCGGCTGGAACCATCCCTGTCTTTTCAAAATCAGTGGCCATGAATT
The DNA here is from genome assembly GCF_011762505.2 of Arvicanthis niloticus. NCBI lineage: Eukaryota > Metazoa > Chordata > Mammalia > Rodentia > Muridae > Arvicanthis > Arvicanthis niloticus. Next base: position 63,654,451 of record NC_047659.1, on the reverse strand, counting down.
TAAAGGAGAGTGGAGTGGGGTTTAAGGGAAGGCCTGTAGGGGAAAAAAAGGAAAGAGAAAATATAATTAAATTATAATCTCAAAAATATGAATAAAATGTATTTAAACACAGAGCCACAGAATCTATTATCTTGTACTTTTCATCATGGACTGAGAAGTCTCATACCTGCAGAGAGCATAAATGTTGGTAAGTAAGATAAGCATACATTCCCATCTTATTTTCAAATTTTATTTCATGGTATTTTTTTTTAACAGAAACAGTGTTTTCTAAAGTAGTAAATCAACATGACAATTACTTTGTCTGCACATATGTTTCAGTGAGGCAAATTCTTATAGAATAGTGAACAAAATAGAATGCTAAAGTTTTATTTTACGTATTATTGCATCTATAACTGATGGTAAGGTTGTTTTTAACTCTGTATGGAATTGTGCAAACTGAACGCTTTCCTTTCTAGTCTGTTAGAATGACCTATGGTACTTAATTGCTGATGTTTCTTTCTGGTGTTAATCCTAAAATCCATAACTATCAAATTTGATAAAACTTTGGGTTTAAAGTACAAAAGTTGTTTGAGATATTATCTACTTAAGAATGAAATTTAGTTTGGTAAGATGCAAATCTGGCAACCTGAGTTTGATCCCTGGAACCCATGTAAAGGTGGAAGGTAGATGTGAATTTACTCCACAAAGCTGTCCTCTGATCTCCCTACACACACACACACACACACACACACACACACACACACACACACATACACACACACACACATACACACACACACACACATATACACACACATATACATACACACACATACACACACATACATACACACACACACATACACACACACACACACACACACACAAAGTATAGAAGAATCTTTCTCAGATTAACTCTTTATTCTCTCCTAATTTTCTTCTTCATGTGTTCTCTTTTCTCTATTTTACTTTCCCTCTTTTCTCTCTTCTTCTATTTTTACTCTTTGTTTTCTTTGCTTCATTTATTCTTTCTCTGTCCCTGTTCCATGCACATTACTTGCACTGCTTGCAAGTGTTTTACAGCTTCTAGGCCAGCTCTGTAGATACAAACACAAGCTAAACACTTATCTGAATAGTAAACTTGGCTTAACCTTCACCTTTAACACAGTAGCCAGGTGGAAGAATTGGCATGTGGCTTTAACAAATGAGTTCAGAAATGCATAACTTCAATATAAGAAGAAAAATAAGTCAAAGTTATTTTTATTGTAAAGGATGCTCTTTATTTTTATTGGAAGGGATACTTTTCCTACTTTTAGTGTGATGGACTTTATTTTTTACTTTCATTCTTTTCTGTCTTGGTCACATCCCTTGATTAGACTATATTTTCATATTTATCCTTTAGACACAAAGACTTTTTTAAAGAGCAAGTGCTATTAATATTTCCATTATACAACAAAATAATAGTAAATCAAACACAATTTTAATTTTTACAATAATTCTAAATTAGGTATATTTGTCCTTATGTTGATAGATTTAAAACTAAAATATAAAATTTTATGTATTTAAAATAATAGATTCAGGGAGCTTTAAGTTCACTAATCATTCTTTTTTTTTAAATACATTTTAAAATTTACTTTTCCTTTCCTCCCTTACACTTTCTTTCTTGCCTTTTTTTCTTGCTTTTTGATTAAATGCTTTGGGTATTTATGTTTTGGACACTATTAGGACTATACTAAAAATAAATGTGACTAGAATGTAGAATGCAGTAAGCAAGAATTTTTTCTTCAAGGACCTTATTGCTGAATATTGATAGATAACATGAGACAATTTCAGTAATGGATATTTATCATGATCTCTGAGCTTATATACTGAAGATACCAAGAAGCTTCTACACAAATAAAGCAAGAAAAAGGATGTCTCATGAAAGAATCTCTGAATGTCCTTGAGTCTTTTATGGGGCATAAAGCTAGAAAAAGTGGATTTTTCTCTCATATGTTGACATACTTTCAGGTAAAATGCATGGATTTTTATATAGCTTTTATGTGCTACATATATGGCCACACCATGGGTTGGTTTTTAAATTTTCATGAATAACACTTTCTATAAACTTAAATAATTGAAAACATATGAGGAAATTATAAGTAAAATAAGCATATTTTCACTGTTACATGTGTATAAGAATGAAATAATTGTTATGACATTGTACTTGTTTTATTTTTTTCTCGAGAATTTTATACATGTATACAATGAAATCTGACCATGTGTATCTCAGTTTCTCCCATATCCTTCTCAATAGGTCCCACTTCCAACTACATGTGCTTTTTAAAAATTACCCACTAAATTCCATCAGTTGTTTGCAAATATGAGTGAATATGGGGCCTCCTACTAGAGCATGCTTCTGTTTTTGTGTAAAGGCACAAGAATGGAGGCAGCCAGACTTTAAGTATATCATTTATTTTTAGGACATTCATCTGTCAGATGAGCTGAATCAATAGAGAAGATGAATAATATCACTGAATTCATCCTTGTGGGCTTGACTCAGAACATGGAGCTTCAAATACTTGCATTTGTCATATTTTTCATTGTCTATCTGCTCACCTTGGTTGGCAACCTGCTTATCATGGTCACCATCTTCAGCAGCAGCAGGTCCCTGGGATCTCCGATGTATTTCTTCCTCTCTTTCCTGTCTCTGATAGATGGCTGCTGCTCTTCATCCATGACTCCTAAGATGCTGGCAGACTCTCTGTCTGTGAGGAAAACCATTTCTTTCAGTGGATGCATGACTCAAGTCTTTGCTGAGCATTTTTTTGGGGCTGCTGAGATTATTCTTCTCACAGTGATGGCCTACGACCGCTATGTGGCCATCTGTAAACCCCTGCGCTACACGATCATCATGAACAGATTTGTGTGTGGCCTCTTGGTGGGGGTGGCCTGGGCTGGAGGCTTTATTCATGCAACTATTCAGATCCTTTTTACAGTCTGGCTACCTTTCTGTGGTCCCAATGTCATAGACCACTTTATGTGTGACCTGACCCCTTTGCTGAAACTTGTCTGTATGGACACACACAACCTGGGTCTCTTTGTTGCTGCCAACAGTGGCTTTATCTGCCTGTTAAACTTTCTACTTCTGATGATCTCTTATATAGTTATCCTCAATGCTCTGAAGTCTCACAGCAAGGAGGGAAGGCGCAAAGCCCTCTCCACCTGTGTTTCTCACATTACTGTGGTCATCTTATTCTTTGTGCCTTGCATATTTGTGTATCTGCGCCCAGTAATGACCTTCTCTATTGATAAAGCAGTGGCTGTATTTTATACCATGATTACTCCTATGCTGAACCCCCTAATTTATACCCTCAGAAATACAGAGGTAAAAAATGCTATGAAGAAACTCTGTGTCAAAGTTGATTTAAATTGAGAAATAATGAATCACGTAACATAAATCAACTATCTTTCAAATGGTTTAGGGGAAAAATCATCACTCTTAAGATTTCGAGCATAGTAGATAGCATATACTAAAGTGTGTTGTCAGGATGTCAAGCTCTCTAAAAAATGATATGCTTTAAATATGATTATAAAAATAACCCCCTTAGATTTATTCTTTGCTCATTTGCTGTGCAGCTTCAGTGTACTATCAAAGTTGACTAGGGTTCTTATTGAAGAATATATTCCAAGGACACAGCACCAGTAGTTTAAGGCTGAAGGGCTGTTGTTGACAGACATGCCTTCATTTGTGGTATACTTTTCTGGATGTATCAAAGCAAATGCTCTATGTCTATGTATACATTTTGAGAAATAATATATTTGGTGATTAAAATATTACATTATTAAATAATTTATTGGGCTACACTTTTTCATAGCAAAACTGATGGCAATTAAAAACTCTTAATTCTTTATAAAATGTGGAACAAAAGGCTGTATTCTGAGCTCCATTTATTCTGTAGTTAGGGTCCCACTTCCTTCAATTTCCTTCAGTGCTCATGTAAAGCCATTCTTCATCATTTAAGTCACTATACACAACTTTAATGTTTTCTCAATAACATTTAGCTACCTGAGTATTTTAATTGGTTTATAAATTCTGTAAAAGTAGAGGCACTGTCTGTTTCATACACTACCACTTTTCTAACATCTAGACTTGGTATAGCACAAATATTTACTAAACAAATGACCATTGTGTCCATTTGACACTCGAGAATAAATTCATTTTAAAAAAGAGGTCTCTTTATGGATTACAACATTGTCCACTTTTGATTCTTGCTAATAAATTGAAATGGAGACATTAAGATAAGTTTTGTTCTCCAGCCAGGATTCTTATTTAATAACACAGGATCATCTGTAGCATTTTACACAGGAGTGGTTTATCATGTATAAAACATTTGCCAACAAAGCTACTATGAGGGTTAGACTCATAGAATGGAGTGAACTTCCAGGCATAACTTGCTGAGGCATGTATAGTAGAGTAGGCTTTCTGGAGGATATGTTGCTAGTGCTGAGACCATGAATGGGTGCTCACAGATATGAATCTGAATGGGTGTTGCTTTTCTGATTTGAGGACCACTCAGTTCTACAGAAACAAATAAAACTCAAACACAGACAATCACCTCCCAAGTCCCTTACATTTTTAATAAAGGCAAAAACAAAACAAAACAACAAAAAACCCCAAACAATAACAATATAAGATTCATACACTGTGTATCTGGCATGATGTAAGGGGTTCATCCACATTATAGTGCTATCATAATGACTTGTGCTACATATTCTTTCTTGCTTTTATTAGGAATCCATTCACAATGCAATTCTAGGTTTTAGAGCATTTACTCATTCATTGACTTGTAACTCTCTCACCTCTCAAATGTGTCACAGTTTCTAATACATGAAATTTAGGGGACATTTAAAGCATACTACCCAATGTCAGTATCCCATATCACAATGGTTAGGCTTTAAAACAACTGATTAGTTCATAATAGCATTATTTTCATTCATGATTCATAGCTTAAACTGATACTCATTTGTGGTGGTATACTTTTGTGGCCTTGGAAAAATGTATCATGATGCATATCCACTACTATAGATATTATCATACGAAGTAGTTTCACTAAATGAATGTTTTCTGTGCCACACCAATTCAGTTTCTCCTGAGCCAGTGATTCACAACTTTTCTAATATTCTGATCTTTTAATATAGTTGCTCATGTTGTGGTGACTCCCAACTATAAATATTGCTACTTCTTAGCTGTAATTTTGCTACTATTATGAATCATCATGTAAATATTTGATAATTCTGATGTTTTTAGGTGACCCTTGTGTAGGGTCATTCGACCTCTCAAAGGGATTACAACTTATGGGATGAGAACTGTCTTTAACTGATTATATCTCTTGATATTTAAGTCCTTTAAAGTTTTACCTTTATAAAGCTAGCAAGGAAATGAAAGGAGATCAGATGTTCATCAATGGGTGAATGGATAGTGAAAACATGGTACATACAGTGACATTTTATTTAAACACAAAGAAAAATGAAAAATGAAACTATGCAACTTTTAGGAAGATGAACTGAACTGGAAAACAAAATGATGTGACTTAAGCTCTGAAAGACAAGCATCAGGTGTTCTCTCTCATATGCATGGCTTAGCTTCTGATCTTTATATTTGTGTATACATGGGAGTGAACAGGAGCAGATTCCAGGAAACTAGAAAGGGGCCAGGGTGGGGAAGCAGTCTTCAATGGAGGGGTGATTAGGGAAAGTGAGGGAATTCATGTGATATGAAAGTCAAAGGGGGCAAAATGGTTTAAGCAGATCTCAGGATTGTGGATTAGGGAGATAAAGAGAAAAGAGTCAGAGGAAAGCCAGCAGTGACCAAAACTTATATGGAAACATCGTCAGGAGATTTGCTAGTTTATAAACCAATTAAAAGTATAAACAGCAAACAACAGATACTCCAAGAGATCTGAAACATTTCTCTTATTTTTCTCTTCTTTTCTCCTTTTACATTTTCCTTCCATTTCCTTCCTCTTCTTCTCTTCGAGTTCATCACTTCCTACCATTTTTCTTCCTTTATTTATTCCTTAAATGCTAGAAATTTAATCCAAGGTTTTGTATTGGCTTGCCTAGTGCTCTACTGAGGTGTATATTAACCCTTTTACAAGGTTGGATCTGCCTAAAAAGACGATTCTCATCTCACTTGTGAATTGCAGTTTAAAATGACTTTTTATGGTTTATCTAACTTTTTTCTGACATAATACTTGAAATCACAGAGAATTTCATTAAGAGTCAGTCTTGGACATACTCCAGATGCTACAGTCAATGAGTATAGTTGTAAGGTATAAAACCATCCAGCGATCTTTGCTTCTGCCAGACAGAATGTGCAGCCCTCTTTGTAACTGACAGAATTTCTAAGAAAAGATTTCTCTGGCCTAACTCATGCTTTAAAGAAGTCACAAGAATGATTTCTGCAAGTTTCAAGTGTATTTATTTGTTTATATTAACACAGAAGAGGAGTTAGGTTAAACCTCTGGAAGGGAATTCTTTATGGAAATTACTAGAAATAAGTTAAGAGAGAAAAATACTCCTTGTTATAAAGATTAGCTGCTGTTTTATTATGTGAATACAAGGTTTAATTAAATGTCTGTTGTTGTTCTAATATAAAAATATTAATTTATTTATATTATGTAACTTCTTTGAAGTACTTCTACAATGAAGACAATGGATTTTTGAAATATTTAGAAGTCCACATTGTTTCAAAAATATCTTCAAGAACTAATTTGCTTTTTGGGCTTCTATGTACATTGAAGAAGATATTACAGTATGAATAACTGAAAAGTCCTTCAAACTGCAAAGAAGCTCTCAAAAGGTAAGACTTTAGCCATTAGTAGTGCAAATCAGACTTTATAACTAAATACATTCTTAATTAAACAATTATATCAATCAAGTTTATTACAGTTAAAATGCCAAGGAAACTTCTGCACCTACACTGTTACTGGCAGATTACATGTGACAAGTAATGAATATAGTTTTAGAAAACCAAAGGAAATTATTAGGACTTATTTTTTGTCCTTAAAGTTATAGTTCCAACTCGTAAAGTGGAAGACCCATGCTGAAGGTGACTCCTCAGCCAACACAAAAGCTCCTGCCCTTAGATATGAGCCCCTGGTATAAACCTTGAGCCTATGTAAGACATTGACTCTTTGTGATGTCTGAAAGTCTATCTTGATCATCATCATGTAATAAGTGTACTTATAGCCATTTGTTGTGCATTACAGATTTACAGTATTTATCATCATTTTAGATTGTGTGACATGCTTCCAGTCTCTAAAATTATTCTATAGAAAAGAGTAAATTATCAAGGAGAATCAATGGTATTTCTTAAACTGATGAATAAGTAATAAGGAAGTAACAAAGGAATGGATGATAGTTATAGAATTTGTATTGATGTATACCAAAGGGAATGGTATTATTTCAGTAGAGAAAACCTGGAGTGAATGGATTCATCTCAACAATTTCGAATTTCCATTTTCAAATACTTAATAGATATATAATTAGAAATACAGACATCAAGAGAGAGAAGAGTGATAAATACTGCTTTGGAATACTTTACACATTTATAGGTTGGGAAAAGGAGGGATACCTAAGATGCTAAATGGACTTCTCAGTGACCTTGTTAGACATCTGAGATTGCATTAGTTTGGGTCACACATTGTATCACACAAAACATCACAGTTTTGTTATTATCCATTCCACATATTTATACTTTGAAGGTTTTTTTCCTTTTTCTTCTTTTCATCACAGTCTTCTCTCCCTCCCCTCATCTCAATCCCACTCTTACAAATCCCCTCCCACCATTACCCCCCACCCCCCCCACCTCCTGCCCCATGGTGTAGCACCCCACTGTGGGACATCAAGTTTCAGCAGGACTAAGCACATCTTCTTCTATTGAGGTCCATCTAGGCAGTCCAGCTAGGGGAAGGGGATCCAATGGCAGGGAATAGAGTCAGAGAGAGATGCCTGTTTCAGTTGTTGGGGACCCACATGAAAATCAAGCTGTACATCTGCTACAAATGTGTAAGGGGCCTAGGTCTAGCCCATGCGTGCTCTTTGGTTGGTGATCCCATCTCTGTGAGCTCCAGGGGCTCGGCTAGTTAACTCTGTAAGTCTTCTTATGGTATCCTTGGACCTTTATGCTTGCTTGCTTATTTCTATTTCCCACTGTTTCACAAGACTTCCTGAGCTCCTCCTGATGTTTGGCTGTGGATCTCTGCGTCTGTTATCATCAGCTGCTGGATTAAGCCTCTTAGAAGACAGTAATGCAAGGTTCTTATAATAATCAAAAACTCTATTTCATTCCTGGTGATTATCTCCTAAGCAGAGCTTCTTTGATTGACAAGGTTGGTCCAGTCAAGTCAAATATTTTTCCACCTAAAATGCTGACCTTGAAACCTATAGAAGTTCAGAATGTGACTTTATTTTGTGATATAGTGTTGATATAGATAATCAAGCTTAAATTTTTATGGAAGGTAATACTTCTTTATGATTTGATGTCTTTATTATAAAGGAAAATTTGGATAAGCATGATTGCACACTCTAAGAATTCTAGAACTTGAGAGGTAGATGTAGGAAGATCTGGAGGTCAAGTCCATTCTCAGACACAGAGCAAGTTTGAGATCAACCCAGGCTACATGAGACTTGCCAAAAATAAGTAAGAAATTTTGATACAGGGAAAGTACTCTAAAAATGCAAAATTGTTGTTGGATATACCAGGGAAAGGACCGCATCAGATGGTTTCCTAACGGTCTGCTGAAGGTTCTATCACTATCTCTACTTGATTTTGAATTTCTGGCATGCAGAACTTAATAAATCTTAGTTTGTTTTTCCTTTAAATTTTATTTTCTTTTTAACAGAAACTCTTGCCAAAGAATGATGATTTGGGTACTAAAGAGTGTTGTTCTTTATTTCCTGTATTTTCCACCGAACATAAAATTACACACAAAAATTAATTGCTGCACATTCTGCTTAATTTAAATGCTTAGCATTTTGAATACATCATTTGGACTTGATGACAACTACTTAAAAGAGAAAAGATACTTGAATCACAAAAGTTTTTTTTTTTATTCACAACCCAAAATAATCAATTTAAGTATCAAAAGTCCACCATGTTTCAGAAATAAATTTATTTCATCACCTAGTTTCAGTGATTTAATACATGTGCAATGAACAACAGAAATAGATAATCCTGGTTCCTGCTCAAACATCTCGATGCTCTTCAAATAGGATTCATAATAACTAGCTTCTCAAAGTAACATGCAGCAAGCTAAATGCTGATAACATATTACTGAGTGTTAGCAAATATGGCAATATAATAATGACACTGGGTAATGAAAAACTTCTAGAAAATATAGGAAAAAGAAAAACAGTCATTAGTCCATGTAAAGGTGTTGATATTTTATTGTATTCTGTTTCCATTTGTCTATAGTACAATGTAGTTATAAAGTTTAATAATAACAGAGAAAGAATGAAAAGTTTAATGAAGTGCTACAAAGCAAATATTTCTAAACACCACAAAATTATCAGAATAGATTTCCCCAATAATCCCTCAAATTTCTCTTCCTAATTATAATGTCATCTTCTTAGAACATTATGCATTTGCATGCCTGTGTTTGAAGTGAGATAACTTGAGTCCATGGGAAGAATAGTGAATGGTCTCAACTGCTGAGCCATCTATCTACCACCTAATTCCATATTATTTAACTGAAACTATTATTCTAGGTTCTTTATACAACTTTTAACAACTTACTAACATCTAATCTTATCAGATGTTTTATCTATATCTATGCAATCTAATCTATGCAATCTTAATTTAGCTGTTTTTAAGTTTTGCATCAATGGAAGCATGTTGCATTATAAAATTTGTATTTAAAATGAAGTACAAAATAAAATGAATCATGTTTAGTGTTGGAGAAAAAAGTTTTGCTGCAATAAATATCTAAAGCTGCAGAAGTAGCTTTAAGTTTGGGTCATGGGTAGATGACAGAAGAGTGTTAGGACTCATGATTAAAACAAAACAAAACAAAACAAAACAAAACAAAATCAAACAAAAATAGAACAAACAAAAATCCCTAGAACTCTCTTGAAGAAAGAGACTGCTTGCTTGTAGAAATAGGGACATGGAAAGGTGATTGTGGCTAAGAGTTTAGAAATGAAAAAGGAAATCTGCACAATGCAACACACACACACACACACACACACACACACACACACACACACCCTGAACAACATGTCTCAGAACCATGGATGTTAAGGAAATTGTGGCTGAGGTCTCACATAAAAATGAACATATTATTGAAAGTTGGAAGGAATACATTTATTGTCTTAAAGCAAAATGAGTAACAAATTCAGTGATTTTATTTGTAGTTCATTATACTTTGAATATGTAAATCACCCTAAGTGTGATAACTCTTATTTTGTGACTTCACATAAGGTGAACCTACTCATGGAATCTCCTACTCATGTTCTCTGTTCATTTCTACTTTTCTTTTAAACTTGTGTAAACTTGCTTTCTCTGAGAAATTTTCTCAGATCTTGGTGGATTTAGAAATCCCAATACTGTGTGAATCAATAGCAGAGCATAAATAAATGTTTGCAATGATGCTTATGTAGCTGGTCTTTAATAGCTGAACCCACCATTATGCATCAAATTACTCAGGGCATGGAACCTTAAATGACTTGGAAACTTACATATTTTTAACATGGATCTTAACACAAGTTTCCCTCTCTTCCCTCTCCCCTCTCCCTCCCCTCCCCTCTCCCCTCTCCCCTCTCCCCTCTCCCCTCTCCCCTCTCCCCTCTCCCCTCTCCCCTCTCCCCTCTCCCCTCTCCCCTCTCCCCTCTCCCCTCTCCCCTCTCCCCTCTCCCCTCTCCCCTCTCCCCTCTCCCCTCTCCCCTCTCCCCTCTCCCCTCTCCCTCTCCCCCTCCCCCTCTCCCTCCCCCTCCCTCTCCCTCTCCCTCTCTCTCCAAATTTATACAGATGCATATGGAAACATTAATATCATAATACTCTAAGGATATTTTCTTTGTTTTGTAGGTAATGTCTTTTTACATCTAAAATCAGAACCAATGAAAGAGTAAATGGAACCCAGGAACAATGTAACCTACTTTGTCCTCTTAGGCCTTTCAGAGAATCCAAAGGTGCAGAAAGGACTTTTTGTTCTTTTCTTGCTCTCCTACATTTTGACCATGGTGGGAAATCTGCTTATTGTTATCACTGTAACTATCAGTAACAGCCTGGGATCACCAATGTATTTCTTTCTTGCTAGCTTGTCATTTGTGGATATCATTTATTCATCAGCCATTTCTCCCAAATTGATTTCAGATTTGTTCTTTGGTCAAAATACAATATCCTTTAAATTTTGTATGACTCAGCTCTTCACAGAACACTTTTTTGGTGGATCAGAGGTTTTTCTTCTGCTGGTGATGGCCTATGATCGTTATGTGGCCATCTGTAAACCCTTGCATTATTCAACTATCATGAAGCAATGGGTTTGTGTTGTGCTGTTGATATTATCTTGGATTGGAGGATTTTTGCACTCAGTAATTCAGCTCAGTACTATTTATGGACTTCCATTCTGTGGTCCTAATATCATTGATCATTTTATGTGTGACATGTACCCCTTACTGAAACTTGTTTGTATTGACACCTATGTCATTGGCCTCTTAGTGATGGCCAATGGAGGGCTGATCTGCACGGTTGTGTTTCTACTCTTACTCATCTCTTATGGCATCATCCTGTACTCTCTAAAGAACCTTACTCAGGAAGGGAGGTGGAAAGCTCTCTCTACCTGTGGCTCCCACATCACTGTAGTTGTTTCATTCTTTGTTCCCTGTATTTTCATGTATGCACGACCTGCTAAAACTTTCCCCATTGATAAAATGTTGAGTGTGTTTTACACAGTCATTACCCCTATGATGAACCCCTTGATATATACTCTGAGAAACTCAGAGATGACAAATGCTATGAAGAAGCTGTGGAGAAAAAAAATTATTTCAGGACACAAATAATCAATGAGTCTTCTACAATGAATGAAGTCATCTGATTGTGTTGTTGTCTCCTTATGATTCATATCTTCTAAGTTGTGATGTTACCTTCCCTTATTTTTAAAAATACTTCCTAAAAATACAAAGGAACTAAGTAGTTGAACTATTAATAAAATTCAATGCCATAGTATAACTTCTGTAAATCTTGTTTATTACTACACCTGGAAAGGCATAATGAATACATAGTAAGACACCGATGAATGAGAAGTAATGGATTAGTGAATGAAACCTTTATGGATTGCACTGACTTTATCTGTATGTATAGTTACATCTCCATATCTTGTTTTATTTTTATGTTGGTTTATTTTTATAGCAGTAAATATTTAAATACTATTAGACTCTTGCCAATATTTCATTTGCATCATACGAACAATTTTGAGTGTCATAATTTTGTAAAATAAAACCAACCGAAAAACTAGTAGATAGAATCCATAAACATAGAATCTGTGTACCTATTCTTCACCTGGATGCCACCAATCTCAGATGCTAAGAGTCCTTAAGTGAGAGCTCTCATCATTCATGAAAAGGATGAGCCTGGATGACACTAGCTAAGTAATATAAGCCAGAAATAGGAAGACAAATAACACACAAAGGAGTTTATATGTGGAATACAAAACAGTCATGTTTACAGGAGCAGAGGCAGAATGATGAACGCTATGAGCTGAGTAAACAGAAAATGTTGGGAATATGAAGATTTATTATGAAAGACTAATAATTCCCAGAGTCTAATATATACCGTGGCATATATAGTTGATTATGTATGTACTGCATACTTGAAATTTTGTAACAGGGAAGATCTTAAATGTTCAGATAACAACAAAATTAATTGCTTCTATAAAACAGTTTTTCAAATGATTTACTATATCTGTCACTATTATGTATCTAACAGGGATCTTATGTTCTAAAGAGAAAACAGACAACAAAAGCAGTCTAAGTGAACTAGTCAGCGTTTTAGCCACCAAAAGAGTAGTAGTATGTGTGGCCAAAACATTTAAACCCACATAAAATCCTTTTAAACTTTTATCACATGCATGTATATATTTGCTTATTTATTTGTTTGTTTATCTATTGGTTTGCATTTATGTGCATGTGCTTAGATGCCATGGTACACCTAAGGGTGAACTGTTACAGGAGTGAGCAGTTCACGTTCAGTACAAAAAAAAAAGTATCACTACTAAGCTAACAGATCCATTCCCTTGAATGATTACTTTTTTCTTAATTTTAAAGCAACATATTTTCTGACACATTTTGAGTAGAATTTTGATATTTTCTTTAAAGATCTATATATGTATCAGCCATGTCTAAAATTTATAAAATGCATGTAATTTTCCAGAAATAATGCTAAACATATTATTTGTGTTAGGTTACTTGTTCTAAACATTAACTGCATTAGGTATATGATATTTTTGAACTCACTCTTTATTTACATGTACAAACACCCTTCACAAAGGTTCAGAACCCTCCTCCAAGTTGTTTATCTTGAGAAAAAAAACATGCCAAAAGCTAAGTTGTCAAAGTCCAGTCTCTTTTCACATATGGTAGGCAAGGTTACAAGGGGGAGTTGGCAAGGACTTCTGACCTACTTACCTAAATTGAGAAAATTGCCTTTATTTATAATATACACTAATGACACAATGCAGTTTAGCATGCTGGGTTTTCATTTTCTATGAAGAGAACTTTAATAAGAAAATTGATAAAATGGTAAGATATTTAGGTCACATCAATGCTATTTCTTTAAAAATTTAATTACAATTATTTATTGTGTTTGTGAAAAATACAAGTTTTTTCCTCATGCTTATATGCCTATGTTTTAAATGCACAATTTATTTAAAGAGATAATTTTAAGTGCCAGAAAGATGGTTCAGAAAATAAAGGCACCTGCCATCAAGACCAATGGACCTGAATTAAATACCCGAGATTCACATAATGGAAAAGAGAGACCTGACTGTCACAGGCTGACTTCTGTCCTCCACATATTTACCATGGCACCTAAGCACATGAACGTACACATAAATCAATACATAAACTAATAAATAAGTAAACAAATTCATAAATGTGATAAAATTTGATAGTATTTATATATAAATATTTTAAGTATTATTCAGAATCTGATACAATGCAAGAATTCTTCTTAGATAACCTTACTCTGGCTCTCCAAAGGATCACATTTTGTGTATTTGCTTTATGGTATCTATTTTTTGTGTACTTGTACATAGAATACATGCACAAACAATAAACATAATAGTTAAAAGTAGAAATAACATTAAAAGAAGCCACACAGCTTATTGCCCTCTCACCAATTGTTCTAATAAAGTTTTCCTTGTAGCTAAAGGGAACTCAAGTTGTCACATTGCCTCTAATGGTGAGCACAGCATGGCATGCGTTCCATTACATAAAGCCATTTCTGAATCTCTCTTTGCATTTTATCAGATGGATATTTGTGTAGACTATGGACCAGTTATTTTGTAGAACATGCTTTGTATCTGTATTCCATATCATGTTTGTCTCCTGTTCTGTACGTTAAGTTCAATTTTGCCTATAGCGAGAATATCTAATGATGGATGTTTCTCAGGTACCATATTAGGAGACACTGACTTTTGTCTATTTGTGAGGTTAAATTTTATCATTTTGTGATGCTGGTATTTCCTTAGTCCCTTCATTGTGCTTTTGTCATTCAGAACTTTAACTTTACCTACAAAAGGCTTTTGCAGGAGCTATTGAGATTTGGTACTACTATCTCTTTTGGAGCCTCTGTAAATCTCAAGTGGTAGCCCCTACAGAATACTTTGTAGTCTAAACTATTTGTTGATGAAGAAATTGGTTAGAGACAGTTTCTCAGATAAGACTGGTATATGTAGTCATATTCACTCCAAAATTTTGAGCAATATGGTTTTAATAGATCACAGGCCACCTATATTGGAATATACAGGGCTTCATTGTGTTTTTTACATTTAATTGATAGTTGTCTCCAAAATTTCTAGCATGTTCTTCTAGCATGAAATATCAGGCCATGAAGCTGGTTTGTAGTGAGCCAAAACACACAGATAGAGATGCTAGTCAGACTATGGACTTGGAGAAATTCATTATTCTAGTGCTTCTCCTCATTCAGTGCAAATGGATATGTGTCTTTAATTTATTTATGATATAGGAGACTCATAACAACAGAATTCTAATTCTGTTATTACATGAAGACTCACATTAATAAGAGCATTCTACTCTTAAAATGACCTTGGAGGCTTGAGTTATTTGACATGACAGGGGTAGCCTTGGACTTTACTAGGAAACACAGTCTCATAGCAAACTAGGAAAATATACAAGGCCTCAACCTTACACGAAGAACTATAGGCAATTAAGGAGTGCTAGAAGGGAGAGAAATAGTCTTTCCCAGGGAAGAGCACACCAATTGGTCTATCCTGAAAACATGCATACAAAAATATATGAAATGAACAATACACAGGTTTGCACTCCACACGCGTGCACGCACGCACGCGCACACACACACACACACACACACACACACACACACACACACACACCTATCACCAATTAATTTAAAGAGATGGCACAAATTTGAAAGAGAACAAGGAGGTGTATATTGGAGAGTTTGGAGGGAGGAAAGGGAAGGGGAAAATGATGTAATTCAATTATTATCTAAAAAATAGACCTGGGCAAATAAATAAAGAGAAGTTTTAATTTTTCATTATTAAACATAATACTTGTTTGAGATTAAACTCTATATATTCATATTACATTAAAACCAATCCTTTCTCTTAAATGAGAAAACAATTCTAAGTATATTATGTTTGCTGTGAAACTTAACGATGCTTTGAGAAAATAGTTTATCAACTTCTAATAATCACTCAGGCTTTCAGTGGGACAAAGTGTTGCCAGCTGTAAGTAGGACTATTAATGACATTAGTCTTTTAAAGTCTCAAATGTAATCCCAAGAGAAGTAGGACCAGAGAACTGCTGCTTGCCAGTAACCCATGGAATTAATAGAGGTGGTCTGACGAGTGCCAGTCTCTCATTGTTTTAATACACCTTCATCCTATTCTATTGTTTACAGGCTAAAAGGTATGTATATTTAAAAGAGAGATTAGTAAAACAAGAAAATACATACACATTAATGGAAATAAAAAACAATAGATTTACTTGTATTTATTTCAGATAAAACATAATTGAAATCAAACTAATAAAAAGAAACACAGAGGGTCATTAAATACTGATAAAACTATCACTCCCACAAAAGGCTGTAGTACTTGTAAAAATATATGCACTTAATACCAGACCACCAAATATGTAAAAAAAATTTTTATCTATATTTGTCAAAGTGAAAAGTGAATGACTCCAAAATAATAGCTAAAGCTTCATATCCTACTTTCACTACAGGTCATAGAGATAAAAAACAAACAAATACTAAAATTAAGCACAGTAAAGATCTAATAGTTATAGCACAATTTGCTAAGTATTTCTTCCTATAGCTTCAGAATAAACATTCTTATCATCACATAGAATATTCTTAAGGAAAAAGTGATGTGAGCCTATGAATCACATCTCCAGATATTAACTAGGTCAAAATCAACCCACATATGTTTTCTGACCACAGAAAATAAAACAGACAAGTAAACTACAAATGAACTATGATTATTGGAAGAATATATGAAAAGGAAGTGATATTCTATGGAATAGTAAATCAATAAATGAAGAAATCAATGTGGCGATTAAAAATGTAAATACAAAAATTGAATTAGAGAAGCCAGACCCGGTGTGGCACACCTTTAATCCTAGATGCTGGGATGCAGGAGCAGGTGGATCTCTATGGGTTTGAGGCCTGGTCTGCCTAGTGAATTCCAAATCGACCAGGGCTATGTAGACTTGCCTCAATAAAATTGAAACACTATGTAAACCCTGCCTCAATAAAATTGAAACACAACATGGCAAAATTACAGAATACACAAATAAGAACACTGGGGGAGAAGTTTATGTCAACAGACATCTATGTCCCCAAGCAAGAGATATTTTACATGAATAATATAAAAATACAGTCCAGAGAACCAAGAAAGCAAGTACAAAAACCAAACAAACAAACAAACAAACAAAAGACTAGCGTTAAAGCAATTGGTATCTGGGCACATATCAATAAAATGAACAATAAAAATTATAAACCCTTTATTATATTCAAAATTTAGGGAGACAAGGAAAAGACAACGATATCCAAATGAATAAAATCAGAGAAGTAAAAGGAGAAAGAAAACTAATGCCAAAGAAATAGAAACACCCTTCAAGGACTTTAATATAAAAACATACAACAATAGCTTGGAAAAAAATCTATGACAAATGAATTAATTTCTACCCATATTAAAAACACTAAGATTTGAGAATTGTTCTTTCAAGACAATTGTCTGCAAAGAATTGTGTTGAATTTTGATGGAGATTACCTTGAATCTGTAGATTGCTTTTGGTAGGATGACCATTTTTACTATGTTAATTCTAGTGATCCATGAGCAAAGGAGATCCTTCTATCTTCTAATATCTTCTTCAATTTCTCTTTTCAAAGACTTGACACTTATGTTATAAAAGTCTTTCATCAGCTTACTTAGAGTTACCTTAAGATATTTTACATTACTTTAAGCTATGGTGAAAAGTGCTGTTTCCCTGGTTTCTTTATTAGTCTGTCATTTGTATTTAGCATGGCTACTGATTGTGTATGTTTGTGTGTGTGTGTTTTGTACCAACTACTTTGCTAAAAATATTTATCAGCTATACAAGTTCCCTGGTGGAATTTTAGGATCACTTATGTATCATATCTTCTATGAATAAAGATACATTGACTTCTTCCTTTTCAATGTGTATCTTCTTGATATCCTTCATTGTCTTATTGTTCTGTAATCATGTGCTTATTTTCTTTCAGATTCTCTATATAGTAGATTACATTTATTGATTTCCATGTATTAAACAATCCCTGCACCTCTGATCATGGCAGTTCAAACAGGAGGGGAGGTGAAAGAGTGTGGTAGCCAGAGTGGATGGAGGACACCAGAAGAATAAGGCTTTCTAAATCAACTGAGCAAAGTACATATGAACTCACAGAGACTGAAGCAGCAAGCACAGGACCTACACAGGTCTGTACCAAGTCCTCTGCAAATACATTATAGCTTTCACTTTAATACTTTAGTGGAACTCCTGAATATGTAAATGGCTGGGTCTCTGATTCTTGTGCCTTCTCTTTACATCTGTTGGTTTGTCTTCTCCAAATTCAATGTGATGGTTTTGTTTTATTTTATATTTTACCTAGTAAAAAAATTATTGAAATAAAAAAGAACTTATTCTCAGGATAATAAAATGATATATTTTAATTTTTTTTAAAAAAAACCACCCCCACAAAACAAACAAACAAACACAAAATCAAAAACAAACCTAAAAATCTTTTTAAAATGCTAATATATATTATATATACATACAATGTACATATACACTTTGAATTTATAGACCAAACGCCATTTATCTGTTTAAAAATAAAATTAAAATTAGATATATACATTTTTCATATATATATTAAGTTAACAAAGTTGAAATAATAATAAAGTTTCCTAATAAATAAAATCCAGATAATAGGTGACTTAACTGCAGATTCATGCAAAACTTTTAAAGTACTAATTCCTGTGTGCTCAGCACAAGACAACTGACAAAGAGGGAATATCTAATACTAATATCTGGTACTGTGCTGATACAAAAACCTGTACATCAAGAAAAAGACAAAAAAAGAAAAATACAAAGGCACACAGCAGACCCATAGCTGAGCATCAGCCTGAAGCAAAAGCTGTAGAGCCAGTGTGGGGACCAGATCTGACCTAGTAAGATACCCACAGGTGTGTGAGAGTGAACAAGGTCTGGGGAATCTAGTGTACATCAGGACCAGTGATATATGTGTTCATTTGCCTGTTATCATCTTAATACAATGGATATATGCCCCGGCCCGCGGGGATTTGACGAGACCTTAGGGAAGGGGGCGAAAGAATGAAAGGACAAGAGACACAAAGAATGAGAACAAGTCTGGGGTTCTGATCAAGCTCTGAAACTTTAATTTTGGTGGTAGGTTATAAAGACACAGCAAACTGGGAAGTTTGGGCGAGGGTCATTGCTTAGGGCTATCCTACTATGGAATCCTCATTGTCTAAGACCACCCCACTGTCATATCCTTATTGTTCTAGACCATCCCACTGTCATAACCTTATTGCCCTAGACCATCCTACTGTTGTAACCAGCTCCAAGGAAATGCCAGACGTTCTTTAAGTTCTTGGGACCTGAGACCTGTGAACGTCCTTTCTTAACCTTGTACTGACTAGACTTTCTAGGACAGCAGGTACTTTCCTGAGTTTGGCTCCTGGCAGATATATACATCAAATTGTTACACCGTAAATTTATAGAACAATTGCCATTTAGCTGTTTAAAAATAAAATTAAAATAAGAAATCGCTAAATAAAATCACTGCAATAAATTTTATGGTATAATTTTTCTAGATATCAGGCAATAATGACTTTCCAGAAAAGGCTAACACTTGTATAAACCCTATATTCCATAATGTGAGTCAACTGAGAAATCATACACCTATCTACACACTGGACTTAGGGCACCCTGTGATCCCCGTGGCATCAAATTTCTTAGTAACTCACATTCATCTAGAATGAGACTTAACTTTGCATATTATGGATATTTTAATATTGTTAACTTCTAATCATAGACATGGGATATCTTTTCATATGTGCATATTGCCTTCAAGATATCTATAAATACTTGATAGACTCCAGTATTCATATATTACTAGCTTTTCTCTCTTTAATTAAATGAATTCCTGAATATTTAACTTCTTATGCTTTAATAAATAGGATTTATTTTTGTCGTGCACCTGATCTAATTTGCGCTGTCCATAAACTCATGTTTTTTTTTAATTCTTTGAGAATTTCTAACATACATAGAATGCATTTTGATCATATTTATCTGTACTTGCCTCTTTCACTCAGACAAAACTTACCTCTTGTCTTTCCATTCATTCCAATGTCATGTCCCCTATCTACCTGCACTGGGCTGGGCGTGTTCTCTCATTATTGGTACCCTTGTATCCTAGACTGTCTGTCAATCTAGGACATACCTTATTTTCACCAATCTTAGTTCACCAATATCCTAGTGGAAGGCACACATCTTGCACTAACAGAATAATTTCTTATTTACAAGCTTCTGACCAAGAACTATAAACTAGGCCTGGACAAAGAATATATATTAAGTATCTTTACCACTTGATTGACAACAACTATATATTTTCCATATATTGGAATGCAATAGTTCAGGGAAGAACTTTTTCTTAAAATAGGTACCTTACTTAGATATCCATCTTATATATTTAGGGCATATTTTACTCTCCTATCATTCATTCCCTAATGAAATAATTCACTGTGTGTAAACTTCACTTTCAAATCAAAGAATTGAGGTGGTTTATTCTAATTGGCTCCTAAATGGCCAAGTATGGAAACAATGCCAGTCATAATTTTTTTGATATACAACTGATGTTTAATAAATAATGAAATCCACAAAGAATTTATATGAAGTCTACAGTACAAAAAAAGAATATAGCTAAACATATCATTTTCAGTTATGTATAATAAGCAACATCTGAATATTACATAAGATTATTTAAATATCAACCTAATATTCTAGAATTTTTAAAACATTGAGGTTTTTTTACAGTTTATATATATTTGCTAAAAAAAACAATGGATTTTGGATAAAGAAATACTTCAGCAATTAAGAGTAGTTGATCCTTTTGTAAAAGATTAGAAGATAAGGATTTGCTGCTGATAATTCATGTGTGGTTCAAAACTTCATGTAACATCAGTTCTAGCTGCATCTAAAGACTCTGTTTCCCATGCATGACTGCTCCTACTTTGTGCTCACACATGCATTCATAAATGACATAACACAGACATAATCATAAAATAAACAAATAAATTTGAAAAAGAAACAGGCATTTGTTTAGGATGAGAAAAGTATGAGAAAAAGAGAAAATGACTACAATCCCCATTTTACCTCTGCTGTAGTATCTCCAAATCATATACAACCATACATTATAATTGACATTCCCATCTGTAGATAAAAAGTCGAAAGAGATTTAATGTATTACCTATGTATGTAATGTTCAAAGACCCTTGTTTAATTATTAGTTGAATTTACATTTTTTTTTCCTCCAGAGCTTTCTGATTGCATTTTTTACCTCAGAATTCCTGAGAGTATAGATTAAGGGATTTAGTAGAGGGGCCACCATAGTATAAAAGACAGCAACAGCTTTATCAATTGGCAGAGTAGTCACTGGGCGTAGATATACAAATATGCAAGGAATAAAGGATAAGACAACTACTGTGATGTGAGACACACAGGTGGAGAGGGCTTTGCGCCTGCCCTCTAAGCTATAGTTCTTTAGAGAGCGCAAGATGATCACATAGGATCCCATCAAGAGCAGGAAGTTAAATAGGCAGATGAACCCACTGTTGGCAGCAACAAAGAGACCAAGGGTGTGTGTGTCCATGCAGACGAGTTCCAACAATGGGTACAAGTCACACATAAAATGGTCTATGATGTTGGGGCCACAGAAGGGGAGCCACACTGTAAAGAGGATCTGAATGGTTGCATGGAGAAATCCTCCAGTCCAGGCCACCCCCACCAGGAGAATACACAGCTTGTGGTTCATGATGGTCATATAGTGCAGAGGTTTGCAGATGGCCACATAGCGGTCATAGGCCATCACTGTCAAGAGGATGATCTCAGTAGCTCCAAAAATGTGCTCTGCATAGACTTGAGCCATGCATCCATTGAAGGAGATGACTTTGTTCTCTTGAATGGAGTCCACAATCAGCTTTGGAGCTGAAGAAGAAGTGTAAATAGTATCTATCAAGGAGAGGTGGCACAGGAAGAAATACATTGGGGAACTCAGAGCCTGGCTGCTGATGACAGTGACCACAGTGAGCAGGTTGCCTGAAATTGTTATCATGTACAGAACCAAAAATGTCATGAACACTACTTTCTGCATTTGGGGATTTTGTGTAAGACCTATCAAGATGAATTCAGTCACATTCCTTTTATGTTCCATGTGTGCAGTGTAGTTTATTTGTTTTTAAATCCAGAAAGAATTATTTTACCTTTAGGAAAAAATGGAATTATAAAATAATTAAATATTTCTGAAATTATGCAACTTTCTTACATTATTGTTTCAAAGATAAGACACCATTTTTTAAAATTTTCTGGAAATCTCAAACTTATTTAACTTTTCTAGTCTTTCAGTTTTTAACTTTAAATAATTCTTATAAGACACAAGACATCAAGAAGAAAGGAATCTTCTTTCATTTCCTCAGGGCAAAGGAGCAATTGCAATTTTCAGTTTACTCCAGACTGATGGAGCAGTGTCATCATTAAGAGAAGTAATTTTAGAAAGTAGAAACACCTAAAATTACATATAAAATAAGATACATTAGAACCATAAAACAATTCCTTTACCCTATTCATAATAATGTAAATATGAGAGAGGTAAAAGTAGTAATGATAATTTATCACTATAGTGAAAAAGTAATTCAAAGACTTTGTGTTTTACATGTTTATTTCAAGAATTAAATTAAAATTGAAAAATTTACAATTAAATTGTATATATATTGGATTTTACAGATGTTATATCTTATGAGTTTCCTTTTCTTTACATCTTTACTATAATGGGTGGCACAAAAATATTATGCTTTCTCCCATAAGTGAGTATTAAAATTAAAGTCACTATAAAGGTAGAATTATTCCTAAATACTGTTAGGTATAGAGACAGTAGTGATCTTTGCTTCACAGTATAGGTGATAAGGAGAGGCAAATAATTACACTTATTTGATGACTACATACCGTGTGTATATGTTGAAACATCACATCATGACCTACATTGAGAAAAATTAGAAAACAAATGAACATATTTAGGTTATTTATCTCATAATATTTCTATCCCATAATATTTATATACTGTGGGCATTTTTACTTTTATATAAATCATTTCCTAAATTTCTTCAGATTCCAATACTAATTCTAAGATTGAGAAAAACCTAATCTCTATATTTTTCTTGGAGTTCTATACCTAAATACATGAACATTCAAGTTGCATAAAATATGAGTTATGAAATAGTGGAAATTTCACATTGGGATATTAAGTCAGCCCAGGAAATATCTTAATATGATTAAATAATATAATGATGTGCCTATAAAATCATAATTACCAACTCACGAATGATGTTGAAGATTAGCACAGAGAGATTGTTATGACTGTTCCCGAGAGTATCTAGCATTATCCTGGATGTCATCATTTTTATTAAAATATTTTATATCATATATTATTATCATGTTTTTTTTCTCTTCCTCCAAATCTTCCAAGATCCTTCTCCTCTTCCTATCTACCCAATTATGTTCTGTCTTTCACTCCCCTCCTTATCAATCTCCAAAACAAAGAACAAAACTGAAAACAATAAAAAATCCTCAACAAAAAGTAACCCAGACCCCAAAAGAAAAATGTTATATTTCCTCAAACATATAGATGTTAGGTTGCAAGCTTTTGATATATGCCCTGGGTGTGAATTTTACTATATCAACCAAATTTATTTTCTCATTTTAGCTAATATCATCAGTCAACAATTTACATAGGTGACCATTAATTCTACTTTCAGTAAACAACCTGTAGACACTTGATATAAAATCTCTCTTATTTACTTAATGAAGATGCATGTATCACTCAGACTTTAGAACAGTATTTAAAACTTCTTTGTCATTATTAAACCTTACATTTTCCTGAACTTCAGATTTAATACATTTTTTTTCCTGTGTTCCTAAAACAAGAGTAAAACAATTTGTCCCTATTTCATGTGAATGTGATATATTATTAAGACTTTGGAAAGGAGACCATATTCTATGTGATTCCATGAATGTATCATTGACAAAATAACATCACAGCACTGAGCCAATGATTATGGACTTCTAAATAGCCAAAAGTATAAGAGAATCCTCTTAAGACCAGGAACCCCTGAGAATATAATGGAGCACATTTCTAATTACCAGATCTTCTCTAGAGGAGTTAATGCTTGGGATAACAAAAACTGCACTAATGTATTTTTATAGTCACTTAAATCTCGATGACAAAGTCATATTTTATGATTAAAACTACACATAAAATCAAAACCTTGATTTCCATCATTCAGTTAACATTCCCATTTCCTGTAGATTTTTGAAGTAATTTGCATACATTTTAATTCTTTTTTTAAAACACTAAGATTCCTCATTTTTCCTTACATCAAGTAGACAAAGACAAACTGAACAACTGAGCCATATGTCAAAACTAATGTCTTTAGTGCTTGATGGAAGAGTAAAGGAATAAATGAGTTTCATTCACTGTCCTGGTTCAAAGATTAATAGCATACCCTTTGGTATTTGCACAGGTGCAAGGAGAGATTGATCTTCCATAAAAGACTGTAAATGAAGAGGCAAGGATCTAAATGGATAACTTCATTCAACACTGAGAAAACCTGGTCACTTACTTAAACTCCCATGCTCAGATATTTGGACACGAAACTTTTACTGTGCTCTGTTTTTCCATATGTCTTGTGCAACATGCTGAGGCTTTACTTGCCATGTGCATGCTTCCTGTGGGACATCCTTACACTGATTACTGGCAGTACATTTGGCACTGTACTAAGTGATTTGTGTGTAGTATTTCGTGTATTCCTCACAACAGTGTCAAAATGTTTAACACTACTGAATGTGCATTTTTAAGAAAAGGAGACTCACCTAAAGGTCCATATGATAAAATGTGGAGGACCCTATATTCAAATCCAGGATATCTGTCTTTGACTGTTTAGCAATTACTCAGCACTTGTGTCTCCAACACATATTAGTTCTCTTTGAAGGTCAGCATTGCAGAGAAGTGAGCTAGTAGCTTAAAGTCCCCAGCTGTAGTCACAGGAAACTCCATAGTCCTCTGCTAAGCTCCAAAAGGAAGCCAGATGGTAATGAGTTCAGGTCTCTAGTCTGCAAGGCTCTAGAACTGCTCTACATTAGAAATCCTTGGGTACCTTGTATTTTATCAATTTATACATATGTTAAAGTTGAGGAGCTATGTACTAGGCAAGTTAATTTCAAGTAATCTGAACTCTTCAGACAATGGCAGAGGCTGATTTTGAACAGCCCAGGTCTGCTAAACTGTAACCCTGATATTTTCTGCCTCAGCATCTCACCGTTCTTAGGATGACATGGTATAAATATATACAAGTACTTCATAGTTATCATAGTTAGATGTCTTGATTCTTAAAAAAATTAACTTTTAGTTTAAGAAATGCAGAAATTCTATTGTATAGCCGGGGCTTCATCTGCTCTAAGAGAAACACTTCTCAATATACGAAAATGTTTTAAACAAAATTAAAAGTGTTCTTGACGTTGAATTTTAGTATTTATTTCCTTTCAGTGTTGAAATTATAGACATTCCTCTTATAAATAGAATTTTTAAAGCATTAATCTTTGATACTAACTTCAGAATTGAAGGGTTTTTTGACAAAAGGGTTCAAATAGTTTTTCCTCCCATTCTGATCTGTCCTCATGGCAGTGAAGGCCATACCTCTGTCACCAATCTACTTTCAATGAGTATGTTAAGCTTCTCAGTTGTATTCTGTGTATACCTCTATTGATATAGGGTGGAATTTCCCCTTTAGAAATCCTGAAAATTACTAGTTTATTTTTTAAAGAATCGGTATGACTTTGTATAAGCTAATAAATTACATGGACTATCACGCACAGATCACATGCATGCACAGATCACATAGGAAGAACATGCTGTAACTGTTCTAGCTACATAATTCTCTTTGCATCCTATGTGTAAAACCTAGATTCCACAAATTATATCTTTTTATACATATATATAGTTAGGAGATTTAATTTCTTTAATTATAAAGTCCTTGCAGGGAGAGAATGAAAATATGATAAACTAGCTTACAAATCAGAATTCTGGGTAACCTACCTTGGATGCTGCTGTAGTTGAGAATGTCCGGTGTGTTCAGAAACAGATAGTAATCATTACACACAGCTAATTAGACAGCATCTCATGTAATGCATGTGTCCCAAATCTGTAATGCCTAATGATACTTCAGGAGGCAGAGACTGTCAAATGACATACATGTTTCAAATACATTTAACAGGTAATTTCGAAGATCTGATGTCTTCTTAATTCTTGAAGAAACTGAAAAGAAAAGAAGAAAAGGAAGAAAAATGTTATATGGAATTTGAAACTGAAAGTCTTGGGGAAATATTAAGTATCTTTTGATTTTCTTTTCTTATGACAACAATTACAGAGAAAGGGGCACAAATATTTTTAACAATTTAAGTTGGTCAGTGAAATAAAAATGAACAAATAGCTTCTACTGAAAATATTGTGTGTAGAAAGGCTACTGAGGATACTATTAATAGATGAGTCTCTTTCACTTTTGCCCTCCCAGGAATTAATTATTTATTGTTTTTGAATATTTTATTTTAGGAACAAATATTTTGGTGTATTTATTTATACACAACTCACCAATTAATTCTATTCACTGCAGTTGAAACTAATTTATCAAAAGTCTGAATATCTGGTTTTGTATATTTTGGAATGAAGTATGTATCTCATAAGCCCTCGAGGACCATGTATGACTCTCATTTCTTTATAGATAACAAGCTGGAGGTTTGTTTAGGTTGTGTCCCCAAGGAAGTTTTCTCATTCTGAAGTCATGTAAAAGACAGAGATACTGATCTTTGAACTGAACTAAAATGTACCAGTACTTATTCTATCCCTAGGAATGAATCTTAGAAACTGACACACAAAAAAATCTTGTTGTGAGAGTCATAGTGTGTCATAGTGTATTCCACAGTATACCCTTTGGACAACACGACTTTGCTTACAAATGTTAATTGCAATAAATTGTTGGTTTGATTTGGGCCTCTGCCTTCTGCCACACTACCAGTACTGGAACCTCACTGAGACTCATAATGGATATCCTGCTTTTATCCTGTGTCATCGATATCCTATAGATTTGGATCTATAATACTGGCTCCTTCATAAATTCCAGCAGTTCAACAATAGGGTAGATGTTGGGGTGATCCAACTCAAAGCCCTGGATCTGGGCCTGAGAAATAACTGAGCTGCTAGGCCACCAGTTCTCTTTTACTGACACCATCAACACAGGCTATCAAGTCCTGCCACAGGACTTGATTCATCCAATGATCTGACCAGAAAGGGGCGGAGCAAGTTTTCCTGCTCTTATGCCCTTGGGGCCAGCTCATATACTCCCAGCCATCAGGACCAGCTTTACTCTGCTACTCAGACAAGTTTGATGTCCTGCTATTCCAAGTGTTGGAGCTGAGGAGGGACAGAGCTAGTTCTCCTACTCTCATGACCATGGGGTCGACCTTCTCACATGCCATAGGTGACTAAGGACTATTGTAGGGTTGAGATGAAATCTTCCCCTTGTTTCTACATCATGGCAGACACATTACATAGCCAGATCTCTCACTCTCCAATCCCTGGAGCCAGCTCACCAGTGCCCATGCCACCAGGGTCAGCTGTACTGTGCTGCCCAGCAGACTTGTAGAGTCTACTGTTTTGAATGCTATTGCAGGTGAGGAACAGGGCCAGCTCTTATGACCTCTGGCCAGCTCTCTGGCCCACTGTAGCTGGCAAGAATGACAAGGGGGCAGGAGAGTGGGAAGACAGAACAGGAAGGTATTTCTTCCTTGCCCATGCAACTGCACAGCAGATACGAGGCAAGGATTGCTATCCTGTGCTCATGCCCTTGGTTTAGGTATTCTATAAGTAACCATATTGTGTAGGCTTACATTTTTCAAAATCTACTTTAATAAGGGTTCTTAAATATTTCAACCTCTCTTCTAGCCCATCACCCACCAGAGGTAGGAGAAAAAAGAGGTAATAGGACAAAGGAGGGTGTGGACCTGTTTAGAAATAATTCTTTGGTGCAGTTCTAATCTTTGATGTCAAGATAGCAGCAGTTTATTTCACAAGATTCAGCAATGGTACCTTGATAAACACTATTCATGATCACCAACTGTAATTTAATCTTGAAGAAAACATGAGGCTCCGCCATTTGACTCAAGTTTGCAGAAGCTTCAAGAAACTGCCAGACACCACCAGAAGTTCTTTGGTGTCTTTCTCTCTACAAGGTCACTGCAAATGATGAACAGCAAAGAATGCAAGGTGAACCAATGCCACAGTATCATCAGTAAAGAGCAATGTCAGCAAAGTCCAATGAAGACTAACAAAGAGTGACAAGATGAACCTATGCCACACAGCATGATCCACTGTCTGTTGGGTTATATGTATACCCTTTCAAAACATCTCATGTTCTCACAAGCATCTGCTGTAGAAAAACATCACATGTCCTTTGTCCAGGCAGCTTCCAGAAAAACACCACATGTGTGTTCTCAGAAAAACATTCTTTCACATGTCTGCTTTCTGGTATTAGGGCCTTTTTGCCTCTCCTTCTATGATGTTCTGAGATCCTTAGGTACAGAAATTATGCTATAGGAGTATCAATTGGGGCTAAACAGCTTTTAGTCTATTGTTCTCCACAGTTTGACTAGTTGTTTGTTTTTTTATTTGGTAATAGTTGCTTTCTGCTGTGAAAAGAAGCTTCTTTTTTTCCCTCCCAACATAGTGTTTTTGTTAATTATTTGGGAATTTTATACAATGCTTCCAAATTATACTTTCTTCACATTCCTCTGAGGTCCACACTCCAATTCTTGTGCCCTCCCTCTGAAAACAAAGACAAACAAACAAAGCACAAAGTTCAATTTGTGTTACCTATATACTCATTGGAACATGGTCAATCTCCCAGTAGCCAGTTCCTTAAAGAAAACTGAATCCTTCACCCCCTATCCCCCAACAAGTAGCTATCAACTTTAAAGAACTATATACTTCAGCAACTGTATCATAGATATTTTTAGGTTTTAGAGAAGTTTTAATATTATTTTTTCCTCATTCTTCTCTTATACAATATATTGTGACTACATCTCCTCCTTCCTCCCCTATTTCAAACCACATTTCTGCCTCCTCTCTTGCTCAGATCCTCTCATCCTCTGTCTCCTTAAAGCAAACTACAGTGATATTAAGTGAATACTGCATAACAAGACACAAAAAGAGAAGACATCAACTCTCATATCAAGATGGAGGAGGCAACCCAGCAGGAGTAAAGGTTTTCATGAGTAGGAAAAGAGTCATGATCATCCCCACTCTTGCTGTTAGGAGTCCAACAGATAGCCCAAGTTAAAAAACCACAGTATGTATGCAGCAGGGCTAACAGAGACCCATGCAGGTTATATAATTGCTGCCTTACTCTCTGTGAACCCCTATGACCCCTGCTTACTTGGTTATTTGGACCTTGTTCTTCTGGTGTCTTTGATTTCTCTGGCTTCTAGAATTTTTCTTTCCCCTCTTTCATGGAGGTTCTGAGGTCTGCCTAATGTTTGACTCTGGGTCTCTATGTCTACTCCCATCAGCTGCTGGAGAAAACCTCTCTGATGAAGGGCTAAGCAACAATCTGAGTAGAGCAGAATATCACTACAATCATTTTCGATTCTACTCTAGGTCTCGGATCTATCTTTTGGATCCTGGCCATCCAGTCATTGTAGGGCATGGTTTGTCTCTCCTGGCATGGGCCTCAAGATAGCTCAGTCATTGGTTGGCCACTCCCACCAGATGTGAGCTATCATAGCCCCAACATATCTTGCAGGCCCGACAGGTTGTGGGTTGTAGGCTTTTGTCTTGGTTGTTGTCACAATGCCATCACTGGGAGCCTAGTCAAGATGGTTGGTTCAGGTTTCTTATCCTCCATTACCAGGAGTCCTCACAAGGGTCACCTTCATAGGTTTAAGGAAGATTCTACTGCACTAGGTTTTCACATCATTCCTAAATGTCTCTCTATTCTTGTTGTCTCTCCCCTTACTTTCTCCATCTCTCACTCCCTTTCTCACCTGATCCTTCCTGCTCTCAATTTCACCTACCTCCAGGTGTCTTCCCTAGACCTCTCTTCTTTATCTAACTTCTATGAGTCTGTGGATTGTGTGATTATCCTTTGTTCAACAGCTAATATTAACTTACAAGTGAATGCATATCATAATTATCTTTATGGGTCTGAGTTGCTTTCCTCAGGATGATTTTTTCTCATTCTATGCATAAGCTTGTAAATTTTATTATGTCATTTTTGAACTTCTGTAATTCTCCATTGTGTAGATATACCACATTTTCTTTATCCATTTTTAATTGAAGGGCATCTAGGTTGTTTCCAGTCTCTTGCTATTATGAATTAATTCTCAGTGAACATACTTGATCAAGTGTTCTTTTGGTAGGATGGAGCATCTTTTGGGTATATGCCTAAGAGTTGCATGCCTAGATCTTAAGGTAGATCTATTCCTAAACTTCTGAGCAACCTCCATATTATGGTTACCCCTGGAATAGTGAAGGCTATTAGACTGACAATAAATGGGACCTCATAAACTGAAAAGATTCCTTAAGCCACTGGAATAGTGGCTGTACAAATTTGCTTTCCCTCAAAGATGGAGAAGTGCTCCCCTTACCCCACAGTTTTACCAGCCAGAAAAATTATGCGTGGTATATATATTAGTTATTCTGACAGGTGTAAGATGAAATTTCAAAGTAGTTTTGATTAGCATTTCCCTGATGGCTAAGGATACTGAACGTTCCTTTAAGAATTTTTCATCCATTTGAGATTCCTCTAATGAGAATTCTGTTTGCCTGTACCCCAGTTTTTAATTAGATTGTTTGGGTTTTTGATGTCCAGTTTCTTTATTTTTAAAAAAACATATATTTTGGATATTAATCTTCTATTGAATTTGGAGTTGATAAAATAATCTTTCTCTTTCTGTAGGTTGCCATTTTGTTCTAGTAACAGTGTCACTTACATTATTGAAACTTTTCAGTGTATAACATCCAATTCATTCATTGTCAATCTTAGTGCCTACACCATTGATGTCCTATTTAGAAAACTGTCTCCTATGCCAGTGTGTTCACAGATATTCCCTGCTTTATCTTATATTATGTTCAAAGTGTTTAGTTTCATGTTGAGTTCCTTCATCTACTCTGATTTGAATTTTTGTCCAAGATGATATATATGGATTATTTGCATTTTTCTACATGCAGAAGAATTTTTCATCCATTCAGATAAGCATCATTTATTGGAAATGTACTCTTTTTTCTCCATTGTATATTTCTGCCTTCTTTATAAAAAAAATCAGGTGTCCATTGGTATGTGGGTTTATGTCTGGGTCTTTAATTCAGTTCTATTGATCAATATGTTTATTTTAATGCCAATACCATGTGGTTTTTGTTACTATAGCTTGAAATTAGGGATGATGATAGCTCCTGAAGTTCTTTTATTGTTAGAGACTGTTTTGTCGATACTGTTTTGTTTATTGATATGAAGGTGAGAATTATTTCAAGGTCTATAAAGAATTTTGTTGGAATTTTGATGGAGATTGCAATGAATCTATGGATTGCTTTTGGTAGGATGGCCATATTTACTATGTTATTTTTACCAATCCACAAGCATGGGAGATCTTTCTCTTTTTTGATGTCTTTTCAGCTTCTTTCTTTAAGGACTTGAATTTTAAATCATACGAGTCTTTCACTTGCTTGGTTAGGATTATCCAAGATATCTTCTAGTGTTAGATAGATAGATATCTTGGTATATCTCAAAGTAATTTTGATTAGTGTTTCCCTGATGGCTAAGGATGTTGAACACTTCTTTAAGAATTGGCCATTGATTTGAGATCCTTTAATGAGAATTCTCTGCTTAGGTCTGTACCCCAATTTTTAATTGTGAAGGGTGTTGTTTTCCTGATATCTTTCTCAGTTTGTTTGTCATTTTTATACAGGAGGACTATTTATTTTTATTTTTTTTAGTTAATCTTGTATCTAACAACACCATTGAAGGTGCTTATCACCTATAGAAGTTTCATGGTAGAATATTTGGGGGATTGCATATATATACTATCCTATCATCTTCAGATAGCAATACTTTGACTGTTTTTCCAATTTTTAGCATTTTTGACTTCAATTGTCTTATTGCTCTATCTAGAACTTCAAGTATTATATTGAATAAATAAAGAGAGAGTGGACAACCTTGTCATGCTCCTGATTTTAGCAGAATTTCTTTTAAGTTTCTCTCCATTTAATTTAATGTTGGCTATAGGTTTGCTGTAAATTGTTTTTATGATGTTTAATTAAGTGTGTCCCTTTTCTATCCAATCTGTTCAAAACCAAGACTTTTATCTGAATGGAGTATTGGATTTTGTCAGAGCCATTTTCAGGACCTAGTGAGAATTTTATGTATTTCTTTTCTTTCTGTTTTTGTTTGTTTGTTTGTTTTTAATATAGAGGAGGGTTACATTTCATATTTTCATATGTTAAATTTTCATATGTTAAATCATCCCTGCTTTTTTTGGGATGAAGCCTACTTCATCTGATGTGTTCTTGGATTCATTTTTTAAGTATCTTATTGGATATTTTTGTTCTATCTTCATAGGAAAATTGTTTGTAATTCATATTTTTGTTGTTGTTGAATCTTTGTGTGATTTGGGTGTTAAGACTGTGGCTTCATGAAATGAATTTGGCAATGCTCCTTCTGTTTCTATTCTGTGAAATAATTTGAGGAGTATTGATGTCAACTCTTCTTTGGGGAAAACCACCCATACACACACAAATATAAATAAATAAAATTGTGAAAAAAAACAGTGTGGTAAAATTTTATGCAAAAAGTATCTGGCTCTGAATTTTTTTTTTTTGGTTGGAAGGTTTTTAATTAGTACTTATATTTCCTTAGGGGTTATAGGTCTATTTAAGTTATTTATCTGATTTAACACTTGAAGGCAGTATATATTAAGAAAAATATCATTTCTTTTAAATTTTCCAATTTTGTGAAGTACAGGTTTTTAAAGTATGAACTAATGGTTCCTTATATTTTTTCTGTGTCTGTTGTTATGAAACCTTTTCATTTCTGGTTATGTTAATTTAGGTATTCTCTCTCAGGTAGTTTGAATAAAGAATTTTTATCTTATTGATTTCCTCAAAGAACCAATTTTTGTTTCATTGATCCTTTGTATTTTTTTTGTTTCGTTGGTATTATTATTATTATTTAATCTTTTTTCAGTCCACTCATCACCCCCTCCCTCTCTGCTCTCTGGTAGCTTCCTATCCTACTCCCATTCCCTTGTCTCCAATAGGACATCTCCTCCCACACACCAAACCTACCAGACCTCCCCATTCCCTGAGACCTCCAGTCTCTGAAGGGTTAGGTGCATCTTAGCCAGACAAGGCAGTACTATGTTGTATATATGTCCAAGGTCTCATCATCTAGTATATGCTACCTGGTTGGTGGCTCCATGCCTGAGAGATCTTGGGTATCCATGTTAGTTGAGACTGCTGGTTCTCCCATGGGGTGTTCCTCCTTCCTCAGCTTCTACCAGCCCTTTCCCAATTCAACCAAAGGAGTCTTCTGTTTCTGTCCACTGGTTGGGTATAAGTATCTACATCTGATTCTTTCAGCTCTCTGTTGGGCCTCTTGGAGGGCAGCCATGCCAGGCTCCTGACTCTAAGTCCACTACAGCATCAGTAACATTGTCAGGTCTTGGAGCCTACCCCAGAACTGGATTACAATTTGGGCCAACCACTGAACTTCCCCTCCCTTAGTCTCCTCTCCATCTCAGATCCTGCAGTTCTTTTAGACAGGAACAAATCTGGGTCAGAACTCTTGACTGTGGGATGGCAACCCATCCCACCACTTGATGCCCTGTCTTTCCACTGGAGATGGACTCTACAAGTTCCCTCTCCCCACTGTTGAGAATTTCATCTAAGGTCCCTCCCTTTTTGTCCTGAGTGTGTCTCACATCCCAGGTCTCTGGTACATTCTAGAGGGTCTCCCCATCTCCTACCTCCCAAGGTTGGCTCTTCCCATTCTTTCTGCAGGCCCTCAGGGCTTTACTCCTGTTTCTCCTCCATACCAGATCATGTTCCTCCTTTTTCCCTCCTTGACCCCTCTCCCAACCAGGTTACTCTCTTCCTCTGCTCCTTCCCCTTGATTACTTTTTTCTCCTTCCCAACTGGGATTGAGACATCCTCACTTGGGCCCTTTGGCTTGTTAACCTCCTTGTGTTCTGTGGATTGTATCCTGGGTATTATGTATTTTTGGATAATAATTCACTTATTAGTGAGTACATACCATGCAAGTCCTTCAGAGAAAGATGTAGAACTCTAAGCTTCTCTTTCACCTTGCCTACCTAGATGCTACCACGCTACTACATTGATGATAATGGACTAAACCTCTGAACCTGTAAGGTAGCCCCAGTTAAATGTTGTCCTTATAAGAGTTGCCATGGTGATGGTGTCTATTCACAGCACTAAAGACCTAACTAATACAGAGACATTATTTAGGTGTTTTATGTTGCACTGTTCAGAACAGCTAAGCACATAATCTGGGCATTAACAGATATTGGAGGGAAACTGTATGATATACCCAGAAAATAGCCGACATTAATACAATATAAATGTAATTTGTGGCAACATTAATGGAACCAGTACATATTATATCAAATAAAATAACAGTAAAAAATGGCCTGTTCTTAAATGTGAATGCTAAAATTTTGTTCTCAAAGAAATTATTATTGTTAACCTTGAGAGAAATTAAAGCAGAGGAGAATAGAGAGGGCACAGTTCAAGGGGACAGGAGTGCAGTTACACAAGAATAGCTTCTGTGTAACTGGTAATAACCACTTAAAATTTCAAATAAGAAGTACAGTAGAACTTGAATGTTCCCAAATCAAAGAGGTGACAGGTATTGACATCATGGAACACAAGTGATAGTGATGTGATCTTTATATATGTATTAA
Organism: Arvicanthis niloticus; assembly: GCF_011762505.2. Lineage (NCBI taxonomy): Eukaryota > Metazoa > Chordata > Mammalia > Rodentia > Muridae > Arvicanthis > Arvicanthis niloticus. The sequence goes on along the minus strand of NC_047659.1, from coordinate 63,619,396 downwards.
GAGGTTAACTATGCTCTATGAATATATGCAATTACAATTCAGTTTAATAAGAAGAAATGTAAAATCGTTATCTGTATTACTGGCATTTTGTAAAAGCTGCATTCACATTTCATTTTAAATCTGGCTTTTACTCAGGATTAGGGGCAAAGTCCACATATACATTAATCCATGTGCAATGGGATAGAGCCTTAAAAGTTGCTGGAAATATTTTTGTCTTGTTTAATGGATTTGTGAGACACACATTTTTATCTTTTCAAAATCTTGACAGTGCCATATACATAAAACTTTAAGTAATTATTTGCTGGGACAGAATACAATGACAAGGATTGCCTGCAGTAGGCCAGGATAAAGACATCTCAGAAGCCCGCGGCAGCTCCTTGTAGAAATGATGGGATCTGGGACCCTGAGAACTAGGAGACACATCCCTCCAGGGGACCCGCCATCTGAAATAAGGGACTGTTTGCAGTAGTCTGGGATGGAGACATCTTAGTTGCCCACTGCAGCTCTTTGTAAAAAACAGTTCTTCTCATTACTCCTAACCTTAGCTGTGGACAATGGCTGTATAGATTTCATTTGTGAGTGACTGTTTTTCAGTTGGCCTTGGTATGCATAATTATTTTATTATATCTGACTTTCCTACTGCTTTCTTCTTCTCTGGTGAATTCTGTGAAACTAGATGTCCCTTGATGTAATGACTCTTAAACAATTAAAAATTGAGGCATAGGACACAGCATAGCAGAGTCCTAATGGCCCAGGTGCATGCTGTGTGCTCTCATCTTGGAAACAATTCAATAACTGCACAATGGTAGTTTCACATTAATGCTTGACTTGCAAAGAAAGTTTGAAGAAATTATTAGAAAATGAAGTAGAGCCAACACTGTGACCGCAAGAAAGGAGAAATCTGTTGAAGTTATGAAATAAGTTTTGCATAACATTAAAGAGTGGTTCCTGTGTAAGCAAGTAAAGAATGCATAAAATCATATCCTAGTAAAACTAAGTTAAAACACTGGGACTCTTTGGAGAGTCATGTGTGCATGTACAGAAGTAGAAAGCTAGCGGAACTACTGAGTTAAGGGTTAACTTGATTCTTTCTGGCCACTGCCTGGCAGCTTTGTTCATGTCATTTATCATTAGAGCTTCACAGGAAAATACGAGTAGCTGACAGAGCTCTGAGCTCTGAAGTATAATAAGTTAAAAGTTAAAGTTTAAATAATGATACGTTTACAATTATTATTATTTTGGCTACAGACCTGGGAATAGGGAAGCTTGAAATGTTGGGGAACAATTGTAATTCTTAATTCTTTGTGGGATGTGGTTATTCTTTTGAATTTGATTTGGCAATGATTATACAACGTCTTTTTTAAACTTGCTTTTGGAGTATCAATAAAAGACTGGGGCAAGAGAAAGGCGAAGAAGCATGTGAAGTGAATGTGGTGAGTGAGTGAGAAAGCAAATGAAAGCATGAGAAGAGCATGTAAAGAGTGAGTGAAGATAGAGTGAAGAGAGAATGTGAGGTGTGTATGGAGAGTGTATGTGTGAGTGAAAGAAGAGTGCATGTGGTGTGTGTGAGGTGTATGTGAGATGTGTGTGAAGAGTGTGTGAGAGTAAAACAGGAATGCACAGAGGTGTGTAAGAGTGTGAGAGTTCAAGAAAAGAAAAGTGCACAGGAGGGAAGCAGAGTGTGCAGGAGTATGCAGAGTTTGTGCAGCCTCAAGCTGTGAGTGAATGAGTGAGAGAGAAAGGAAACAGAGAGTGATAAAGAAGAGAAAGAAATTTTAAGCCTTGAAAAACTTCTTGTCAGCTTGTACCCCAAAAGTAGTCTGTATATATTTATTATGAACCTTCCAGATATCCCTGCTTCCAGTTGAGAACTCTAAGCCTGTGTTGAGGCTAGACCCCGCAATTATTTAGAGGATCTTTCTTATTCTCAGAATATTGCTGGCCATGGTAGGAAGCAGACTTGTGTTTAATTTTGAAACTTTCAAATATTATCCCCTTTTTTCTTCTATTGTCTTCTTTAAATCTTAACAGTAAAACATTTCAGTAATTTTTCATTAATGTCCTATGATGCCATGTACACTCATTCTACTGAAAATTATGGAAGAGTTTTCTATATTACTATATTTCTATAGTATAGCACCTTTCCTATATTACTTAGGTGGCCCCATTGCCATGCCTTTTCAGTAAAAGATAGCAAGTTACTTTTCCATCTCCAAGAATGTATTTTTGCTGTTTGTAATTACTTGTTCTATAGTGCCTTCCAGTGGCCATTTTCATTCGGTTGCTAAAACTGTAGTATAGGCTATAAATATTTGATACTGAGCATTATACTTTTAGATTCCACCTTTTACTCTAATTATTATCTCTTGCTATATGGCCCAACATTTTATATTTTTTCTCTTTCTTAAACAACTCCATTTTGTTGTATTTAGCTAAAGCAATTAGGCAACTAAAGGAGATCAACGGGATACAAACCAGAAAGGAAGAAATCAAAGTATCACTATTTGCAGATGATATGATAGTACACATCAGTGACCCCCAAAATTTCACCAGAGAACTCCATCTGCTGGTAAACAACTTCAGCAAGTGTCAGGATATAAACTTAACTCAAACAAATCAGTAGCCTTCCTATACACATATAAAAAACAGACTGAGGAAGAAATTAGGAAAGCAACACACTTCAAAAGAGCCACTAATAGTATAAAATATCTTGGTGTAATTCTTACCAATCAAGTAAAAGATCTGTATGAAGAGAACTTAAAATCCCTGGAGAAAGAAATCGAAGAATACTTCAAAGAATGGAAAGATATTGTATGCTCATGGATTGGTATGATTAACACAGTGAAAATGGCCATCTTGACAAAAGCAATCTACAAATTCAATGGAATACTCATCAAAATTCCAACACTATTCTTCACAGACATGGAACAAGCAATTCTCGACTTCATATGGAAAAACAAAAAATCTAAGATAGTAAAAACAATTATTGACAATGAAAGGTCTTCTGGAGGAATCACCATCCTTGACTTCAAGCTGCACTACAAATTAATAGTGATAAATGCCACATGGTATTGGTAGAGAAAGACAGGCCAATCAATGGAATAGAACTGAAGACCCAGAAGTAAACCCACACACCAATAGACACATGATCTTTGACAAAGAAGCCAAAAACATTCAATGGATAAAAGAAAGTATTTTCAGTAAATGGTGCTGGTCTAACTGGTGGAATGAATGTAGAAGAATGAAAATAGATCCATGTTTATCACCTTACACAAAGCTCCAAGTGGATTAAGAACTTCCACATAAAACCAGATACAGTGAATCTAATAGAAAAGAAAATGGGAAATAGCCTCGATTCATTAACACATGAGAAAGTTTCCTGAACAGAACACCAATGGCTCAGACTGTAAGATCAGCAATTAATAAATGGAGCCTCATGAAACTGAAAAGCTTCTGTAAGGCAAAAGACACCTTCAATAGGATAAATTGGAAGATCTATTTACAATTTTCTGAGGAACCCTCAAATTGATTTGCAGTGGTTGTACCAGTTTACAATAGCCCCAGCAATGGAGGGGTATTCTTGTTTCTCCACATTCTCGCCAACATGTGCTCTCACCTGAGACTTTGAACTTAGCCATTCTGATTGGTGTAAGGTAGAATCTCAGCGTCATTTTGACTTGCATTTACCTCATCACTAAGGACTTTGAACACTTCTTTAAGTGCTTCTCAGCCATTTGAGATTCCTCTCTTGTGAATTTTTTTGTTTAGTTCTATGCCCCATGTTTTGATTGGGTTATTTGGTTTTTTGGAAGTTAGCTTCTTGAGTTCTTTATATATTTTGGCTATTAGCTCTCTATCAGATATAGGTTAGTGAAGATTTTTTCCCTCCAATCTGTAAGTTGCTGATTTGTCCTATAGACTATGTCCTTTGCCTTACAGAAGCTTTTCAGTTTTATGAGGTCCCATTTATCAATTCTTGATCTTAGAGCCTACAACCTTCTTGTGGACAAGGCAGTCTCATCCTATACATTTTTATCATAGTATTGGTTTAAGTGTATTTGTACTTTCAATATTCTTTGCTACTAGGTCTAAACATTTGCACATTTCAGTTTCTTCTCTGATACATAACTTCTTCAAAATTGTTGCTACATTTGATAATGATACTTTCTCCTGATATATGTAACATATAATATATATTCTGTTAAATATATATTTTTGTTTTACAGCCATTGAGTCCAATTTGTGCTGTCCATATCTTAGTTATATTTTCATTACTATGATAAAACACATGACCAAGGCAACTTCTAAATAAAGCGTGTAAGAAGATTGGAAGTCCATTAAGGTAGAGCAAAGGCATGACATCAAGAACAGCTGAAAGGAGGGGCAAAGAGATAGAACATTGTTTGTATTAGAGTTCTCTAGAGTCACACACCTTATAAAATGAATCTCTTTCTTTCTCTACTACTCTCTAGTGTGTGTGTATGTAATACACTCATATGGGGAATTATTAAAATGACTTACAGGCTACAGTCCAACTATTCCAACAATGGCTTGCTGCAAATGGAAAGTTCAAGACTCTAGTAGATGCCCAGTTCCACAAGGCTGGGTATCTCAGGTGGTCTTCTGTATATGCTGCGAGCTCAAAGAAGTAGGATCCAATGGCAGTGAAGGAATGGATGTGTATTTTGAGAGCAAGGGCAGTCAGGCAAAGAAATGAAACCATCTTTCTTCTTCCATTATCCGTATATAGACTTCCAGTAGAAGGTATGGCCCAGATTAAAGGTCTATCTTCCTGCCTCAAGATCTGGATCAAAGGCTAGTTGTCTTTCTGCCTTAAAGTCCAGATCACAGGTGTTCACTTTATATATGGACTGTAGTTCATTATAGTCAAATTGACAGCCAAGAATAGCCATCACACTAAGAATGGTGTTAGCTTTTTGAAAACTCAAAGCCCGCTTCCCCACGACAGCCCCAGTGATATACTTTCTCTAACAAGGCCACGCCTCCTAATTCTTCTCAAACAATTACATCAACTGAAGACCAACTATTCAATCATATGAGTCCATGGGGCCATTCTCATTCAAACCATTACACCATGTATTCTTTAGTGTGTGATTTTCCACTTGCAGTGCTTGATTTCGATGAATATTCTAGGTTATCAACATACCTCTGGAATTAACTAATATCCAAATGTCTAGGTATACAGGTGAGGGTTTTTTTTTTTTTTTAAATTATCTGAAGTAGGAAAATCCACCACTAATCTAGATTTTTTTAAGGTAGAAAAATTCACTTTTAGTTTGGGACACACATTCTAGCTGCAGCCTATATAAATGGCATGGATAAAAAAAGCTTTAACTCTTTGACTGCTTGCCATCACTCTTTGGCCATAGCTCCTATTTCTTCAGGATTCTGGTGTACAGTGAAGACCAGCTAAGACATACAGCTTCACAGACTGAACAGCTACTAGATTTTGAACTTCCATTGGTAGACAATGGTATTCAATTTAGTAAAGGGCTATGTCCAGATATGAAAAGGTTGTCAAACAACCTTCTTTTTTTATTGGATATTTTATTTAAATTTCAGATGCCATCCCCTTTCCCCATTCCCCCCCCCCCAGGAAACCCCTATCCCATGCCCCCCTTTCCTTTCTGCTTTTATACACTTTTTAAAAACAAACAACCTTTTTATAACTATCTTATAAAACAGTCTAGTACTTAATGGGTTGAAAAAGGATCTACTCTGTGACACAAAACTGTCTTAAAGTTTCTATAGGTCAGTAATTTGGGCATTGATTAACAAATACCTCTGCTTCCAAGTCTCCAACAAACCTGTAATGAATATGTAGCTTAAATTTGTATTCTTATTATAAAACACATTTTCCAATTCTCTTTTTCCAGAATTCAGCTCATCGTATATATTAAAATATCTTGCATTTTATTGCTACATTATTTAAAATACTTAACATATTGCTCTTAATTTGCCTTAAACATTTTTTAAAATGTTGAAGTAAAAATAATTTATTTAAATGAGAACATTTTTTCCTTTTTAAAAATATTTTCTGTTATTTGAAATTTGTATATGATATTGTTCCTATCTTTCTTAAGAGGTACTTTTGCATTCCTTATAACTCTGATACTTTGGCTATGAATTTGTTCAACCCCCATATATTTAGCTAATTACTAATGCCAATAGGTAGACTGAAATGATAAGATTCACTGCCAAGCAATAAAAATAAAAATCAGGTGCCAGGATTAAAAGTTAGAGTAGAACATTCCATATATAGTGGCATATATCATTGTGATTCCATTGATATATGCCACTATCAAAAGCTTCCATATATGTTGAATGGTAATTATGATTGATAACTTCTCCAAGAATTAGAACCCCAATGCAAAATCTAGTAGACTCCTCATGTCTCAGTTTTGCACTTCATTTTTTCTTTTCTTTTCTTTTTTTTTCTTTGGTTTTTCAAGACAGGGTTTCTCTGTGTAGCCCTGGCTGTCCTGGAACTCACTCTGTAGACCAGGCTGGCCTTGAACTCAGAAATCTGCCTGCCTCTGCCTCCCAAGTGCTGGGATTAAAGGTGTGCACCACTACCGCCTGGCCAGTTTTGCACTTCTGCACCTAAATTTTTTTTGACAGACTGTCTTTCACAGTCATTGGAAGACCATGATTTGCTGGGGTCACAGTCACTGAAAGACCATGATTTGCTTGGGTGTGGAAGGACAGCAGTTGCAAGACTGTTTCTCTTCTGGCTTGTCTAAATATAACTTACTTTACATAGATGATTCATGAGGTGCAACTCATAGTTTCCCAAAAGTTACATTTTGGAAATTTTCTTTCCAAATTATAGGTTTTCCAAGTCAACTTGTGGGTCGCTATTCATTCTTGGCAAGATTCAAGGCAATTACCTCTAGAGATTGTTGAAGAGAAGAAATCTGTTCAAGAGAGATTACTTCATTTGAATGTGTTCCAAATATTATAACAAGCTGATTTATTAAAATAGCAATGATGCATATAAATAATGCTATATCAGTAATATAAATTGAAGAAATAGACCCAGAAGTTCTATGGAAACTAAAATTTTGCTCCTTCTAGGGTATGCACTCAGTTGGTGTTTAGTTCTTAACGTACATATTTTTGGTTTCATTCATTTTTGCTTATCAGAGGTCATGGAAAATATCAATTTCTGGATCCTTCCATATCCCATAATATATGGGATATTATTTTTAATTCTTATTAGAAAGAAGTAGGGTTTAGAAAGATTCTAGTAGAATTCTTTAAAGACTGAAGACATATAATACTCATGAAGAAGCTTCATTATAAGTTTTCAAGAACCGAGGTCACAGTCTTTACTTCTTGTTTACTTGGCATATTCTTGAAGCACAGTGATGCTCTTGGACCCCCCTTAAACCAAAGTTCTTTTGGAGGACTTCTTTGATAGAGAAAAGAGAAAAATGTGGTTAAAATTTTATCAATATGTGTCAGTATTAATAATGAGGCTGGCACATCAATTTTCATTTAATGTTTTACCATATAAATGCAAGCTTAATGTATTCATTTTCATATGAAGACATTTTCCTTGAAGGTGAGAATTTTCAACTACCTTGTAAATTAATTTTTGAAGTGATACTTAAAATGTTTTTTATATTTTAAGTAGTCATTTAGATGTTCTTATATTTTCTTAAAATACTGAGATAATGGGGATTCTTGTTGAAACATGTTTGTTAGAAACAAGGTTAATCTGGAAAAGTTTCTGTGAATGCCAAACAATAAAATAAAAGAACATAGATAAATGAAATATTTGTTGTCAACATAGTAAAAATATAATTTTTTTTCTCAAAAAAAGAATAAGATAGAAGATATGAGTTTTGTGATACCACTCTCAAGAGATATTAGCTAAATACGTCTGGGTTGCATGAAATACAGTTGATATTTTAATATATGTTTTAAAAGTATATCAACCAATTAATGGAGTAACAGAGATTAATAAGGTTGTATATCATGTATTTTGTGTTTGTTGCAGACTGATTTGATTTGTTTTATATTTTGCTAAAACAGAAGTGAAATATATTCCATGCATTAAGAAACTATCATTGACTTATTACTTTAATATATGCGCTATTATATTTATTATATTCCACATTATATAATAAGTATATATGTATATGTACATATGAAATTCTATATTGCAGATCATCTTAACTTTTTACAGTGTAACAGGGCAGATGTTTTTATATGTTTGATAGCTCCATGGAGGGTTTTATATGTATCTCTTAAAATAATCCCTGCAAGCAGAGAAGTTCTGAATATAACATAGAGTTATATGTGGTAACTCAATTGTTCAATTGTGCCAGCTTACATTGGGCCACTTTCCTGTGGTGTATCATGTAATTTGAGCTGGTCCTCCATTCCGTTCTTTCTCCATGTCTTCCTTCCTCTACAGCATGCAATTTGAGCCAATTCTTTCTTCACTTAGCTCCCTTCCCTCTAGTCATGCTAATTCCCATACACAGATTTATTTCTACATTTATGTCATTGTAAATGAAAGAAAATATTCCATTATCATTTTTGAGATTGACATAATGAGTTTAACATCATTATCCACAGTCTATACCATCTTTCAAATGACATAATTTCATCCATTTTTAATGGTTGTTAAAAAGTATATTATTTTAACACAGCTACTTTACCTTTCACATTTTACTATTATTTTAAATATATTTCACAATTAGAGTATAATCATATACCTTCCCTCTTCCCCGTTTTCTCCAACTCCTCCCTTGTCCACCTTACTACATTTCAAGTTGAACAGCTTCTTTCCTTTATCTCTCTTTAAAACATGTTAGCAACTGTATTAGATTACTTATTTCTTGAAACTGTTAACAGTAGCTTAAATTGAAGACATTTGCATTATTCATATGTTTGATAGAACAAAGTCTTTGATAATTTTGTTTAGTTTACATGCATTTGAATATGATATAAGAGGGTTTAACTACCCTCTTTTTACTCAATTATGTAAAAAATTACACAAGTCACTAAATTTACCAGAATCATAAAGAACTGATAATGTAAACAATGTAGAAAATAACATATTAAAGAGACATTGTCAAACACATGTTACTTTATATTCCTGTGTGTTACAACAGGTATGCCTTTATCAGCCTTATGTCTTCAAGGATAACACCATCCTCTCAGTCAGACGGAAGTGGTAATGTAGACAAGACATGGAGAAGTTGCATGTGCAGTTGACTTCTCAAGAGAGCTCTGACTACGTACAAGTCCTGTTTTACTACCAGTTGCATGTGAATAAATTTAATCTGCCTTCTTTAAGTTAAAATATATTCCTTCCAGGTAAATGCTGTTAATGCCTATGAATACTTAATGGCTTTGCATATATAAATAGATAATTTAAAGATATATTCTTTTAATTTATGTCCTGATGTGGTTCCTGAAGTATGTTATACTATTTTTAGTATCCTAGGCATTTTTTACAATCCTTTTTGACAGAGAATGTTTATAATTGATTAATTCTGAGCTGATACTTCCTGTGAAACACTCAAGAACATCAGCAAGAGCTACTGTCCATTTATATTTTATCAGTGTTTCAGACATTTTAAACACACACACATACACACACAAATCAAATCAAATATCCTATAAAGTGGATGTTGATGTTTCCATGGTAAAAGTGATTAAATGGAGACAGAAGGATGATGGCCTTGCCCAGTGTAGAACAGTTAGTGAATGAACCTGATATGACACTTTCATACACGTGTATGGGTCATGGGTTCACAGTGATTTCTCTTCTTTCAAGTGTGTCTTGGGTTCTATCACATCAATAAAAAAATTATAGTAATTATTTAGTCACAAAAGATGCCACGTTCAATTTATTTTTTGTTAACATTATTCAGGAAACAGTAATAAGTTTGGAAATGGTTATTTGATCATTCAAATATGAAAAAAGAATAAAAACTTTCCAGAAGAATCCATAAGTTTCAAATCATAATAAGGCTGCATAGCTTCAACTAGAAGGAAGTCTAAATTAGAAGATTTAATCTTTTTATTTTTCAATGTACAAACACACATTTATAAATACATTTAAATATGATCTAAATGCAGACTTTATCACATCGATTATGTACTTTTAATTGACTGTTATATATTTGATCATCTGGATCCTAAACTTCTCTTTGTACACTCTCAGTACTTAGGAGGCATTATACTTAAAATCATGCCCCATTCTTCTTATAGTTTCTATTTTCTCCCCTCTTATTCTCCTTACTTACTAAGAGTTCTAAAACAAAGAGTTCTATAACAAACGAATTATAAAACAAATGTACTAGCTGGAGACACTATAGTGGGTGTCAATCAGAGGTGAGTTAAAGTCAGGTAAAAGCATTTGTGAAAATCCTGATACAGTATTATTGTGATAAGAATTGATATGTGAAAAGATGAAAAGAATAAAACAATAGCTGCTGGAAGACTTGACAGAGTCAGATGCAATAACTGCCATAGGCAGTGCGTGCTAATTAATATTAGTGTTATTTGGTACTGTTCAAAATTCAGATTTTAGTGATCAAGTGAGAGATATATAAACAGCAAGAGTCTTTTAAGATGCAGATAATCTGTGTTTTCAGTGAAGTATAATTGCATTAATCTGGTTGTTACAGGATGGGTGCTATTTTGGATGCAGCACATTCATATTGTAAAGTATTCTTCACAAAGATTGCAAACTACAAAGCCTGGGTATCTCTTAGTCAAAGTGTTTTGCATTTGTCATCACCACTTTTTGTGGGTTTCTTAAGAGGAAGAAACTTTCCCTGCATAGCTATTCTTATGTACATGCATAGGACTATGTAGCTACAATACATAGCTATACTGTACACACATTCCTCACATTGTGGCTATGTTCTTTCATTTTAGGGTATTTGGGTAGCATATGTGTTTATCTAATAACACTACAGTGAACAATTTGTAGGTGGCTTTCAACTGAAGATGAAACCAGAATGAAATGTGTTTTAGTAATTTTAAATATATGAATGACTGAGATACCATCGTCTACTTTTCTGTATGGTATTCTGATGAGGTCTTGAGCAAGAACTTAGCCTTTATGACATTATTAAGAGTTCTTTGGTGATATTTATGAGAGGAATTCAATAGATGTTTACCAAACACCTAACAACACTCCAGAGAAGGTGGTAATGAAGATGTGTTTTATAACCAACAGATTCATGGTCTTGTTCACAATTAATGGCAGGTCCTGTTTTTCTAATCTCTTGTCATTGAAATAAGCCTCATAGAAGAGTAAATGGGAAAGAATAACAGTGTTACAGAATTTATCCTATTGGGTCTCACTCAGGATCCTGTTGGGCAAAAAGCATTATTTGTCTTATTTCTAGTCATGTACATTGTGACCATGGCAGGCAACTTGCTTATTGTGGTGACAATCATTGTGAGCCCCTCCTTGAGCTCCCCAATGTACTTCTTCCTTGCCTATCTGTCACTCATGGATGCTATTTATTCCACTGCCATCTCACCCAAGTTGATTATGGACTTACTCTGCAATAAAAAGACGATCTCCTTCAGAGCTTGCATGGGCCACCTCTTTGTAGAACACTTATTTGGTGCAACTGAGATCTTCCTTTTGGTGGCAATGGCTTATGATCGTTATGTTGCCATCTGTAAACCACTACACTATTTAACCATCATGAATGTTAGGGAAGAGTTAGGGAAGGGTATGCATCCTCCTATTGGTGGCAACCTGGATTAGAGGGTTTGTACACTCCTTGGCTCAAGTTTTCTTTGTTTATGACCTTCCTTTCTGTGGTCCCAATGTTATTGACCACTTTGCCTGTGACATGTATCCATTATTGGTGCTTGTGTGCTCTGACACCTACTTTCTTGGTCTTACTGTCATTGCCAATGATGGAGCAATCTGTATGGTGGTGTTTATTATTCTGTTAGCCTCCTATGGAATCATTCTAAACTCTCTTAAGACTCACAGCCAGGAAGGAAGGCGCAAAGCCCTATCTACCTGCAGCTCTCACTTTATGGTGGTTGTCCTATTTTTTGTTCCTAGCATTTTTATGTATGTTAGACCTGTTTCCAATTTTCCTATTGATAAATCAGTCACCATTTTTTATACAGTTGTCACTCCCATGTTGAATCCCTTAATATACAGGTTGAGAAATTCAGAGATAAAAAGTTCTATGCTAAAACTCTGGTCAAAAATGTTACATTCAGATAGACTAAGCAAGTCTTGTTGTTAAAGAGAATACTCATTCTAGGGCAACATCAGACAGTAAGTAATCACAATGATTGTGCTTGCTCAATGAATTCACTAGGGACTGTTTTTTTTTTTTTCCTTTTTTTTTGTTTTTAAAGAATCGCTTGTTTAATATATACCTATGAGTACACTGTCTCTGTCATCAGACATACCAGAGAGAGTCATTGGAATCCATTACAGATGGTTGTAAGCCACCGTTTTGTTGCTGAAAATTGAACTCAGGACCCCTGGAAGAACATCAGTGCTCTTAACTGCTGAACCATCTCTAGTTTCCACTAGGGGTGTTTTTAATATACAAAACATTAATGCAGAACAAGTTTTTGTTTATGCTTAGGGTTAGTTACATAAAGAATTTCTGAAAGAGAAATAAAAGTCACTGAGTTCAGTTATTATTACAATAGAGTATAGTTACTATTACGATGAAAGAGAAAATAAACTGATCTTGCCCACTTTTTTTAGTGAAAACTGTAGTAGGACATAGAAGAAAATAGTTTATTATTTTGTAATGAAGAAACTGATAATTTTGGAAATGTTTAATCAGTTAATTCATTATAAAGAAATGTGGCTAATACTATTTCTGGGACTGAGTGAGGTTTTTAGATGAAGTTTGTTACTGTTTTGCTGTACATATGATACTTACATAGCTACATTATAAAAATTGTTTTAGACTTACCTTAAGTCTTCACCTGGGTGTCTACATCCTTCCATTTGAAGATATTTGAGTAATAGATTTAGGTAGCTAACAATACTCCCAATGAACATTGTGTTAGATAGATTTCAGTTAATGAAACTAGATTTTAGTTCTTAACTAGGACACTAAATTCAGCTAGAAATATGTTAATATCCTTTACTAATTAACATATTCAGTTTTACTATTATTCAAGATAAGTCATTTTTATTTTTCATAGGGAAGAGTTAGAAAAGAAACATTTTTGCATAACTACCATGTTTCCTCAGATTTGTGTTCAACTTCAATATTTCACTTGTGGAATTTAAATAATTTACATTAATTTAAATAATTATGTTAATATAACTACAACAAATTTTACTTAATTTGGATTCATATTGGAATATTACATAGCAGAAGATAATATTGCTATCATTTTAGTATGGAAACTTCATCTATGTTGTACAATTTTGTTTTTGCCTTGTATTGTTTTATAATAAATCTTTGTATTCATAGTTAAGACATGCAATATAATATGGATATAAGCAATAAAGGACTCAATTGAAGATAATACATTAGTCATAATTTTACAGATTATATATATGTATATATATGTATATATATAATATACATAATATATATATATATATATATATATATATATATATATATATATATAATCTTTCTTTATGGAAAGAACAGTGAAAACATACTTATATAACATTAATCCTAATACAATGTTATTTTTAATTATGTCCATTAATGAAAGAATACCAAATAGCTGATTTAGATATGAGAGTGAATATATATCAGTATAAAATATCTCCACTTTTCTAAGTGCAGGCATATATTACAGCAGTTATTTTAAAATTTTGTATCATAATTTTATATATTCAATAGTATATGTAGTTGATTCATATTTTCAGTTTCTTATTATTTATTGTATTATTAGATTATTATTGAAATCATTAAATGACATTTTGCATGTTTTCCCAATACCATTTGGATATACTCTCCCAATGAGAATTCTGTTCATTGTAGTTAGGTTGTCCAATACAGCATGGTCAGTATATGCACACAAAAGTCAAAAGCAGAATCAGTATGTTGTACTTATATATTTGTGCATATACATACATACATACATGCAAACATACATACATACATACATACTTACATACATACATAAATACGTGTAACAAGTAATTGCTGATGAAAAAGAAGCTATTAACTTGAGAGTGAGAGAACATGAGGGGAGTTGGAAGGAGCGCTTTTGGGAAGGACTGGAGGGAGGGAGAAAAGTAGAAAGATTGATGAAATACTCTTTCAATTAAGAACATATTTTAAAGTATAGTTTGATTATAAGTGAATATATTTTCAAACTATACAATTTTTATTTTATTATTATATTTCTATTACATACTATACAGTTTTCTGAATTCTTTAGATATTTGATCACATCAGATGTTTCTTCCACTTATAGTTACAAAAATGCAGATTAGTCATGTTGTTTATCTTACAAATAACATATTTAGGATTTAATTTGTTTGTTACATTAAGTTATAAAAAAAAACAAGTTTTGGTGGAACCTATTACTTCACATTGCTGTGATCCTGTAGCTAGGCCTTTGTGACATGGAAGGTCCAATATTTATCAAAGCAATTAGAATATATTACTGTAACTGATGACAACCAATAACATTGAAAGCCTTTGACACCATTGCTTTTTAGAAAATAATTCCTTTTATAAACCATCATTGGATATAGATTAAGGGAATAAGTGAAGAGAATGAAGGTAATTGTATTTCTACTCATACAGATCTGGGCCTTCATCAAAGGCTTTCCCACCCACTGAAAGACAACTCTGCAGCTTTTCTGAGAATGGCAAATTGCAGCAGAGCCCATGGTTCTCAGTCCTTTACCTCAAAACTTTTCATGCAGCCCTCATAGTCAGCATGGAAAGTGCCTTAGTGGGTTGTTGTGTAATTAGGCTAAGGCTGCTTCCTTTTACAGGTATGTTTAGCATGCTTGCCCACTTAAATATTTCATTATGAGAAACTCATGGTTCTTTTAAAAATTTACATTCCAAATTTTGCCCTACTTCTTGGCCCCCCTTCCCAGAGTTCTTCACCCCATATCCTATCCCCTTTGCTTCTGAGAGGGTGCTCCCGCCCACTGACCCACCCATTTCCACGTCACCCTTCTAGGATCTCTCTTCCCTGAGGCATCAGGTTTCTACAGGATTAAGCATATACTTTACCACTGAGGCCAGACAAGGCAGTCCTTGTCTGCTACATACATATCAAGGACTATGAACCAGCCCATGTATGTTCTTTGGTTCATGGCTTAGACTCTGGGAGTTCCCAGGGGACCTAGTAAATTGACACTGTTGTTCTTCCTTATGGGGTTGCCATCCTCTTCAGCTCCTTTAATTCTTCCTATAACTCTTCCACAATGGTCCCTGACCTCAGTCCAATTGTTGGCTTTAATTATCTGTATGCATCTCAGTTAGCTGCTGGTAGAGCCTGTTAGCCAGAGCCATGTTAGGTTCTTGTCTACAAACCAAACATGGTATCAGTAATAGTATCAGGGTTTGGTGCTTGCCCTTGGGATGGATCCCAAGTGAGGCAGGTCTCTGGATGGCCTTTTCTTCAGTCTCTGTTCCACTTTTTGTACTAGCATTTTCTTTAGAAAGGGACAACTCTGGGTCAAAAATTTTGAAGATGTATCAGTGGTCCCATCCTTCCACTGGGGGCCCTGTCTATCTTCTGGAGGTAGTCTCTTTGGTTCCATCTTCAGAGAACTCCTACAGCTGATATACAACTTCAGCAAAGTGGCTGGATATAAAATTAACTCAAGCAAATCAGTAGCCTTCCTTTATACAAATGGTAAACAGGCTGAGAAAGAAATTAGGGAAACAGCACCATTCACAATAGCCACACATAATATAATATATTTTGGTGTAACTCAAATCAAGCAAGTGAGAGATCTGTATGACAAGAACTTCAAGTCTCTGAAGAAAGAAATCAAAGAAGACCTCAGAAGATGGAAAGATCTCCCATGCTCATGGATTGGTAGTGTTAACACAGTAAAAATAGCCATCTTATCAAAAGCAATCTATAGATCCAATAAAATACCCATCAAAATTCCAATATAATTCTTCACAGACATGGAAAGAGTAATTCCCAATTACTCAAGGAAAAATTTTTAAAAAAGGATAGCAAAAACAATTCTTGACAATAAAAGAACTTGTGGGAGAATCACCAACCCCCGACTTCAAGCTGTACTACAGAGCAATAGTGATAAAAAAGATATGGCATTGATACAGAGACAGACAGGTCAATTAATGGAATAGAACTGAAGATCCTGAAATAAATCACACCCCTATGTACTTTTGATCTATGACAAAGAATATAAAACCATACTTTACAAAAAAGAAAACATCTTCAACAAATGGTGTTGGTCTAACTGGTAGTCTCCATGTAGAAGAATGCAATTGATCCATATTTATCACCTTGTACAAAGCTCAAGTCCAAGTGGATCAAGGGCCTCCACATAAAACCAGATACATTGAATCTAATAGAAGAGAAAGTGGGAGTCTCTAAGTCCTTGGTACAGGGGTAAATTTCCTGAACAGAACACCAATGGCTCAGGCTCTAAGATCAACAATTAACAAAATATGAAATTGTGCCTCATTTTAAAAAATTGGGTTATTTTATTGGATTATAATTCTTGAGTTCTTTATATATTTTGGATATTATTCCTCTGTCAGATGTAGGGTTCATGAAGATCTCCAAATCTTCAGGCTGCCATTTAGTTATG
Organism: Arvicanthis niloticus; assembly: GCF_011762505.2. Taxonomy (NCBI): domain Eukaryota; kingdom Metazoa; phylum Chordata; class Mammalia; order Rodentia; family Muridae; genus Arvicanthis; species Arvicanthis niloticus. Next base: position 63,602,622 of record NC_047659.1, on the reverse strand, counting down.
CTAACAATGTTCTTTGCCTTACAGAAACTTTTCAGTTTCATGAGATCCCAGTTTTAAATTGTTGATTTTAGGGCTTGAACCTTTGCTCTTCTGTTCAGGAAATTGTCTCTTCTACAAATGTGTTCGAGGCTCTTTCCCACTTTTTCTTCTATTAGGTTTAGTGCATCCACTTTTTGTTGCGGTCTTTGATCTACTTGGACTTGAGTTTTATGCAGGGTGACAAATTTGCATTCTACATGCAGACATCCAGTCAGACCAGCACAATTTATTGAAGATGCTCTCTTTTTCATTGTACAGTGTTGAAAATCACATGTCACAGAGTTGTCAGTTCATTTCTGGGTCTTTGATTCTATTCCATATATTAAATTGTCTGTGTCTGTACCAATACTGTGCAATTTGTATTATTATTGCTCTATAGTAAAGCTTGAGGTCTTGGATGGCGATTCCTCCAGATGTTCTTTTATTGTTCAGGATTGTTTTGACTATTATGGGCTTTTTGTTTTTCTATATGAAGTTTAAGGTTGCTCTTTCAAGGTCTGTAAAAAAATGTGTTAGAATTTTGATGGCGATTGCAGTAAATCTGGACATTGATATTGGTAAGATGACCATTTTCACTATGTTAATCTTACTGATCTACAAGCATGGGAGATCTTTCCATCTTCTGATAGCTTCTTCAGTTTCTTTCTTCAGGCACTAGAAGATCTTGTTGTAAAGATCTCTTCCTTGCTTTGTTAGAGTTATACCTATATATTTTATATTATTTGTGGCTGTTGTAAATTGTATTGTTTCCATAGTTTCTCTCTTGGTCCATTTATCATTTGTATATAGGAGAGCTACTGATGTTTTTTTAGTTAGTTTTGTATGAAGCCACTTTTCTGAAGTTGCTTATCAGTTGTAGGAGTTTTCTAGTGGAATTTTGTGGATACTATCACACATATACTATCATATCCTTTGCAAATAGTGATACCTCGATTCTTTCCTTTCCAACTTGTATTCTGTCACCCTCCTTTTGTAGTCATATTGCTGTAACTAGAACCTCAAGAACTATATCGATTAAGTAGGGAAAGTGTGGACAGCCTTGTCTTGTTCCTGATTTAATAGATTTGATTAATTTATTATCCATTCAGTTTGATGTTGGCTGTTGGCTTGCTATATCTTGCTGTTATTATGTTTAGGTATGTGCTTTATATCTCTGATCTTTCCAAGAGTTGACATGAAGAGGTGCTGCATTTTGTCAAAGGCTTTTTCAGCATTTAATGAGATGATTATGTGTTTTTTATCTTTCAGCTTGATTATGTAATGGATTACATTGGTGGATTTTTGTACATTGAATCATCATTTCTTCTTCTAGCAGTTATTAAATACCAAAAACTTCTCAGCTAATGGTGATGTTTTGTTTCTACCCTCTCTCCTCTACATTGGGATTTTATACGGCTTGATCTCTAGCTGATATTTTGTTTCTACCCTCTCTCCTCTACATTGGGATTTTATATGGCTTGATCTCATACAGGTCTTGTGCATGTTGTCACAATAGCTGTGAGTTTATACATACAATCACCAATTTATGTCCAGAAAACACTGATTTCTTAAAGTTATCTATCATGTCTGTCTCTCATAACATTTTGCCCCATTGTACATGAAGTCCCTGAACCTTATAAGGAGTAATGTGATATATGTTCCATTTAGGCATTGAAAGTCTAATTCTTTTCCAGCTGACCATTTTCAGGTAATGTGTTAATTTTCATTTAATGCAAGAAGAATCTTCTCTGAAGAATGTTGAGAGATTCAATGATCTATGGTTATCACAATAAATTATAAGGCATTATTTTAATATTATGCCCATTTATCAGAATAATAGTATTAGGTTCTATACTAGGGCCTATATTCCTATATGTCCCTAGTTATGTTAACAGTAGCAAATATGGGTCTCATTTCACAAGATGGGCTTTTGATCCATTCCAAAAATGATTGCTACTCTCATATTTATGCCATTGTTGTATCAGTGGGCATATTATGTCAGGATAGTTACGCCTCACAGCTAAGTGATATTAATGATTACTTTTCTCCTTAAGTATCACGAATGACACCTTCCAGCAGCACGAGAGCTAGGCAGGCCAGTAACAGTTTGGTTTCTCCATGTTCTATGACTCCAATTTATAGAATCTTCAGCAATAGGTCTTACTGTCAAGTTATGGGAATAGAGTTAAAAAAGGAGAAATGCCAACCATTTAATAATCTAATGTTTGGGATCTATTGGATCCCATTATCCAACAACTCTAAAGTACAGAGCCTATTGCTGATACTTGGGTTGTACTTGCTAGCATGCATTGTCCAGTTGGAGTGTCATTTTCCTTCCATCTCACATTGTTTCCATTTAAAGTCTTTTATATATGTATACATTTTTATAATATTTGCTTAAAAGGAGATTAGTTATTTTATGTATGCATTTTTCAAAAAAATTTAGTAGTAAGTATTATATTTTTAAAGGATAGTGAAAACGCATGTATGGGATTTAATGCAATTATTTGATATCTTTGGGCAGAATTTGCAATCAGAGAACACTATTGTAAGAGATTTTTGAGTGTATTTATTGCATTAGCTTTTTAAAAATTTTATGCACATTGGATAAAATTTGTGATGGTTCATAAGCCATTAGATAATATATTTTCATCATTGTTAAGCTAAAATATTTTCTGCGTTCTACTGTGATTGATTTTTCTCAGTGTGCTATTAGAAAATGTATCACTTCAGTCCTTCCCTTAACTCCTCCATTGGGGTCCCCATACTCAATCAGATGGTTGACTGCAAGCATCCACATCTGTATTGGTCTGGCTCTGGCAGAGCCTCTCAGGAGACAGCTATATCAGGCTCCTGTCAGAACTTCTTGGCATCAGCAATACTGTCTGGGTTTGGTGGCTGCATATGGGGTGAATCTCCAGCTGTGGTGGTCCCTGGATGACCTTTCTTTCAGTCTCTGTTCCACTCTTTGTCCCCGTATTTCCTTTAGACAGGACCAATTCTGGGTTAAAATTTTGGAGATTGAGCGAGTGGCCCCATCACTCAACCGGGGGTCACGCCTAACTTCTGGATATGGTCTCTATGGGTTCTCCCTCCCCTTTGTTGGGTATTCCAGCCAATGTTCTCCTAATTGGCTCCTGAGAGTCTCTTGCTTCCATGGCATCTGGGAATTTTTGGTGGCTACCCTCAGTTCCACATCCCCCATTGCTATATAGCTCTGTTCAATTTTCCAACACTTTGTACGTCACCCCAGTCTCTTCCCATACCTGATCCTGCCCCCTTCTCTCTTCCTCCCAAGTCCCTCCCACCCTTTACATCCCCATGAATATTTTGTTCCCCATTATAAGTAGGGCTAAAGTATCCACACTTTGGTCTTTCTTCTTCTTGAGCTGCATATGGCTTGTGAGTTGTATCATGGGTATTCAGAGCTTTTTGGCTAATATCCACTTATCAATGAGTACATACCATGTGTGTTCTTTTGTGACTGGGTTACCTCACTCAGAATGATATTTTCTAGTTCTATCTATTTTCCTGAGAATTTTATGAAGTCATTGTTTTTAATAGCTGAGTAGTACTCCACTGTATAAATGTACCACCATTTCTGTATCCATTCCTCTGTTAAAGGACATCTAGGTTCTTTCCAGCTTCTGGCTATGATAAATAAGGCTTCTATGAATGTATCAGGGCATGTGTTCTTGTTACATATTGGAGCATCTTTTGGGTATATGCCCAGGAGTGGTATAGCTGGGTCTTTAGGTATTACACTGTATTATTACACTGTCTCACTGAGATCCAGGCCTCACTGGAAAGCTTCCACATTCATGAATGGCAGAGCAATGTTGTATGTCTTTTCAATAAGTAGATAGTTAATTTTTGATTCTTACAGACTCTACAGTTTCCAACTCTTTCCTTCTTCACTTCAACACTTCTTCAGAAGATTCCTTCTCTCATTAAGAAATGATGTTGCAGGGGAGTGTCTGATGTTATGGACCAAGGCTGTTGCATCCTTCTGGCTAGATTAAATGTTACTTGCCTTACTTAAATTTATTTAATGATGTGCAGCTCAGTATCCTTATCAATATACTATTGATATACTTTGATAAGTTTTTCAAGCCAACTTGGCAGTCAGTTGCTCATTATTGTCTTTTAGCTCTAGGGACTCTTGAGGTAAAGAAATGTGTTCAAGAAAGATGATTTCATTTGAATTTGTTCCAAATATTCTAACAAGCTCAATGATTAAAATAGAAATTATATGAAAGTATTATAGGCTGAAAAGAAAGTATAAATGAAAGATCACTTTTCTGATTATATGACACAAGACATCTCTGAGAACTCAAGTCTTACCAAGCTGCAGTATACCTTCGGTTGATTTTAGTTTTTGAGGTATTATGTTTTGTTGTGTGCTAAATAATGCTTAAGAAGGTATCTGAGACCTCCATGTATAGAAACATGTTTTGATTAGAGATGATAGGGCAATATTAAGATGTTGTTCTAATAATTTTAAAGACTGAAGATGTCAGCCTATGGGAAACTTTTAAATTGGTACCTTTGTTTTCCTGGTGCAGAGTTGTTTGTAAATGCTAATTTGCTTTTGGAAAGCCAAGCTGGCTTTCTACATTTGCTTTAAAAATTGCATGATCAATTATAGTGTTATCTGACTTTTAATTTTTGTCAGAAGATAAAATTTTAAAGCTAGTTAATTGATACTTATTAGTTTGAGTTGTTGCAGAATTCTGGAGACAGTGTCTTTGCTTTTCTATGAAGATATTTTCCCAGGAGGTGAGAATATGCAACTTCTGTTTAAGTGAGTTTTGATATTGTATTTAAAGTCTTTTAATTTATACTTTTCATATTCAACTTTTTTTTAGATTTATTGGAGAGAAATAAAGTGAATTCATGTAGAAATCTATTTTCTGCATTCAGTTGGTACTCTTTTATTATTTGTAGAATACATGTAAGTTATCATGTCTTCTTGATATCACATATGTTTACAAAGAATTTATAGTCAACCCAGTAAAAACTATAGATTTTCTGTAGGAAGAATAAGACCCAAGTGGTGAACATGTGAGACCTCCAAGAAAAGATACTAGCTAAACATTCCTGTGATGCACTGCAATGTCTTATAGGCCATATATTCTCACAAAGATATCTGAGTGGAAAAATTGAAAGTTTGACTATACTAAAATTATTTTAAAATGTCATAGCATATATTTTTTGTCTTAGTGTTATTGACTGGGCTTTCAACTTGAAAATTTAAAATGTTTTGTCAATACAAGTGTTCAAAGTATAAAGAAACAAATTCTACTATGTATTCTGATATCAAAATGTGAGCTTTACATCTGTTAAAATGATCCCAGCAGACAAACTAATATGTGTAAACAGACATTTCTAGAAAAGTATTTCATAAAATCCCTCATAATTGTTAGTTTGTTTAGTTATACATAAGATTTTTATAAACCATTTTATGATAATGTTTTATATATGTCCACTTTTAATGTAAGTTTATAGTGGACTTTGAGTGTATGCCCAAGTTCTCAGCTATGTTTCTTCTTTCACCCCTCTTCCTCATTATGTCTTAATCATTTCCATGGACAGTTTACTTTGATTTTATAACTTCTGTACATAGATGATGTCATGTATCTATAACAAGTTCACAGTCAACAAATAAGAGAAAAAACAGCATTTAGTATTCCAAGACTGATTTAATTCACTTTATATTATCATTACCAATTGTATCTATATTTCTTCAAATGATTAATGTCATTCTTCATTATAGCTGAAACCATTCCATTGATGTATAGGATACCGTAAAATGTGTATATATTTTAATCAACAATCTTAATAGGTATTAAATTACAATTTTAGGGAACTTTTTAATAAATTGAAGGCAGGAATAATATTGTTCAATTTTTATATGACCAATTGTTTGATAAATTATAGTCTGGTTTATACAACTTAAGTATACTATAGATTACTTATCATTTTTATTTTATTAGGTAAACAGTTATATTGGCTTCTAGAAGATCTATTTTAATGAAACTCAACATAAGTAATTAAAGTTACTAAAATGTGAAAATGAGGGACAGAACTGGATATGAATTATTTTATACCATAGAAATGTTTTAGGTTTTAAGAATGACAAGTCTAGGTCTCCTGAGTGAGGTAGAAGCAGCAATGTGAAGGAGACATGTTGAGCCTGCATCAGAACATCATTTAAGAGAGCTCGAACTCTCCATATGTGTTCACCTCAACTATATATAAATGCCTGCTGCCAGTCAAAATAAACTGTTTAACATATAAATGCTAGTAATATAATTAAACTGATAATTTCCAAAACATAATTTTGATCTGTGTTCAAGAAGTTGTTCATGAGGTATGTTTGTTCTGTTCTTTATATACTAGAGTGTGTCTATAAATTATTATTAAGTTGAATGAGATCCTGATGACTTATTGTGAGCTGATAGTCACAATGAAACACTAAGAACATTAATCATAGCTCATTCATTTAGATATCATAGGCTCTGAGTTGTACTTTAGCCACTATTCATGAAAACAAGAAAGCTAAAGAAAACCAGGAATTAGATGAAATGGAAGTCTCTGTGGTAAAAATGAAAGCAAAGATAAAATTAATAAGTTGCAATGATGGTACGTTAATGTATATTGCACTGTAACACATGTACATGACACTAGTAACCATTGGGTTCACCTCTTTGCTACACTCTTTCCCAGTCTGTTTGAGATTCTGGTGTTTTGTTTTTGTTTTTGCTTTTGCTTTTTTTACAGTATAAACAAGAGAATTATAGCCATCAGTTAGTCACAGTAATAATTACATCCTACTCACCCCTGAACAGTATTCAGGAAGCTGTAATACGGTTAGAAATCAACCATGTAAATATATAAACCACTGATAGCTGACTAGAAACAGAAACAAAGTAGTGGCGTTGCAGATTGTTTGCCAAAAAGGATTCTGAAATCTTCTTAATTCTTTCGTTTTTCAGGTTGCAGACTGAGGCAAATATTTTGTATTTTTTTACATGTTTAATTAAAATTAATTACAACCATTTTTTTTTCTTTCACCTACAACCCCTAAGCTCCTCACAGGTACTATGCCTCTAAATCTTGCCTGTCCCAAGTACCTCCCCACTAACTCTTTCATGTCCACCCTTTAACTCTCAAATCTCAAATTGATATATATTTTTCCATATATATATATATATATATGTGTGTGTGTGTGTGTGTGTGTGTGTGTGTGTGTGTGTGTGAAGTCCATTTTTGTTGGTTTGTATATATATAGTTTTAGGGCTGACCACTTTGTATCAAATAACAAATTTTAATTACAATTAGAAAATGATCCAATCTCATGCTTTCTCCTATTGATTATGCATTTTTCCTTAATGAATGTAATGCTTTTGGTCTTCTGGACGGTGAATTTCTACGTGAGCATTGTGTAAAAACTGTGCCCTCAAGTTTACTATCCTTCTTTTCAGTTTCTATTTTCTTTGTAGTCTCACTACCTATTTTATACATATCATAAAATATATATCATGGTTGCTGGTACAGAGGCTGGTAAAAGGTACAAGTTCACTCATTTTAGATTAAAAACATTTATGAGAATTCTATTAGTATATGTAATTCTTCTAAGAACCGGTTTGGATATTGAGAAAATGACTAATTATAGCTTTGGAAAATTATGACAAAGTCAGATAAAGAAGTTGCTACAAGCATGAATGTGTTCATTGGGCTGTTAGATGTAGTTCAAAATCATGATTTGTGAGATAAAATGAGAAATATAAAGAGAAAAAATTTTCAGAGATGTGCAGTGCCTATATCTAAAGTACCATTTAACAGCATCTGCTTGGATGTTTCAGAACTCATGCTATATATTTCCTATGCTGTATGGATCACTTGGGAAAGATTTCTCCTCTAGTATTTTCAGCTCAAACATTGGCAATTAAGATTTATCACAACCACTGCTTTGAGAAATTTTTTCATATAATTTTTTCTTTGCTTTTCCCATACTCTTTTTCCATTTTAATTATTTCTTTGAGAATTTCAAACAATGTTTTCTGATCATATTCAGAAATATTCCTCCATTCCCTACCCACCAATTACATGCTTAAAAACAAACAAACAAACAAACAAACAAACACCCATAAGTAGAGTTTGAGCTGTTCATATGCTCTTTTTCTCCAACCCTTTCAAAAGTTTGTTTGCTTACATTAGTGGCTTATGTAAAATGTTTTTGATTATTCCTATAATTTATTTTACTACATCATTTAACTTCTTTCTGTCACCTAATCCTTTCCATGTACCCATTGTTGTCTATCAAATTCATGACTTTTTTTTTCATTAGTTACAGACACATACTCCCCTAAGCACAGAAGCACAACCTGTCTACATACTTTTGGATGTGTGGCCCTTGTTTACTGTGGGTAATTAACCTATCAGGAGCCACACCTTTAAAGAAAATTGATTCTTCTTCTGGTTCCTATCAAGTGTCAAAATAAAAGCTCTTTAGCCCAGGGGTGGAACATTTTGCCAAACTCCACTCTCCACGCTAAAACTTTGTGCAGCCTTAGCCTAGGGAAATCTTATATACTCTGTCTCAACTACTCCACAGCAGTTCATATACATGTCTTGTGTGTGTGGTGTGTGTGTGTGTGTGTGTGTGTGTGTGTGTGTGTGTGTGTGTGTAAGCATGTTGCTCTAGAGCTCAGAGGAAAACCCATGGGAATAGATTCTCTTCCAATGTATGAGCAGTGGGGATCAAATTCTGGTAATCAGGCTTGGAGGCAGCAATCTTTACCTGCTGAACCAACTCACAGGATTCTTAAAAGGAAGAATCTTTCCTGTGTTTGTTTACTGTTATGTATGCCAAGATACAATTAGTTATAAATAACTAATTTCAAGTATGTGAATGACTGAGATACCATTTTCTGTTCCTCTGTCTAGAATTCCACTGAGTCTTGAGATACAATCTGATGCTTATAAGTAATTTAGATACCTAAACTAAAGGTCTATAGAGATGCTTACAAGAGAATCCTACTAGACCCTGGCTTAACATCAGCTTCTGGTTCACCACTGTACAGCTCAGTGAAGAAGATCAACTTCATGAGAGAACTGATTCAAGTTTTGCTCAAAATTTATGAAAGCTCTTTTTCTACTGATCTTTCAACTCTGAAGCAGGTTTTATAGGAGAGCAAATGGGACAGAATAACAGTGTATCAGAGTTTATACTCTTGGGACTCACTCAGGATCCTGCTGGGCAAAAAGCATTATTTGTGGTGTTTTTACTCATCTATGTTGGAACAATGGTGGGCAATCTGCTCATTGTGTGGACAGTGATTGCCAGCCGCTCTCTAGACTCCCCAATGTATTTTTTCCTTGCCTATCTGTCCCTCATAGATGCTCTTTACTCCAGTACCATTTTACCCAAGTTACTTACAGACCTAATTTGTGATAAAAAGACCATTTCCTTCACAGCTTGCTTGGTCCAATTGTTTGTAGAGCACTTATTTGGTGGTGTTGAGATTTTCCTTCTGGTTTTTATGGCGTATGATCGCTATGTGGCCATTTGTAAGCCACTGTACTATTTGACCATCATGAATCAACAGGTTTGTATCCTTTTGGTGGTGGTATCTTGGGTTGGAGCATTTGTCCACGCTCTGATTCAAGTTCTTTCTGTGTATAAACTTCCTTTTTGTGGCCCTAATGTCATTGACCACTTTGCTTGTGACATGTACCCATTGTTAGGACTTGCATGCACTGACACCTACTTCCTTGGACTTACTGTAGTTGGCAATAATGGAGCAATGTCTGTAGTGGTCTTTATCCTTCTCCTTGTTTCCTATGGAATCATTCTAACCTCTCTTAAGACAGACAGTCAGGAAGGGAGGCGCAAGGCCCTGTCCACTTGTAGCTCCCACATCATGGTGGTTGTCCTGTTTTTTGTTCCTTGCATTTTCATGTATGTTAGACCTGTCTCTAACTTTCCTTTTGATAAATTCATTACTGTGTTTTATGCAGTGCTTACTCCCATGTTGAATCCTTTAATATATACTTTGAGGAATTCAGAGATGAAAAATTCTATGGAAAAGCTCTGGGGTAAAATATTTACTTCAGATAGAGTAAGAATTTCTTCTTGTTATTCCTAATTTTAAAGTAAATATCAGGAATATACTCTAGTAGAAAATTTTATGAGTTTTACATTCTGATTAAAATTGAAATATGCATTTTGCTATTTTGTGAATGGATCTTATAATGTTGATTTTATTTATTATTGGCATAATTTAGTGTACTATCAACCATTTGTTGGATTTCCTAATTTTACTATTTTCTATACATTTTTTTCTTTTCAGTTTTGAGTAAAAAATTTTGAGAAATCATGGATTGTTGTTTTTTAAGTTGCCTTTATGTATTTTTTATCTTTGTATGTGTTGAAAAGTAATCTATTTGTGAATTTTGTTTACACCATTATCATCAATTGATATATTTTGATGAATACAAAAACTTCCAATTAAATTTAGCTTTATTTAAAACTATTGTTAAGTATTTTACAAAGCCAACCCCTTCTACTTCATGAACTTTATCTCTTTTAGAACAAACAGGCATCTAAGAGATAATAATAATCTGAACTAAAATATAATCATATAAAACAAACAAACAAATTGATATAGGATAAAACAAAATATCAGAAGGAAAATAATCCAGAAAAACAAAATAAACAGACATAAACACAGATACTCATTCACACATTCAGAAATTTTTTTTTTTTTTGAGGTCAAATTGATTGGTCTTTCTTTTTTATTTTTTAATCTTTTAAAAATTTTTATTGGATATTTTATTTATATTTTAGATGTTATCCCCTTACCCCATTTCCCCCCCACACCCAGGAAACCCTTATTCTATCCCCCCTCCTCCTGCCTCTATGAAGATGTGCCCCACAGACCACCCCATTCCCACCTCCCCACCCTTGAATTACCCCTCATCCAGCCTTCATGGGACATTCAGAAATCTTATAAATAAAACCAGAAGTCATAATACATATGCAAGAACTTATAGGGTAAAATATTAGATAAAGGGATAAAATAAAATAAAAGCCCTAACATTCCATTATGAGGTAAGTATTGTCCAAAGATGTTGTTTGTTTTCTGTTGCTCATCCCTGGTGGGCATCGGGCATAACTCTTAAGACAAGTTGTTTCCTCAGTGAGACTTCCATAGATAAAACTGAATTTTCATTTGCAAGTGGTTACCAGTTGGAGACAGCTTCTGGTTTAGGGATGGAAACATGTTTACTTCTACTTTCAACTGTAGGACCCCATCTGGTGTAAACTCATATGGACCTCATATACATTGTTTTAGTCTTTGGGAATTCATATGTACTTTAGTATATTGTGTCTAGAAGACCTTATTTACTGGCATTCACTATCAGCTCTGGCTCTTACATTCTTTCTACTTCCTCTTGATCAGGGTTCCCTAAGCTCTGAGCAGAGGGATTTGATGGAAATATTTCATTTAGGAATGAGTATTCCAAGGTTACTTATTCTCTGCACATTTTCCAGTTGTACATCTCTGTAATTTGTTCCATCTGCTTCAGGAAGAAATGTCTTTTAAAGATGGCTGAACAAGGCCTTGATCAGTGAGTTTAACAGATGTCATTTGGAGTAATTTCATTGCTACAACCATGTAGTAGGACATAAGTAGGTCTCTAGGCCATCTAGTCTCAGGTTCTTGGTTACCCAAGCAATATTGAGCATGGGATTAATTACATGGAGTGTGCCTTAAGACAAATCAGATATTGATTGGTTACATCTACATACTTTGTATTATCATTACACTAGCATATCATGAAGGCAGAACATGCCTTTAGACCAACAGGTTTGTAGCTGGGTTGGTGTTTACCTTTTTCCTTTAGTAGTATCCATGAGGATCTAGGTTGGCACCAGCTCAACTTCTTCCAATGTTTTCCACCTACTTCCCTTTTTCCTCAACCTGCTTTATCTATAACAAACTCAGGTATAGAAGATACCTTAGAAGATATTGACACAATGGTCAAAGAAAATTCAAAAGATAAAAAACTTCTAACCTAAAACATCCAGGAAATCCAGGACACATTGAAAAGACCAAACATAAGAGTAATAGAAATAGAAAAGAGCAAAGATTTCCAGCTCAAAGTACCTAATAATATCTTCAACAAAATCATAGAAGAAAACTTCTCCAACCTAATGTAAGAGATGGCCATAAATGTACAGAAAGCCCATAGAACACCAAATAGATTTGAGCAGAAAAGAAAATCCTCTTGTCACATAATAACACACTAAATACATAGGACAAAGAAAGAATATTAAAAGCTGTAAAGGAAAAAGGCTAAGTAACATATTAAGGCACATGTATCCAAGTTATACCAGACTTCTCAACAGAGATTCTAAAAGCCAGAATATCTTGGGCAGAGGTCATACAGACCCTAAGAGAATGCAAATGCAAGCCCAGGCTACTATACCCAGCAAAACTCTCAATCAGCATAGATGGAGAAACCAAAATATCCCAGGACAAAATCAAATTTAAACAATGTCTATGTGCCAATCTAACCCTACGGAGAATTCTAGAAGGAAAACTCCAACATGCAAATGGTTCCTACACCAAAAAAAAAAAAAAAAAAAAAAAAAAAAACAAACAAACAAAAAAAACAAAAACAAACCCAAGATATTGATCATCTCACAACAAATATACTCCTGTTTATAACCCTTTAAATTTATTCTCTTGCCCTATTGATCCACCTTCTATTTAGAGCAGAGTATTGAAAAGGAATGGGAATAGTGGACATTCTTTCTGATTACAGTGGGATGATTTAATCCTTTCTCAAGTTGGAATGATGGTGGCTGTGTTTTTCTCATATATAGCTTTAATTATATTGAGGATCTGTTCCCTCTAGCCCCACATTCTCTAGGATATTTTTTTTTTTTTTATCGTGAAGGAATGTTAAATTTTTTTCAAAGACTTTCTCTACATATATTAAGATTATGTGGTTTGTCTTTAAGTTTATTTATGTTGTTAATTAAATTTATTGACTTGTGTATGTTGAATCACTCCTGAGTTTTAGGGATAAAAGTAACTTTATATTATTGGCTGTTTGGCTTTATATTGGTTTTAGATGAACCTAGAAAATTATCAATTTTTTGTTGTTTTTCAGCTTGATGGAGTACATATTTTAAAAATATTCCATTAAAATATTCTGAATTTCTTTGATGAGTGTTATAATATTTTCCTCGTCGTTTCTTATTTTGCTAATTTGGGTCCCCTTTCTTCCTTTTGGTTAGTTGGGCCAAGAGTCTGTAAATCTCGTTTATCTTCTGAAGAAACCAGCAGTTTTTAAAAAAAAATTTTGGCATTGTTTGTTTTGTTTCTGTTTCATTGATTTCTGCTCTGAATTTTATTATTTCTTATTGTTGACTGGGTTTGTATTTGGTTTATTCTTGTTTCTCCAACTTGTTGAATTCTATTATGTTATTTGTGTTTTTTAAATGTTTCAATGTAGGCACTTAGGGCTATACATTTCCTCCAGTCCTAGAGATTTTGTGTGTGTGTGTGTGTACATGTGCGCATGTATGTATGAGAGAGAGAGAGAGAGAGAGAGAGAGAGAGAGAGAGAGAGAGAGAGACAGAGACAGAGACAGAGACAGAGACAGAAACAGAGAAAGAAGTGTTCATTTTAGTCAAGTTACATAAATTATTTTATTGGATATTTTATTTATTTACATTTCAAATGTTATCTCGTTTCCTCCTCCACATATTCCCTATCCTATTCCTCCTACCCCTGCTTGAATGAGAGTACTTCCCACCAACCCACCCACCAACTCCCACTTCACTGCCCTGGCATTCCTCTATACTGGGGCATCAAACCATCACAGAACCAAGGGCTTCTCCTCACATTGATGACAGATAAGGTCAACCTCTGCTACATATGAAGATGGAGCCATAGGTTCCTTCAAGTACATTCTTTGGTTGGTGGCTAAGTCCCTGGGAGCTCTGGGGGCAGGGAGCATCTGCCTGGTTGATATTGCTACTCTTCTTATGGAGTTGAAAACCCCTTCAACTCCTTTAGTCCTTTCTCTTTTTCCTGCATTGGGGACCCTGTGCTCAGTTCAATGGGTGGCTGTGAGCATCTGTGTTTGTATTTGTCAGGCTCTGGCAGAACCACTCAGGACACAGCTATATCAGGCTCTGTCAGCAAGCACTTCTTGACATCCACAATAGTGGCATCTGGGACTTTCTGGTGGCTACCCCAAGTTTCCTATTCCTTAATGCTACATAACTCTGTTCAGTTTCTTGACCCTTTGTATATCATCCCTGTCTCCTCCCATGCCTGATTTGCCTCCCCATTCCCCTCTTCTTCCATTCTTCTTCCCAAGTCTCTCCCCACTTCCACCTCCTACAAGTATTTTGCTCCCCCTTCTAAGAAGGACTGAAGTATCCACACTTTGGTTTTCCTTTTTTTTTTTTTTTCTCTTGAGCTTCACGTAGTGTGTAAATTGTATTATGGGTATTATGAGATTTTGGGCTAATATCCACTTATCACTGAGTATATACCATGTGTGTTCTTTTGTGACTTAGTTATCTCACTCAGGATGATATTTTCTAGTTCTATCCATTTGCATGAGAATTTTATGAAGTCATTGTTTTTAATAGCTGAGTAGTAATTCATTGTGCAGTTGTACAACATTTTCTGTATCCATTCCTCTGTTGAGGGACATCTGAGTTGTTTCCAGCTTATGGCTATTCTAAATATGGCTGAGATGAACATGTGGAGCATGTGTCCTTGTTATATGTTGCAGCATCTTCTTGGTGTATGCCCAGGAGTGATATAGCTGGGTCCTCAGGTTGTACTATATCTGATTTTCTGAGGAATCTCCAAACTGATTTCAAGTATGGTTGTACCAGCTTGCAATCCCACTAACAATGGAAGAGTGTTCCTCTTTCTTCACATTCATGCCAGCATCTGCTGTCACCTGAATTTTTGATCTTAGCCATTCTGACTGGTATGAGGTGGAATCTCAGGGTCATTTTGATTTTTATTTCCCTGATGACTAAGGATGTTGAACATTTCTTTAAGTGCTTCTCAGCCATTGGAGATTTCTTAGTTGAGAATTCTTTATTTACTCCATTTTTAATAGGGTTATTTGATTCTCTGGTGTCTACCTTCTTGAGTTCTTTGTATATATTGGACATTAGCCCTCTATCGGATGGTAAAGATGTTTTCCCAATCTGTTGGTTGCTATTTTGTCCTGTTGACAGTGTCTTTGACTTACAGAAGCTTTGCAATTTTATGAGGTTCCATTCGTTGTTTCTTGATCTTAGTGCATAAGCATTGGTATTCTCTTCAGAAACTTTTCCCATATGCCTATGTGTTCGAGGCTCTTCCTTTACTTTGTTTTCTATTAGTTTCAGTGTATCTGGTTTTGTATGGAGGTCCTTGATCCACTCGGACTTGAACTTTGTAAAAAGATATAAGACTGGATTGATTTACATTCTTCTACATGTTGACTGCCAGTTGAACGAGCATCATTTGTTGAAAATGCTGTCTTTTTTCTCCACTGGATGATTTTAGCTCCTTTGTCAAAAATCAAGTGATCATATGTGTGTGGGTTCATTTCTGGGTCTTCAATTCTATTCCATGGATCTACCTACTTGTATCTCTACCAATACCATGCAGTTTTTATAATAATTGCTCTGTAACACAGCTTGAGGTCAGGGATGGTGATTTCTCCAGAATTTCTTTCATTGTTGAGACTAGTTTTCACTATCCTAAGATTTTGGTTATTCCAAATTGTTTTTAACTTTATTTTTGCTTGAATTATTCTTTGACTTATTCATCATTTAGTAAAAAATTATTTATTTTTTTTTTGTATTTGTATATTTTCTAGACTTTTTTCTGTCAATATTAAGATTTGAAAATTTTGTGTGTATATTACATCCTGAAAGGGCACTAGGCAAAGCCAGGAAACAACACAATGGGGCATATGAAAAATTCTAGGGCTCTGGCCCGGATACCCGGTGGCTGGAGCAGTCTCCCAGCCGATCTGCTCCCCTCTGGAAACTGAGTCCTGAGGCACCCTAGGGAGGGCATGGACAGCAGAGCAGCAAGTAGGAGAACCCGCACACCGCCCTAGGCCTTAGAAGCACAACTGGCAGTGGGGAGACCCCAGAGCACACCTGGCATCCAGACCCTGCCCCTGCCGAGAGCCACTCCCCTTCTGCCTCTGGCCCAGATACTGGTGGTAGGAGCAGTCTCCCAGCCTATCTGCTCCCCTCTGGAAACTGAGTCCGGCGGTACCCTAGGGAGGTCACAGGTCATGGAAGAAGCTCAGAGCTGCAGAGGTACCCAAGAGAGGTCAAGGACCACAGAGCTGCAGGCATCCTAGAGAGGACACAGCCCACAGAGCTGCAGAGCAGGGGACACTATATCCTGAAGCATCTTAGAGGAGGAACTACATTCAGAGCAGTAAACACCTAGCTGGTCTACTACCATGGAGACATCATATCCTGAAATATCCTAGAGGAGCCACTGTACCCAGAGCAGCTGGAGCTCAGGATCATAGATTCATCCGGATCCAGAGGAGTTCTAACACAACCAAGATAAGTGGAAAGGCAGACTCCAGTCAGAACCAGTGAGTGCGAGTAGCACTACAGCTAACCAAATGGCAAAAGGCAAGCTTAAGAATGTAAACAACAGAAACCAAAGTTACTTGGCATCACCAGTTCCCCTACCATAGCAAGGCCTGAATACCACATCACACCAGAAAAGCAGGACCCAGAATTAAAATCACTTTTCATGATGATGATAGAGGACTTTAAAAAGGATATAAACAACACTCTCAAAGAATTTGAGGAGAACACAGGTAAACAGGTAGAAGCCTTTAAAGAAATGCAAGAAAACACAACCAAACAGGTGAAGGAACTACACAAAACTGTCCAGGATCTAAAAATTGAAGTAGAAACAATAAAGAAATCTCAAAGGGAGACTACCCTGGAGATAGAAAACCTAGGAAAAAGATCAGGAGTCATAGATGCAAGCATCACCAACAGAATACAAGAGATAGAAGAGAGAATTTCATGCACAGAAGATACCATGGAAAACATAGACATAATGGTCAAAGAAAATGTGAAATGTAAAAGGCTTCTAACAAAAACATCCAGGAAATCCAGGACACAATGAGAAGACCAAACCTAAGGATAATAGGTATAGATGAAGGTGAAGACTCCCAACTTAAAGGGCCAGTAAATATCTTCAACAAAATTATAGAGGAAAACTTCCCTAACCTAAAGAAAGAGATGTCCATAAATATACAAGAAGCCTACAGAACTCCAAATAGTTTAGACCAGAAAAGAAATACCTCCCACCACATAATAATCAAAACATTAAATATACAAAACAAAAAGAAGATACTAAAAGCAGTAAGGGAAAAAGGCAAAGTAACATATAAAGGCAGACCTATAAGAATTACACCAGATTTCTCATCAGAGACTATAAAAGCCAGAAGATCCTGGACTGATATCATACAGGCCCTAAGAGAACACAAATGCCAGCCCAGACTACTATATCCAGCAAAACTCTCAATTAATATTAATGGAGAAACCAAAATATTCCATGACAAATCCAAATTTACACAATATCTTACCACAAATCCAGCACTTCAAACGATATTTGGTGGAGAACTTCAACACAAGGAGGGAAACTACAACCTAGAAAAAGCAAGAAAGTAATCTTCCAAGAACCCTAAAAGAAGATAACTACACAAACATAACTCCACCACCAATAACAAAATAACAGGAAACAACATTCATTTTTCCTTAATATCTCATAATATCAATGGCCTCAATTCTCCAATAAAAAGATATAGACTATCAGATTGGATACATAAACAGGACCCAACATTTTGCTGCATTCAGGAAACGCACCTCTGTGGAAAGGACAGACACTACCTCAGAGTAAAAGGTTGGAAAACAATCTTCCAAGCAAATGGCCCCAATAAACAAGCTGGAGTAGCGATTCTAATATCAAATAAAATTGTTTTTCAACCAAAAGTAATCAAAAAAGATTAAAGAAGGACACTTGATATTCATCAAAGGAAAAATGTACCAAGAGGAACTTGCAATTCTGAACATCTATGCTCCAAATGTAAGGGCACCCACATACATAAAAGAAACTTTACTAAAGCTTAAAGCATATATTGCACCCTACACAATAATAGTGGGAGATTTCAACACCCCACTCTCAGCTATGGACAGATCATGGAGACAGAAACTAAACTGAGACACAATGAAACTAACAGAAGTTATGAACCAATTGGACTTAACTGACATCTATAGAACATTTCATCCTAAAACAAAAGAATATACCTTTTTCTCAGCACCTCATGGTACCTTCTCCAAAACAGATCATATAATTGGTCACAAAACAGGCCTTAACAGATGCAAAAAGATTGAAATAATCCCTTGTACCCTATCAGACCACCATGGACTAAGACTCCTCTTTGACATGGACAAAAACAACGGAAAGCCCACATACACTTGGAAACTGAACAATGCTGTACTCAATGATAACCTGGTCAAGGAAGAAATAAAGAAAAAAATTAAAGACTTTTTAGATTTAAATGAAAATGAGGACACATCATATCAAAATTTGTGGGACTCCATGAAAGCAGTACTAAGAGGAAAAATCATAGCTCTAAGTGCAAACAAAAAGAAAATGGAAAGAGCATACATTAATAACTTGACAGCACACCTGAAAGCATAAGAACAAAAAGAAGCTAATATACCCAAGAGGAGTAGATGGCAGGAAATAATCAAACTCAGGGCTGAAATCAACCAAGTTGAAACAAAAAGAAATATACAAAATATCAGCAACACCAGGAGCTGGTTCTTTGAGAAAATCAACAAGATAGACAAACCCTTAACCAGACCAACCAAAGGGCACAGAGACAGTACTCAAATTAATAAAATCAGAACTGAAAAGGGAGACATAACAACAGAAACAGAGGAAATGAAAAAAATTGTCAGATCCTACTACAAAGGCCTATACTCAACAAAATTGGAAAATCTGGATGAAATGGACAATTTCCTAGATAGATACCAGATACCAAAGTTAAACCAGGAGCAGATAAACCATCTAAACAGTCACATAACTCCTAAAGAAATAGAAGCAGTCATTAAAAATCTCCCCACCAAAAATGTCTGGGGCCAGATTGTTTTAGGGCAGAATTCTATCAGACCTTCCAGGAAGACCCAATACCAATTCTCTTCAAACTATTACACAGAATAGAAACAGAAGGAACAATACCCAATTCATTCTATGAAGCTACAATTACACTCATACCTAAGCCTCACAAAGACCCAACAAAGAGAACTACAGACCAATCTTATGAATATTGATGCAAAAATACTCAATAAAATTCTCACAAACTGAATCCAAGAACACATCAAAAAATCATCCATCATGATCAAGTAGGCTTTATCACAGGTTCAACATTCGGAAATCCATCAATGTAATCCACTACATAAATAAAATCAAAGGAAAAAACCACATAATCATCTCACTAGATGCTAAGAAAGTATTTGACAAAATTCAACATCCCTTCATGTTAAAAGTCTTGGAAAGATTAGGAATTCAAGGTCCATACATAAACATAGTAAAAGCAATATACAGCAAGCCAGTAGCCAACATCAAACTAAATGGAGAGAAACTTGAAGCAATCCCACTAAGATCAGGGACTAGACAAGGCTGCCCACTCTCACCCTACCTATTCAAAATAGTACTGGAAGTCCTAGCTAGAGCGATAAGACAACAAAAGTAAGTCAAAGGGATACAAATAAGAGAGGAAGAAGTAAAAATTTCACTATTTGCGATGATATGATAGTATACTTAAGTGACCCTAAAACTTCCACCAGACAACTCCTAAACCTGATAAACAACTTCAGTAAACTGGATGGATATAAAATCAACTCAAATAAATCAGTAGCCTTCCTCTATTCAAAAGATAAACAGGCTGAGAATGAAATTAGGGAAATGACACCTTTCACAATAGTTACAAATAATATAAAATATATTGGAGTGAATCTAACCAAGCAAATGAAAGAATCGTATGACAAGAAGTTCAAGTCTCTGAAGAAAGAAATCAGAGAAGATCTCAGAAGATGGAAAGATATCCCATGCTCCTGGATTGGCAGGATTAATTTAGTAAAAATAGCCATCTTGTCAAAAGCAATCTATAGATTCAATGCAATCCCCATCAAAATTCCAAATCAATTCTTCATAGAGATAGAAAGAGCAATTTACAAATTTATTTGGAACAGCAAAAAACCCAGGATAGCGAGAATTATTCTCAACAACAAAAGAACTGGGGGAATCACCATCTCTGACCTCAAACTCTACTACAAGGCAATAGTAATAAAAACTGCATGGTATTGGTACAGAGACAGGCAGGAAGATCAATGGAATAGAATTGAAGATCCAGAAATGAGCCCACATACCTATGGTCACTTGATCTTTGACAAAGGAGCTAAAACCATCCAGTGGAAAAAGGACAGCATTTTCAGCAAATGGTACTGGTTCAACTGGAGGTCAACATGTAGAAGGATGCAAACCAATCCATTTGAGCTCCTTGTACAAAGCTCAAATTCAAGTGAATAAAAGATCTTCACTTAAAAGCAGATACACAGAAACTAATAGAAGAGAAGGTGGGAAAAATCCTCGATACCTAGGCACGGGGGAAAAATTCCTGAACAGAACACCAATGGCTTATGCTCTAAGATCAAGAATTGACAAATGGGACCTCATAAAGTTGCAAAGCTTCTGTAAGGCAAAGGATATAGTCCATAAGACAAAACGGCAACCAACAGATTGGGAACAGATCTTAACCAGTCCTACAACTGATAGAGGGCTAGTATCCAAGATATACAAAGAACTCAAGAAATTATACTCCAGACAACCATATAACTGTATTGAAAAATGGGGTACGGAGCTAAACAAAGAATTCTCAACAGAGGAAACTTGAATGGCTGAGAAACACCTTAAGAAATGTTCAACATCCTTAGTCATCAGGGAAATGGAAATCAAAACAACCCTGAGATACCACCTCACACCAGTCAGAATGGCTAAGATCAAAAACTCAGGTGATAGTAGATGCTGGCAAGGATTCGGAGAAAGAGGAACACTCCTCAATTGTTGGTGGGATTGCAAGCTGGTACAACCACTCTGTAAATCAATTTGGCGTTTCCTCAGAAAACTTGACATAGCATTACCTGAGGATCCAGCTATACCACTCCTGGGCATATACCCAGAAGATGCTCCAACATATAATAAGGACATATGCTCCACTATGTTCATAGCAGCCTTATTTATAGTAGCCAGAAGCTGGAAAGAACTAAGATGTCCCTCAACAGAGGAATGGTTAGAAAAATGTGGTACATTTACACAATGGAGTATTACTCAGCTATTAAAAATAATGAATTCGAGAAATTTTTAGGTAAATGGATGGATCTAGAAATTATCATCCTGAGCCAGTTAACCCAATCACAAAAGAACACACATAGTATTTACTCACTGTTAAGCGGATGTTAGCCCCAAAGCTTGGAATATCGAAGACTCAACCCGCAGACCACATGAAGCTCATGAAGAAGGAAGATCAAGTGTGGATGCCTCAGTTCTACTTAGAACGAGTAACAAAAATACTCAAGTGAGCAAATATAGAAATAAAACATGGGACAGAAACTGAAGGAGGGGCCATCAGGAGACCATTCCACCTGGGTATCCATCCCATGTACAGTCACCTAAGTCACTGATGTGGGTGGCTGGAAGTGCATGCTGTCAAGAATATGATATAGCTGTCTACTTAGAGGTCTGCCAAAGACTAACACATTCAGAAGATGATGATCACAGCTAACCACTGATATGATCAAGGGTTTCCCAATGGAGAACTTAGAGAGAAGACTGAAGGAGCACAAAGGGTTTGTGACCCCAGGAGGAAAGCAACAATACCAAACAACCAGAGCCCCTCAGTGTCTAAACCACCAGCCTGGGAGCACATAAGGAAGGACCCATGACTCCAGCAGTATATGTAGGGGAGGATAGCCTTGTCAGTCATAGGTGGGAGAGGAGTTTCTTGGTCTCCTCTGAACACAGAGTGTGTGGGGCGGGAATGTGAGGGTGGGGAAGCAGTAGTGGGGAGGTAGGTGTGGGCGCTGCCTCATAGAAGCATGAGGAGAGGGGATGGGAAAGGAGGTTTCTGGGGTGGTGGGAGGAAGTGGGGTAAGGGGATAAAATCTGAAAGGTAAATACGATACCCAATTGAAAAAAAAAAGAGATGAAAAAAAGGGGAAAAAGGAGGAAAAAGAGAAAAAAAGAAAGAAAAAATAGATTTAATAATATAAAGGGAAGGATTTAGAAATTTAGGAGACAATATATGTTAATGGAAACAGCATCACAGAAACTGGAAAATCCCACCCTCATAGAAGCACAAGGAGGGGGGATGGGATAAGGGGTTCCTGGTTGGGGGAATGGGATAAGGGGATAAAATTTGAAATGTAAATATTACAATCAATTTTAAAAAGGGGAAAAAAAGAAAAGTTGCTAGAACCAACATCTTTAAAAAATGTCAACCCTCTAGGAAAAAAAATGTTTTTTCTTGATACTAAAACTTGTTCTGAGAATTGTATATTGCAGAATACACAGCCTTGGTGTATCTACTCATCAAGCATACTGAACAGACCTGCCCAAACCTCCGATGTCCTGGAATTCCATCTGGATGCAGTGAAGACACAACGTCAGAGGCTTATCAATTTACTCTTCCCCCCACTCCTCTTCTAATATCTCAACACCCTTAATCAGCTTGAAGAAGTTAAAGAAGAGTGAGTGCCCATATTCCCTGGGCTTGGGGACTAAGGTGGTTAATATTGGTCTGTCTTTCTAGGGAAAAGTAGTGGTTTTTTGGGAACAGGGAGGATTAGCTAGGAGTTATTGCATAGCCATAACCTTTTGGTAGAAATCTGTATAATCAATATCAAGATGAAGTTATAATTTCTTAAATGGTACAAAATTTACTTTGATTTCAAATTCAAGGTTTTCATTGGTATGAGCCATATATATATATATATATATATATATATATATATATATATATATATATGAGATGAATATTGATACTCTCATGGGCATTGTGCCTGTATAACACATTTAGGAATACAAGGCTTAGACCCAGTCCTTCTTTAACTTTTTTAACTGATTTGAGGCAGTTAGCCTGTGAGTTAAGGGACTATAGCAAATTCATGGCTTTGAGTTTATTGTTAGGGTGTTTTCTATATTTTATTTAGAAATAGCTGAGAGGAGTTAACAGACAACAGTCCAGGTTACCTTACACGGATAGTTTTTCTTTCAAAATGTCAGAAGTCCATAGAATTGACCTTACAAATAATTTCTATATTAATGTTCATTTTGATTAGAGACCTGTCTGCTTTTGACAGCTTCCTTCGTGGGTTCTAAGAAGAAGATGAGCATCCTTGGAGTTACTCCAGTTGTGTGGTGACAGCCACTAGGCAAGAATTGCCTCTTTCCATCTACAGACAAATTACTGTCCAGAAAAGGACACACTTGCAGAATGGTCGACTGATTATATCTGCCTAGACAGAGTAATCAGCCCTTAATAACTCTGCATCACTAAGGTCTGTCAGATGATTCTGGGCCAGAAGGCTGAAGATTTGATGCTCCAACGTTTGGTAGTATAGGGGCTTTCCAGGTGTTCAGCAGTCTCTATAAATTGGGTAAGTTTTAGAAGCTATGCTTAGTGCTTCCCATAATTTCAGTTAACTCAGTAATTATGGATTTCTGACAGGGTTGAAGACCTATAGTCTCATAGCCAATCCTGGCTATTTACTTTGAGAGAACAGATCTGAGTGGATGGTTTTCAGCTGACATTCATTCTAAAGCAAAGAAAAAAAAGCCAGGTTCAAAACTAAGTGCTTTAGTTAGGAGAGATGACAGAGGTTCTGGTTAGTCAACAAAATGATGGACTGGGTATTAGGACTATCTTGTACCTCACTGGTACAATTAGGAATAACTATGCTCTAATTGTATTTTGAGAGAAAAGTTTTATTTTAACAGGAAGGGTGAAACTAGGTGATGAGAGAGAGAAAGAGAGAGAAGGGGGGGGGGCATGGAGGCAGATGTTCACATGTCTCCACCAGTCAAAGATACTTTATATATCTAGGTTGGGTATTGGGTTACACTTCTGATTGAGCATTACCAAACTTATAAAATCTTTGATTAACATTTTAAAAAAATGTATAAAAGCAAAAAGCAAAAGGGGGCATGGGATAAGGGTTTTCTAGGGAGGGGAAATGGGGAAAGAGGATGGCATCTGAAATGTAAATAAAATATATATATATAAAAAGAAAAATTCTAGGCCTCAGAGGAATCAAGATTCCAAGAGAAAGTGTACCAGAGACCAGTAAATTTTTTTTCATTATTGTTAGATCACATACAGATATCAATGTTTTCGATTTGTAAAGATTTGTTTGGTGCCCCAGGGTGTGGTCTAATTTAGAGAAGTCTCCATTTGCTGTTGAGTAGAATGTGCTGTTCATTTCTGTTAATGGTGTCTTTGATCTTGCAACATATTTTTAGTTTTATGAGTCCCATTTATTAATTGTTGATATTAGTTCCTGAGCTATTGTTCTCCTATTCAGGAAGTTAACTTCTGTGCCAATGTGTTCAAGACAGTTCCCCACTTGTTTTCTATTAGATTTAGTGTATCTTGTTTCATGCTGAAGTCTTTGATTTACTTGGAGTAGAGTTTTGTGCAGGATGAAAAATATAAATCTATTTGTATTGTTTTACATGCAAACATCAAGTTAGACCAGCATCATTTGTTGAAGACATTTTCCCTTTTCTATTGTGTAGTTTTGGCTTCTTTGTCAAAGTTCCTGTAGGTATGTGGAATTATTTCTGGATCTTCACTTCTATTTCATTGATCAATCTGGCTGTTTTTAAGCCAATACCATGTAGTTTTTTATTATTACTGCTCTGTAGTACTTCTTGAAATCAGGAGTGGTGTTACCTCCAGAAGTTCTTTTATTGTACAGGGTTGTTTTAGTTATCCTGTTCTTTTCTCTTCTTTTCTTTTCTTTTTTAATATAAAGTTGACAATTGCTCTTTCAAGGTATATAAAGAATTGAGTTGCAATGTTGATGCAATGGAAATTGCAGTGAAGCTGCAGATTGCTTTAGGCAAGATGTTCATTTTTACTATGTTAATCATACTGATTCATAAGCATGGGTGATATTTCCATATTCTTTCCCCCCTCTTTATTGGATATTTTATTTACATTTCAGATATTATCCCCTTTCCCTTTAGACCCAGAACTCCCTCTCCCATCCCCCCTCCTCCTGCTTCTTTGAGCATGAGCCCCCACCCACCCAGTCCCACCTCCTCACCCTCAAATTCCCCCACATTGGGGCATCCAGTCTTCACTGGACCAAGAACCTCCTCTCCCACCTATGCCCAACAAGGCCATCTTCTCCTACATATACAGGTGGAGCCATGGGGCCCTCCCTATGTGCTCCCAGGCTGGTGATTTAGACCTGGGAGCTCTGGTTGGTTGATATTGTTGCTCTCCGTATAGGGCCCCAAACCATTTCAGCTCCTTCAGTCTTCTCTCTAACTCATCCATTGGGAACCCCATGATCAGTTCAATGGTTAGCTATAAGCATCTGCCTCTGTATATGTCAGGCTCTGGCAGACTTCTAAGGATACAGCTATATCAGGCTCCTGTCAGCATGCACTTCCTGGCATCCACATCAGCATCTGCCTTTAGTGACTGCACATGGAATAGATATCCAGGTGGAGCAATCTCCAGACAGTCCCTCCTTCAGTTTCTGTCCTACACTTTGTCTTCATATTTGCTCTCATGAGTATTTTGTTAGTCATTCTAAGAAGGACAAAGCACCCACACTTTGGTCTTCCTTCTTCATGAGCTTCATGTGGTCTGTGAGTTGTATCTTGGGTATTGCAAGCTTTCGTGCTAATATCTATTTATCAGTGAGTGCATACCATGTGTGTTCTTTTGTGATTGGGTTACCTAACTCAGGATGATATTTTCTAGTTCCATCCATTTGCCTAAGAATTTTATGAATTCCTTGTTTTTAATAGCTGAGTAATACTCCATTGTGTACATGTACCACATTTTCTGTATCCAATTCTCTGTTGAAGGACATCTGGGTTCTTTCCAACTTCTGGTTATTATAAATAAGACTGCTATGAACATAGTGGAGCATATGCCCTTGTTATATGTTGGAGTATTTTCTAGGTATATACCCGGAAGTGGTTTATCTGGGTCCTCAGGTAATAAATAGTATGCCCAATTTTCTGAGGAACTACCAGACTGATTTTCAGAGTGGTTGTACCAGCTTACAATCCTACCAACAATGGAGTTTTCCTCTTTCTATACATCCTTGCCAGCATCTTCTATCACCTGAGTTTTTGACCTTAACCATTCTGACTAGTGTGAGGTGGATTCTCAAGTTTGTTTTGATTTCTATTTTCCTGATGACTAAGGATGTTGAACATTTCTTTAGGTGCTTCTCAGCCATTTAATTTTCCTCAGTTGAGAATTCTTTGTTTAGCTCTGTACCCCATTTTTAAATAGAGATATTTGTTTGTCTGGAATCTAATTTTTTGATTTCTTTGTGCATATTGTGTATTAGCCCTCTATCAGATATAGGATTGGTAAAGATGTTTTCCCAATCTGTTGGTTGCCATTTTGTCCTATTGACAATGTCCTCTGCCTTACAGAAGCTTTGCAATTTTATGAGGTCCCATTTGTTGACTCTTAGAGCACTGTTCTGTTCAGGAACTTTTCTCCTGTACCTAAGTATTTGAGGTTCTTCCCCACCTTCTCTTCTATTAGTTTCAGTGCATCTGGTTTTATGTGAAGGTCCTTGATCCACTTGGACTTGAACTTTGTACAAGGCAGCTTGATGGGGTACATGATTATTAAGCTCTTTTACAGTAGGACTGTAGCTGCCTGAGGCCACAAGTCAACTGGGTTCACCTGAAAGGGGGGCTAGGAATGAAAGGGGACAGAGGGCAAGAAGGGATGAAACCAAGACAAAGTTCTCTGATTTTAAAAAGCTCAAAGCTTTAATGTTCAGCTCTAAATTTAAAGGGGAAGGCCCAACCCACAACCTCTCCTGAGATGGGTGGGATAATCCATAATCCGTTCTAGGTCACGGCCGGAGATATCTCAAGGCAAGCCCAGGGGCAGTTCTGCTTCTGTGTTCTGTGCAGCTAAGGTGGGTAACTCCACCTAGATCCTATCACTTGGTCTGTCTTGGTAAGCAAGGTCTCTCAGGCCTGCTTGAGGCTGGGGGAAGGGCACAGTTCCCCCTTTTTTAGTTTTTAAAAATGAACAGTGCCAGCAGCTTGATGGGGTACATGATTTTTATCCCATCTGAGGTACAGAGTGGCCGGGCGACCATGCCTAGCTTAGGTTGGCATCTATATTGCTCTTATATTACCTGTCCTCAAGAAAAACATACATAGCATATTGATGTATGTCTCTGTAAAACATACATAGCATATTGATGTATGTCTCTGCAAAACATACATAGCATATTGTATGTCTCTGCCTTAGGTTTATAGGAGCTCAAGAACACTCTTACCTGTCATTGACTAACCAGCCATCATTGGCACATTCTTTCTTAATTAGACCAAAATCACATTCAAACCAAAGGACCTGTGAGCATGCACTCAATGCAATTCTTCATAGTGATGAATAACTGCCATGACAGATACCTGGGCTAGCTGAGAGAGATCCTGTATGAAGGCAACTTATCTGTTTGAGACACAAGGTTCAAAAGTTAACAGCAACATGATTATCCAAGCCATGTAGGAAATAAGTTGAAAGTGGAAATGTTTCAGAATCTAATACAACTACTGGTTGACAGGGATCAGACACAAGGTCTAGCCACCAGGTATATAGTGAGTGGCTTTAAGTATTGATGGAGGCTACATGCCAGGTTAAATCAGTTGGCTGATAAGGATTTTGAGCCATCTTCATCATCAGAATCATAATTATTAGGCTCAAGATCTGTGTCCACTTGATGGACCAATCTTTCGGGCAGCCATCGGGCTCCATTTTCTTTTTCTGAAAATATAGAGACCAAGCCATGACACCAAATTAAGACAGGGTCAGGACCATTTCAATTATTAGTTAGGGGGTCTCTCCATTAGACCCTGGAAGTGACTGGAAGCCAGTGGCGATCTTCTGCAGACTTATCTTCAACATCAGTTTGCAGAAAATTAAAAAAAAAATAACACAATAGCAAGATGTGCTTTTGGTGACCTTGGAGGGTGTAATTCCCCCCTTTATAGTTTAAAAAACCAATTTTTCAGAGTTTTTGTAAAACTAGGGAAGAAGCACCAATAGCTACTTTTCCCACACTCAGAGAGTTATGACAGTATTATTTAAAAGTTTCATAATCTCTTTCACAATTTCTTGTCCTTGAGGATAAGGAATTTCAATAATATTAAATTGTCAACAAAACATCTCAAATGTTTGACTGTAGTCAAATAACTGCAATAGCCAGTTCTATTACCTATCTTAGTCTGGTATGGAACACCAAGCACAGGAAAATAATATGGGCAATAACTAATTACATTTTTAGTTGCTTCTCTTGTTAAAGTAGTTGCAACTAGAAAGCCTAAAGTGTCGTCACATGTACATTTTTAAATTTTTTTAAAATCAAAAATGAGTAACATTTGCCAAAATATAAGTCCTCAAGGTTTAACACCATTATGAAAAAATTGAGAATACTGAAAACAAATTTTTGCAATTTAACTTGCACACTTTTTAGAAATGCCAAATTATTGTATCAAGCTATTACTATTTTGATGCTTTAAAGAATAAGATTGTATGGCCAATTATTTCTGAGAGGCCTATAATCTGCCTAGTATACAAATCTGCTCTGGCATTGCCCTGGGGTTCAGGCAATCCAATATGAGCTTTTAAATGTCTTATAAATTTAAGAAACAGTGTACATGTTTCTTAAATTAAGCTGTATTTTTATAAATAACTATAAAATTTGAGAATTAGCAATATCTAAAAAAAGAACAATTTTTAAGCAATTATAAATCATGAACTGTATATTGGCTATGAGTATATAAATTGAAAGCTTGATTTTTTAGCATTTCGAACAGTGGCTACAACACATTATTTAATTTTTTGTGCTGAAGCAGGGGAAACTCAAGAAAATAAACATGTGATCTAATTACATATACTGCCTTCTCAATAGATGAGGCATCTGTAAATACAGTAAATACAGGAAACATCTTTTCTATGGGCTGCATGCCTAGTAAATTTCAGGAAATATAAAAGCATGCATAGAGAAAAACTGTAACAACTTGTCTTTTGGATAATGATTATCAAATTTGCGTAAAATGTTTGCCATGTAATAGGCCAAATATCATTATTTATCAATAACCAAATTAATTGCTATTTGGAATAAGGAATAAACATTCTATTGAAAATGTTTTTAGGAATCTATTTTACAATCTTGTATTACCACAATAATAATTTTATAATAGGATGTTCAAACTTTACTTGTAGATGAAGAAGGATGAACCTACATTAATGGTTTCTTTTGCCAAAGGGCCGCTGTGGGCATATGAGTAGTAATAACACAAACAGCCAACAATTTTTTATAGTCTATTTAATTTATCTGTTGATAACTAACAGCTTCCTCTACTTTCAGCAAAGCTATTTTTTTTAATCATTTAATTGTGATTGTGAGGGGAATTAGGACTTGTATCTTTCTTGAGAATATCAAACAGAGGTTCAAATTTTCTTATGGTAAGCTTAAGATGAGGCTTTAGCCAAATAATATATCTTAACAACTTTTGAAAATCATTAAATGCAAATCAAATTAAAAGCAAACCATTTCCTTTTTGTATGTACACCTAAAAGCCAGAAGAGGACACTAGATCCCACCACAAATGGTTGTGAGCCACCATGTGATTGTTGGGAATTCAACTTTTAGTTATGAGTCTAGCCT
The DNA here is from genome assembly GCF_011762505.2 of Arvicanthis niloticus. Lineage (NCBI taxonomy): Eukaryota > Metazoa > Chordata > Mammalia > Rodentia > Muridae > Arvicanthis > Arvicanthis niloticus. The sequence goes on along the minus strand of NC_047659.1, from coordinate 63,572,503 downwards.
TTAATGGCTGAGCCATCTCTCTAGCCCCAACTATTTATTTTTTATTGAAATTTTCTGTGCCACAATCTGGTTGGGATATAACTGAGGTCTCAAATATTGAAAAGATACTGTCTTTGAATCTTTTCTAGAGCAACAAGTACTCCAAAATTTTAAAGCTCATTTTATTAGAGCAAAGGCATGTAGAAAAACTCCTTCAGAGAGATCGGCTAATAAAATATCATACAATGAATAACACACACTAAAAGATTCAAACTCTTAATTTTTTGTATTAAAGTAACAACCTTTTTTTAAAATACTGTAAAGCAATTAACCATTCTTTGAGGAAAATCTTTCTAATGATATGAGAACCATGGGTTCTCAAAAATTATGAGCAAATTTACTGAATGCAAACCTTCCACCTTTACCAGAAATGTAAAGGAATGGCATAAAAACAATCTTCTAGATCTATAATAATTTTATATGCATTTACTGGAATAGTAGCTGGAGTAGGCATGTCAGGCTGTAAAGCCCCATTAGTTTTATGAATCTTAAGTTTGAACTTAGTTTTGGATTAATTCAATAACCAATCTTTTTTAGCTGAGTGATAGTATCAGATAAAGGCCAAGCTGAAGGCAATCTTGTCATCTAATAATTGTTACATAACTTAAGATTAGGTCTTTTGCTAGTAATAGATTGAACCCAATATATATTAGAGGAACCAAAGCCATCTTGTCCTTTCTCTTTCTTAACAATTTGGAAAGAAGCAGATGTAAAGGAACACAAACAAGTTGAACAATTCTTTTGCCAGCAGGTACAATTAGGATGCCATGGGGGAAGCAGCCATTATTTCAATTTCTCCAGCATAATCATTACAACTCTTGGCCCTGAAGACTGTTGTAAATGTCTTTCAGCCTGAGGCTGACCCCTCCCCAAGGAACAAACAAGGCAATAAACAAATTTCTGAAAACACCCTTCAAGGGGCTGGTCAGAATGAGGGAAAAGGAATGTGTCACATAAACTTCTGCTGCACCCACTGTATTGACTTAATTCAAATGTAAATATCTTTAATCTTGGCCTATATCCGGAGGCCTGGCCCAGAGATTATCTTTCCTGAACCAAGGACAAATTTCTTTATGTGACCTGATTGCTTGCTTGTGCCTTTGTTTTTGGGACAGTCATTTTTAAAAATGACTTGAATCTCCACATTTAAAACATCTTTTATCATTATGGTTTTGGGCAAGCATTGCTTGTACAGTGTTCACTTGAAAGGCAGCAGCCATTGCCAGACCCTGATGGTCCGAGGGCCCAATTTCAGCGCAAAGACGAATATATCCATGTAAGTCTGTCTTTGCTTTGTGCAACAGGCTGCATTTGTAGAGTGAAAAATTATAAAGACCATTTTATAAAATATATGTAGACTTTTTCTTTGCCCTTAGACCTAGGCAGAAAAATTCAGGTCCCAGAATGCGGAACTGAAAATAAGATTTCAGGCCTTCACTACCCCAGGACACATTCTGGATGGATTACATTCCTCAAGCCTCAGGCAGTAGGCCCACCTATGGGTGGGAGAGGCCCAAGGCAGGAAGACACATTCCTGACCACAGATAAAGATGCAAGCCACCTAGGTGGGACTATAACAGGAAGAAGTGAAGATAGTTAATCTGAAATAGTTGGTAAATGACAAGGTGAGACACAATGACATGGTAAAACCACATTTTTGAGAAAAATGATTGTACTGAGTAATTTCTATGGCTATTAACCTTTCAGGGTGGGTTTCTCTGGAATGTTTCGCTATTCTTATGTATCCTTGGCAACCCCTCAACCCCTTCCCACTCCACTGGTTTGTGGTTTTTCCCTTTAAATCCCTCCTCAGACTGGTGGGTGGGGTCGAACTCTACTCCTGTGCGAGTGTGTAGTGAGACCACTGGCTGCCAGGTTTCTTCCCTAATAAACCTCTGCTGATTGCATCCAGGTATGGTTTCTTGTGATCTTTAGGTGGTCATGATTTCCTGAGACTTGAGGAAGGGTCTCCCAAGTTTGAGGGTCTTCAGTATCACGCCATTTTGATCTCCAAAGCAAGTAATCTCCTGACAAAGTAGACTTACATATAGTTTTCCAATCTTGGGGTGTTAAATTTGCTTCTACCACAGTATCTAATAAAGATTGTGTGAAGGGGGCAGTAGGCCCAATTGTGCCGCAATTGTTTTTAACTCTTTCATTTAACTCTGTTTTAGCCTTTTTTCTATAAGCATAAGAGTATCAAAAAATCTCAAGCTCACGATTGAACTGCCTGTCAGCTGCAGCCAAAGAAATGTTGGCAGTTTAACTACATTTTTAAGTTTCCTTTGTAATATTAGCATATAACCATAATTTTTGAAACAAAATCAATTTTTAACAATGTAAGCAATCTATTTTCTCTAAAATCAACACCAAGTGGATTACTTTTATGTTACAAAGTTTGGCTGCCAGTTTATATATATGAATGCATGATAGTGCAGCCCTTAATATATCACTAAATAGACATTGCTTTTAAATCTTTTATACATCTGGTTTTTGAATGACTAACCCTGAATTAGTTTTAAGCCAACTTTCTATTACCAATGTTGCAAATTTTTAATCAAACCCAATAATTTATAGGTCAATAATCTATAACAAGATGTTCTCAGTGTCTGTTGTTATTTCTCCCATTTCATTTCTGATTTGGTTAATTTTGATACTATCTTGCTGCCATTTTGTTATTTTGGCTAAGGGTTTGTCTATCTTGTTGATTTTCTCAATGAACCAGCTCTTGGTTTGATTTATTCTTTGTATTGTTCTCTTTGTTTTTAGTTTATTGATTTTAGCCCCAGCTTTGATTATTTCTTGCTATGTACTCCTCCTGGGTATGTTTGCTTTCTTTTGCTCTAGAGCTCTCAGATGTGCTTTTGAGTTGCTATTATGAGACCTCTCCTTCTTTATGAAGGCACTTACTGCTATAAACTTTCCTGTTAGTACTGCTTTTATTGTGTCCTGTAAGTTTGGGTTATGTTCTGCTTTCATTTTTTTTCTGGATTCTAGCAAGTCTTTAATTTCTTCTTTGTTTCTTCTTTGATCCAATGATCATTTAGTAGAGAGTTGTTTAGCTTTCATGAGTGTGTAGGCTTTCTATTGTTGTTGAAGTCCAGCTTTAATACATGGTGGTCTGATAAGCTATAAGGGGTTATTTCATTTTTGTGTATCTGTTGGGACTTCCTTTGTGACCAAGTATATGGTCAATTTTGAAGAAGATTCCATGAATTGCTGAGAAGATGATATTTTTTTGGGTTTGTGTGTTTGGGTGAAATTTTCTGTAGTTAACTGTTAGGTCCTTTCACACTTTATGTTCTTAGTTTCATTATTTCTTTGTTTAGTTTTTGTCTCAATGACCTGTCTACTTGTGAGAGTGGGGTGTTGAAGTCTCCCAGTATTACAGTGTAGGGATCAATGTGCAATTAAATATTTAGTAACATTTCTTTTTTAATTCTTTTTTTATTGAATTTTTTTATTTTAGATTTTATCCCTTTAACCTATTCCCCTCCCACCCAGGAACCCCCTATCCCATCCCCTCTCCTGCTTCTATGAGGATGTGCTCCCACCTACCTCCCCACTCCCACCTCCCTACCCTTGAATCCCCGCCCCTCGGTGTCCAGCCTTTATGGGACCAAGGATCTTCTCTCCCACCAGTAACATTTCTTTTAGTAATGTGGGTGACTTTGCATCTGGGGCACATTGTTCAAAATTGACATCATCTTAGTGAATTTTTCTGTTGATGAATATGAACTGTTTTTCCCCACCTCTTTTGATTAAATTTGTTTGGAAGTCTATCTTATTAGGTATTAGAATGGCTACTCCTGCATGCTTCCTGTGATCATTTGCTTGGAAAGCTTTTTCTAGCCCTTTACTTTGAGGTAATGTCTATCATTATTGCTGAGATGGGTTTCTTGTATGCAGCACAGTGATAAATCCTAATTTCCACATCCATTCTATTAGCCTGTGTCTTTTTATTGGGGAATTGAATTCATTGATGTTGAGAGATATTTGTGGTGGTAGTGTGTGTGTGTGTGTGTGTGTGTGTGTGTGTGTGTACATGCTTCCCTTTCTTTTGATTGCTGTTTTGGGGTTATTTATTTTCTGTGTTTTCTTGGATGTTGTTAGCCTCCTTTGTTTGGAGGTTTTCTTCTTGAATCTTTTGTAGGCTAGATTTGTGGATATATATTGTTTAAATTTTCTGTCATGGAATGTCTTGTATTCTCCATCTATTATGACTGAATATTTTGCAGGGTATAATAGTCTGGGCTTTCATCTGAGGTCTGCTAGAGTCTGCAAAAGATTTTTTCAGGTCCTTCTTTCTTTTACAGTCTCTATTGAAAAGTTATAGTTCTATGTCCCCAAATTTAAGACCCGCAATCAAAAGTGTTCATACCTGCAGAATAGCAGAAACATTGTCTTTTCCACAATTAGAATATAATTCCCCAACTTAATCCTCTCTGACTGCCAGTGCAGGACTATTCTCTGCTGGAGTGATGCTGGGAACTGGGATTCAGATTACTTCCTCCTCTTGGGTGTTTTAAATATCACCTGCCTTACTTAAATATTTTACTTCAACATTACCTAATAGTTTCTTTTTTCCCATTTTTTATTGGATATTATATTTACATTTCAGATGTTATCCCTTTACGCCATTGCCCCCTTGCCTAAAAACCCCCTATCCCATCCCGCCTCCTCCTGCTTCTATGAGAATGTGCCCCCACCTACCCCAATACTCCTATCTCCCCACCCTCGAATTCCCCCACACTCAGTGTTCAGCCTTCATGGGACCAAGGATCTCCTTTCACACCTATGCCTAACAAGGCCATCCTCCCCTACATATACAGCTGGAGTCATGGGTCCCTCCCTATGTGATCCCAGGCTGGTGGTTTAGACCCTGGGGAGCTCTGGTTTGTTGGTATTGTTGCTCTCCTCATGGGGCCATAGTTTCTTAATTAATATACTTGGAATTTTATTTTCTTATTATAAAATTTTCAAATCAACTTGGCCATTAGCTACTCATTCTTGGCACGACTTAATGCTTTTACCTCTAGGGATTATTGAAAATAAGTCTATTCAAAAGAGATGATCTCATTTGAAATTGTTCCAAATATTTTAACAACCTTGTCTATTTAAACAGTGATGCTGCAAAAAAATCCATAAACAGAATTGAAGAATGTAAACCAAAAATTTTCCTGATCAAATGACCAATAAGTCTCTGGTATTTAACTATTTATGTATCCTGTCCTTTATTTTTTTTAAAATTGTTTCTAATAGCCTGTGGAAGGTTTCAGCTTTCTGGGGTGTTCTTTATACAGAGACATATTTTTAACAAGAAAGGAAAGGATTTTGTGAAGAGTCTATCTGAGTGATAGAGCTTGAAGGCTTCTAGCTATAGTTATGAGAAACTTTCACCAGTAATGCTTTGGTAATTTAATCCATTGATTTTTCTTGTTGAGTACCTGGCTTATTTGTGATCCATATGTATGCTGCTATATTTTATTAAGTCAAGACCTTTTTGATGTCTTTAATACAATTGACTCAAAAGAAAAAACATATAATTAATTTTATGGTTGTGAATTTTTATTTAAACATTGCCATATAGAGAGGATTGACAATTTCTAATTATTCGGTATACTTTTTATACATGTACAATTAATACATCTTTGTATTTTTATGAGTGATATTTTAGGAGGTGACAATATCTACTTACTTTTAATAGTAAGTTCTGAAATTAAATTTAGAGATTTTGTATTTAAGTTTTAACTTGGATGCTCTTACATCACAGTAAGACTGAGGTAATATGAAATTTTGAGGAAATGCATTTTCTGCAGTCTCGGTGCTATTTCCTCATCTACTGAATTATCATAGGCTGTCATTTGTGTTATGAAGGCAAATAAATGCAGAAAATAATTTATGATATGCCAGCAAAAGAACCTTGAATTTTTCTCAAATAAAAATAAGAAGCATGTTGTGAGTTCATGGGACTACAAACAAAAATGTTAAGATTCCTATATGAACTGAAATACGGTTGTTATTTTAACTCATATGCTCTCATAGGAATTATTTACATTGGGAAAATTAAGATGTTACACAAATTAATTATAAACTGAAAGTATATTTGCTATTAGTGGCACATAATTATTTTGGAGGAGAAGGGCATGTTTCATTTTGCCAGAAAGCAAGTAAAACAGATTATATTTTATAAGTGACAATGATTTAGGATTTTCAACTTATGAGACATTTTGTTTTATGTGCTTTGTTAACAGGGATGCATAATCACTTTAGATATATTGAAACTGAAAAAATAAAAACTTTGTATTATCACAAGTGCTTTATATATCTACAAATATATCTACTATATTTCAATTACATGATGTTGTATTTATGTGTTTATTTTGAAATTGTCTAATGAATATGTTAGTATATGTAAATAGAAAAAACATAAAAATTATATCACCTACCATAGTCATTTGTTAGTTTTTATAATGTACTGTATAGGATATATAAAACCTTTATTTTATTGGATTATGTAAGATATTTTCATGAGAGTATATGTTGTTATTAGAGCAATCACCTTCTTCCATGTTCCTTCTTCTACCCCTTTCTTCACTTCAAGCTCCATTTGTTTCCCTTCCACTCTTATGTCTTCTGGGATACATGATTTTATGTATCTACTGAAAGTGTAAAACTCACAAATGAGAGAAAATGAAATATTTTTCCTTTTGATAGTGAGATAAATTGAATGATATGTTTATTTCCAGTTATATCTGTGTTTTGGCAAGTGATATAACTTTACTTCTCATTATGGTTGACAGAAGTTCATTGCTGAGGAAAGTACTTTTTAAAATATAGCACTATATTTGTAAAATGACATGATCTTAGTAACTGGATTAAACTTATTTTTCTAGAAGTGTGATAACAGTACTTCAAAATAAAAGTAGGCATTTTACTTTTCTGTATTTATATAATCAATTCTTTGATAATTTATATTATACATAAGTTTAAAATAGTACCATGTTTTTTTCTACTATATAAACAATCACACTTGGCACTATAAAATTTGGCCTGGTAAAAACCAATATTTATCAATACTGAATGCAACTAAACTGTGTAGAAAGTAAAATGTAGAAGACTAAATTGGACATGATATGTGATGTTCCCATGTTCTGTGACAGACATGCCTATAATACTTGGAAACTTAAAAAAAAAAAGCAGTAATGATGTTCTGACCCAGATGGAAGCAGAGATGTGACTGAGACATCTGTAAGATGCAGCCCACCTGCTTCTTAAGCAGTTCTGAATCTGCACATGTCTTTCTCTGATACCAAGTCCATGCAAAGGGAACTTTCTTGCCTGCTGATTGTCTGAATATATTTCTCCACAGGTGAGTATCGATAGTATTTTGTATATAATGAGTAAATTATTATATATAATAAAACATAATTTCTAGGATATATAATTTTTCATCCCAATCCAGAAAGTCATTCATAATGCACTATATGCCTTAAGAAAACCCAGTCTACATTTAAATAGTTGCATATATCTCATGACTTATTCTCAGTTAATGCTTACAGTGAAACATCCAAGAATAGTAATTGTAATCACCCCTGAGATGTCTAAAGTGTTGAGCTGTGCTTTAGGCACTCCCTAGGAAAATAGGAACACTATCAGACTACTCTTGGAGAGGGATAACATGGAAGCCACTGTGGTACACATGGTGAATTTGAAGCAGAGGAAGACTTACTAAGATGGTCAAGATTAGCACGATACTATTTGAATGGACCTTGTGCTGTAACCAGGTGTCTGGCTTCATGATCCACAGCTTTTATGAATGATCCTTTTCTATCCAAGTATTTCTCAGACTCTTTCTTGCTACACCATGTACAATATAATTAGATTATTGTTTAGTCACAGTAGTTATTAAAATTTATTTTAAATTATTAGTATCACTCACAAAGCCATGATAAATTTACTAATACTGTATATATGTATAAAACAAATTACAGCAGAAGAGAAAGGGAAGAGGTCAGAAGTAACAGTGTGTAGACCAATAGAGATTGTGAGACTGGTAAAGATTCTGAAATACTGTCAAATCCCCTAGTGTTTCAGGATGCAAAGAGAGATTGTGTTACTAATTAGTATATAAGCAAGAATGGAATGGAAATATAACTAGTAAAATATCACAATTAGATGAAGCAATTCCTAGAGGTTACAGGTAATAGTATCTAAATAATATTTGAATTGTTTGATGTAATTCAAAAGTCTCCTTAATTTTTTAGATTAAGTGTGACATATATGATAACTAAAATTATCTTGTGAGGTGCAGTGTTTATGTTAAAGAGTGTAATATAATAATACCCTTGGCATGAATTCTCAAGGAACACACAAGTTCAAATATTAAAATGTTTTTCACAGATATTACCAGCTACCAAGGATGCTCTTTGTTTGCTTATTAACTCAGGGTTTAGTGGCACAACTATTTTTCAAGTTTCTTTAGAAGAAACATTTTCTGTGTTCATTTAGTGTATCAAGACCAGGGAGTAATGTGTTTTAAAAACTTTTTATGGGCAACAGAGATATCTCTATCTGCATTTCTCTATGGAGATCTACTGTTATTTTGATAACCTTAGCACTCAGAGATTTATTAACAGAAAACAAATGGAGAGTTTCAAGATAAAGCTCAATATATATTTATTAAATGCCTACTATTGGTTAACTACTGTAAAGACACTGTATGCCCCACGACAGAATAGACTCATGGTCTTGTTAATAGATCATGGCAAATCTTATTCTCCTGAGCTCTTTGTCTGAAAGAAGCCTGATAGAAGAATAAATGGGTCAGAACAATGTCACAGAATTTGTCCTGCTGGGCTTCACTCAGGATCCTGTTGGGCAAAAAGCTTTATTTGTTATGTTTTCACTGATGTACATTGCAACAATGGTCGGCAACCTGCTCATTGTAGGGACAGTGATTGCCAGCCCCTCCTTGGGATCCCCAATGTACTTCTTTCTTGCCTCTTTGTCATTCATGGATGCCATTTATTCCACTGCCATATCACCCAAGTTGATTGTCGACTTGCTCCGTGAGAAAAAGACCATCTCTTTCAGAGCTTGCATAAGCCAGCTCTTTATAGAGCATTTATTTGGTGGGGTTGACATTGTCATTCTGGTGGCAATGGCCTATGATCGCTATGTGGCCATCTGTAAGCCACTGCATTACTTGATCATCATGAATCGACGGGTATGTATTCGTTTCTTGGTGATGGCCTGGGCAGGAGGTTTTGCACATGCTTTGTTTCAAGTTCTTGCTGTATACAATCTTCCTTTCTGTGGTCCCAATATCATCGACCACTTTGGCTGTGACATATACCCACTATTGTTACTTGCATGTACTGACACCTATTTCCTTGGCCTCACCATCATTGCTAATGGTGGAGCCATGTGTATAGTCATCTTCATCCTACTCCTACTCTCATATGCAATAATCCTTAGATCTCTCCAGAATCACAGTCAGGAAGGGAGGCGCAAAGCTCTGTCCACCTGCAGCTCCCATATCACTGTGGTTGTCCTCTTTTTTGTTCCCTGTATTTTCATGTATGTTAGACCTGTTTCTAGTTTTCCTATTGATAAATCAATCACTGTAATTTATACTGTTGTTACTCCCATGTTGAATCCTTTAATATATACTTTGAGGAATTCAGAGATGAAAAATTCTATGGAAAAGCTCCTACAAAAAATGTTAAGTCCGAATGGAATAAGGCTTTCTTCTTGCTGCTCATTTTACTAAACACTAGGCAACAGTCCCCAAAAATCCTTGTAGTGAGAGTTTCTGCCTGACCATTCATACTACTACTTGATACTATTAAACTACTCATATTATGAATGTAATTCTCATTATTGTTATTCTTTGTGAAATTTTTGTAAGTAATGTAGCAGCCTGCATATAATATCATTCATTTATTGGCTACTTGTTTGACTATGTTTGGTGAATTGCATACTATATTTTTTTCATTTTTAATAAATAATTTTCTTTATTTTCTACTATGACCTTCAAACTATGTCTCTCCCTTCCCCCTCTCAATCAACTGCAAGTTCTCTGTCTCTATCTCTTTGGTCTGTCTGTTGCTCTCTCTTCTTTCCCTCTTTACTCTCTTAAAACCACCCCCTCAAAAAAGAACCCACCAAAACAAACAAAAAAGTAAAGAAAATGAAATGAAAGGCTTTCCTTCTCTAACAAACCAAACACATGGAGTTTATTTTCTGTTGGTCAACTACTCTTAGGAATGAAGCCATCCCTGGATTTTGGATGATATATCCAGTGATGTTCCATTGGAAAATGCTATTCTTCACTCTTCCAACTGGCACCATCTATAGATAGCTTCTTGGAAGGCATGCAACTTTGTGTTTAGTTTCTCTTTTCAATTTTTGTCTGGACTGTATCTGTATAGGTTTGTGCATGCTGTTGTAGTCTCTGTGAATTGATAAATGCACCGGTGTCTGAAAAACACTATGTCTTGGAAGTCATGTATCACCTCTGGCTTTTACATTCTATCCACTTCCTCTTCTACATATAGACCCTGAGCCTTGAAAGGAGGCATTAGATGAAGATAGTCCATTTAAGACAAATGTGGTGCATTTTATCTTAAGTTTTTCTTAATATAATTTATTTTGTGTACTTCTTTAGGTTGCCTATCAACTAATTCTGTATTTTTATATGTTTTACAAACTCTCTTCCTGTGATAGTATTTTCTACACTATTTTTAAAATTTACTTTGATCAATAGCTATTCTGATTTCATTAAACTTCAGCTTGAAATAATTCTCTTTAAATGTTTTTATTATTCTGTTAAGATACTCATAATCTGTGGTATTGTTATGTTGTTTTGAAATGTGTAAGTATTATACAGTGGTAAAGACATAATTTTTATCTTGTTTTCTCTTATATTATTTATTTCTGTGTATTGAGAAAACCCATGATTTATTTGCTATGCTTTGCAAACTAGGGTATTTTTTCATTATATTAATAATTGTTCTTTTTGGCTGCCCTAAAAAGTATTTCCCTATTTGATGACATAGCATGTTCTTTATAGTTTATGTTCATTTTCTTATGGGAGCTCTTTCTAAACCATTTAATTTGGTGATTAACCTATTTCCTAATTAGTACTTTATTATTAGATGCCAATGAAGCAGGCTTTGAAAAAAAAGCAAAATATTTCTCATTAAATAATTCTTTTATTCAAACAACATTTACAAAATAGGAAGCATTTTGACAAATGACTTGTTGAATGTGTAGGCAGTGCTAATGTCTTGATCTCATTAAATCTTTCTTTGGGAAAGAGGACAGTTATCTTTCTGCAGTGATAGAGTCCGTCCTTACCTTTGGTCTCAGTTTGTTTTCATTATTTTCAAGTTTCATGTTTTTCCTTTGAGATTTTTAAAATTTGTGGCATGTTAATTAAATGTGTGCATTCTATCTTGAATTTGCTAATGATTGTGACAAATAGTAATGAAGTTAAACTGTGAATTCTGATACTTTATAAACAATCTTTATATAACATGATGAAATAGTTTTTAATTCCTTGGATTTTCTAGATAAAAATAAGATACCAACTGAAATAATTAATTTTGTTTCTACCAATATTTATCTTATAATTATAATGTATATCCTCATTCTGCTGATGTATTAGTTAAAATTGAACAGCAATTATCATCATTTGGAAGATACTACCTAAATTAGCCTTAGTTTGTTTCATGGAGGCAATCAAAACCTGTTTGTAAAGCTTCCATTGCTAACAAGTTTTGAGTTTATTTTAAATCGCCTTAACCCTCTCATGGGCCATTAGACTACACTCTGAGAACAGAACCTCAGTAATGGCAGGTGTTCATGAAAACTTCACTGATGAAAAACCACATTAGGTTGCACACAACGGAATCAGTCTCAATATGTAGGGATTTAGCTATTGGTTACATGATCTTTGGAGAGAAAAGTCTTTCTAAATGTAATGCTAAGTTTCTCTTCCTTCAGCACACTTGTGGTAATTATAATTGATATATGAACCAATGTTTGTGTTATCAGTAGTAGGGTATTTTTGATAATAATATAAGCTTTATGTTATGTTTAAAATACTTGAATAATAATGATCTGAAAATTACTTGGAAAGAATTACTGAGTGAAGTTTTTATACTCACACAGATTAAAGTTATATTCTTTTTTATACTGAAAACTCAAACAACCCCTCATTGCATAAAAAAAATAATTCTATACTTAAATTATACTAAGGACCCACAAAAAATCTTAGTTTTTTTTTTATTATTTTTTCCATTTTTATTAGATATTTTATTACACTTTCCCCATTCCCCCCTTAGAAAACCCCTATCCCGTGCCCCCTTTTCCTTTTTGCATTTATACATTTTTTAAAAATGTTAATCAAAGGCTTTATAAGTTTGGTATTGCTCAAACCGAGGTGTAACCCACTACCCAACCTAGATATATCAACTATCTTTGACTGGTGAAGATATATGAACATCTGTCTCCCTGTCTCCCACCTCTTTCTCTCTTTCATCACCTAGCTTCTCCTCTCCTTCTTCTTCTCCTCTTCTTACTCCTTCTCTTCCTCTCAGTACTCCTCCCACTTTAGCTCCTCCTACATATCACCCTTCCTGTTAAAATGACACTTTTCTCTCAAAATACAATTAGAGCATAATTATGCCAATTTGTACCAGTGAGGTACAAGATAGTCCTAATACCCAGTCCATCATTTTGTTGACTAACCAGAACCTCTGGCATCTATCCTAAGTAAAACATTTAGTTCAGAACCTGGCTTTAGGATGAATGTCAGCTGACAACCATCCACTCAAATCTTTTCTCTCAAGGTAAATAGCCAGGATTGGCTATGAGGCTATAAGTTTTCAACCCCGTCAGAAATCCAGAATGACTGAGTTAACTATAGTTGTGGGAAGCACAAAGCATAGCTTCTAAAACAGCCAATTTATAGAGACCTCTGAACACCTGGACACTCCCTCTACTACAAAACGTTGGAGCATCTGTTCTTCCACCTTCTGACTCAGGATCATCTGACAGACCTTAGTGCTGCAGAATTATTAAGGGCTGATTACTCTGTCTAGGCAGATATAATCAGTCGACTATTCTGCAAGTGTGTCTTTTTCTGGACAGTAATTTGTCTGTAGAAGGAAAGAGGCAATTTACCTCTCTGTCTCACCACAACTGGAGTAACTCCAAAGATGCTCAATTTCTTCTTAGAATTCAATATAGGAAGCTGTCAGAGCAGACCGGTCTCTAATCAAAATGAACATTAATACAGAAATGTTTGTCATGTCAATTCTGTGGATTTCTGATGTTTTGAAAAGCAACTATCCATGTTAGGTAATCTGGACTGTTGCCTGTTAACTCCACTCAGCTATATCTAAATAAAACATAGAAATCACCCTAACAATAAATTCCAAGCCATGAATTTGCTATAGTCCCTTAACTCACAGGCTGACCATCTCAAATCAGTTAAAAAAGTTAACTAAGGACTGGGTCTAAGCCTTGTATTCCTAAATGTGTTATACTGGTACAATGCCTATGCGAGTAACAGTATTCATCTCACTCATACAATAAGAAGTTCACACCAATGAAAACCTTAAAATTTGTAATCAAAGTAAATTTGTGCCATTTAAGAATTTATATCTTCATCTTGATAATAATTATACAGATTTCTACTAATAGGTTATGGCTATGCAATAAACCCTAGCTAATCCTCTCTATTCCCACAAAACCACTACTTTTCCCTAGAAAGACAGCCCAACATTTACCACCTTAGTCCCCAAGCCCAGGGAATAGGGGCGCTGACTCTTCATTAGCTTCTTCAAGCTGATTATGGGCGTTGAGATATTAGAAGAGGAGTGGGGGGGGGGGAAGAGCAAATTGATAAGCCTCTGATGCTGTGTCTTCACTGCCTCCAGTTAAAATTCCGGGACCTCAGAGGTTTGAGCAGGTCTGCCCAGCTTGCTTGTTGAGTAGATACACCAAGGCTGATCATTCTGCAATATACAATTCTCAAAACAAATTTTAGTATCAAGATAGTTTTTTTTTTTAAAGAGGACTGACATTTTATTAAGGATGTTGGTACTAACCTCTTTTCTTTAGTTTCCCTCTTTTATTGGATATAATATTTACATTTCAAATTTTATCCCCTTACCGCATTCCCCCCACCACCCAGTAACCCCTTATCCCATCTCCCCTCCTCCTGCTTCTATGAGGGTGTTTACCCACCTATCCCCCAAACCCCCTCCACACCCTCAGATTCCCCTGCCCCCACTCAGTGCTCAGCCTTCAAGATACCAATGACCTTGTCTCCCACCTATGCCCAACAAGGCCATCCTCCCGTACATATACAGCTAGAGTCATATGTCCCACCATATGTGCTCCTAGGCTGGTGGTTTAGACCCTGGGGAGCTCTGGCTGGTTGGTATTGTTGCTCTCCTCATGGGGCCACCAACCCTTTTGGCTCCTTCAGTTTACTCTCTAACTTCTCCATTGGGAACCTTTGATCAGATTAATGGTTAGCTGCGAGTATCTGCCTCTGGGTATGTCAGACTCTGGGGGACCTCTAAGGAGACAGCCTTATCAGGCTGCTGTCAGCTTTCCCTTCCTGACATCCATATCAGGGTCTATATTTGGTGACTGCACATGGAATGAATACCCAGGTGAATGGTCTCCATACAACCTCTCCTTCAGATTCTGTCCCACACTTTGTCTCCATATTTGCTCCCTTGTGTATTTAGTTACTCCTTCTAAGAAAGACCTAGGCATCCTCACTTGTTCTTTCTTTTTCATGAGCTTCATGTCATCTGGTAGTTGAATCTTTGTTGTTTCAAGCTTTTGGGCTAATCTCTGATTATCGGTGAGTAAATACCATGTGTGTTCGTTTGTGATTGGGTTACCTCACTCAGGATGATATTTTCTAGTTCCATTCATTTACCTAAGAATTTCTCGAATTCATTATTTTTAATAGCTGAGTAATTCCATTGTGTAAATGTACCACATTTTTTGTATCCATTCCTCTGTTGAAGGGCATCTGGGTTCTTTCCAGCTTTTGGCTATTATAAATAAGGCTGCTATGAACATAGTGGAGCATATGTCTTTGTTATATGTTTGGGCATTTTCTGGGTATATGCCCAGGAGTGGTATAGCTGGGTCCTTGGGTAGTGCTATGTCCAATTTTCTGAGGAACCACAGACTGACTTCCAGAGTAGTTGTACAAGCTTGCAACCCCACCAAAAATGAAGGAGTGTTCTTCTTTCTTCACATCCTCGCCAGCATCTACTATCACCTGAATTTTTGATCTTAGCCATTCTGACTGGTTTCAGGTGGTATCTCAGTGTTGTTTTGATTTGCATTCCCTGATGACTAATGTTGAGCTTTTCTTAAGGTGCTTCTCGGCCATTCAAGTTTCCTCAGTTGAGAATTCTTTGTTTAGCTCTGTACCCCATTTTTAAATGGGGTTATTTTGTTGTTTGGCATCTAATTTCTTGAGTTCTTTGTATATATTCGATATTAGCCCTCTATCGAATGTAGGATTGGTAATGATCTTTTACCAATCTGTTGGTTGCCATTTTGTCTTGTTGACAGTGTCCTTTGCCTTACAGAAACTTTGCAATTTGACGAGGTCCCATTTGTTGATTCTTGATCTTAGAGAATAAGCCATTGGTGTTCTGTTCAGGAACCTTTCCCGTGTTCCTAGGTATTCGAGGGTCTTCCCCAACTTCTCTCTATTAGTTTCAGTGTATCTGGCTTTATGTGAAGGTCCTTTATCCACTTGGAGTTGAGCTTTGTACAAGGGGATAAGAATGGATTTGTTTGCATTCTTCTACATGTTAACCTCCAGTTGAGCCAGCACCACTTGTTGAAAATGCTGTCCTTTTTCCACTGGATGGTTTTAGCTCCCTTGTCAAAGATCAAGTGGCCATAGGCGTGTGGGTTCATTTCTGGGTCTTCAATTCTATTCCACTGATCTTCCTGTCTGTCTCTGTACCAATACCATGCAGTTTTTTATCACTACTGCTGTGTAGTACAGTTTGAGATCAGGGATGCTGATGCCCCCAGAAGTTCTTTTATTGTTGAGAATAGTTCTCGCTATCCTAGGTTTTTGTTACTCCAAATGAATTTGTAAATTGCTCTTTCTATCTCTATGAAGAGTTGATTTGGAATTTTGATGGGGATTGCATTGAATCTGTAGATTGCTTTTGGCAGGATGACCATTTTTACTAAGTTAATCCTGCCAATCCAGGAGCATGGGAGATCTCTCCATCTTCTGAGATCTTCTTCAATTTCTTTCTTCAGAGATTTGAAGTTCTTGTCATACAGATCTTTCACTTGCTTGGTTAGATTCACTCCAAGATATTTTATTTTATTTGTGGCTATTGTGAAGGGTGTCATTTCCCTAATTTCTTTCTCAGCCTGTTTATCCTTTGAATAGAGGAAGGCTACTGATTTGTTTGAGTTGATTTTATATCCAGCCACATTGCTAAAGTTGTTTATCAGGTTTAGGAGTTCTCTGGTGGAAGATTTAGGGTCACTTAAGAATACTATCATATCATCCGCAAATAGTGAAATTTTTACTTCTTCCTTTCCTATCTGTATCCCTTTGACTTCCTTTCGTTGTCTAATTGCTCTAGCTAGGACTTCCAGTACTATATTGAATAGGAAAGGTGAGAGTGGGCAGCCTTGCCTAGTCCCTGATCTTAGTGGGATTGCTTCAAGTTTCTCTCCATTTAGTTTGATGATGGCTACTGGCTTGCTGTATATTGCTTTTACTATGTTTAGGTATGGGCCTTGTATTCCTGATCTTTCCAAGACTTTTAACATGAAGGGATGTTGAATTTTGTCAAATGCCTTCTCAGCACCTAGTGAGATGACCATCTGGTTTTTTTTCTTTGAGTTTATTTATGTAGTGGATTACAGTGATGGATTTCTGAATATTGAACCACCCTGCATTCCTGGGATAAAGTCTACTTGATCTTGATGGATAATTGTTTTGATGTGTTGTTGGATTCAGTTTGTGAGAATTTTATTGAGTATTTTTGCATCAATATTCATAAGAGAGATTGGTCGGTAGTTCTTTTTCTTTGTTGGGTCTTTCTGTGGTTTAGGTATGAGCGTAATGGTAGCTTCATAGAATGAATTGGGTAGTGTGCCTTCTGTTTCTATTCGATGGAATAGCTTGAAGAAGATTGGTATTAGGTCTTCCTTGAGGGTCTGAAAGAATTCTGCACTGAAACCATCTGGTCCCGGACATCTTTTGGTGGGAAGATTTTTTAATGACTATCTATTTCTTTAAGAGTTATGGAACTGTTTAGATGGTTTATCTGCTCCTAGTTTAACTTTGGTACCTGGTATCTGTCTAGAAAATTGTCCATTTCGTCCAGATTTTCCAGTTTTGTTGAGTATAGGCCTTTGTAGTAGGATCTGATGATTTTTTTAATTTCCTCTGTTTCTGTTGTTATGTCTCCCTTTTCAGTTCTGATTTTATTAATTTGAATACTGTCTGTGCCCTTTGGTTAGTCTGGCTAAGGGTTTGTCTATCTTGTTGATTTTCTCAAAGAACCAGCTCCTGGTTTTGTTGATATTTTGTATAGTTCTTTTTGTTTCAACTTGGTTGATTTCAGCTGTGAGTTTGATTATTTCCTGCCATCTACTCCTCTTGGGTATATTAGCTTCTTTTTGTTCTAACACTTTCAGGTTTGCTGTCAAGTTGTTAATGTACGCTCTTTCCAATTTCTTTTTGTGAGCACTTAGAGCTATGATTTTTCCTCTTACTACTGTTTTCAGTGAGTCCCACAAGTTTTGGTATGATGTGTCCTCATTTTCATTTAATTCTAAAAAGTCTTTAATTTCTTTCTTTATTTCTTCCTTGACCAAGTTATCATTGTGTAGAGCATTGTTCAGTTTCCAAGTGTATGTGGGCTTTCTGTTGTTTTTGTCCATGTCAAAAAGGAGTCTTAGTCTATGGTGGTCTGATAAGGTACTAGGGATTATTTCAATCTTTTTGTATCCGTTGAGGCCTTTTTTGTGACCAATTATATGGTCTATTTTGGAGAAGGTACCATTAGGTGATGAGAAGAAGGTATATTCTTTTGTTTTAGGATGAAATGTTCTATAGATGTCAGTTAAGTCCAATTGGTTCATAACTTCTGTTAGTTTCATTGTGTCTCAGTTTAGTTTCTGTTTCCATGATCTGTCCATAGCTGAGAGTGGGGTGTTGAAATCTCCCATTATTATTGTGTAGGGTGCAATGTATGCTTTAAGCTTTAGTAAAGTTTCTTTTATGCATGTGGGTACCCTTGCATTTGGGGCATAGATGTTAAGAATTGGGAGTTCCTCTTGGTAGATTTTTCCTTTGATGAATATCAAGTGCCCTTCTTTATCTTTTTCGATTACTTCTGGTTGAAAACTGATTTTATTTGATATTAGAATCGCTACTCCCACTTGTTTCTTGGGACCATTTGCTTGGAAGATTGTTTTCCAACCTTTTACTCTGAGGTAGTCTCTGTCTTTTTCAGAAAGGTATGTTTCCTGAATGCAGCAAAATGTTGGGTCCTGTTTACGTATCCAGTCTGATAGTCTATGTCTTTTTATTGGAGAATTGAGTCCATTGATATTAAGAGATATTAAGGAAAAATGATTGTTGTTTCCTGTTATTTTTGTTATTGGCAGTGGAGATATGTTTGTGTAGCTACCTTCTTTTACAGTTTTTGGAAGATTACTTTCTTGCTTTTTGTAGGTTATAGTTTCCCTCCTTGTGTTGGAGTTTTCCTTCAATTATCCTTTGAAGTGCTGGATTTGTGTTGAGATACTGTGGAAATTTGGATTTGTCATGGAATATTTTGGTTTCTCCATCAATAATGATTGACAGTTTTCCTGGGTATAGTAGTCTGGGCTGGCATTTGTGTTCTCTTAGGGTCTGTTTGATATCGGTCCAGGATCTTCTGGCTTTTATGGTCTCTTGTGAGAAGTCTGTTGTAATTCTTATAGGTCTCCCTTTATATGTTACTTTGCCTTTTTCCCTTACTGCTTTTAGTATTTTTTCTTTGTTTTGTACATTTGATGTTTTGATTATTATGTGGTGGGAAGTATTTCTTTTCTGGTCTAAACTATTTGGAGTTCTGTAGGCTTCTTGTATATTTATGGACATCTCTTTCTGTAGGTTAGGGAAGTTTTCCTCTATAATTTTGTTGAGGATATTTACTGGTCCTTTAAGTTGGGAGTCTTCCCCCTCATCTATACCTATTATCCTTAGGTTTGGCCTTCTCATTGTGTCTTGGATTTCTTGTATATTTTGGGTTAGTAGCTTTTTGTATTTTGCATTTTCTTTGACAACTGTGTCAATGTTTTCCATGGTATCTTCTGCACATGAGATTCTCTCTTCCATCTCTTGTATTCTGTTGGTGTTAATTGTGTCTATGACTCCTGATCTTTTTTTTTATTTAGGTTTTCTATCTCCAGGGTAGTTTCCCTTTGTGATTTCTTTATTTTTTTCTACTTCCATTTTTAGATCCTGCATCATTTTGTTTAATTCCTTCTCCCGTTTGGTTGCATTTTATTTCAGTTCCTTAAGGGATTTTTGTGCTTCCTCTTTAAGGGTTTACCATTGTTCTCCTTAAGTTCTTTGAGAATGTTATTTATGTCTTTCTTAAAGTCCTCTATCATCGTCATGAGAAGTGATTTTAATTCTGAATCCTGCTTTTCTGGTATGATGGGGTGTTCAGGGCTTGCTATGATGGGGGAACTGGGTTCTGATGATGCCATGTAACTTTGGTTTCTGTTGCTTACGTTCTTGCACTTGCCTTTCACCATCTGGTTAACTCTAGTGCTGCCTGTACTTGCTGTCTCTGACTGAAGCCTGCCTTTCCAGTTATCTCACTTGTGTCTGATCTCCTAGGGGTCCAGATTTCTCTGTGATCTTTTCCAGCTGCACTGATTACAGTGGTACCTCTAAGGATGCCTCAGGATATGGTGCCTCCAAGGTAGCAGTCCAGCTAGGTGTCTGCTGTTCTGGGTGCAGTGTGTCCTCTAGGATATCTCAGGATATGTTGTCTGATGCTCTGAGTTCAGTTGTTCCTCTGTGGTTCTGGGTTGAGTGGACCTTCCAGTATGTCTCAGGCAGAATCCGGGGTCCACACAACCGCAGACAGGGCAGAGGTCTGGTCCAGGCCTCAGATCCGGGAGAGGGGTGGAAGGGGAGTGCTAATCCGCAGGGGCGGGGATGGGGGGTATCTGCTGGATTCTGAGAGCTCACAGCACCCAGCTATGGGCTTAGGGCAGTATGTGTGTCTTCCTGCCTAATGCTGGCTGTGGGATCCGTGGAGCCTCCAGAATGTCTCAGGCGGAATCCGGGGTCCACACAACAGCAGACTGGGCAGAGGTCTGGTCCAGGCCTCAGATCCAGGAGAGGGGTGGAAGGCAGTTATTTTTCAATAAAAACAGAGATTTACAAAAGTCCAAGAAGCATATAAAGGCATACCTATCAGAATTAGACCAGACATCTCAACAGAGATTCGAAAAGCCAGAAAAGCCTAGACAGAAGTCTTGGAGACCCTAAGAGAACACAAATGCCAGCCAAGTCTACTATAACCAGAAAAACTCTCAATCAACATAGATGAAGAAATCAAAATAATCCATGAAGAAACCAAATTTAAACAATATATCTACTAATTCAGCCCTACATAGGATTTTAGAAGAAAAATAGCAACACAAGGAGACTATCTACACCAAACATATAACAGAAAATTAATCATCTTAAAACTAACCCAAAAGGAGAGAATCATACACATAATTCTACCTTCAACAACAAACATAAAAGGAACTAACAATCATCTCTCTTTAATATCTCTCAACATCAATGGACTCAATTTCCCAGTATAAAGACATAAGCTAACAGACTGGATAAGCAAGTAGGATCCATTATTTTGCTGCATTCACGAAATACACCTCAATGACAAAGACAGACACTACCTCAGGGTAAAAGGCTGGAAAAACTTCCAAGCAAATGGCTCCAAGAAATAAGCAGGGGTTGACACTCTAATATCCAATAAAATATACTTTCAACCAAAAGTTATCAAAGAGTTGCAGAAGGACACTTCATATTCATCAAAGGAAACATCCACCAAGATGAAGTCTCAATTTTGAACATCTATGCTTCAAATGCAAGGGCACCCATATTCATAAAACAAACTTTACTAAAGCTCAAAACACACATTTAACCTCACAAAATAATCGTGTGAGACTTCAACACCCCACTCCCATCAATGAACAGGTCATTGAAACAGAAACTTAACAGAGACACAGTGAAACTAATAGAAGTTATGAACAAAATGGATTTAACTGATATATACAGGATATTTCACCCTAAAACAAAAGAATATACATTCTTTTTGGCACTTGATGCTAACTTTCCAAAATTGACCATAACAAAACAAGTCTCAACTGATACAAGAAGATTAAAATAATCACATGTATCCTATCAAATCACCATGGACTAAGGCTAGACTTCAATAACAACAAAAACAGCAGAAAGTCCACATACCCATGGAATTTGGGCAACTCTCTACTCAGAGATAACTTGGTCAAGAAAGAAATATAAGACTATCTAGAATTCAATGACAATGAAGACACAGCATACCCAAATTATGAGACACAATGAAAGCCGTGCTAGGAGGAAAATTCATAGCACTTAGTGTCCTCATAAAGAAACTAGAGAGATCCTACACTAGCAACTCAACAGCACACCTGAAAGGCTTTGAACAAAATGGAGCAAATACACTCAAGAGAAGTAGATGACAGGAAATAATCAAACTCAGAGCTGAAATCAGCCATTTAGAATCAAAGAGAATATATATATATATATATATATATATATATATATATATATATTCTCCCAACAAATCCAAAAGCTAGTTCATTGAGAAAATAAACAAGATAGATAAACCCTTAGCCTAATGAACTAAAGGGCATAGAGACAACATCCAAATTAACAAAATCAGAAATGGAAAGTGAAACATAGCAACAGAAACTGAGGAAATCCAAAAAATTGTCAGCTCCTACTACAAAAGTGTTTGTTTACCCAACAAAAATGGAAAATGTAGATGAAATGGATGATATTCTAGACAGATACCACATACCAAAGTTAAATCAAGAGCAGGTAAACTATCTAAACAGGCTCATATTGCCTAAGGAAATAGAAGAAGTAATTAAGAATCTCCCAATCAAAAAAATAAATAAAATAAAGTAAAATAAAATAAAATAAAATAAAATAAAATAAAATAAAATAAAAAAGCCCAGGGCCAGATGATTTTATTGCAGAATTCTACCAGACTTTTAAAGAAGAGCTAATACCAGCACCCCTCAATCGATTCCATAAAATAGAAACAGAAGGATACAGTACTTATTTCATTCTATGAAGCCATAGTTATTCTGATACCTAAACCACAAACTTTCAATAAAGAAAGAACTTCAGTCGAATTTTGCTAATGAATATCAGTGCAAAAATACTCAATAAAATTCTGGCAAACCTAATCCAAGAAGGTATCAAAACCATCATTTATAACGATCAAGTAGACTTTATCCCAGGGATGCTGGGATGGTTCAGTATACAAAAATCCATTAATGAAATCCACCATATAAACAAACTCAAAGAAAAAAATCACATGGTTATCTCATTAGATGCTGAAAAAGCATTTGGCAAAATACAATACCACTTCATGTTAAAAGTATTGGGGAGATCAGGAACCCAAGGCCCCTCCCTAAACATAATAAAAGTAATATTCAGCATACCATTAGCCAATATCAAATTAAATGAAGAGATACTTGAAGCAATCTCGCTAAAAGCAGGGACAAGAGAAGGCTGTCCACACTCTATCTATTCAATATAGTACTCAATTTTCTAGCTCGAGCAATAAGACAACAAAAGAAGATCAAGGCAATACAAATTGGGAAAAAAAAGAAGTCAAGGTATCATAATTTGCAGATGATATGATAGTATACATAACAGACCCTAAAGAATCTACCAGAGAACTTCAGCATAGTGGCTACATATAAAATTAACTCAAACAAATCAGTAGCCTTCTTCAGTAGCTGAGAAAGAAATTAGAGAAACAACACTATTCACAATAGCCACAAATAGTATATAAAGTATTTTGATGTAACTCTTACCAAGCAAGTGAAAGATCTGTATAACAAGAACTTTAAATCCCTGAAAAAAGAAATTGAAAACGACCTCAGAAGATGGAAAGATCTCCTGTGCTCATGGATTGGTAGGAGTAATATAGTAAAAATTGGCCATCCTGGCATAATCAATCTACAGGTTCAATGCAATCCCCATCAAGATTCCAACACAGTTCTTCACAGACATGGAAAAAACAATTCTGAATTTTATATCGAAAAATGTAAAACCCAGGAGGGTGAACATAATTCTAGAAAATGAAAAAACTTCTGGGGGAATCACCACCCATGTCCTCAAACTGTACTATAGAATAATAGTGATAAAAACTGCATGGTATTGGTACAGAGACAGACAGTTCTAACAATGGACTGGAATTGAAGAGCCAGAAATAAGACCATGTACCTCTGAGTACTTGATCTTTGACAAAGAAGCCAAAAACATACAATGGTAAAAGAAAGCTACATCAATAAATGGTGCTGGTTCAACTGGCAGTCTGTATGTAGAAAAATGAAAATAGATGCATATTTATTACCTTGAATAAAGCTCAAGTCCAAGACCAAGGGCCTCTTCATAAAACCAGACCCACTTAATCAAATAGAAGACAAAGTGGCAAAGAACCATGAACAGGAAAAAGTTCTTACACAGAATTCAGAATAACTCAGGCTTTAAGATCAGCAATTGATAAATTGGACCTCATGAAACTGAAAAGCTTCTGTAACTCAAAAGACACAGTCAATAGGACAAATCAGTAAATAGAACAGATTGGGAAAAAAATCTTCACCAACCTCTCATCTGTTAGAGGGCTAATTTCAAAAATATATAAAGAACTCAAGAAACTAAACTCCAAAAACCAAAATAACCCAATTAAAAATGGGGTACAAAGCTAAATAGTGAATTCACAATAGAGGAATCTGGAATGGATGAGAAACACCTAAAGAAATGTTCAAAGTCCTTAGTCATCAGGAAATGCAAACCAAAATGACCCTAAGATTCCACCTTACACCAAGCAAAATGGCTAAGATAAAAAACTCAAGTGACAACACCTGATGGTGAGGATGTGGAGAAAGAGAAACATTCCTCCATTGCTGGTGGGATTGCAAACTGCTACAACCACTCCAGAAATCAATCTCTTAGCTCCTCAGGAAATTGAAAATAATTCTATCTGGAGACCCAGATCTGACACTAATGAACATATACCCAAAAGAAGCTCCAACATATAACAAGGTCATGTGATCTACTATTTTTATAGCAGCCTTAGTTATAATAGCCAGAAGCTGAAAACAGCACAGATATCCTTCAGCAGAAGAATGGATACAGAAAATGTGGTACATTTACACAGCAAAATACTACTCAGTTACTATAAATGACTTCACAAAATTTGCAGGCAAATGAATGGAACTAGAAAATGTCATCCTGAGTGAGGTAACTCAGACCCAAAAAGACATACATAATATATACTCACTGATAAATAGATATTAGCCAAAATACTCAAAATACCCTTAACAAGAAGGAAGGCTAAAATGTGGATTCTACAACTACACTTAGAAAGGGAAACAAAATAATCACTAGAGGCAGAGGAAGGGAGTATCATGGGTGGGAGAGGGGAGTGAAATGCAAAACATTGGGGGCATGTTTAGGTATGGAAAGAGGTAGAAAAGAAGTCCAGAGGGCCAAGAGAATGAATAGAAATATGTAGCAGTGGGTGGTGGGGAATGGGGAGAACCACTAAAAGTCCAGATGCCAGGGATGTGAGAAGCTCCCAGGACCCAATAGGGATGACATTAGCAGAAATACTGAATATAGGGTCATGGATACAACCTGAATAGACAACCCCCAGTAGATAAGCATGGCCCCCAACTGAGGGAAGGGGCCACTCATCCATCTCAAAAATTTTAACTCAGAAGTGTTCCTGTCTAAAGAAAAGCAGAGACTAAATAAAATAAAATAAAATAAAATGAAATAAAATAAAATAAAGCAGATACTGCTAAAATGGCCACCCAGAGACGTTCCACCTTTGAATCCATCCAATTTGGCAAAAACAAACCACAACACTATTGCCAGGGTGTGTTTGCAGACAGGAGCTGTGCCAGCACCTGAATAATTCAGATGCAGACACTGATAGCCTGTTGACCCCCACAGAAGAGATAGGGAAGGACTGCTTGAGCTGAAGGGGATTGCAACGTTATAGGAAGGACAACAGTATTAACTAACTGGACACTCAGAGCTTCCAGACACTAAACCACCAACCAAAGAGTATATACATGGGTAGATCCACAGCTCCTGGTACATATATAGTAGAAAACTGCCTTATCTGGTATCAATGGGAGGGAATGTGCTTGGTCCTTTGGAGGCTTGTTGCTCTAGCAAATGGGGTTGCTAGAGGGGTGAAGCAGGATGGAGTGGGTGGGGGAATACCCTCTTAGAGGCAAAGGGGAAGGGATACTGGCAAGGGGAATTTTTGAAATGTAAATATATAAAATAATTAATAAAAAGAGATTTATACAACCATTATTCAAAACAAATGGAATGGAGAATGAGAGATAGAGTGGTGGATAGAGTAATGAGATGGATAACAACTTCCACATATATTTAGGTGGCTAATAAATTGCAAGGTGGTGAGTTAACAAGTCTATATCATTACTTTCAAGGCCCAGGGGCCATCATTGAAGGCATAAGAGAGCTGGAGAGATTACAAAGACAGAGGTAACAGGACTGAAAGGAAACTGTCTTCTGGTCATGAAAGAAAGCAATCCAGGGAACTGCAAAGTGCCTGAGATTTAGAACTAATAGCTATCACATATGCAGAAGACCTACTAAATAGTAGCTTCAAAACTCACTAATTAATTTAACTCTTCTTTTCATACCTTCCATTTACAGTTTTGCTATTTTAATTACATTACAGCAGTGTTACATCATACACTTGTAGAAATCATGTAACTATTAGGACAAGTAGCAAATATACTCCTGTGAAGTTCTCTCAAATAGGTGAGAAGGTGCTATAATTACTTTGTGTGGATTTCACTGATTCCTGCCATAAGTAAGAGAAAAAAAAATTAGGATTTTGATTCCTTCGAGGCAGAAAGAGTCTAAAAATCCAAGATTCGAGATGGTTGTAAAACACTATCTCAACATGACCTGGTCACTGCATTCATGGGTTCAGGGCAGCTGTGTTTGCCTGCACAAGAGGAAGTCAGCATGCCACCACTTGTTGGGAAGGACCTCACTGGACTCTATCCCTAGCTGTGAATCTAATGAGAGCTGTTAGTTTCTGGGTGAGAGAAAGTTTTCTTTAGTGTTTGGTCCCTGGTAGATTAGTAATGCTTGTGAGTGGCCCTACATCAATGCTTATGTAGAAACTGGAATTGAACACAATGGATTGTAAAAATGAATGAGTACATGTGTCTCACCTGGAGACACTCAGGACTCAGAGGGATGGCCCTTAGATGAAATGCCCAAAACTAGGGAGAGGGAACTTGTTGGGTCCACTTCCAGTAGAAAGACAGGGCATCAAGTGGAGGGATGGGATCCGCATCCTACAGTCAAAAACTCTGGCCCAGAATTGTCCCTGTGTAAAAGAACTGCAGGGACAAAAATGGAGAAGAGACTGAAGGAAAGGAGGTCCAGTGACAGGCTCAAATTGGTATCTAGCTCAAGGGGAGGCTCCAAGGCCTGACACTATTACTGATGCTATAATGTGCTTACTGACAGAAGCCTAGCATGGCTGCCCTCTGAGAGGCCCAACAAGCAAGTGAAAGAGTCAGATGTAGATACTTAACTCAACCAATGAACAGAAGCCAGGAGCCCCTGTGGTTGAATTAGGGAAAAGCTGAAAGAAGCTGAGGAGAAAAATCTGCATTCTCAACTAACCTGGACCCCCAAGATCTCTCAGACAGTAAGCCACCAACCAAGCAACACACATGACCTGATATGAGGGCCCCTGGCACATATACAGCAGAGGACTGCCTGGTCTAGCCTCAGTGAGAGAAGACATACTTGACTCTCAAGGGTTTTGAGGTCTCTGGGAGTAGGGAGGTTTTTTGGGTGGAAGTAGGGGTGGGGGTGGGGATATCCTCTTGGAGACTGGGAGGAGGAATGGAATGAGGAACAGTCAGAGGGCAGACTAGGAAAGGGACAACAACTGTATTGTATAAAAATTATATAATAATAATAATAATAATAATAATAATAATAATAATAATAATAAAAGCAAAAGAAGTAAAGAAAGAATCAATAATTAAATAAGTAAATAAATGAAACATGAACTTTAGAGAGACATGTGGTGTGGTAATAGAGTTTTAGGACTAGTTGGAGCAAAGGAATAGTGTGAGCATGATCAAAACATATTTTGTTCACATATGAAACTGTACATAAAGTACTAACAATTATTTGTAAAAAGTACAAAGACTAGAGATTCTCTTTATCTTACAAATAATATAATTGATAT